>NC_049224.1:44080618-45280618 GCF_011100685.1 Canis lupus familiaris
CTGGAAGCACTGAGGACCCCAACAGCCTTTGCAGTCTCTACAGATCCCCACAGTGCTCCCCAAGGGCCATGAAGTTGTCAGTGCCACGTACCTCTGTGGTGTGAGCTGGTGAGTCATGACACCCCCCGGGATCTAGAGCTAATGCACATCCCCTCTCAGCACTTGCACAGATAGACCTGAGGTCACTGCATACTTTAGCATGCCCCTACCCGCAGGTGAAGATTTTTCCTTACAGTAGTCAATCCATAAAGTCTGGAAGAGATGACAACTTCTTCAAATGCACTTATACATGGCTATAGAGATGATGAAGAAGCAGGGAAACATGGCATGATTCCACCAAAAGAACACAGAAAACCTTCAGAAACAGATCTAAAAGAAATGGAGATACAGGAATTGCTCAACAGAGAATTTTAAATAAGTCTCAGAGAGTTACAAAAGAGCACATAAAACAATTTAGCAAAATAAGGAAAACAATACAAAAAAAAAAAAAAAAGAAGTTCAACAAGAGAGAGAAGACATACAAAAGAACCAAATGGATTTTTCAGCCGAAGAATACAATGACTAAACAGAAGAATTCAGTAGGGATCTCCCAAAGCTGGCTGGAGCAAGCAGAAGAAAGAATAAGCTCAAAGACAGATAATTTGACATTATCCAGGGAGAACAGCAAAAAAAAAAGAATGAGAAGGAATGAAGGAATCCTACAATACTTATGAGACACGTTACAAAAAACAATCTATATATCACTGAAGTCCCAAAAAGAGAAGAGGGAAGTCATAGAAAGCTTACTTAAAGAAAAAATGGCTAAGAACTTTCCGAATGTGTAGAGAGATTTGGGCATCAAGTATATGGAGCTAACAGGTTACTCCAAAATTTTAATCAAAAACAATCTTCTTCAAGACACATTATAATAATATTTTAAATGCAGCAAATTTTTTTAAAGTGTCCCTAATCCAAGCAAATCCTCATAAGGCTGACAGCAGATTTCTCAGCAGAAATCTCGTAGACCAAGAGAAAATACGATGATATACTCAAAGTGTTAAGAGAAAAGACTGCCAACCAAGAATACTTTATCTGGCAAAGTTGTCCTCCATAAGTGAAGGTGGGTTAAAGACTTTCCCCAAAGAAACAAAAATTGAGGCAATTCATCATCACTAGACAAAGAAAACAACTCCATTTATATTAGCTTCAAAAACAATAAAGTACTTAGGAATAAACTTAACCAAGAAAGTAAAAGATCTATCCACCAAAACTCTCTAAGACATTGAGGAAAGAAACTGAAGCACAGGTAAATGGAAGGATATCTTGTATTCATGGATTGGAAGAGTTAATATCGTTAAAATATCCATGGTTCCCAAAGCCATCTGTAGATTCAATAAAATCTCTATCAATATTCTAATGGAATGTTTCATAGAGATGGAAAAAATATCCTAAAAATTCCACAGAACCTCAAAAGATCCCGAATACTCAAAGAAGTCCAGAGAAAAGAACAAAGCTAGAGGTATCACACTTCCTAATTTCAAGCTATATTTTACAGCTGTACTTCTCAAAACAGTGTGGTACAGGACTAAAACAGACACAAAGACCAATGAAACAAAACCAAGAGCTAATATTTGACAAGAGAGCTAAGAATACTAACAGGAAAAGAATGGTCTCTTCAATTAATAGTGCTGGGAAAATCCAAAGAATAAAACTGACCTATTCTACATCACTTGCAAAAGCTAGCTCAAAATGAGTCTTAAAACTAAGGGACTTAAAACTAAGATCTGAAATCATGGAACTCCTAGAAGAAAACATAGGGGAAAAGCTCCTTGACATTGGCACGGGGAATGCTTTTTTGTATATGACACCAAAGGTATAAATAACAAAAGCAGACATCAACAAGTGGGACTGCATTCAACTTAAAAGCTTCTTCTGCAAAGCAAGAAAACAATCAACAAAGTGGAAAAAAAAAAAAAAACAGCTACAGAATAGGAGAAAATATTTTCAAATTATGTATCTGATAAGGGGTTAAAATCCAAACAATGTAAGGAACTCATACAATGCAATAGAAATAATTAATTAGTTAATTGATTAATAATAATGAGATTGAAGAATGGACAGAGGACCTAAATAAACATTTTAATTCCAAAAAAAAGATATATAAATAACCATCAGGTATATGGAAAGGTGCTCAACATCACTAATCATCAGGGAAATGTAAATCAAACCACAATGAGATAGCTCCTCACAACTGCTAGAAGGGTTGTCATCAAAAGACAAGATGTAACAAATGTTGGGGAGGCTGTGGAGAAAAGGGAACTCTCATGCACTATTTTGGGAATGCAAAGTGATACAGAAACTATCGAAAATTTTTTAAAATTTGAAAATGGCACTTCTATAGATCCAGCAAATCCACTATTGGGTGTGTATCCAAAGGAGGTGAAATCAGTATCGAGAATAGATGAATATGTGGTATACAAGTATCCCCAGCTTTCTGAAAGTTCTCATTATGCCACCTTTTGTTAATGACTCATATTACTATGATAGCAGCTTTTCTTATAAAAATCAAAAATCCTCTTCACATTTTCCAGTTAGCAGAAATAGGCAGTAACGTGGGTCTTCATTAAGTGAAGTGGTATAATGCAAACTTCTGAAAGCTGGGGATGCTTATACAATTTTGGCTTACTAAAGATTTTATAGGAATGCTCTACTTTCAGACAGCAAGGATAAGCTGATAGATAGCTGATAGATTAGATAGATAGATAGATAGATAGATAGATAGATAGATAGATAGATGATAGATAGATAATAGATGTAGATATACATATATACATAAATGTGGGATATATAACATAACTGGAATGGAACACTAAGCCATTAAAAAGAAAGACAATTCTGCTATTTGCAGCAATAGTGGGACAACCATGAGGGCATTTTCAGTAAGTCAGATAGTAAGTCATAAGTCAGATAGACAAAGATAAATGTCATAGTATCTCATTTATATGTGGAATCTAAAATCAAACCTATTGAAACAGAGAAGAGAGTGGTATTTTCCATGGGCTGAGTTGTCGGGAAAATGAGGAGAAATTAGTCAAAAGGTACAAACTTTCAGTCAGAAAACAAATAAGTTCCTGGGTTTTAATGCACATTAGGGTAACTATATCAACAATATTGTAATCGTATATATGAAAGTTGCTATGAGAGTAGAGCTTTAATGTTCTTACCATACGCGCAGCAACAACAAAATGGTAATTATGTGAGGTGAAGGACGTGTTGATTAACCTTATTGTGATAAACATTTCACAATACATATGTTTACCAAATTATCAATGTACATCTTAAACTTATGCAATTTCATATGTCAATTACATCTCAATATAGCCAGGGGAAATTACCTATACATCAATCTGAACCTAGAGGCTTTCAATTACCGGCTTAGTTTCTTCAATGGTTAATGAGTTATTAAAGTTTGTACTATTTTAATATAATTGCAGATGTGATAAGAACCCAAAAGAGAGTAGTGGGATGTTTATTTTTGATAGAATATTCCAGAAATCAGTCTCTTTGGTATGATGTGTAGAGAGAGGGGGTACAAAACAAACTTCTAAAGCCAAAAAGAGGTTAGTGATGCTAGAGAAACCCAAGAGTTTGATGGTCAATGGGGGGGAAGAACTGGAAAGGAAGGTAGTATAAAGGAAGATCATGCGAAGCTCTAAATGCAATAAGGGGTTTAGATCTCATTAAAAAGCAATGAAAATCATTTGAAGTTTTTGTCTGCAAGTGAAAAATATCTAATTTCCATTTAAAAGATCTTCCACTTCTCAGAGGGAAGTAATACTGTAGGAAAGGAAGAGTGAAAATATGAAGCCAAAGTGGAAGACACTTCTAGTCTGGAGGGATATTGTCCATGCAGCTGGTGAGAAGTGGGTAGATTTGGGATGTATGTTGAGGAAAGTCTTGATGGAACTAACTTGCTGATAAATTTGATGTGGGATGCACATTAAAAATACATGTCTGTAATTTTCTAAAAACTCAGGCTACGTGGAAATCAAGTAGTGTGCCATACTTAGAAATGACATAACTAGGGAAGGGAAAACTTGATTCCACATAAATAACCTAACAGGCTAAGAGATTATTCCTTTTTATATTTTCCTAATTTACAACTGAAGATTCTAATTTAGGGGCTGGATCCTGGAAGCTATTGATTTTACAGATTAGTGCTGTCTAGAAATGTCTCAGGAAGCTACATAACTCTCTTAGGTTCCCAACTGTTGAGAGAGTCCACAGTGTGATCTGGCTTTTTCCTTTTAAAATTCTGTTTGGCACAAAAGTTGCAAATCATCAAAGCAGAAACAAGAAAGGATTTGCACCACATCTAACTACTCTAGGTTATTCTTCATAGAGTTTTTCTGAAGAAAAAGATCATCTCCAAATACTTGTCTAAAGGTACAAAGTGATCTCCAGTATAGAAACTTAGAAATGGGGGCTATAGGCAAAAGCCATCACAAGAAAGGTGATTTCGGGGATAAGCGATATGGTAACCATAACTATTATTACTGAAAGCTTCATATGTATTTATTTCATTATGTCTTGTTCTTGCCATGCCAGCTCTATGAACTTGGTACAATTACCCTTGTTTATAGCTAAAGAAATTGAAGCAGAGAAAAACTGAGTAACCTACCTAAGGCCACAGAGCTTGTATTGGTGCTAAGAGGACCTGGACCCAGGTCTCCATGATGCCAAGGTCAATGCCATTTAAGATATCTGCCAAACCTCATATATGTCATATTTATGGTTCCACAATGAACACCACATGGTCATCAACACATTGGAGGGTTTGCTCCACTCATTGCTGAATATTACACACTTGTACTAGTAAGATTCGTCTTCCAGCTTTTCTTGGGACATAAAGATGAGGCAGGAAGAAACCAAGCTTCTTGCTTTTAAACATCAATTTTTAAGAAAAATTTTTTTAAGAAAAGACACTTCAAGGTTCCTGAGTGGCTCAGTTGGTTGGGCGTCTGGGATCAAGTCCCGCATGGGGCTCCCTGCCTGCTTCTCCCTCTGCCTATGTATCTCTCTCTCTCTCTCTCTCTCTCTGTCTCTCTCATAAATAAAATTTTGAAAAAAGAAAAGAAGAGATATTTCCTACACTACCTCTAAACTTGCTAGGACTTCGTTTTAATTTTTACTTTTGCTTCTTGACTGGAAGAGGCATTCCCTTGGCATAAGGGTGGGTGGAGTTTTAATAGATCCATCAGGCACACACAACCCCATGAAACACAGGTTAAGATTTCTCATTTGGGGGGCATCGGGGTGGCTTGAGCGTCTGCCTTTGGCTCAGGTCATGATCTCGGGGTCCTGGGATCGAGTCCCAGATCTGGCTCCCCTAAGGGAGCCTGCTTCTCCCTCTGCTTATGTCTCTGACTCTCTCTGTGTGTCTCTCATGAATAAATAAATAAAATCTTTAATTAAAAAAAATTTCTCATTTGAGATTATCTATATCTGCTAAACTCCTCTACCCCACAACCAATCAGAGATGATTTTCTGCCACAAAAAAATAGTTTCTAAGTCCTCCCTCTTCTACTTCAGGTCAAGAGAAAACCACAAACTAGCCAGACCTATGGCCTCTGCAACCAGTTGTCCCCTGCAACTTAGGACTTTGCCGATATGCAATATTCCATCATGTAATATTTCTATCATGTGTCTCCCTCTGACATGATTTTGCCTGCCCACATAAAACAGAAGTAACTTACAATGAGCTTTGAATAGAACTATCAAAAAACAGGCCACCAATTTCTACTTCCTACGTAATAATCAGACAACCAGGAGCAAAAGATGGCCTGCCACCCTCATTCTGCTACATACTATGATTAACCATCCACCTTGCAAGATACAATGGACCATAATGAGAAACTCCATAAATCTT
Source organism: Canis lupus familiaris (assembly GCF_011100685.1). Classification (NCBI taxonomy): domain Eukaryota; kingdom Metazoa; phylum Chordata; class Mammalia; order Carnivora; family Canidae; genus Canis; species Canis lupus. Next base: position 44,086,527 of record NC_049224.1, read on the forward strand.
CATTAACTTCACAGTTTTACCCAAATAAAAATAGCAGTTAGTTCTAACAAGCTGCTGTTTATCAGCCCTACTCTGCCTCCAGTTGTTAACGCTCCTCTCAGTATTTCAGAAGAAGGCTGCTCTTCTGTTTGGTTCCCTCTGCCATGAAGAGAAGGGTTCAAAGAAGAGATACTGTATAGTCTACTACATTTGGCAACATTCTTAGATTTGGTGCTATTTTCATTTTCAGAACGCTTAAAAAAATCTAATCCATTTGTTCCATATCTTTATCAAGTTAGTATCTATCATCACAATGTTATCAATGGTAGAGTCCTAAATGAACACTAGTAGTATTGACTATCCAACAGAGCCATCTGCCTATGGAACTCAAGTACCACTAATATGATTCACTGGTACATTCAAGGAGTATAAAGAAAATAGACAAATTAAAAAATGTGGACCCATAACTAAAACCTTCAGCACCAAACATTCTTATGTCTAAATGGACTGAAAAATATAAACTCTTGGGGTGCCTGGATGGCTCAGTCAGTTAAGCGTCTGCCTTTGGCTCAAGTCATGATCCTGAGGTCCTGGGATAGAGCCCCACATCCAGCTCCCTGTTAGCAGGGAGCCTGCTTCTCTCTCTCCCTCTGTCCCTCCCCCTGCTAGTGTTCTCTCTCACTCTTTCTTCCTTCCTTCCTTCCTTCCTTCCTTCCTTCCTTCCTTCCTTCCTTCCTTCCTTCCTTCCCTCCCTCCCTCCCTCCCTCCTTCCTTCCTTCCTTCCTTCCTTCCTTTCTTTCTTTCTTTCTTTCTTTCTTTCTTTCTTTCTTTCTTTCTTTCTTTCTTTCTTTCTTTCTTTCTTCTCTTATAAATAAATAAATAAATAAATAAATAAATAAATAAATAAATAAATAAATTTAAAAGTAAACTCTTCTCAAAGTTGCATCCTGCAGCCAGGTTTTCTATTTTCCCTATTTAATCCTTTTTTTTTTCCCCATACTAAAAGGAAAGGCATAATTGACAGTGTCAGGAGATCTGACTTCTAGACTCAGCTTTATCTAATATTTGTCGTTTTACCCTGGCTCTGTGGCTTCATCCCTTGAACCCTCAGTTTCCCAAGAAAAATTAGGAGATTATGAGAGATCAGTCATTCTCATACTATTATCAACAGAACTGTACATATGGTTCTATTCCTGTCCCTCTGGGGTTGCCAAAAAGAAGGGGTTGGGTCAAGGGGGAGCCTGGATAAGTGTGGGTTGAAAAATCCCTCATTGACCTTCTTTTATCAGCATTTATTTTGAGGTTCAGTGTCAGATTCTATTTGAAAACTGGATTCCAGCACTAAAAAAAAAAAAATGTGTTACCCTGAGTTAGATGATTCTTAAGGACAAAATCCCTATGGTCCCAGGATATAGGCACAAGTGGGCATGTTCCTGTAGACATGATTATGGAAGATGAAACACAGTCTGGCTCTTTGAGAAAAAAGCCAATTAATCAGAAAGATCTGTGAAAAACAGGACCATGAGTGTGAGCACCAGGCATCAGAACTACCTTTTGGTGTTGACAGATCTTAACCCAAAATGGAAGAGACCAAGGAATAAATGATGTAAGATGGTGAAGCTTTTTAAAGACTCCAGCTGTGAAGTAAGTGTTAAACATACTCAACAGGATATGTTATCCTTAGAATCACAATCATTGTGTATTCCAATTTTTAATTTAAATTTTTATGAGGCCATGTCCTTCTTCCCAATATCAAGATTCCCTTACAACTTAGAATGGATTTCCCCACATATTTCTCATTATGTCCAGTGCTTTCAAAAATGCCATAATACTAACTTTGAGCTTCTTAGAAAATCATTGGTCATATCAGGCTGATGTAAATAGTCTAAGATAATAGATGTGTTTGGAAATATTGTGAACTAATCACCTTCTTTTAAGCGTACATCTCAATTGTTAGTGAAATTTCAGTAGTGCGCTGGCTTCAACTTTGATTCTTCTTCAACTGGCTGATGTTGAGGTAACTCTGCCAATCTATCTTCCCAACACAAATACTTCCTTTTTGTTTGTTTGTTTGTTTTAAGTTTTTATTTAAATTCTAGTTAGTTAACATACAGAGTAATATTGATTTGGGGAGTAGAATTTAGTGATTCATCACTTACATATAACACCCAGTGCTCACCCCAGTGAGTGCCCTCCTTAATGCCCATCACCCATTTAGCCCATCCCCTCACTTGCCTCCCCTCCAGCAATCCTCAATTTGTTCTCTATAGTTAAGAGTCTCTTATGGCTTACATCCTCTCTTTTTCCCTCTCTCCTTATGTTCATCAGTTTTGTTTCTTAAACTCCACATATGAGTGAAATCATGTGGTATTTGTCCTTCTCTGACTGACTTATTTTGCTTAGCATAATATATTCTAGCTCCATTCACATTGTTGCAAATGGTTAGATTTCATTCTTTTTGATGGCTGAGTAATATTCATATATATATGAATATATATATATATATATATATATATATATTCATCAGTAGATGGACATTTGGGCTCTTGCCATAATTTGGCTATTGTTGATATGGCTGCTTTAAATATCAGGGTGCATGTACCCCTTCAAATCAGTATTTTTGTCTCTTTTGGGTAAATACCTAGTAGTGCAACTGCTGGGTCATAGGATAGCTTTATTTTTAACTTTTTGAGGAAACTCCATACTGCTTTCTGGAATGGTTGCACCAGTTTGCATTCCCATCAAAAGTGTCAGAGCATTCCTCTTTCTCTGCATCCTCTCCAACATCTATTGTTTCCTGAATTATTAATTTCAGTCATTCTTACAGGTGTTAGGTGGTATCTCATTATGGTTTTGATTTGTAGTTCCCTGATGATGAATGATGTTAAACATCTTTTCACCAACATAAATACTTCCTAATAAAGGATTATTGAAAGCTAAGGAGAGTGTAGAACAAGAATTTAATATAGGGAGGAGTGGTATAGGAAATCTGTGTGGGCTAAGAGACCATTGGAAAGGTCAATGGGAATAGAAAGCAACTTTCTAGAAAGGATGAGAAGATCTAAAGAGAGAATAGAGTGCTAAAGGTAGTGGGTAGTAAAGTAAATAAAGGTCCTCCTGTCCAGGGACATAACAGTGGGCTCCTAAGATGACTGTATGACTTGATTGGGAGGAAAGACTGGATAAGTTACCACTGCTATGGATGTAGCACCTGTTCTCTGAAGTCTGAGAAGTGAGAACATTGAAGTGTGTGCCTTCAGAACTGGCAGCAGGGGGCAGGGAAGGGCAAGGGGAAGTGGGGTTAGACTACAGTTCAGAAAAAACAGTTTCTTCCTCATCTCTGAGATTTGGTTTCTTTTCAAAAAAGATTTTATTTATTTATTTATTTATTTATTTATTTATTTATTTATTATTTATTTATTTATTTATTCATAAGAGACACACAGAGAGAGGCAGAGACATAGGCAGAGGGACAAGCAGGCTCTCTGTGGGAAGCCCGATTCGGGACTCGATCCCAAGACCCTGGGATCACACTCTGAGCTGAAGGCACATGCTCAACCACTGAACCATCTAGGTGTCCCTGAGATTCAATTTCTTTTGGAGTCCCATGAAAACCTAGGAGAAATCGTAGCTCTTGTCTCAGGTGGCTCCATGGCCAAAGGTGTCAAATAACTTCAGGTAAGGAAAAAGTTTTGTAAACTGAGTCTGAAATTATTGATATATAATTTTGTTATAAGAATGAATTTTCCATATTCAAGATATGCTTAAATATGCTGCAAAAGAGAAATAATCCCCTCAATAATAGTCCATGAACATAATTACATAGCTGGATTTATGCAAGATTGCATGGATTATGGTGCTACATGTAAATAAACATTTAAATGCACAAGATGAACTCTTACTTATAGGAGATCAGCAATGAAGTGAATCCTGTTGTGAGATTGTTTGAAAATAATTGGGAGAATACATAATGATGTGGGGAAATACTCAAAATATATTGTTACATGGGAAAAACAAGTTATGAAACAGTACCATAGAATGAACCCAAATCTGCCAAAATGTCAGTTGTACAACACACACACATATACACACACACGCAATAATATAGTTACTGACATTTGTTAACTGCAGATTCACAATAGGATATCCACACTAGTGGTGGTTCTCCCTGTGTGGTGAGATTTTCTATCCTGGACATGTATTATTATAATTAGAAAACATAATGTGGCATTTATAGTTTATAGATTCACTAGCTAGCTATCTTCAAAAAGAAGTGGATTAAAAATAGTTTCCCATCTCACTTCTTGGAAGATTTTTCTGGATACCTGAAGTTCATATATTCAAATATTCCTTCAATCCTATCTTCCTTCCACATAGGACTAGAAATAGAAAAACAAAATGACCCACATAGACATTAAAATCCCCCCAAACACACATTATCATTTATTGAGTTGTCTAAAAAATATATGAGAAATGGCATAAAACTTACTGCAGAGTTTCCTAACTGCCACATCAAATAAATAAATGAGATGTGTCAGAAAACTCATGTCAAGAAACATACCAATTCAGGGGCGCCTGGGTGGCTCAGCGGTTGAGCACCTGCCCCTGGCTCAGGGCGTGATCCACGGTCTCAGGATCAAGTCCCACATCGGGCTCCCTGCCCGGAGCCTGCTTCTTCCTCTGCCTACGTCTCTGCCTTTCTCTCTCTGTGTGTCTTTCATGAATAAAAAAATAAAATCTTAAAAAAAGAAATGTACCAATTCGAAGAAACATGAACTATACCTTGCCCTGACTATCATGGAGTGGGTGGGGGAAGGGATTAAGACAGTGTGAAAATGTGAATAAAATCTTTCAGTGAGTGTAGGACATAGGGAGGGAAGAGGATAATTCTGGAACATTATCTATTTGAATTGATCTCATGACAATTCAACAATTTTCCTGACAATTCACTGAATACATAGTTCTCTTTGTTAATCATCCACAATAAAAATTTATCTCTGTTTTTCTAACAAAAAGAGAATCTCTGTGTAGTGATTAAGCATTTGTCTTTAGATCAGACTCCCTGGGTTTGAATCCCACCACCATCATTTACTCATTAGGGGATACTGGGTAAACTTATCCAATGTCTCTAATTTTTATGCCCTCCTCTATGAAATAGCAATAGTAATAGAATCTATCACAAGTGGTGGAGAGGATGAAATCTGTGATGGTTAATTTTATATGTCTACTTGACTGGCCATGGGGTGTCCAGATTAAACATTATTTTAGGGTATGTCTTAGAGAGTGTTTTCAGATGAGATTAGCATTTGAATCGGTGGACTCCGTAAAGTAGATTGCCCTCCCCAGTGTGGGTGGGCATCATCAAATCCAATGAGGGCTTGAATAGAACAAAAGGTAGAAGGAGGGATTTGCCCTTTTTGCTTCCTGCTGCATGCTTGAGCTGGGACATCTCTTCTCATCTTCTCTGACCCTTTGGACTTGTACTGAATTACACCACCAGCTGGGTCTTCAGTTTGTAGTCAGTAAATTGTGGGACTTCTCAGTGTCCATAATCACATGAGCCAATTCCTCATAATAAATCTCTTTTTATCTCCTACCGGTTCTGTTTCTTTAAAGAAGCTTGTCTAATACAAATGATAAAGTGCTCAGAACATAACAAGCACTGTATAAATGCTATCATCTTCGTCATCACCATCACCATCATCACCAAGCAGAGCTATGGAGAAACACCGAAGTAATATGAATATGTAAATTTGACTGCAAATGAATGACATTTTAGTGAAATCCATTTGTTTTTTGAACCATGGGTTCACCTAGCCTGCCAAAGCAGCCCAAGATGAACAGAAGTTTCCGTCTTTCAATTGCTCTTGGGAATACACGTAACTTGAACTCAATCCCAATCTCTCAGGTATTTTGATCCTGATTCCTATCTAAGATTGACCCTACACCAATTTAAGGATAGTTAACCTTGAACATGGTGGGGGTTAGGCACATCAACCCCCTGCACAGTTGAAAATTCGTTTATAACTTTGGACTCCCCAGAGACTTAACTGTTAGTAACCTATTGTTGACCAGAAGTCTTACAGATAACATGAACAGCTGATTAACACATATTTTGTATGTTATATGTGTTTTTATGCTGTATTCTTAAAATAAAGCAAGCTAGAGAAAATTATATTAAGAAAATCATAAAAGAAAATACATTACAATATTGTACTGTATTTATTGAAAAAACGTGCATACAGGAGAACCCAGGGAGTTCAACCCGTGTTGTTCAAGGGTCAATGTTATTTTAAAAAACTATGTCAAAATACCTTACATTTCCTCCCATTGTGTGTCACCTCCTTGCTGGCTCCTTTCTCAAGTGCCAGATAACCACACTAGCTACCCTCCTCTCCCAAAATGCACAAACATTTGCTTGCACATACATGCACGTGCACGCACATGAATGCACACCACACACGCACTGTCTGATTCTCTGGACAGGTTCAAATATCTTGAGAATTCATCAAGGACAGTTTTGGGTCACTACAATTCAGAAGTTGAGAAGGGAAATATAGACTTTAATTTCTTCCCAAGGGGAGATTGACCCTTATGCCCCAAACTCTGCTCCCATTCAATGAAATTCAAAATAGTTACATGGCAGAAGGATTTCTCTAAGAATCCACATGCTTGTGTGTGTGTGTGTGTGTGTGTGTGTGTGTTCATAGAAGAGATAGTGAGCCATAACTCCCCCATAACTTTGCAAAGGTATATTCTAGGATGCTCATCGCCATGGTCAACCTGCATTCCCACCTTGTATTTCCTACCAATGAATGAAAGAATCAACATTTGTCATAAATGATATCACATTTGTTCTTCTCTAATTTCCTCTCCATTAATTCAATGTTCAGTTACATTTTTAAAGCCTTTTTTTAATGTTCAGAACAGAGCACTTGTCACCATTTTAGAGATGGTAAAAACCGAGGCTCGATGGCAAGCTTTCTTTACTCACTGTAGCCCCTATAATTGTACAGCCACCGGAACTGTCTCCAGCATGCTGTTGTGGGAACCAACCCAGTCTGGGAGTCCACACACTTGGATCCTGGCCACTGATTTGACATAAACTATCCATGAGAACTTGGGACCTCATTTTATCTTTCTGGGTTTTAGCTTCCTACCCTGTAAAAGTTGTGGCGAAGGTAGAACCATAGCATCACCCAGGTTTAACACTTTAAATGTATATGATTTTTACTCTGGGAAATTCCACATTTTTTTTTTACTTGTTCTCTGATTTAGCATTTGACCTCAATCTTAGTTTCCATAAATGCTCATTTATATTAATATATTAACATTCTTTTCTATTAATTAATTTAATTCATTATTTGAAATAACATGACTAGGAGAAACATTTCATTTAGGCTAAAAATATCGTGTTAATAAAAAATTAACATAGTCCAACATGCCACTGTCCAAAAATGCCCACACAATTACGTGGACATATTTTTTTTTAGAGGAGAATGTATTAAGGGGAATCTATGTTAAAAATTACTGGGTATTCAGCCACGTTTAAAAGATAGAGCCTGTTTTGGGGTTTTTTTGTTTTGTTTTGTTTTTTTTCTGGGTGATCCCACACGGGAGGCCTGCAAATGCCATATTTCAAATCATAGGAAATTACAGTTTAGCCAGCGCTCTCTCCCCATGGGCTCAAATAAAATTTCCTGAAGACTCTAGATTGACCACAGGTGGGAAAGGAACTGTAAATGTTCTGAAAAGGTGATCTCTCCGTTATATTAGGATGGTATCCATGATCCTTTCCTCCTCCCCAGACCTCTATGCAATGTTTCAGAACTGAGACTCTGGCCATGAAATCTGCATGGTCTGTCCAGGAGCCATGAATCCCGTCTGCTTGAGAACTAAGCAGAGTGCTCACCCTTACACTTCCAAACCAGCTTCCTTCTGCAGCTTCACCAGTCTGTTTTGAATTCCCCCTTTCTATAGTGAATAAAGGATAGAGGGAAGGAACATATTTCTAGTGGAATAAAATAAAGTCCCTCTTTTTCCTAATATTTCAATTTTTAAACTTTTTTATATTTGCCCATTGCCCTTCTTATATTTCAACTATTTTGATCACTTATTTTTCTCTTTCTCCTGAGCCAAATGATCTGTTACAGGACTTTTTAAAATTTATTTATTTTTAATTTTTCATATCTGAAATTTCTTTTTAAGTATGGTATACCAAAGAAAATAATCTCCCTATTCAAACTCAAGATAAGACTTCATATTCCACATAAAATAAAGCAACCATTTTTATTTCTGTCAAATATAATTTAGGCTCAATCAGCACTCAGAATCTATGTTGCCAATTAAACAACGGTATGCTTTAAAATGCGAAAAAAAAATCGCAGGGACAGATAGACACAACATAGAAAGAATCTGGGAAATAAAAGAAACATAATTGATGCACCCTTCAGTCTCCAGCATTGATTTCTATTTATTATTACAAACTCTTCAAAACACAAAGATTGGATGTCAACATGTTATCCTGGAAGCATACAATTGAAGAAAGAATTACCTGCATGACTTACTTCATAAAATTTGTTTACCAGAATTGGAGTTCCTCGTTCATTTCAAAGGACTTTGAAGTAAGAGGGATAAAGATGATTTAAGCTCTTTTTTTTCCCTTAACATTTTACTTTTGAGATTTACCAGACTTCAGTTACATAGATGCCTACTTGACAACCAGGAATCTCAGTAATACGAGTGAAGTGGTAAAATGGAGTTTGCCTAAACTTCCCTGTAGGCAGAGTGGAGCTCTGTACAGGGCCACTTTTATCAAGCACAGCTAGCTGACTTTGAAAATTCCTCCTGAGGAACAATGATCAGCGGACCCTTCTTACATTCATCTAATTTCCAAGCCTTGATGTGACATATGAAATAAGAAGAAAGTGACAACAAAAATCAATGTGTCTAAATAGTCTTGCTTGGAAACATACCTGTCACTGGCTTAACTCAGAAATTGGGTGGGATATTAGATCTGATATCTTTGTGTTTTTTGTTTTTGTTTTGTTTTGTTTTGTTTTTTACTTCAGAATTTCTTTTGGTGCCTGCAGAGAGAAAAAGGCAGAAAATCTCTCCTCAGCTTCCACAGAAGGGAATGTGTCTTATTAAAAAGAATTCAAAATTGCAGACACATAAAATAAGCGGTGCCTGTCCATTTTGCATTGGGTTTTTATTCTCTTTTATATCAACGTGCTTCTGATTAAAATGAGCCTGGCCATAGCCTAGTGGGATCGCATGGGCTTTTAAAAATATTAACTAAAATAAATCTCTAGGAAGTAAACTTACATATTTGAAGTTATAAAAGTATAACACACCGGAGACTGTGTCTGCGTAACTCCGATAATTTTACCACTGGAATTTAGAAATAGGGTGAAACTAACATTAGACTGAATTTTGAACACAATTATCTCCCAGTAGATTCCCTCTAGAAATATGGTATAAAATCACATGTTTCTGTAAGCCGGCTATCAATTATTCCTCTATTTTACATAAGATTTCTCTTGTCATTAAGTCTCTAAATAGAAAGACATTATGTAATGTGATATTTACTAGTCCTCAGAAAAGAAAACACCTTGCTTCAGTCTAAAGAAACAATTCAGGTTTACTGAGTATATTATGAAGTTTAAAAACTACTTAAATCCTTATCTGGCTAAAAGATATCCTTTTGATAAAACAGTCACCACATCGAGAAAAATTAGCAATCTGAAATTAAACTTACCATGATATTTTATGTCTTTTTTAAAAAAATATACAACTTGCCAAAAAATTACAAAGATGATTGTCTACTTTTAAACAAAGCAGCGAGAGCCATTCAACCTCCTATTCACACATAAATGCATTTTCTTTTCAAAGGATATTTACCCTTTAAGGAGACATTTTTAACCTTGTGACACCATAAAATTCCATGCATGCAAAGTTATTTGTTTTTATTTTTCTGACATTCATTCCTGATCAGATATTTTCCATAGGCTTTCTTGTGTTATTCAACTTAAAGGCACAGTTTTAATAGTTCATTTTAATACCTTGATGAATAGGAGACAATTTGTTTAAAAAATATTAGTGTTGGCATTCTGCAATGAATTACAGAAGCTGAGCAGACATGCTCTTTTGTGCCTTTTTGAATTTCCTTTCAAAACATGTTGAACTACCCAGTATTTGTTCAAATCTACCAAGTTTTAACATTAGCTAAGCATTAAATGAACTTTCAGATCCTAGAAGGGTGTTTGCTTACAACGTGCCGATATGGGGAGGAAGAGTTCAGGTCAAGAGCGGAGAATTTCAGCCCTCTTGATTATAGGCGCTGGCAAGTGAGACCCAAAAGCCTGCTGTCTGGGAGGCACGGGGCACAGCCAGTGCTTCTAACAGTCTCCAACCAGCTGATTTTAAAAGACCAAAGACTAGGCTCTTTCTCAAGTGGCAATAGTTGCGGATTTCCTATCTAACAGTGGCATAAGCCCAATAAAGGGGCACTATCCTGACGACTTACCATGCAATGTTCCTGTTATACCAGACCTAGAGGAGGAAAACAAAATTGACTGTTGAAGATTTTTCTCCTCCAAAACTAATAACATAAATGGCTGACTTATAAGATAAAATGTTCCCTTGAAAGAGAAAAATAAACAACTGTACTAATACTCCATCTTCCGAAGTACTTTGTGAACTCGTTTTTTAAATTCGCAAATACGTTCAAAATGTACAAAAACAAAACTCTGGAAGAACAAGAAGGATAGGGGAGGTTGATATGAGATTCACACGATTTGTTTTCGCGTACGTTGTAAACAGCTAGAGCAGCTACCATCCAAGACCAAAGATAAAAAAGAAAAGGTGGGTATTGGGGGGGTTAGATGCGCACCTTCAAACAAGGACATATCAGGGGCCCCCGAACCTTGAAAGAATACATTTCAACCATCAACAATCAAACAACAATTAATATTTGTGAAATATTGTCTTGAAAACAATTTTGTTCATTGTTTATTTTGCAAAGCTGACAGAATAACATTCTAAATCATGCTCTAAGTGGTACTTTAAGACACACTGGGACGGGGCACTGTTTTTGACACATTGAGGTCAATTGTGTGAAGAACCAAGGCAACAAGCCCATCAAACAGCAGTAAATGGAGCTCTTTGTCTTTAAGTTGGGAAGAAGGCGGATGTATTTGATCCTGACAGCCAGCAGCCCTGCAGATTTCTGAGCATAAGACAGATGGCAGTGCAACCAAGCTAGAATCCAGACCTTCCCTCTTTCCCTCTGGGTCTAACTCCTATTATCCACTTGTAAATTAACCTGTCAATTTATCAATCAACACCATCTTGATTCTCCCCTGTTCCGAAGCCCAGCCTTGCCGTGAATTTGCCTCGTAAATAACTGGGAGCCCCGTGTTTGTTAGTATTGTGAATGAGTTTATTATCACTTTGATGGCTGCTATGAATCACAAATGCTGCTGAGAGGCTGATAAGAAAAAGTACATGCACACATTAACAGGGTTGAAACTATTTTGGAGATAAAAGATGGACTAACTGTGATAGCAAATCATTTAAATTGAAAAAAAAATGACTAAAAATTATATTTGTGTGTGTATGTGTGTGCGCACGCGCATGTGTGTGTTGGACACCCCCACTCCCTAGCTTAAAGTCAAAGTGAAAGAGAGAAATGAATCGACTTTCATTTGGACTGTTCAAAAAAAAGTATCTGCAAGACGACATTGGGGGACAGGGTGACTCTCAGGTCTTTGGGGACAACTGTTTTATTTTGTGGTCTAGGTGCAAAGTTCAGAAAATACCAGGCTCTATTCTAAATGACTAGTCCGCCAGTTTTTTTTTGTTGTTGTTGTTGTTGTTTTTTTTTTTTTTTTTTTTTTTTAATAGATGCTGCTTGGGAACTTTATAAAGAAGACAAAAATCTAAAGTATGTGGGTAGGTGTTTATTTATATGCATATTAAATTTTCTCTGAGTCCTATATAAAACTACCTAGAAGTAAATGGGGCAGTTTGGAAAATTTAACACATTAATAAACAATTAATATCTAAGTGCTAATTATTTTGCTTTCCCTTGTTGCTCTTGAAATAGTTTATTATTTGATACTTAAAATTACATTTAAGTCATTTTATGTTAGAAATTCTTCAACAAAAGCTACACATATTAAAATCTACATTCAATTACCAAATCCTATGTTGCCTACAATTTCTAATAGTTTTTCTAAACATGATTATTCTGTGTTGTAAAATATCCTATGAATATAAATCAATGTTTTTATAGAATACACTGTATCATAATTTGACAAGTAAGACCTATATTATTAGGCTAATTCAGCTTATACTTGGAAGGACTATACCAAATAGCTAAAATATAAGTTTAATCACATATATAACTCTTCTTTACAGAAATTTTCAGAGTTTGTAGCAAGTAAGTATAAAAGTAAGACTAAACTTTTTAGGTTCATACACATACATGCTTTCTTTAAAAATTGTATTTCATATCTTATTAAATGTATTTTTCATTTTAAAACCCCATTAGAATATTTCTTGCAATATTTCCAATTTGGTGCATGGGTTTTGTTGGAAGTTTCTATACATGAATCTTAAATACAAGCAACAATGACATTATTTTTTAAAAAACATAGAAACTCACATGTGATATAATTACTGTTTTCATCATGCAATACTTCTATCATTTGTAGGTGATTTTAAAACAGGAAGATTTCTTGGTAATTTTATTGAGGCAGAACACCGTGAAAAACATTGCGAGGCATGACATATGGTTCAAGTTCTCAAACTTGTAAGTCAGAAACAAACTATTAGTTGTCACATGGGAAATACTTTGTCCCAATTAAGGCACTGCATAAAAACAGAATATTCCCTGAACATTATTATACCCAATATGTCATCGGTAGAAATGTGATAAAAAATGAAACTATTTGTTCGAATGCAATTTAGAGAACCCGATAGGTTGTCCATTTTATTCAGCTTATAATTAAGATAGTGTTTAAATCTGAAATGAATTCTATATATGCATGTTCAATAGGCTATAGCACAACAATAAGAATGGAATCACATCTCATTTTATCGTAAATTGTGTAATAAGCGATAAGGTAAAAACTAGGGCTAAAATCCTTCCAGCAAAAAATGAAACAGAGCGACCTCAATTGCCCTAATTCATTCTGCTTTTTTCCTTTTTTTTTTTTTAAGTCTCTTCATTTTCCCTCTGTTCACATTATTAGCTTACACATGAGTGCATTATTAGAAAATAACAAAGCGAAGCAGGGAGACTTCGAAGGAACGGGAGATAGTTTCCTTCGACAGCTGAAAGGTATTCTCATTTCATTTGTTAGGAGTTGCAAAAATAGTTTTATAGCCAGGGAGGGACAATGACCTCTCTCTTTCAACAAGCTTGGTGGTTGGTCTTTTGATGGAAAAACTCTGGGATACAACATCTGGTAATTTGTGTTACTGAGCTTAGCTGAGGTCTTAACGATGTAAGCAGATTATTCTTGAAGAAGAACAAAAAAAATTCCGGAAGACCCAATGGACTATTTAAAGTTATTAGGCATTGCATTCTAGCACTTCAGAGCTCTTTTCTGATTCATTTTCCCTTTAAAGCTATGCCTTTGGATCAATTTTTTTTTTTTTTTTAGGTCCACCTCCTTGCAATTCCAGTTGACTTTTTTGGTGGTCCACAGCTGCTTTGTCATTCACACTGGCCTCCTTTTTTTCCATCACAACAGAAATGATTACTTTGCTGATTAAATTTTCTCCTTCAGAACTTTAGGAAGCTCTCCTCCACCCTCGGGAGTCGTTTGCAGACCAGAAGGGTCGAGCAACCCCAAATAGCAAGAGCCAAGCTTCGGCAATTTTAAAGAAAGGGGGAAAATTGTGAACAGGAGCAATGCATGAAGAAAATGGCCCACCCCATCCAGGATCCCAGGCTAAAAAAAAAAAAAAAAAAAAAAAAAAAAGTAAGTAAGAGATGGTACTAATTCATCCACTGTGGGAGCTTATTCCCACAGGCATCATATTGAAATCACATCCAAAGTTTGTGTTTCTACTTTGATAACAGTGGTGTGGGGTCCATGTAATACTGTATTTGTGTTACTTCATGGAGGAAAAAAATACAAATGAGATTAATTGTATAAGGCTTGGAAAGATTGTGGGCACTCCTTAGAGAAAGAAGTACGGTATATCAAAGTAAGACAGTAGAGAAACTTTCATGTGAAAATCTTGTCTGACTTAACTCTGGCTATAAAAATATTACTACGACTTGAACCTTTTTCTCACAGCATTACCAAATCAAGGTATAGAACACAAAAGACTGACTCACAGGCTGTTACCCACCTAGAAAGCCAGGGGATCTGGGACCAATTGAGCTACCACCCAGACAGGGAGCTCATGTGTGCACACAGGCTTGCTCGATTAGCACGTGGCTTTGCAGTTATGAACCGAAAAAAGCAATAACATTACACACCAATTTCAATCTCCCCTATGTACACAATCCTTTTGGATGGCAGGACCTTGTCTTCGATCACTGGTGCTTTGAGTCAAAGGGCTTCATGCAGTAGCTTAAAAAAAAAAAAAGGAAAGAAAATATTCAATTTCAAAATATCACAAATATTCAGATTAAGGGTTCATATTGGAAAAGAATACCAAACAATTTTTAACCTTAGAATATTCCCTTAAGAAAAACTAGTAAACATTATTTTTGTTAGCATGTAGCAAACTGATGTACAGTGATCCATAGCCTATTTAATACCAGGTATACTTTCCCACTTTATCATATTTTTCCACATGTTGTCTGTACTTTATAGAATTGAGGGTAGGACAGATCTATGACACATTGAACAGGATTCCAGCTCAGATTACTTTTGAATAATGTAAGAGGGTAGATACATTTACATTTTATATTACATTACCTTTAGTTTTGCTTTGCTATATTCTAATTTTATCATATATGAACTGTTCCCAATTAAGGATCCCATTAGGTAAGAAAGCAATCATCTTCTTTCCAACATGCTTTTAGAGGTTTTCTGTTTTAATAAGATGGACATTGAGATAAATATTTTTCAAATTGAGCTAAAAGCTACACTGGTCATTTCAATTTTTGCCCAACATTGGATTTGAATGACACTGTTGGTGGTAACAGAAAGGGTTGGCAACATTATATACTCAATTTACCTCTATATTCAAAAGATTTTTAAAAGATTTTATTTATTTGTTCATGAGAGACACAGAGAGAAAGGCAGAGACACAGGCAGAGAGAGAAGCAGTCTCCATTCAGGGAGCCCGATGTGGGACCTGATCCCGGGACTCCAGGATCATGCCCTGGGCTGAAGGCAGGCACTCAACCGCTGAGCCACCCAGAGTTTTTTTTTTTTTTTTTTTTTTTAAGATTTTATTTATTTACTAATGAGAGAGAGAGAGAGAGAGAGAGAGAGAGGCGGAGACACAGGCAGAGGGAGAAGCAGACTCCATGCAGGGAGCCCAATGTGGCACTCGACCCCAGGACTCCGGGATCACGCCCTAGGCGGTAGGCAGAGGCTCAACCACTGACCCAGCCAAGCGTCCCACTAGATTTTTTAAATTAATAGTAATTGATTTACCTCTATATTCAATAGATTTTTTAAATTAATGGTAATTTACACTGTGGTGAGCACGTACACCTGAAACTAATGTAACATTGTATGCTAACTATACTTAAAAATTGTTTAATTAGTAGTAATTTACTGAAGTTTACCATTTTCTCATTTCGTTACTAAGATATATAATGCTTCCGATTAGCCACATCAGATGTACCTTGAGCATTTAGTACTTGTCTTTCCATCAGATCTTCCAGTTTCAAATTCGAAGCTGCATTTGTGAAGTTCCACTGCAGGAGGAAAAAAAAGTATCCATTTGTGGTTATAAGGGCAACTGTATAATCAGGGTATTGGCAGATAAGCAATTGCAAAGAGCCCATTAAAACAGAGAAACTGATGAGATCACACACAAAAAAATAGTTTCTCCTTCAGACTAATCTAGCGAAGTCCTTCACACAAAGTTATGTTCACTTACCAAACCAAAATGTTCTCTACATTTGGACTGGTTTTTTGGTTTTTGATATTAAAATTTGAAGCCTCACTCCATCTTAATAGCTGATACATTTCTGAATCAGCACATCTCTGCTTGGATTATTGATGCAGACAATGGAACATTCTGGAACTGGTTTGTGATCAGGTGAATTGTGCTACATGAACATAGATTCCATCATGAGACTTCAGATTTTTTTTTCCTTGAATCACTCATAGTTTCAACTACTTTCTGTATATGTCAGTTCCTTCCAGTAGGCCAGGGAGGATGGGGAAAGACCTCACTAGCACAAGAACACATTACCTTTGATTGATTTCTCTCCTCAGCTCTGTCAATATCCAGTCATCCATTTTTCACATCCCATTTCCATTCTACCTCCCTACTTCAATCCTTAGAACACTACCCTTAAACTGTACTCTCTTCCCCATGACCCTACATCTCTCACAAAGTACCCCTTTGATTCTTTTATTGCCTGCTGAGAGTCTTCAGCTGATCACTAAACACCATCTGAATCCTGGGACAGATGTTTAAGGCCATTTACAATCTGAGTACTACCTATCATTTCAGGTTTCCTTTCCAATGTTTCTGGTAAGAAAATCATGTAGTGAAAAAAACCACCAGACTTAGATTCAGGATATTCAAATTTGAATCTAGGCTTATGATATAGCCACTGTGTTTCACTGGGTGAGTTACTTAAACTCTCTGAATTTCAGTTTTCACATACCAAAAGCTGACAAGAGTGCTTTATGGGCCATATGTGAACCCAGATGTGCCTTTTGCTCCAGACAATGAATTTAAATATTTTGCATTATCCATGTGGCTCTGTGGTCATCTGTAAGTGTACCCACATAGCATCTGCACAAGAGGGCAAATGATACCCATATCACACCATATTGCTGGCAGGTTAAATGAGGTAACATATGTGAAAGACCCATGCTGGTGCTTGTTAAGGAAACATTCTCAAAAAAGCTTAACTTAAATTTAATGGGGCAACCGAGTGGCCAGTCAGTTAAGTGTCTGCCTTTGGCTCAGGTCATGATTTCAGGGTCCTGGGCTGGAGACCCAAGTCAGACTCCCTGCTCAGGAAGGAGTCTACTCATCCCTCTCCTTCTGCTCCTCCCCCTCTCAAATAAATAAAATAAAATAAAAACTTACTTAAATCTGAGACTGAATTACTTTACTAAACCCACCCTCTGAGTCCAGTTTCATAGACAAATCCAAAAAAGTCCTGTCACTGTCTATCTCTGGATTTTTGCTCCTACATTTTCTAAGACTATCCTCCTTCCTTCTCTGCTCAGACAAATCCTACTCATCCTTCAGAACCAGGCCAAAATATACTCACTCCATATAAATCATTCCCCAAGTTCCTGAAGAGTCAACCTCCAGCATTGGTCCAAATGGCAGCAATAACCCTCTTGGGCTTGGAATTCTCAGGCCCAGCAGCACTCTTGAGATCTGAGAAACCAACATTCTCACATTCCAGGTGAGAAAGCCAAAGGCCAGAAAATTAATAAGACTAACCCAAGCCCAGAAACCTGGTTCTCTGATCTCTTCTATCAGAGACTTTTTTTTCTGCTTCTCAGTTTATTATATGCAGGTTTGTTTTCTTTTTTTTTTTCTTTTTTAAGTTTCATTGTTTTATGTATGTGTCTTATCTTTATTCATTTGCAAGACACTGAAACTTAGGGATGGCTTCATATACCTAATGGATTTGTGTCTCTCATAGACACTAGCCCAGTGCTTTGCAATGTTCAATAAATATTTTGAATAAATAGAGAAAGAAAGGCAACTTTTCATGATTAAGTTCCCATGAGCAGGTGTCCAAGGGCTCAAGGTATAATGACTTCATCCTGTTCTTGCAAAGTTTTCAATGTTTCCAATGCACAAAAATTAAGCATTTGTTGTTCTCCACTATGACCGGGCAATATCTATGTGCTTTAAATGGATCATTTTATTCAAACCTCAGAGCTCTTTGAGGGACTTCCCTTTATTGTCAATTCCATTTTAAAATTAGAAAAACAAATCTGAGGATGTTTAAGTAAAGAGAGCGTCTTAAGCCACCCAGCTAGAGACGATCATCAAGGCCCAAACAAGATCATCCCAACCCACAGCTCTGCTGCTTAACCAGCAGGGTGAGCCAGTCTCTGAAGCCACCATTGTTGCCCTGCTAGATTCATAATGTCCCACATCACACTTGTGCCTGCTGTTATTACCCAGGATAGGAATGTATATTAAACAGCATAAATCATCTTGTCCTATGAAACTTCTCAAGTCAAAATTTCAAATCAGCATTGGAAACCAGCTTGGTATTGACTTGGCCACCTTAGCCGTTTTGACCTGCCCACCACTACTTATCCACAACCCAGCTATCTTGAGGTCACACAACACATATTTTTTTCTATACCAACTCCAAAACCTGCTTTTACAGCTCTCTTCAGCTAACTTAGCACAACTAGCTGAGTTGAGCTAATCCTTTGCTCACCCTTCTTACTGTGGATTCCTCATTTTGTTTTTGTTTCCTTCATTCATTTAACCAGTTAGCCTCAATAAGTCTACCAAATGCTATGCACTGATGCAGTCTTGTCCTAAAGGACAAATTTGATAAAGCAAACTAAGAATGGAAGCCAAGTGGTTCACTGAATTACTGGGTGAGGTATGAGAGACATCGCTGCATCGCACATGATGGGCACACAAAGTCAGCAGTGGGCACCTCAACTGCCTACTGAAGGGAGGGTTAGAAAAACTTCTTAGAGAATGGGTCACTTGAGCTGAGTGTTGAAAGGTAGGCAGATCTCTCCCAGCTGGACAATGGAACAACCATAAAAATTATTTCCTTAAGAATCTTCTTTACTGAAGTTGATCCCCATTGCCATAGCACTACCACATCTCCTGATGGCCTTATTACCTGGGCCTTATGGAGTTTTACCCTCATAGATGAGAATCTCTGCAGGATGAAAACAGGAAGCAGAATACTCACCGGAATAAAACAAAAATGCCTAGAATTCCAGTTACACGTCAGTCTTATTTGTTTATTTACTATGCAAATCCTTTGTTTCTTTTTGTATAAATTAAACTATTTAATAACATACAAATAGATAATTCAATGGATAGTACATGATTTCTCATTTATACAAATCAGGGAATTGGGGCTGGAAATAAGATATTTAAATCTGAAAGAAATCTTGGAGACCAGGTTAAGCATTGATGAAACAAATAAGTTCTGGGGCAGCATGGGGGTCAGGGTGGTGCCCGACTTAGGATTTCAGATCCCCACCAGAGAATCAGCTGGAACACTGAAATTCAATATTTTGCCACTATAATATATAATTCTAATTATACTTTGGATTTCTACTGTACAGTATGTCCTATATATAGGACATATTTTTTCACACATATATTTTCCTCCTTGATTGCCATGATAACTCTATATCTAGTGTTAGTATCTTCTGATACTCTCATTTTATAGGCTAAAAAAAAAAAGATGAAGCTGAAGATAAAGTGATTTACTCAAGATCACAATAAGCAGCAAAGATAGAATCTGAACAATGGTTGCCAGACTATTATTTCTACTTTTCTTTCCACTCATATAGGCATCTTCTCATGTCTAATCACCACCAGAAGCAAGGATGTGGATTCAGTTCAGCAAAGCTTTATTGAAATTTTCTACAGCAGATTACTATGCTCAATCATGGAGAAAGAATAAAAAGCTAGGAAAGTGGGATTGCTTCCTACCTTCCTGAAGCTTACTATCTTTTGGGAAGCTTTGCAGAACAAAAAGATAAGTTTCCCTGGGAGATGCTGCAAGGCTACAGTGTTCTTTTAGCAATAATAACAAGTTTCCACATTAAACAAAGAAGTATTACAAATCTAATTCAATTAGACCAAAAATTTAAAGCTGCAAGGCTACAATGGTCCTTCAGTGTTAAGACCAAGAGTTTTTACATGAAACAAAGAAGTATTACAAATCTAAATCAATTAGTCCAAAAATTTCAGACCATTAGCTGCAAAACCTGAGGCTGTTGTGCTCTCAAGAGAACAATTTGGCAGTGAGATACCACCCACCATGAACCAAGATAATTATCCATTTCCCTGGATTGGGAAAAAAGTACCAGTGGGTGCCAAAACTTATGAAGCAGCTCTCATCAAGGGTATCGGAGCTTTTGCATGTCTATATTCTACCCCAGGGATTTCTATTACAAACATCAAGGCGTAGAAGAAATTCTCACTCACTACGCCAACTAGCAAAACCAAGAATTGAGGCCATGACTCTGTAGAGGACTAGATTCTTTCTTCCTTCTCTTTCTCTTGTCAACTCATTCATCTCAGGGCAACAGGTCAACATTCAGAGGCCAGGAAGGATCGTGAAATTGGCCTCTAAAGGATGCTGTCCCTGCAGTGATTTTGGACTCTGATTCATTAGCAGACGGAGATCTTGAATTTTCCACAATTCAACAGAAACCAGGACTGTGTAAATAGCAAATGATTATAAAATGGTTATGAAAATTTATATTTTTATGTATTTTTGGGTATTTTTAGAAAATCAAGATTGAATTATAAAACCTACCTTTTTTAATGTTGACTAGATATGATATAATACCTGGACAATATTAACTTATTAAATATTATACCAGTCTCTAACGTTAAAGATGGAAGAGCTGTCAGATTGAAAACTTACTGATTGGTTTTCATTTGTCTTGAATCAAAATACCCTTCATCTAGTCTTTAAAAGGAAACTGCTAATTTAGGACAGGAACTAGATCATCTGTTCAGGGGATGGAAAGTATTTCTTAAATAATTCATGGCAAAAATTTACCCTACTTTTGTGATATGAAAATGCCTTGTTGCTTTTCTTGGCTTGTAAGTAGATTCATCTACTTGCCTGTTTTGGTTTCTTGATATTCAGAAGTAGGAAAACCTTCTGAAATTTGAATCATACTTTAGATCCCTCCTGAGTAGTTAAGTGCACACCCACACACACAACTTTTCCCATAAACACCACATGCCAAAGCACACATTAAAATTAGATTTTTCCTACCAAGAGAGCGGGGGTGTAGAATATGCATCACCAGAGAGAAGTACTCCTTTCTTCAAGATGTAGTATAACATGGGCCTTCTTCAGTAGGTGTTAGAAATATAACTCAAACTCCTAACTGCATAATTTCTCTTTCTTCATTAATAGCTCCTCATTCTTCATATACTATGAAATCTAAATCTTCCATTTTAATAAGAAAACATGGATCCTAAATTTTAATTTGATGTTTGAATTGAATGCACATTAAGGACTTGGCCTTTTTTTCTGTCTAGCACTGGATGGTTTTTATATTGGTTGATTTTCATTCATCTTCTTTAATGCCAATATGTGTGGTCTTGGGTTGGACTGGATATACTGCTGAGTGTAGTGAGCTGAGTTTCTTTCATCCCAAAATTATACAATAAATAAGTCACAGGGCTGAAAAGTACAGCATGGGAATATAGTCAATAATATTGTGATAACTTTGGATAGTGACAGGTGGTGATGTCATTTATTGTGTCAAGCATTGTGTGATGCATTAGATTGTCAAATCACTACATCATACACTTGAAATGAATATAATACTGCAGGTCAACTATACTAAAAAAATCCCTTTCTTATACAAATCAGAAAAATTCTAAAATTATCAAAAATACTGCATTCATATTTCTTTAATGTTTGCAAATATTTAGTCTTATAATGAGTACAGGTCCTCTTTTTGGCATTTTCTATGTTCAATTCTAAAAAGACCCAAAGTTTCAGGTCCTACAGAAATAATGAGGTAGGAGTTAACTCAATCATATTCAATCACCTCTCTGTTCTAATGACAATATAATTGGTTCTGCTAAGGAGAGAAGGTATATAAAAAACCCATGATGAAACTAGGAGGGAATGTTTTAAAGGTTTTCCCCATGATAAAGATTAGTAGGGGAAATCCATATAAGTTTGCGGGGTGGAAATAGAACTTTCTATGGAATCTTCACTAGGCCCCAGGGCAGATGTTACTCATCAGCAAATCATTTTACTGTTAGATTTGTGAGGCCTGTTAAGAACAGCTTTGGGAATTTCATGTGAGGAGCAGCCAGTACTCAAGTTTAAGTCCATTCAGCTATGTCTGCCAAAGCCATTCTCCACACTTACTGCCAAATCCTGCTTGTGAATAAGCAACCTTCATATCTGCAAAACAGGGATAATGTGCATTTTCTTTAACAAACAACAACAAAAACAACTTGGTTTTGATTTAAACAATAAAAAGATATTTTGTTTGAAAATCAGGCATAAAAAAAAAGAAAATCAGGCATATGCCTTAATGAATTTAACTTAATTTAACTAATTTAATTTCATGTTCTGTAAGTGATCACTTACTTGAGTTTGAGAACAGGTCAGTGGAGAGTAAACAGAGACATGAAGATTTGCATTAATGGCTTAATTGCTAGGTGGCAAACAATTTTGAAAAATAATGGGCCTGCAACCAATAGGCTAGGATTGCATCATCATCATCAATACCAATGTTGCATTTCTATGGCATTTTATACTTTTCAAAAGATTTTCATGTATATTATCTCATTATGTGTTCTATGTCCCTACTTTTCATATTCCACTAGCCAGCCAGGAGTATGCAATAAATACAAACGGAAGGAAGGAAGGAAGGAAGGAAGGAAGGAAGGAAGGAAGGAAGGAAGGAAGGAAGGAAGGAAGGAAAGAAGGAAGGAAGGGAAGAAGGAAGGAAGGAAGGAAGGAAGGAAGGAAGGAAGGAAGGAAGGAAGGAAGGAAGGAAAAAAGAAAAAAAAGAAAAGAAAAGAAAAGAGAGGAGGATGGAGGGAGGGAAAGGGGGGGGAAATAATAGGCCTACAAAATTTTTCTATCTGGCCCAGGAAAACAAAATTAGTTGAATATTTGTTTCCGTATCATAGACTTTAAGTACAAAGTTATAACCATTCTTGATTGAATCTTTTGACTAAGAGCATACTTATTTATTCAACAATCACTTATTGAGCATCAACTGTGTGTGCCAGGCACCAGTGTGGATGCTCAGCAATGCATGGCTGCTGTCTCTGAGAGGCCTACTGTCTAGGATGGGGGAGACACAGGAAGATCATTAGTTCAGTGAAGAGGATGCAGATCATGAAGGGCCTTGTGTGTTCGGTATAGAAGATCTTGAGTTAATGGGAACCACTGAACACATTTCAACAGCAGGGAATGTAGACAGAATCATCTTTAGACAAATCTCAAAGAAAGCAGGAGAGCTGGAGCTGGGATTATATCTGGGCTTCACACTCGAGCAGTTAAATGGAAGATGTCATTTTAATAAAATAAAGAAGGATGTTTGGGACAAAGATGACAACTTCAAAATTGAGCATAAGTAGAGATGTCTACTCATGTGTATAGATAATATGATCATCCTAAACAGAGCATTGTAGGCAATGACATGCATGGCATGTCATCAGTACATTTTAGGGAGAGCTAAAGCCAGGGTGTGGATGAGCTCATTCAGGGATCCTACGTAGAGTATACGATGGGTATACCAATGAAGGATCGAGGTTCAGTATCAGACCACCAATAGTTTATGTTTATGTGTTTTCTCTGATGTTGGTCTGCCGCAAAACTGTAAGAAGCCATTTGACATTCCTGAACCTCAGTTTTCCTCTCCTGTAGGATGTATAATAATATCATATACTCATACAGTACTGAGTGAAATAAATAAACTAATCCATATAACTTGCCAGTGCATAGTGAGTGGTTAATGGATATTAACCACTTATTATTATCATCATTGTTGTTGCTATTATTATCATAATGAAGTGACCAGAGAACAGAGTGGAGACTATATGACATCAATATTTGGAGTACAAGTAATGACCAATGTTGAAGCTCAAAACCAACCTAGATTGTATTAAATGCAAAGTAGATAGAATATATAATCAATCCTTCTTACAGATTCTATTCTTTCTAGCTCTGTAAACATGATTGAAAAAAAAAAACAAAAAAAAAAAACCATGATTGATCTCATTGTGCTCCAGGTTCCCTACTATAAATTTTGGACAATAGCAGCTTCCTAGCAGGGCAGTCATTAATAGTAAATTAAATCACACACATACCTGAATATGAAATTAGATAACACCCGTGTTACTAGGTCCTCTTCTTTCCAATAGCCAAACTTCAAGCATTGATCAAAACCAACATTGTATGTGAAAGTATGTTGTAATCTAGACATCTGTGAACAAGTTTCTCTGGGCTGCAGAAAGAAGATCAAACAATGTTAGACAGATGAAAACTTCTTTGGTTTAGAATTTCCTAGAGGTGTGAACTCTATTCTGCCAAGGGGAGTTAATTCAACCACCCTCTTTCTGCCAATAAACAGTTGTTCTTGCAAAAAAAAGAAAACTTCTTTATTCTCTCCTTTTGGAAATGGCCAGAGTAGCCCCAAATAATGCAAGATTATAAATCTGGCACCAGGACGCATTGGCAAGACTTGATTAAATATGCCACTATTTGTCTCAACAAATGTTACCAGGTAAGTGGCAAAGGAGTTTGGCATACCTGTGCCAAGGGATCGCAGAAAAAGCAGCTGTCTTATTGAATATGTTGACTAAGAGGAAGCAGAGCTCTATCATGGGAAATAGATTGTTTGCAGAATAATAAAAGGTGTTTTTGTTGTGAAAGCAATTATACAAAACCGGTTCCTTAAGAGAAATCGTCAACTTCTTTCCAAAAATGCCAGAAAGTTAGAGTAAGTGGAATAAAATGATGATAACAGGAAGAAGAAAATGCATTTCAAAAGCATGCAATTGTTCACTCAGAAATCAAAATCCCTCTGCAACATCCAGAGTAGAGTGATCTAATGGGCACACCTCAAAAATAACTACCAGTGAATTGTCTCACTGCTTCATGACCTGCATTTCCAAAGAGCTGGGCCTAAAGACTTAGAAGCTTTAGGAGATGATTTTTCTTCACAAAGAACATTCATTCAAAAAATGCCCACATGACAGACACATATTGAATGGCAAGTGTTTGATAGATGTGGCCACAGGTTACAAATAAGATGGTGTGCTTGTCTTCACGGATCACAATCTACCAAGAGAGACAGACATGCAAACAATCCTTAATTAAATAAAATTTAATTAAACATGCTCCATGATTATGTGGTTTATCTCAGTGTTTTCCTCCTGGCCCATAAAGATCAGCCTCCCAACAAAAGTGTATCTGATTAAGTCTTCAGCAAATGTTTCATGTCCTCCTGTGTGAAATGTATTACAGGAGGTCTCAGCAGTTCCTTTTCTTTATTGTTAGGGTTAGCAAACATTTTCTGTAAAAAGGCCAGATTGTGCGTATTTTAGGATTTGAGGGCCAGACTGTCTCTGTTGACACTGCTCAACTCCTAAGTGAATGTAGCCAGAGACAATATATATACACTTAGGGGCATGGCTATATTCCTGGAGTGTTTTATTTATATTTAAAAAAAAAAAAAAAAAAAAAAAACAAGCCCAGATTTGGAACTTTGGTCATGGTCTGCTGACCTTGCTACACTTAGGTACTGTCCTGAGGCTTTCTGTGCTAAGATGTATCTTATCCACGTTCCCCTATTTACGGGCTTTGGTTGGGGAGGCGGAAGCAGGTGAGTAAGAAATTGCCAATGTTGCTTTCCTCTCTTTCACGAGTTTGCTGCATAAGAAGTTGATATTGGTATTAAAGTCATCACAAGTTCTAATGAAGTGCATCATACATACATCCTAGACCATAAGAAGGTTGGATAGATGGTTACAGAATAAAGTCATTTGTTGGAAACTTTTTTGCAGGACAACCTGGTGAGTTACAGAGAAAAGAAGTGAGCCAAATGAGCAAGCAAAAACAAAAACAAAAAAGGAAGCCAAAAGGAAGAGCAGAAAGAAATAGAATTAAAGAAATACCTTGTGTGAAAATCATTCTTACTATTTATAGGTCATATATATGATATGATATAAGACATGATAGTAGGGGAATATTTCTTGGAAAATGAGGTCTAGGGGCTCTGGGATGAGCCTTGCTGCTTAAAGACACTTGAATATGCTTCCATATCTTGGCTCTTGTAAATAATGCTACAGTAAACATAGGGGTGAGTGTATCTTTTTGAATTCATCTTTTCATTTCCCTTAGGTAAATACATAGAAGTGGAATTCCTGGATCATATGATGTTTCTATTTTTAATATTTTGAGGACCCGCCATATTGTTTTCCATAGTGGCTGTACCAGTTTGCATTGCCACTGACAGTGCACAAGGGTTCCTTTTTCTCCACGTGCTTGCCAACACTTGTTATTTCTTGTCTTTTTGATTCTAGCCATTCCGACAAGTGTAGGGTGATATCTCATTGTGGTTTTGATATGCATTTCCCTGGTGACTAGTAATTTGACCATCCTTTCATGTATCTGTTGGCCATTTGTATGTCTCCTTTGGAAAAATGTCTATGCAATGTATAGAATTGTTAAATCACTATGTTGTACATCTGAGATGAATAGAATCCTTTAAGTTAATTAAATAATTTAAAATTAATTTTTAAAATTCCTTGGATAAGGATGGACAACTAGGGTGCATCCCCCACTTCAAAAATGTATCTTTCATTGCCCTGGGTTCTACACCCTTGCAAGTCTGAAGCATGGCACAGTTACTGGATATTGCGGGCCGTGAGCAGCACAATTAAAGACTTATCAGGACAGCAAGGGGGATATCCTGGTGATTTTGCCACAGAAGTCCAAAACCAAGCTTGGACCAATACTTTGACAAGAGGTGGCAGGTACGAGTCTCAGGACAATCCCAATGCAGACATAGGGACTAATAAAGAAAACAGAAGAATTGTCCTACCCAGGGAAGGCTCATTCGGTAGAATGAAGTTCATTTATTCAAAGGAAGTTTGCTCATGATGAGAAAGACAGATTATCCATCAACACAGAGTAATGGTTTGGCTCAAAATAGAAACACATTTTTACATGTCTTAATAGAATAAAGTCACATTTCCTCCTCCTCTTAACTTCACTCTCCACTTCGTTCTTTTCAGGGAGGAAAGCGCTAAACTCTGCAAGGAACCTCAGATCAAAAGTAACAGATTACATGGCCCCCTTTTGGAAGCAGAGGAACACAGTTGCATTTAAACACACTCACACACACACACACAGGCACACACACACACTGCAACCTAGACACCAGAAGACATGCTTACATGTTACTCACACTCCTCCAGAATCAAGCCCTTGGTTTTCAAAGTGCGAGCAGAACAATGGGAGTCCAGGTACTAAAAAGAACACACCTTTAATTAATCTTGATGACTTGCCACCCTGCATCCACCATCAGGCTCGTTGGATCTCTGATTGCGTCATATTTTATTAATCTGTCTCCCTCATGTGGACAGTTTCACTCCCCCCACTCCTTGGAGTGACAAATATTGACAGCAAGCAATGCATTTCTCCATGAACATTTCATTCATTTCTCAGATGCTTACCAGGTGTGGTTCTTCATCAAATCGATTGCTAATTGTGGCAAAGACTTGGGGTAGGGGCTGCAGGGAGGCCTCCAAAAGAACCAAGTCATTGGAAAATCAATTTCCGCAGCTGCAACTTGGAAAAAGCTCTCCAGTGAATAAGCATTCAGGGCCATTGTATTCAAGGTGAGCATTCTTTTCTTGTGGAATATCTTATTGTGAGTTTCTTTGGACCTCAAGGATAGAGCCTCTTAACTTTGAGAATCTGCACACACTCTAATTTTTTCAGCCTAATGAAAAACCACAACCAAAACCAAAGGGCTACTCAATTTTGATAGGCACGCCATTCTAGGTGTTTCCCGTCCTATCCCAGGCCCCTCCCCGGCCCCCGGGGTTCGACAACCAGCACTACAAAATGCATATGTGAAGATCTTTTTCTTGGGTATGTCTGGTACGTCTTTATTTTTATCTTACTTTGAAAAAAGAACACAAGGAAAATTGCATCTTTCATTTTCAAATAATGCTAGGAGGTTTCCGTGCATACCTCCAATGGGAGCCAATCATGGCCTGTTAACAACAAGAAAACCAGTGATCTGGGGATATTTAATGCCGCATGGGCCCTGGAAGAAGGAGGACTCTTTCATTTCGCATACTTTGTCTCCGCCATGGAGCTGGCTGACATAATGGACTTTTACAAGGAGCTCTGAAGCAATTGGCAATTAAGTGGTTTGAAGGGGTGCTTCTGGGCTGCTGTGAAAGGCTTCAGGTGTGAAACGCTTGTTTTCAAGAGCACTGAACAAAATGTATGGTTGCTTTCAGCACCCCCCTTGTCCTTCCCGAGGAAGGGGGGGAGCCGGGGGAAGCAAGGACACTCAAGAGCAATTTGCTATTCAGCATCTGAATGCTAGACGCTTTCTTCCCCCCACAATCCTTGTGCGGCTGGTGAGGGGGGCAGATCGAGATGGCACAAACAGCTCTCGGCACAATGGTGGATCAAGAGAGAGGCAGGGAAAATGAGGCCAGGGAGAATGGATGCCTGAATGAAGGGAAGACGGCTTGATTGTTAATTGTGGGTAAATGTGTTGCAAGAGTGAAAAGGGTTCATGGGCTACTTTAAAGCTATACCCAAGCAATAAGTACAGAGAGTGGGGAAATAAGGAGATGGTCTTGACCCTTTTAAGGACTATAGTAGTACATCTGGCCCACTTGAAAAAGTACATTGAGAACTGTTCAAAACGGTAGGCAAATGCATATGTGTGTTCGAATCCCATTGCCTACAAGGAAAAAAAAAATCTGGCAACTCCAATTCACATGCAATGTGCACTTTCAAGTGTACTCTATTCTTTTTGAGTATTAGTCAATAGGACAAAGATAATATGCAATAAAGATGCTGTCAAATAGATAAATATTTAAAATATGACTTTTCCTCAAGAATACAGCCTTCTGTTCTAGGATAAAATATATTTGCACTGAAGCTAGCACAAGGGTAAAGGAAACTTCAAACAGGCTTCATGAAGGATATTGTTTCCTTAGTTCTGTTTCATGTCACTTTTCCTAGTCTGACCTTTACTTCCAACATATTGATTTTTTCCTAACCCAGCCTTGCTTTGCAGAAAAAAGGGGTATTGAGTCTTTGAGCTGCTTACATATCACTATTGTACATGCATTCTTAAAGGTGAAGGAACCCCTTTCAGCAGATGACTGGCTGACTGACAATGTGATTAGGATGGTCTGAGTACTTTTCATTTTAAATGTAGGAGGCCACATGTATCAGTCTGGGAAAAGAGACTGGAGCAGACTCAAATCGAGTTGTCTTTTCAAGGTTTCTCAAAGAGTTCTGATTTCTGTCTGAGCAACAGCTTCTCAGATGAAGTATATACCACATCAAACTTTATCAACCCAGACTGGAGCTCTCTAATTTTCTGATGGTTTCTTTCCTGCACATATACATTTTATCCAAAATATAATTAATATCAAAGTACTCTGGGCGAGGTAGGCTCTTTTTTTCCAACATTCTGGTTTCCGGTGGGAACATTTGTAAAATATAATCATCTAACCACATGCCGTGCTAATGAGGCTGAATTTTTGACTCATCCCATTACGCCATATAATCAAAAATACAGAAGGACAGTAAGCAATTAAACATTGGTTCTCCCCCTCACCTCACTCAAAGGAGGCTATTGAAATCATTTGAGATGTTACAGAATTTTGAAAATTACTTGGCAACTGCTCCCCAGTCCTTTCTGTGGCCAGATAAGAACCATGAGAAGAAGGAGGAAATGGCTCATCTTTCCTTTATCCTATTTCATTCCAGAATGATGTTATGACCATGTTAGTACCAGAGCCACCTTGTACAGTGAATAGGTCATAAAAGGTGCCCTTAGGGTCATGCAATAAACATGTTTATCTGAGGCCTTGTAAAAAACCCAAGTCAAGGATTCAACACAGCATCCCTTCATCCCATGTAGCATGCCTAGTTAAGTTAGATGAATTGCATGTTTGTGTCTAAATTGTCAAACACATCCTGCAGTCTACTTCTGTGGTATGGTCTGGTCTAGTGTCGGAGAAGAAGAGAAAGCTAAAACCCATCATGTCAATTCCAGACTCCAGCATAGAAGATAGCTCATGAATCAAAAGTCTGCTAGCTCCCACCTACACTATGGGTCCAATCACTTAGTGAGATTGTAAAGGTCTTATTTATCTCCAGTTCCACCCCCTCCAAAAATCCACAATGAGGACTAACACAAGCTTGACTCTGATGTTCCTTTCTCAGTAGAGAATGAGACAGTCTTCTTCATTTTCTCTGAAACACTTAACATATCAATGTATCAATGTTCTGAAAGTACCTAATCTATTAGCCAGATGTTTCCTTGCATCTACTTTCCTCACTGATATAGCGCATCTCCAAATACTATGCAAAATCTCTAGAAGCAGCATGTCTTCAGCCCCATCCCTATAACCAATTTCTTCACCTATGAGTTGGTCTCATAGCAACCTAGTTAGCATTTGCTTTTTTTCAAGGACATAAAGTGCATGCCATACACTGAGGTTAGAGTGGCATCCCACTGTAATCAAAGGTCTCTAGGGTCACTGAACTAAACTCACAGTCACCATCCTCAGAACTCCTTGGTCTACTCCAAAGCAAGAGTTAGAAGAGTAGACTCTCTCAACAGTTGTGGCTCTCTCAACAGTTGGTTTTGAGCAATCATTTCTACTCCTTAAGCTTCAGTATTCTCCTCTATATAATGGAGACAATAGAACCTGATCCATAAAAATAATAAAGATAAAATGAGATAATCAACATACACAACAATGTCCCACACATATTAAGAGCTCAAGAAATGTTACCTATCAACAGTATTAGTATTATATCAAGTTTTTAATACCCGTGTTGGCAGCCTTCATCTAAATGCCATCAGAAACACAGAGCTGAAACTCACCAACAAACTCTCCTACTCAGGCAGCACAAACTTTCTTTGATGCCTTGGATGAACAGAGAGCCCACTCTCACAGTTCCTAGCCAAGTTCAAAACACAGTGCTGTCTTCCATCTTTCGAAAACCTGATAGATCACACTCTACCACTGGTGATATATCAGATTTCCCAAGGGGCGTCATCACCATTGCTTTCACAGTGGGTAGGACTTAGTGCCTTTTTTCAGTCTTTTGGGCCACAGAAATGCTTAAAAGCCTGAGAAACATCTTCACATTTCAAGGTCATCAGCTGCAGAGACACCTTATAATTACAAAAGTGCTCTGTCATTTCATATGCAATGTACCTTATATTTAAGTCTTGCGATGCCTTTTGCATAGGAGAACCACCTAGTATTGAAAATGAATAACTCTTTATGTTACTTCACCCCACTCTTAATTCCCTCTACTCTAGCAAGAAAATGTTGTCAACTTTCCCACACACACCATGTAGTTTTGTTTGGTCTGTTTCCCAAATGGATGATTTCTCAATTCATCATTTTGTTGTTGTTGTAGAAATTAATTCTTAATTTTCCCTTCCCTAAGACATCTCAAAATGTGTTTCTGAAAGTATGTTGAGAAAGACTTGTCTCAATAGCTGATTTAAGGAGTAAAAAAAAATGTATTCCATTGTTGGATAAATTTGGAAAATAGGATTTGACAATATTAGTAGATTTTTCTCCTTCAATGGTTTCTCAGAGTCTTCAATTTGCTAATCTGAAATGTGTTCTACATTTGCATCATTTCCCAAAGTTACTTTAGCATTGACTGCTTTGTTTTTCTTACTGTCTCAGAGTCTAGTGTTTCATTGAACACACTTTTGAAAATTCTGTTTTAATACTATCCAATACATGGCATGTGCCTTGTTCAGCCTCTCTCCTTCTCATTTCTTCTGAGAATCATTCACTCCTTCTCCATCCCAAGCACAACTCCCTCTATTCCTCTTTAAACCTTTTGTGCAGTTGTTCTCTTTTTTGATCTATGACAACAGAGCTTCTTAATTAGAACGTATGAACATCGTCAACACAACACCTGTCTCAAAATGCTGCCTTTTGGTCAGACAATACAATTTACTTTAATGACTTTTATTAAAAATCATTGATCATTTTATCAAAATCATTTTATTAATCAAAATATTGCAGTTTCCTCGGGTAGAGAGTATTTCTAATTACATTAAATCATTTTTCCTATCACCTAGAGAACCACATTCTCATCATTTGAGAATCAATTTGAAGTCTGGAAAAAAAATGTGAAAGTGATTTTGTATGCCAAAGTCATGAATATCCCAGACAATACTGGATGTTAAAGAATTTCTAATCAGGTTTTCTATGAATGGGTTTAGAACTCCACAAGTTCCTGCAATTATGTGCAAAATCGTGTGTGTGTGTCTCTGTGTGTGTGGATTTACCTCATGCATTTTCCTGGGAAGTGGGTCTACAGTCTTTCAATAGATTCCAAAAGATATCCATGATGCCAAGAGTTCATCCACCTAATTCAAACCTCTTATTTTACAGAGGAGGAAAATTAAGTCCCCAAATAACTTATCTGAGGACATAGCTAGTGAGTATTAGAAGTAAAATCTAGATCTATATTCTTACCTTTAATTCCTCTGTATTGTAAGTTAGTGAACTAACAGAACATGGAAAGAGCAATAATGTTGGTGGCATACAGGATCCACCTTGCTTCAAGTAGGATAGTCCAACCCACAAAGACTTCAACTCCAGATGAAACCAAGACGTCACAAGATTGACATTTGTCTTTTCTTCCTTTTGTCTTTTTTTTAATCTGCCCAAAGTTTTGGGCAGATAAGTTTCAATCTACTTATGGTAAATAATAGATCTTATAGAAGCATCCTTAATGATGCCTAGTTGTCAAAAAGCTATAGAAAACACGTTTCCCCTCATGGGATCTGGAAGGTAGGCCATATGGTCTTGGGAAGTATTATAAGTGTTGTGAGGAGGAAAGGGAAATTGAGTTTTCCTCAAGCAAACCCAAACCAGTGAAGAAATTATGAAAGACATGTACTAACTTCATGAGGGAACAGCCGAGTCCATTTTGGTCATGAGAATGTTTCCAATGCTCAGCATGGGGCTTGGAACATAAGTAGTTACTCTGGATAGTTGATGATGATCATTCACATTGGCAATTTCTATCTCTTGACAATTTCTGAATCCAATCCCCTCCCCCACATATTCCATTGAGGAGTCCTCTACTGTATCATTTTCCCCAAGGATAGGAAAGATGTGCGTGAGGTAGTTTAAATACAAATCCTCAGTGAATTTTGGCTTTGTGACTTGTGGATGATTATTGAACACCAGTAAGAAGAATGCTAGAACTGAAAGCATTAGCTTCAATGAGCTTTCACTCGTTCTTTCCATTAGTCTGGACCTCTTCATTTTAAACAACATTTAAGGGAGTTTGCTGACATGATTAGAAACCTGGTTAGTCAGCACTTGAAATGTGTAGCCAAAGAGCTCTGAAGAAGAAAGGAAACTTACAGGGAAAGCAAACAGGAGAATTTCATCCAGGATACTTTAGAACAAGGCTACAGATCAGTCTGGGAAATCTGCATGCCACCATGTCTTCAGGTAGAATATATGACACCTTTCTTGTTGGTTCTACTTTAGCCCCATTAAAAAAAATTATATATATATATATATATATATATATATATATATATATATATATATATATTTGAGAGAGAGATTATGAGTGGGGAAAGGGGCAGAGGAGAGGGAGAGAGAGAGAATTCCAAGCAGACTCCCGACTGAGCACAGAGCCTAATGCAGGGCTTGATCTCCTGACCCTGAGATCACGACCTGAAGATGCTTAGCCAACTGAGCCACCCAGGTGCCCCTTTTAGCCTCATTTATCCACCTCCAGCTCCTCACGTTTTTCCTCTCCTTCATTCCATCTCCAGGGTCTTGCAAAAGACAGCACATAATAAGGTCTCAATAAAAGATGGCTGACAGAAATGTTGGACCAGAAATATTAGGACCTCAGTGAACCTGAAGTCCCTGCTTTTTGAGAGGTTCTATTAGCCCAAAAAGGGGGCTCAAATTCCCAGGATATATAGATGTAAATCCAATCAGTTATTCACAGCTATTCCAGATTTAGCCTTTTTTGAGTCAAAATTAAAGAGAAAAAAAAATGAAGATTTTGTCTTTTTCTTTTTTTTTTCTTTTTCATGTGCCACCTTCACTTTAGACTGTAATCCCCTCCAACTCACCCTAGGGGAAACAAAAACTGTAAATCCATTCTGGAAATTCTTGTTTAGAAAAATTACACAAAACATGAGGCCTAAAATATTGCCCTCAGTTGAAGCAGAATCTCTGTGTAGAGAATTCCTCCAAGGATGTTAAAGCACTTTCCAGATAGTTTCCTTATTTCAATGGCACACCTGTTTTTCTATCATAATATAGCTCATGTATCTTTTACTTGTCTTTGTATAGGTAATTACTAGAGTTTACAAATATGCCTTAAGATATAATTACTGTAGATTTGCCAAGGAAGTTCCACAAGCTCTATGTAACAGTTTTTGTACTGTGTTATATATACATGGAACTGTGTTAGTTTTAAATAATTATTACTTGCTCCCATTGGAACTCCATCATAAAACTGGAAATGTTAGAAAGTATGTAAAAAAAAAAAAAAAAACTTTTCCGAATTTACAATGACTTTCCACTTCCAACCCTCAACCCAAAATCTTTTTAATAGTGCTTCCTCATAGATAACTGGAACCAACCATGGCCCAATTAGATTACAGAAATGCAACTTAAGCATTGCTACCTAGCTGATGGGTCTTGGTGTCTGTGTCAAGTTGCCATTTATCCATCCTGTCAGTGAAGTCTCATTTCTCTTGTTATTACCTTTGGAAGTTCTATGTCAACACCTACCTATCAAATCAAAGTAGATTGTTATTTATTACTGTTTTAGCACACCTAGCACAACTGTTAGTGTATC
This sequence comes from Canis lupus familiaris, assembly GCF_011100685.1. Lineage (NCBI taxonomy): Eukaryota > Metazoa > Chordata > Mammalia > Carnivora > Canidae > Canis > Canis lupus. The sequence continues at coordinate 44,121,496 of NC_049224.1, forward strand.
TATGAGGAAGTTTTCTCACATGTGAAACGGGCATTATAAGAATATCTGCTATGGAGGACTTCTGGGGGGGCTGCAGGAGGTAATTCATATGAAGTGCTTAGCACAAAAGTAGACACTCATACCTGTAAGCAATTTATATTATTAAAGTCCCACCATAGCTGACAATTTCAACACTTCCTCCACAGCATTCAGAATTTAGCAAAAGCAAATTTCCCATTTTAATATTCATGTAAATAGAGTTTTCCATTTCCATTCTGAATAAGAGATTATGAAACGGAAAATCCATTCAGAAGAGTGCATTACCAGAACCAACATTTTTAAACACCAACTCAACTATCAAAGTACTTTTACACTCGAGTTTCAGTAAAAAGGAGGAAGATGCCACCACTCCCCCAGGCCTTTGAGCTCCAGCATTATGACTTTGAAGCCCAGTACAAAGGCTTGGCAGAGGGCGACCGCGTATACCTTCACATGTGCGGCCACACAGGAACAGACACTTTACATATCACTTACTGCTGCATATTCTTATCCCTCAAGGCAGTTAAATGTGTCAGGGAATTCTTTTTTATTATCCTTTTATTTAAATGCATAATCAGAATAGTTACCAGGGAAGAGCTGGTGAGAGAGAAAAACTAGTTCTAGAGAGTAGAGTCTTCTATTGATCTAAGAGCTGCTTCATAAGCTCTGAAAGTTTTATCCTCAGTGCAAAAGTGCCTGAGTCTATTATTTGCAAATTAATAAGCTGTAAAAAGTGATACAATGCTGAAAAAAATGTAGCCTTACAGTTTGAAATCTGGTGTCCAATTCTGATAATTTAATTCAAGAAACTTAAGAGATATAAAATAAGTTTCCAAAACTTTCTTCATATATTGTCCTTGATCCCCTGCCATTTCTCTTCACCCTACTCTCTGGTCTCAAACCTAATGACTCCCATTTTATTTATTCTTTGAATCTCACCCTCTCCTCCAAATTCAGATTTCATATGTCCAGTTGCCTCGCATGTGGAAGTGCATCAACCTATTTCTCCACTTACATTTCATGACATAACCAAATGCACCCACTTACCCATGCTGAAAACCTTTGTCTTAGAGGTGCCCATTTCTCTTCACTATGTATCCTACACTCACTCAACCAATACTTGCTCTCTCTAGCAAACTTTTAATTAGGTGTACTCAGAGGACATCATATTTTGAATCCTAGAAAGTCCTTGCATTCTATCTATAGGCTTCTTTTCTTCCTTTCTTCTGCTAGAACGAAGATGTGATGGCTGGATTTGCAGCAACAAACTTTTTTCCATGAGTCAAAAAGCAGGAGAAGAAGGCCAATATCACTGCAGCTATACTAATCTTGATATTATTTAGCCTCTGAAATAACTCTGGTCTTCTTATGGGACAGGTTGACTTCTATTGGTTTAAGTTTCCCAGATTCTATATTTACATTGTTATAGGTAATCTCAATTCTCCAACAAAAGGATAAAAAAAAGTTTTTTTTTCCCCCTGAATTACTTTAGAAGTGTCCTAACACAATTTTCCTTCAGTTTTCTCCCTTTTCCTTCCATAGTTTTTTCCAAAGTCCATCCTCCTCCACCCTACAAATTAAATGTTGCAGTGTCTCTTCCTGCCTTCATAAACTCTTTGGGGCAACTCCACAGGAAAATAGGCATGGGATATTAACAGAAAATATGCAAAAAAAGATGGCTTATGATATACATTTTCAAAAAATGCCAACCTCATTAGTAATCAAGAATTACAATGTGAAATAGTGAAATACCATATTTCTGCCTACCAGATGGCCAGAAATGTTAAAGGTCCATGATATTCACTGTTTCTAGTGAGACAGGGAAATAGACACTTTCACAAATCAGAAGTGATGGCTCAAGAGCCTAAAATTGGGCATCACTACTTCATAGGCTATTTACCCTGTGCCAATACAACACTCCAGTTCCGGTCATTGGAAACTCTTTATGGACTTCTTCCTCTCTTTTTATCCAATGGTTTCCCAACCACCAATGGAGAGAGTACAAAGAAGATCCATTGGATGGAGAGAGGATGAAAGGAAGGAAAATGAGAGCTACAGCTGAGGATATAGTTGGTGGATATAGTTGAGGATATAGCTGGTGGATAGCTTTGGGAAAATATCTTATTCCTTTAGTTTCAGATCATGGGGGGTCCTGGTAATCTTGATGGAATACCAGGATGGTAGAAGCTAGAGAAATCCTTTACTCAGGAACTATGTGTAATGACCCAAACAATGAAATACAGCACAGTATTTTAACAACTAGTGCAGCTATACTGGTGGCTAATAGTTAAATATAGTCCTGGTTTCCACACCTTTTTGGGGATCCTTTATGTTCCTGTTCCTCTTCAGAATAAATTGAGTGAAAAAGTGAATAAAAGAATTAAGCAAGCTAGTCAGGGGATAATGAAATAAAAAAATGTAGAAAACAAATAAAACTGTATGTTGATATCAATTGTCAATCCTTGCCTCAACTCCTATATTTTTCTCAAAGAATATACCCTTCTCAGAGAATAAACTTCCCTGCTTTCCCATAGGGTCCTTTTGCCCAGCTGACCCAGGAGGAGCTAATCCCCAGGTCAAGTTGGACCAATCACATTTGCTCCATCAAGACTTGAAGCTAAGAGGGGCACCTGGGTGGCTCCTTCTGTTGGGCATTGGACTCTTAATTTCTGTTCAGGTCATGACCTCAGGGCTGTGGGATTAAGCCCCACATTAGGCTCCACGCTCAGTGGAGAGTCTGCTTGGGATTCTCTCTCCCTCTCCCTTCCCCCTCCCGCCACTTGTGCACTAACTCGCTCTCTCTTTCTCTCTCTAAAATAAATAAATTAAATCTTTAAAAGAAAGAGTTGACACTAAGAGACAGAGACTACATGAGTTGAATAAAATTTATAATTTATAATTCTTGTAAATTATCTCATTTGAACCTAGGAATTAGGTACTATGACCATCTCCTTTTTACAAGTAAGGAACGTGAGTGCTATCCAAGTTAAGGAACTTACTTGCTCAAGGTTACACAGCTGCTAAGTGACAGAAGTAAGACAAACACAGGCAGGTTGCCTCTAGAGCCTGTGCTCTTAACAATAAACCAGACTGGACAGAAGAGGTTCTCGAGCGGAGAAAATAGACATAACCAGCCAAAGCTCCATGCAGACCACTGTCAGGAGGAATAGAAGAAAAGCATGAGAATGGAGAACTGGGGAACACTGGTCCAAAGGGTGCTGCAGCCTTGTAGGAGAGAAGGGAGGGGCCCAGGGCCCCACATTCCAGTCCTCATAAGGCCAAAATGGAATTATAATCTACCCAAAGATTGTTGAGGGAAACTTTACAACCAAATTCCCTCTGCTTAAGCCAGCATGATGGGTCTTATTTTCAAAAATGACACTTGATTCAGGAGTGACCAATCTCAGAAAATGAATTTGAACCCGGATCTGCAGAATACTGCCTCTGATAGATTTTGACAGAAGCCCCAATATAGCTCCAATTCTTCTCAGGAAATCTGAAAGAACTTCAGACATTCTCGGAATGCTTCAGAGCACCATCTTTCCCAGATGGCTGGAAACAAAATGAAAGAAATGGAGGGAAAGGCAGGAGAGAGGGAGGAAGGGAGGGGGAAAATGCAAGAGGTCGAAAAGGAAGGAAGAAGGAAGGGAGGCAAGCATCAGAAATATTTTCTGTACCCTGAAAGCCAAGTATGAAATGAAAACAGCACCACTGCAACAGAAGCACGATTCCAGTTCCTGGAGCCTTCTGCTGTCAGTTCCCAGGGAGGCTACAAGATGCTGTTTACAGCGGTGTCCCGTGCTTAATTAGCGTTTTTGGATCTACTGCAATTCAGCTGGATGGGCATTCCCTTACAATTGATAGTCGCCTGGAAATGGCTTTCACAGCTGGGCCACAGATCCCTCACCCAGGGAGCCTGGAATCGGGCTGCTCAGCAGCCTTGTTCAGCCATAATTAATATTTCTGGAACTGCCGCTTGGAGGCCCCTGAAACTGTGTCACACCAGCGGCGAGCCAGTTGGAAGATATTTTATTGTTGGAAAATGAGTGACCCAGCTGTGCAGACCCCAGGCCTGGGTGACAAGAGACTTCAGAGGCTCTAATCCTTTACCACCTGTATTGTTAAAGTGATGGAAAAGAGAAGACATAGAAAGGAGAGGAGGAGGCAGTCTTGTCTTCAGCTCCTGGCTCTGACCATCACAGCCTAAGGCTGCCAAGGGCAAGAGGGTAAGAAATGAGGGCAGGAGGGTGTCTGGTGTTTCTGAAGGGGCTTTGCTTTTCCTCCCTAGCCATGTGCACATGCTGAGCACCAGCTTTTCCTCTTGTAAGCTGGAGCTCCCACCGGGGGCAACATGGAATAGTGTACAATTTGAAGGACCTTGCAATGTATTTGGCTTAATGACTCTGACTTACAGAGGAACAGAGCAAGGCCCAGAGAAGCTAAATGGCTAGAGCTCAGGCTAGTGGGTGGTTGGTCACCCAGACACAATGGAAGGAGAAGGGTCTCTTCAACTTTAGTCCCTCGCATATTTTTCCAGCACTATAGGGTTGGAGTCGGAGAGGAGGTGTATGTATGTGACAGCTTTACAAGGACACAGGCTGGGGTTGGAATCCCTTCTGTGCACCCAGGGGTTGTGAGATTTTTAGGGAAGGGGAACTAACTCTCTGCCATCATTTTTCTCAAAGAGAGACACACACAAATACAAGCACACACAAACACACACGTGCTAATAGATATTGATATAGATATACCCATAATTGGGAGCTGTCATAATTATTTGCTGTTCTTCTTATGTGCATCATTACTATTACTACCTCCTATGCCCATGAGCTATGTGAACTTGGCTAAATTATGAAATCTCTTTAAGCTTCAGTCTCACAACTATAAAACAAATACTAGAGAATCACTATTCTCCAGCTATAATAGTGCCTAATACTGTAGGTAAGCTCTTGGTAAGTGTCTGCCACTTTGTTATCCTTATTAATATCATTTCCAAAGCAAAGTTGTTTATAATTCTGACCCTACTACTTGCATATTTAAACTGTTACAAAGGCCTCTTACCTTCAGACTCAAGTCTGAGTGCCTTAAATGGACATCTGTGGTTCTTCACTATTCAGCTTTCATGCCCACTGGCAGCCACGTATTTTGACAGTCTTTTGGAAGACTCTCATTGCCCCACTCACCTTCTCCTGCCTAGCCCATTGGTGCTTTACCCCAGTGCCCTCACATGTAGATCCCTTTGCCTGAAATTCCTTTCCTCTCTTTCTTTCCTCAGTGAACACTTACATACCTATTAAGACTCCACTTGCTTGTCACCAGCTTCCAACTTGTGGATGCCTCCACACCCTTCCTAGGCTATGCCCCTCATCTATGGCTCCGTCACAGTTCTTACAAGCCAATGAGAATTCTGGATTACCTGCCAGCTATCTGCCTACGCTGGGACCATTTCAGGACTGGAGTGTGACATTTATCTTTGTTTCCCTAGTCCCTACCACAGCTTAGTGCTCAATAAACATCTGTAGACTGAATAATTCAAATCTAATAATAGAAATAGGAATATATGCATTGAGCACAAAGCCTTGCACATTTAAGGACTTGACAAACATATGTTAAATGAGTGAATAAATGAGTGAATAATGAGAGAATATTTAGTCTCTATAATAAGGAAAGATTTTCATCTCTACAAACCAGCATTTCAAATTGAAAAAAAAAAAAAAAAAAGAAAGAAAGAAAGAAAAGAAAAAAGAAACTACCTGACTGCAAAATTAGGGAAGTGGTCAACAATTAAAAATCTTAGTTCAACAATGTCACAGGGGAAAGCTTGGTGAATCCCTGAGTTAATGAAACAATGATTGAGTTAATTTAGTTTAGGGGGAAAAAAGCAAATGATTTGGTACCTTATAAAACAGAAACAATATGGAACTTTTACTTTTGGTGTCAACTATATTCAATTTAAGGGAAAGCAGGAAGTTCGTTAATCCTATGTGTGGCAAAGACTGACTAGAGAGTTCATTTCTGCTTCCCTGGCAAAGGATTGAGCTGTATTTCCCAGACTCCCCTAGGTTTAGGTAGAGACCATGTGACAGAGTTCTGGCCAATGACAAGAGAGCAGAAGTGATGTCCATCACTTTCAGGCCTGAGGTCATTCCACCTGAAATCTTCCATGATGAATTTTCCTCTCCCATGGGTTTCTTGGAAGCCATGAGTTAACAATGGCAGAATCATAAGATGGAAGGAGAGTTGGGTTTCCCAATAACCACATGGGGAAGCTTCCCCACCCCACCCCACCTACCAACACATTGGACTCTAAAAGGAGAAAGCACCATTTATTTGCTATATATTTATCCATGAAGCCTTCAAAACAATTTGGGGGGTGGGGAATGGGATATGGCCCACACTAGTACAGAACATGGTAATTTGAACTCCAGAGCTGCCAAATTAAAAAAAAAATCAATTTTATTTCATTCGTTTAGCAGTAAGTTGGTGATGAAAGGGATATAATTGGCTAGATGGCTAGAAATCCATATTAGGTGGTGCCAAATATTTTGTGGAAACTTAGGTGCTATAACTTGGAAGGCACACCATGTGTTTGCTGAGCTTATAGCACTAATGGAAGAAGCTGGAAAATAGAATGTTAGTGTTCTTTGTTGTTCCTTATGGCTACACTTGGTAAGGAATTTGATAGAGGAAGCCAACTCTGGAAAGTGTTGACTGCTTTGTAGGCATAAGTGAAGAGGAATCGAACCCACATATAAAGTGACTTGTAGGGTCAGAAAGGCCAATTGTTTCTAGACCCTCAAGAGTAAATTCAGGGATTAAGAAAGGCTTACAGGTTCCACACAAATCTTAAGATGATTTGTTCCAACTCTCTGAAGAAGGTCCATGGTATTTTGATAGGGATTGCATTGAATGTGTAAATTGCCCTGGGTAACATTGACATTTTCACAATATTAATTCTCCCAATCCATGAGCATGGAATATTTTTCCATTTCTTTGTGTCTTCCTCAATTTCTTTCAGAATGGTTCTGCAGTTTTTAGGGTTTAGATCCTTTACCTCTTTGGTTAGGTTTATTCCTAGATTCCTTATGCTTTGGGTGCAATTGTAAATGGGATTGACTCCTTAATTTCTCTTTCTTCAGTCTCATTGTTAGTGTATAGAAATGCCACTGATTCCTGGGCATTGATTTTGTATCCTGCCACACTGCCGAATTGCTGTATGAGTTCTAGCAATCTTGGGGTGGAGCCTTTTGGGTTTTCTATGTACAGTATCATGTCATCTGCGAAGAGGGAGAGTTTGACTTCTTCTTTGCCAATTTGAACGCCTTTTATTTGTTTTCATTGTCCAATTGCTGAAGATAGGACTTCTAGTACTATGATGAATAACAGTGGTGAGAGTAGACATCCCTGTCCTGTTCCTGATCTTAGGGGAAAGGTTCTCAGTTTTTCCCCATTGAGAATGATATTTAACCATTCTTGCATCCCGGGGATAAATCCCACCTGGTCATGGTGAATAATCTTCTTAATGTACTATTGGATCCTATTGGCTAGTATCTTGCTGAGAATTTTTGCATCCGTGTTCATCAGGGATATTGGTCTGTAATTCTCCTTTTTGGTGGGGTCTTTGTCTGGTTTTGGAATTAGAGTGATGCTGGCCTCACAAAATGAGTTTGGAAGTATTCTGTCCCTTTCTATCCTTTGGAACAGCTTTAGTAGAATAGGTATTATTTCTTCTTTAAACATTTGATAGAATTCCCCAGGGAAGCCATCTGGCCCTGGACTTTTGTGTCCTGGGAGGTTTTTGATGACTGCTTCAATTTCCTCACTGGTTATTGGCGTGTTCAGGTTTTCTATCTCTTCCTCTCCCAATTTTGGTAATTTGTGGTTTTCCATAAATGCATCCATTTCTTCTAGATTGGCTAATTTATTGGTATATAACTGCTCATAACATGTTTTTCAAATCATTTGTATTTCCTTGGTATTGGTTGTAATCTCTCCTCTTTCATTCATGACTTTATTAATTTGAGTCTTTTCTCTTTTGTTTTTAATAAGGCTGGCTAATGGTTTATCTATCTTATTAATTCTTTCAAAGAACCAACTCCTGGTTTTGTTTATCTGTTCTACAGTTCTTCTGGTGTCTATTTCATTGAATTCTGCTCGAATCTTTATTGTCTCTCTCCTTCAACGTGGATGGAACTGGAAGGTATTATGCTGGGTGAAGTAAGTCAATCGGAGAAGGACAATCATTATATGGTTTCACTCATATGGGCAATATAAAAAAAATAGTGAAAGGGATTATAGGGGAAAGGAGAGAAAATGAGTGGGAAAAATTAGAGAGGATGACAAAACATGAGAGACTCCTAACTCTGAGAATGAACAAAGAGTAGTGGAAGGGGAGGTGAGCGGGGGATGGGGTGACTGGGTGGTGGGCACTGAGAGGGGCACTTGACGGGATGAGCACAGGGTGTTATAATATATGTTGGCAAATCGAACTTAAATAAATAAATAAATATGTATATATGTATTGAATAAATTTAAATATGTAAATTAATATATTTAAATACTTATATGTGTTAAATATATTTATATATTAATATATTTTATATATTTTAATGTATATACTTATATATTAATATATGAGTATATTAATATATATTTAATATATATATTTAAAAAAGACAGGGCCCCAGTGGGATTTCCCAAGTGACAATGTCTAAGCCCCAAAGGACATGTCTGATGAAGAGTGTGGTCTTCCCAATCAGGGTAGCCAACAGTAAATTAAGAAAGTCATGTGAAAGCTAGTGCAAAGAAAGAAAATATACATGAGACACAATCTAGAAGGAACATCAACAACCAGCATCAGCAACCAATGTGGCTGCTGATGCACAGAACTGATGACAAATGAATACATCAGCACCTACTAAGTTTCTGCAGGAAATGTCTTGCCAAAGAAACCACAAGTCTGGACTAGGAACACTAGAGTCATTTGAAAGAGGTTTAAAACAACACTTGGGCTAGAAGTGGGCTAATAAAAAGCTGTATTGCTCCTAAATGAGGCCAATTTTCTTAACACCCATTTCAGATATAGCTTAGGAGGACAGACCAGGAGAAAATTCTTGTAGAGTGGATCAGGGACCACAGAGACCAATACATAAGGGAGATGCTCACGGACAACAGGGTCAGGCCTAGACAAGGAAGCCCCTTGCCCCTGGGTAGGAGGGTGATTTTCATAATGTCTGTCCAGTGGGATTTCAGGGGTGCTGTAGACTAGTGATTACTTACTATCCTTTCTCTGCTCTGTATTTTATAATAGGTGTATGGGGGAAGGGAGCGGGTCACATTTTTTTTTTTTAATTCATGCATCACTAGACCATGGGAGTCCTTTCTAGATAGGATGGAGAGGGCTGCATATCAGAAGAATATCTTGGACTTTGAGCAGGTTGCAGACTGGGTGAGACTTTGGGTCGACTTTCTTGGCATCAGGATGAGTATGATCTCTATAGGGAAAGAAGAGAAAATTTGGTGAACAGAGGGTGAATTGTGATAGAGATGAGCTAGACACTTAACCAGAAAATGGGGGAGGAGGAGAGAGAGTGATATTTCAAGAACCTTCATAAAACAACGTCACCTACTCTTCCCACCTCATGCCCTGCTTTTCCTTTAAGTGAACACAGCACTCCAGACAAACTGGGCTCCATAGTGAGCCCTGAGAAATGTTTAACTACCCCTGAATATTTGTTGCACCTCTTAAGAGCCTCCCTACAAGGCACCTAACTTTCCATCTGAATTCTATTCATCTTTCAAAGCCAAATCACCAGCAAGGCTATCTTGGAGGGGGATTCCCACTGGTCCCTACTTTTCTTGGCCTTAGTCAAGGCTTCACAAGAATTGTCTATCTTCTTCAAAGAAACACTTTCTCCACCTTGTATAATCTCCTTCACTATGTATTCAATCTTCAGATTGGAGCAGTGTTATTTTTTGTTTTTGTTATCTGAATAGTGCACAGGACAGTAAATGACATAGGGAACTATACTGTGAAGGAAATAAATTCCTTGAATTGTCTCCGTCACATAGATACAACATGAATCACCCTGCTCTGCCATGGATACCAGGTTCCCTCCTCTCCCCTTCCCCACAGGCTCAGCCCTGAAAATGTTTTTATTTAGCCTTTGGGGAACATGTTTTGATAAGAGTCTATTTCAATGTCACAAACTTTCAGGAATCAGATAGCTTATTAAACTGGTAAGCAGATGATTAATTGTGTCAAAAATGATGTTTGATACTGAGAATTGGACACACTGGGTGAAGTACCCCCATTTCTAGTGAACACAACACTACCTTCAAGGGAGAATGTGACCTCCTCCCTTGCCAGCCGGATATTGCTTTTATGCAATCAAGCAATCAGTGCTTATAGGAGAGAATGAAAGGCGAACATGGGGTCTTTTAAAACTTTCACTGTCTTGCTCTACACATTAAGGTTTAAAGAGTTATGAAGTGATGCAAAGAACCTGCTTGAGGAAAGAGTCCAAAATTCTGAAAAATGACTTGTTGCCTGCTGGAAAAGTCCTATAATTCATGAGCACATTTCGGCAGCTAATGCAGTTTGTGAAGCTTTATAATCCTTCCACATTCCAGAGCCCCAGATCTCTGAAGGTTAGACCTAAGGGATACACTTCAGAAAAGTTACATAAACAACGGTGAACCTTAGGCAGGGAAAATGTACACTTGGAACATGTTGAAACTCTCCATATTAAGTCAGTTTAGCACTTTGATTAAAGAGTTTAATCAATCACCATCCTAAGCTGTATATTAATCACTTTATCAAGCAGTTGATGCATTGCCGGTTTTAATAGAATCCATTTATTTTGATTTCTACCTACTTCGTCTTTCCAAAGGGCTTTGCGAATCAGCTGTGATAAAAAAGGAGAGGGAGAGGGAGGAGAGAAAAAGAGAGTGGGAGAGGGTGGTTGCATTGAAAACCTGGCAAGAAATCTCTAACTGCACCTAAACATACTTTATTATCAACGCCCTACGACGACTTGGCCAATTTATTACAGGCAAAAAAAACGCTCTGGGAAGTGACTGTTTGGGTGAGCCACACGGTTTAGCTCAGATAAACACAGGCCATTCGTTTGCTTTCACACCTGACACCCTCATGATATACGATCCTAATAAGATTAATCTCCACCCCCCCACCCCCCACCCCCAGCCCCTCTTTGTTCCAACCTATTTGAGATCTTCCACTTTTCTTCCTGGACATTTTTCCCCACCTTGGGTTACAATTTGTGGTTCGAGCTAAAGCCCTTGTTTCCTCACTACAAGGAAAACAAGATTTGTGGGAAGAAAACATTTGTTATGTGGCTTAAATTTTACTCTGAGGCTTTTCCATTCCTTATGCCTTTAACATGAAAGGAATGGGTCTTGGAAGACGTCCATGCAGCCAGACACATCAGGTCTGAGCGCGGGTCCTCCCCGCCATGCAGGCCTTACAGCGTGCAGAACGCCATTCCGATTTGCAAATAGTTTTTCTTCTCCACCAACACCAGGAATTTAGGAGGGATAGTAGTTATCTGCCTTGCTTTTTATTCTTTTTTTTTTTATTCAATTCATAGAGATGACAAATATTGTGCAGATAAACATTTTAACCATTTATTTCCTTTTTCCCCCAGTTTAAAAATTCTTTAAATGGCTTCCTCCATTATGTCTTCCTCCTCCATAATGTCAGAGGGGAACATTACTTTTTTTAACATTACTGTCACAAACACAGAGAAGTAAGCAAATGTTTAGTGCCTCTTTATATATTAGTGCCTGTGTTTAGGATTTCCCATATACTGTTCCATATCGTTTTGATAACAGTCCTAAGCATTCTAAACAGCTTTGGAACTGTGTGATCCAATATAGTAGCCACTAGACACTAGTGGCTGTTGAGCACTCAAAATGAGGCAGATTCAAATTGATACGTGATGGTACAGAGGATAAAGAATGTTGATGGAATTTAAAGCCCCATGAATGACTTCGATCACAGAGACACTTTTCACTGAGGAGACTGAATGCATTGTGTAAACATTTTTATATCATTGTCGTCAAAAACTATGGGGACATTATATCCTCCTGACATTTATTGAGCAGCTGTTAGGTGGTAGGGGTACAGAGGTGGACAGAACGGTTGCTGCTCTTAAGGGTGCTACATATTAGCTAAGGAGAAAGACCCAATGAGGGAGAGGTAAAGAGGAAGTGCCATGTGGTGCATAAAATGATAAAGCAATGCACAAGGCATTCTGGGGCAGAGAACAGGAAACCAGACATTCTGGAGATGGAGGGTAAGAAGTTGGAGAGAGAGCTCAGGGATTTTCTAGTGGAGAGTATGCCTCAGCAAGAAGAAAAACACCCATTGTAAGGATGTTTTCACCTGGTAGGCCTGGGGAGAGAACTGGGAGCTGGCTGCAGATCCGTGTGGAAGGAGAGCCACCCCAGCTGGAAGCACAGCTGAGGCAGACATATGCAGTTTGGAAGGCAGCATGGAGTGTGCAGGGATTGTAAGCATTCAGCATGAACTAAAGCGAATGACAGAAAACAGAGCTGGAAATTCAGAAAGGCCTTCCTCTTAGGAAGTTTTGAGTCTGAGTGCCATGTATAGGATTTATCCTTTATCCTGTAGTCTGGGAGAAACCATTGACAGATTATAAATAAAAAGATGTGGTCAGGCTTGCATTGAAGACCATCACTCTGGTAGGGATAAATGCGGGATGAATTTGAGGTGGCAGACCAGAGACTCATAAAGCCTCTGGCAGCAGTCCATGGGACGAATGATAAGGAATAAATTCCTTATATATTGTAAATTCAAGGCATAGCGGCAAAGTGAGATCAGCAGAAACTGGTCATTGACTGGGTGTAGGGATACACATGAGAACAGCTGGCTCAGACGCCCAAGATTGTGACCAGATAAAGAAAAGGTGACTTAAGGGAAAGAGTGTAAGTTCAATTCTTCTGCACAGAGTGTGAAATGTCTGTGGACAATCAGGTTGGTTGAGCCAATTTGTGGATGGATATTTCAGTCTCCAGATGGAGGGCCAGTCTTAGGCTGGAATTGGACATGTACTAAAGGTTTCTGAGGCCCTGAGATGTGTGGGAGTATTACCCCATGTGAGAAGGAGCCAAGAGCCACACCCTGGAGGAAGCTGATTAACAGTGTCCAGAGCAGTAAAATTCTGGCCAGATGACAACTAAGGTGGGTTTGCTGGCTTTGACAGGAAGGAGGTCATTAGGTATTAGAAGATAAGCCAGAACACAGAGGGTAGGTGGTGGACAGCTTGAAGGAAGTTCATTTGTGAAGGGGAGAAAAACATTTGACAGCAGCTAGAAAGGGGTCCAGGGAGATTTTTTGAAATGTACCCATTTTTAATGAGGCTGAGGTTTGAGAGAGTCCTTAGGAAAAAGAGGAGGAGCCAGGAAGTGACTTCTCACAGACTTAGTCCTGGAAGAGAGAGAAAGTGTTGAGGTCAAAGGCACAGGTTAGAGGTTGGGCATTAAACAGACCGGGTCCCTATTGCTGCCTCTGAGACAGAGCAAAAGGAGGCAGAGGTGGATGTGGCTATAGTTGTGTTTGTAGGCAGGACAGGAGTTCAAAGATGGTTGACATAGGAGGTATGGTTGTCCTCTGTGAAGCCTGATGACTCAATGATACTAGGAAAGGTTTGTGCTGATCGATATGGGTAAGGGGTAGTAATTGATCCAAAATAAGTTTAAGAATTGGCGGTTTAGTACTACCTTCAACCCAGGGTGTGATCCTGGAGACCTGGGATCGAGTCCCATGTCATGCTCCCTGCATGGAGCCTGCTTCTCCCTCTGCCTGTGTCTCTGCTCCTCTCTCTCTCTATGTCTGTCATAAATAAATACAATCTTTAAAAAAAAAAAAAGAATTGGTGGGAAATGTTGAGAGAATAGCTGAGTGGTTGGTCAAAGCTTAGGCACTTGGCTATAGGCACAATGAGGGCAGAACTTGACCTAAGGTTGGCAGTTGGTTTGAAGGTCAGGGTTGCTGAAAAATAAAATGGGCTGGTGAATGAGTTATTTAGACAGGTATCATGGAGTCCTAGCTGGGCTGGGAAAGAAGAGAAGCCAAGCAGTGACTAACGGATTTTTAAAAAGTTGGAAGGTTAGGGGGTCAGAGCATTCCAATAATTTTAAGGAAAGAATACTGCTGATTTATTCCACTTTAAATTCTCATGATCAGTTCCTCCTATTCTAATTTTCCAAAGGATAAACTGAGACACAAAGAGCTACCTCTAAAAGAGAGTGGCATTAAGTTGTGGCTATCTTGAATTTAGGGATCGTGGCATTTGTATTTTTGTATACCTAGTGAAACAAATAGGTGTTAAATAAATATGAATGAGGCAAAACTTAGACCTGCATCTTTGACAGCCTAGCCTGTGAGTTCATGCAGGTCATACTATTATAGACAGAAGTGAGGAGAAATCTATATAGAAATATGAAAATGCTATGATAATTAATTTTATTACTTAAATGCCATGTGAATCAATTATTTTGTGCTAATACCTGAGATTTGACCTCTGCTGCTTCTAGGACTTGGCAAGGCAATTTACCTCTGCGAGCCTTTCCAGTACCTTCAGAAGGAAGGGGGCAATTTTTTTGTGTGTGGTCCCAAAGTGTATGGAAATGGCTACCACAGCTCCTATTGGCTTGGTGCACTGGTTAGTGTAGATAGCAGTGACTGGGTCTTACTGAATTTTGTACACCAGTAGCTACCTCTTGCTACTTTGCTCAGAGATGTTCGATAAATGTTTATCAAATGAATGAATCAAGGAGTATGGAATGAAATAAATAAGTAATTTATGAGAGCCATTCTAGCTCAGGTGTCTAGCTCTGGTGGGCTGTCATGGAATCCTCAAATGGCTCTCTAATGGATCACAAAGATCACAATAGTTCTCCTCAATCTGACCATCCTAGCCTGTGGATCCCCAAGGAATTCCACACACCCTTAGGGATGTCCCAGAACAGTGGGTTAGGCTGCTTAATGGTTAGAACATTATGCTAGAACCAGAATGCCTAGGCTTGGATCCAAGCTCTGTCACTTAAAGTCTCCATGACCTTGGACATGGACTTAGACAGGTAAGCTAGATGAGCCTTGGTTTCCTCATTTTTAATTGTGGATAGTAAGAGTACCTACTTCATGGAGTTGTGGTGATGTTTCGATTATTTAAATCATATAAATCTCTCAGAATCGTGTCTACTAGTAAGTAGTCAATAATGCCAGCAATGATTCTCATTGCTATTTCCAATACAAGCCCTCTAGAATTAGAGACACACTCTAGCAAACTTAAAATTGTGGGCATTTTTAAAGACCATTCAGGGAGAGGAGATACAGGAGGTGGGCAAATCTGTTTGGATAGTATCTCAGGAGCCTCAAAGACATATGGAAAGGACTTTTCTTTTGGGGACATCAGGATGGCAGAAGGAGAGACAGATGGGAGAGAAGTTGAGGAAAGAGGCAACAAAGGACAAGATGAGTCAAAGATGACTCCTAAGTTGTTGTTACTACATTTTATGTTTTGGGATAAGGTAAGATGTAAGAAATTGCTGGATATGATAAGCTTCCCACAGAATATTTAAGTAGAAACATTTCTAGTCTCTGTAGAGATACAATGATTTGGGGACCACCTATCTATTTAGAGCTAGTGTTCTAAAACCTGATAGGTGGAGAAAAGACAAATCTAAGAAGAAACCCTGGAGGAATGCCTAAACTTAGGATGTGGAAAGAGAGAAGGTGGAGAATCAATAGTCAGATAGGACATGAAAATCTGAAGGGCAGGGATGTTTTAAAACTGAGAGTCAAAGAGCAAGAGTCAAACATCAAGTCAGTTTTAAAAAGGATAATGCACTGGTCCTGATCCATTCATTGTGATACAAACACTAACCAAAATCTACATCTAGTCTAGTAGGTGATTTGATTCTTCTACTGCCAAATTCAAGCTTCATACCTAATACCACGGGCTAAGATGCAAGGGATTTTTTCCTTTGATAAACCAAAAACATGGTCAAATGAAAAAGAATATGAAATCGTCTGCCATCATGTGCTAGCTAGCAATCAGGAGTACTTCAGAATTCAACAACAGATTCACTGAGTGATTCATTCATTCATAAACATGGAGTGATTAGTTGTCATATGCCTGCTCTATCCCAGGCCATGTGGGAGGCTGTGGGAATATGGCAGTGAGGATGAACATGGTCTCTGCACTCAGGAAACTTAGAGTGGGGCAAGGGGGATTCCATGAAGAAGAAAAGCTGGGTGCTATGAGTATATAGGACAGAGGTCTAGCTCTGTCTGGAGGGCCCAAGACATTTTTCCTGAGGAAGAGATGTTCAGGCTGAGATTTAAAAATATACAGCAGAACAAAGCTGTTGGAAGAAGTCAAGGGACAAAAGCCTTGATACAAGAAGGAATCTTTCTCCTGAGAAGTTAGAAATAAGGTCAATGTGGCTGACTCACAGAAAGACAGACAAGACAGACAACACTGAAAAGACATGCAAGGACCACAGCAGGCAGAGTTTGAGGCTCTGGTTAGGATTCACACTTCAGTCTAACAGCAGTGGGGAGCCATTGACAAATTTTAAACATCGATGAGATTTTACTGCAGGGTGAAGAGTGAACAAAAAGGTTATCATGATAAGGCTATTACACTGTCCCTGGCAAGAGATGACAGTTGCTGGAAATACCCAACTGTGAGAGATATTTAGGCAGCCAAAACAATAGGAATTTTGACTAGGCACAGGGGGCCAGAAAGTGGAGACAGCAATGCTGAAGTTCAAATTTCCAGTTTAAAGTGAAGTTTGTCCTCTCCCCCTCTTCCCTTTTTTAAATGTTTTCCATTGTGCTTATTTTTTATTGGGGTTCAATTTCCCAACATATAGCATATCACCCAGTGCTCATCCCATCAAGTGCCCCCCTCAGTGCCCATTACCCAGTCACCCCAACCCTCCACCCACCTCCCCTTCCACTATCCCTTGTTTGTTTCCCAGAGTGTGGGGTCTCTCATGTTCTGTCACCGTCTCTGATATT
This sequence comes from Canis lupus familiaris, assembly GCF_011100685.1. Classification (NCBI taxonomy): domain Eukaryota; kingdom Metazoa; phylum Chordata; class Mammalia; order Carnivora; family Canidae; genus Canis; species Canis lupus. Next base: position 44,138,588 of record NC_049224.1, read on the forward strand.
TCCCACTCATTTTCTCTCCTTTCCCCTTTATTCCCTTTCACTATTTTTTTATATTCCCCAAATGAATGAGACCATATAATATTTGTCCTTCTCCAACTGACTTACTTCACTCAGCATAATACCCTCCAGTTCCATCCAGTTGAAGCAAATGGTGGGTATTCATCATTTCTAATGACTGAGTAATATTCCATTGTATACATAGACCACATCTTCTTTTTCCATTGTGCTTAAAGTAAAATCTAGAATCCCTAACAATGGCCTTCTACCCCTTCTACATCCTGGCTCTTGTCTGCCTCTCCAATTGTATTCATACCCTTCTCATCCACTCTGCATATTCACCACTGTGGGCCCCCTTCCTGTCCCTGAAATTGCTAGTATATATTTGGCAATTCTATTTTTATTTTTTTTTAAACTGCCATATCGTTTCTCATAGTGGCTGCATCATTTTACTTTCCCACCAAAAGTGTACAAGGATTCCAATATTTCCACATCCTAATCAACACTCAGTTTTTTGTGGTTTTTATTTTTTACAGTAGTCATCCTATTGAACATGAGGTGATACCTTGTTGTATATTTGATTTTCACTTCCCTAATACTTAGTGATGATGAGCATCTTTTCATGTATGGGGACACCTTTATGTTGCCTGTTGAAGTGAGGCTCTAAATTACCAGCACCCTCCCTCCACTTTCCCTGAGATGGAGAACTATGATCCTGAGCAGTCATTCAAAGCTCTCCAACTTTGAATGCTAACCTCTCTTTTCTGCTCCCTCAAAGGTTCCATGTTCTCTGGGATATCAGATAGAGTTCTTTTCTTTTTGCATTCCCTACACTCCCTCACCTCTTGTACTTTGTACATAGTTTTCTGGGACTGGAATGCTTTTCTCCTTCTTTTCCACTGGTCAAAAATCTTATTCTACCTGCAGGGCTAATTACAAATCCTCTCCATACCCCATGTTGGTCCTGATCCAACTTCTTTGAAGAGATGAATCACTTCTACTTTCCATAGCACTTATTCTGCTTTAGTGATGTCAGTGTTGAGTCATTTTCCCATGAGACTGTGAGTTCTTTGAAGACTGGCTTCATCATCTTTGCAACCTCAGCAGTCAGCCCTGGGCCTGATGAGTGTTTGGAGCTCTAAGAAATGTCTGCCTTGTGAATAAAGGGAGAAAGCTTTGCAGACAAGAAGGCGATGAGTCAAGGTTTGGGGTCAGGAGTAAGACTCAGTGTCAGAAAGTAGAATTTATATTTTCACAGAAGTGATGAGGCTTTGCAAAAGTTTAAGAAACTGCACATAGCTGGACTTCTGAATTCTTCAGAGGCTAGAAATCTCACCAATGGGACCAGGCTTCACATAAGAAATTTTCAATAGCTCGATCAAAGCCGAGGAGTGAAGAGCAGAGGGACCGGTGGCTTACAGAAAGAGCTTACAGCTTGCCTAGCAGTGTCTTAGAAGAGTCGATAAAACTTTAAAATCAATATGCTGATGAAGTGCCAGCTAGAAAACATCACAGAATAGGTTGATGTTGTCATAGGGATCTAAGAATACCGCAGAGTGCTGTCCCTGTCCTATCCCTCATAGTTGTCCCTAGGTATCTATATAGTATAAAATCTTTGGAACCTCAGCAGTTCTTTATAAGAAAGACAACAAAAATCCTATTTTTACAAATTTTATTTGACAATAAAGGATAATTATGGGAAAAATTTAGAAAACACAAAAAAGGCTTAGAAATATCAGAAGCTTTTTAGAAGTGACCACAATTAACACTTAAGTGTGATCCAATTGCTTATGATTTATTAAACATTCTTATATTATTGGACATTGGAATTGTTTCCAATATTTACCTGAACATCTATGTAGATGAAACTTCTAGAAATGTTTTGTTATTTCCTTAAATACTGTGAAATGAAGATAATCAATACCCACCTAACAGCACTGTTTTGAGGATTATAAGACAGTATTTGCAAAAATTACCTACTAGGCACTTTTGTGTATCCTGAAATCTAAGGATAAAAAGTATTTTTGTTTTAATATTGACGTATCAAGGGAAAAGTTAGTAATAACGGGGTTGAAATCAGGGGATCGAAGTCCACGCTCCCAAGTATACATGACTAAATTGTCATAAATCTTATTTCAATGAAGTATGTTCTTTGCCACAAACCTTCTTTTATAACTTTCTCCTTCTATAAGGATATTATAATTCTCATTATATGAGTTACATGTACATATGTAGATGCACACACATGTGTATTATTTATTATACAAAACTATACTGTAAGTATTTCAATTAAAATATTTCTATACTGTCCTGGCTGCAAAATAATAATGTAGCATATCATTAATAATCTGAAAAAACAAATCCAAATGACAATCAGCTAGTTATGCAAACACAGAAATCATTTAGTGATTCAAGTATAGTCCTTTGGTTAGATTAAAAATGAGTTATCAAAAATGTACTGACAACTGAGATTTAATAAATTATCCTTAAATCATTTTTATATATAATTTTATCATTTGTGAAATTACATTACTCAAATCTCTGCCTGAATTTGGATGTTTCCTGCCAGTGTCTGCAAATAGGGTGTTTTTTAAAGCTATCTTAACCCTTTCATTCATGGTTTGGAGAAAATACTTTTTTTTTCTTTACTTAAATTCAACTTGCTAACATGTAGTAGAACACCCAGTGCTCATCACATCACGTGACCTCCTTCATGCCTGTCACCCAGTCACCCCAACCCCCTGCCCACCACCCTTCCTGTGACCCTCTATGTGGAGAACCCAAAAGAACTTATATTTTTAACTTTCTCCATTCTTGACTCTATCAATCCATCAATATTTTCCTCTGTGCTACACAATGGATGGAGCGTGGAAATTATCTATTAGGCAGCTAGGACACCAGTGATAGAAAATGTCTAGTGGAAAAGAATATTGTCTAATTGAAATTTAACAGCAACTAACAGCACAACATTCAAGTGGACCTTAAGCATTCACTGCAGATCCCCAACGCTCAGAGGTGAGGAGCTGTTCTGAATATAGAGTCATTCAGAAATTGTGTAGCCAAAGAAAGTGCCTTAAGAGACTTCTGCTTTAGGTTGAGGTTATCAGAATGGAATTACCTTTACTGGAAATAAATCACATTGTTTTCTTCACAGGTGGCTCGATTTAGGTGTTTAATCTGAGAGAAATGACAGATTTAAGAGCAGAGGAAAAAAAACTCTTGGCTCATCAGGTTTGAAAGAGTTTGAAAGATATTTTATCTCTGTTTCAGTGTTTCCATCTGATAATCAGTTGTGTAAACTATAATTTCAGAGTAATTTGGAGCATAGAAAATAGAAAGTCTTACAAATAGGTGTGTCTTGGAGTGGCATATAGATGGTAGTGGGCTAAGGTATTTGTTTAGAAATAATAACTTTTTTTACTGTCAGGTTTAATAACTTGCTCAAAATATATGTGTACATATTTTGTTAGACAGTTTCCAAAGGAAAAGGTCATGCAATTTCGATGACTGGCCACATAACGTACTGTATTTGGTCAAGACAGGAAACTAGCTGAGGTAGGAAAATAAATAGTTTAGAAAACCATGCATGCTTTCAACTAAGAATACCTGAAAGTAATACAAATATAAACCTTTATTTTGCTGAACTCTATTATAGTTCTATAAACTGCAAATATAAATGGGACATACACAATTCAAAAAAGAAATCTAAGAACAGAAATATATTGAATTTAACACAGAAATAACCATAATACTTAACAGAGAACAGCAAATCCATGCCTATGCTTAGAAAATCTAATAACATATCTTAAAAACATACAAGAGAAAAAAATTATCATCACTGCCCATAGTGATATGTTGTGGGTACAATACTATGATTTGAACTAGCAAAGCACCAAAATGTATTATTTTAACTGGTGTCTCTAATTCTGTGCCATAAAGTCTAGGAGTTGACATACAAGAAAAATCTAATGGAGGAGAAATGCAGTTTGAAAAGACTAAACAGCCAGGAAATATTTTCAGAAAACACTACACTCAAGAAATAAATTTTTAGGGGCGCCTGACTGGTTTGGTCAGTAGATCATGTGATTCTTGATCTCAGGATCATGAGTTCAAGCCCCACATTGGATATGGAGCCTACTTAATTGAAAAAATGGGGAAGGAAAGAAGAAAGGAGGAAGGAAGGAAGGAAGGAAGGAAGGAAGGAAGGAAGGAAGGAAGGAAGGAAGGAAGGAAGGAAGGAAGAAGAAGAAGAAAGAAAGAAAAAGAAAGAAAGAAAGAAGAAAGAAAGAAAGAAAGAAAGAAAGAAAGAAAGAAAGAAAGAAAGAAAGAAAGAAAGAAAATTTTAAAATAAAAGAAAGAACAAAAAGGAATACTAAAGTGAAAAAAAAACTATCTATTAACAATTCTTCTAGTCCATGACACTGAGGTAAATCAGCATTGGATGGAATGAATCTAATGAATCTAGAATCTAATGGATCTAATGAATTAGAACTTCAGGTAAAATGTGCTCAATAGTTGTTTTAACTTTACATTCCTGTCTCTGAATATACTTTCTTAATTTTTAAAGCTATTCCATGTTATGGAAAAAGGGAACCAAGGAAACACTTACAGAACTGAATGGGAACTGCGTTGTTTTCAACTGCGTTGAAAGTGTGTGGACCACTTTCCACCTGTTCCTTCAAATGTAGATGCAGTTTCCCTTCAACAGCGTTGGGAATGTAGTGAAAGTGACAAAAATCCAGAGAAAGGTGAGATAATCTTAGGAACACCAAGGAACACCTCTGTCAGCCACCATCTTGATAAGAACTCTATGAGTTCATTGAAACTTCTAGGTGATGAGGACCTTGCTGGCTTGCCCACTGCATTGCAAAAAGGCAAGTGACAACCTTTTACCAAGTTAATGAATATTAATAGATTCACATGGGTTAGGGGGAAATAGTGATTTCCACACAGAAGAGTATTACAGAAACAAACAAACAAACAAAGACTCCTTGTTCAATAGAATGTTTGGGGAATTAAAAATAAGTCTTTAATCCACGCCCCTTTATACATGGGTGCACATTTATGTAAATATATCCTATTAAGTAGGAAGAGTTCATGTTTAGCATGATCCTCTTCATCCTACTTCTACAGTAGTGGATAAAATTAGATCTTCTCAGAGGAAGCTATTAACACTCATCTGAACTATGGGTACAGAAATGTAGATAGTGTAAACGACCAGAGGTCTTGTGAACCTTAAAACACTACAGACTTGAGTTGCAGTAATAAGATGGTGGCACTGTCCTGGAAGCCTTGCCCCTTCAACCACAAGAAAGGTGATTTGAAAGGTTCTGAATTTTTTTGAGTCAGGTGGAAAAGCTCAGGGATTCCTATAAGGCTCTCTGTCCCAGATCCCTCAGCAAGGGAGGCTGGTCCTGTGAGTCCCCAGGGCAATGGACCAGACACTACGTATCAAAAAAAAGTGTTAACATAATTTTCTGAACACCAAATAAATCTGGATGAACTCTAATAAAGCATGATTCTATCTTCGGTAGAAATAGAATATGCTGATAATGAGAATTCAAAGAAGTGTATTAATTTAATAATGCTACTATGTTATTTGCATGTAGCACTTTACCTATGTTACTTTATCAACATATTATTGTTATAAGGTAGGTAAATATAGGTTTGCTTGCCAGAATAGAATTATTGGCAGTGATTTTGTTTTCATTTTTATTTTTTTCCTCTGTCTCCCCTTCCTTTCCTTCTTCTTTTTTTTTTAAACTTTATTTTATTTTTATTATTATTATTTGGTCTCTCACTATCCAACACCTATGTACCAATTTAAATCAGCTTTGTTGGAATAATGTGGTATGGATTCTCATTTCCTGACAAGGTGCTGACTAACCAGTACTTGGGACTCTCAGAGGAGGTATTCCAGGATTGACTTGGTCATTCCTTCGGCCGGGAGCACATTCCTGAGCTAACTGCCAATGCAAAACAGAATCTGGTAACTCATTTTACACAGCAGCATCAAGATAATTAAATTATCAGCTTTGGTTGCTTGGAATGAAGTACCTTTCAAAGCAGGTGCCTTGAAGAACTAAGTAGCTTATGCCCCAGCTATAACTAAAAGTAATGATGACCACAGGATCATATGTTGATTTGGCTGCTTTCTAATGCATGGATATACTTACAGAAAGAAACCTAGAGCTCAGTGCTATGATCTACCAGCTGAGGTAAGAGCCAATCAGCAAGGTTATTACAGTAAAAATAACCAACAGAAAATCCTTGGAATCCGTTTCTTCCTCAGAATGGTAAAGGCAAAATCTTACTGCTGAGAGAACTACAGGAATCAGTATTATTACCAAAGATTTGAAAAATGTAGGCAAATTCCTGCCACATCTCTACTTCACTCGACTATTGGGCTGGTGCAAAAGACGATAGATCTTGGAGAATGACTACAGATTTTCATAAACTTTATAAAGCAACCGAATTACAGAGGGTGTTCTAGATATGAATTATTTACTGGAACAAGTCATCATGTCTCCTAGCATCTGACACATAGCGATTTATCTAGCACCTTTTTTCCTGTCTATACTGATTTGCGAGGTCCACTGGAAGCTGTTTGTTTTCACCTGTCAGGAACAACAGCATACCTTCACTGTCTTGTCTCAAGGGTATATCAGGTCCCGTGCTCTCTGACAGAACCTTGTTCCCAGAGGTCTTGACTGTAAGAACACTCCACAAAATGTCATACTGCTCCTCTTTACTGATGGCAACATTGCTGATTGACCCTAATGAGTAAGTAGAAGCAAGTATTCTAAATAACTTATTAAGACATGTATATGCCAGAGAATAAGAAGGATAAATTAAAATAAAAAATAAAGATAAATTAAAATAAAATAAATAAATAAAATAAAATTCACAAGCCTGCCACCTTGATGAAGTTTCTGGATATCCAGTGATTTCAAGTATGATGGAATGTCCTTCTAAGTGAAAAAATAGTTGCTATTCTTCATGCTACATGGTAGGTGTTTTTGGATTTTAGAGGCAAGGTATATACCACAGTGAGTGTGCTAATACAATACATTGATTAAGTAACCTCTAAAGTGACCTGTTCTTAGAGAAAAGCCTTTAAAATGGCCAGTAGTGTATGAAGATTAAAGTAACCTACAAAGTGACTAGTTTTTAAGGAAAAAGTAAGCACTTTGTCACCTATTCTATAACACAGTTCACTCTGTGACTTCATCCTTGTTACTTAAAAGAGACTTCAGTTATCTATGTATTTGAGGCAAACAGACATGTTATATGGAGCATCTTATTGACTACAGTATAGGAATCACAATGGAGGTTTATTTTAAAATAGAAAAGAAAAAAAGTATGCCTTCTTGGGAAGATAACTTTTTTTTAGAAGTCCCACATATTGTTCCTGAGTTCTGGTAGTATCTGAAAGCCCAATCATGAGACCTCAGTGACTATAGCTAAGCTCTCTGTCATAAAGTGTATGTTATGGGGTCCATTAAGCCATGAAGTTGGATGTGCAAAACAATTACTCCACCGTCAGCAGAGAATGGTATAGAAGCGATTATTTTTGAGCAGATTTTGACGTCAAGTATAAGTATCTGAGACTCATAGGTCTCATACACCTGTTTCATTGTCTCCTCTCGCTCAGTCTATACCTGTGACGTCAGTAGACATTCAGCATTAGTGAGGAGGAAAAACAAACTCTGACCTTCATTATGAATGTTCCTTCACAATATATTGGTACCAACTCCAATTATTTGTAGTACCACCACCCACCCTCTACAGGTACCAATTTCCAAGATTCCCAGTGAATATCTAAAATTGCAGATAGTATGGAGCCCTGTATATACTGTCTTTTCCCATATGCACATACAGATAGTAATGTTTAATTTCTAAATTAGGCACAGGAAAATATTGTCAACAACAATTATTTTACTGATAGTAAAATAGAACTTAAATTATAACAATAAAAGTTATGCGAATCTGGTCTGTGTCTCTTTCTCCCTCTCTCCTAAAAATATGCAACTGTAGTTACTTCTTGTGTTGAAATGAGATGATAAAGTGCCCATCTGATGAGATGAAGTGAAATGACCTGATATATCAGAAGGAAGATCATCTTCTCTGGACAGTGATTGACCACAGGGAATTGAAAACATGGAAAGCAAAACCATGGATGAGGGCACTACTGTACTACAGGCACAAACAGAAAAGTTCCTAAAAGGTAGTAGTGAAGGAAAATCTTCACAGAGCAGATAATTTCAAACAATGCATTTGGTGGTCCATCTTTTTAAAAAGATTTTATTTATTTATTCATGAGAAACACAAGCACACAGAGAGACAGAGAGAGAGAGACAGAGAGAGAGAGAGAGGCAGAGACACAGGCAGAGGGAGAAGCAGGCTCCATGAAGGAAGCTTGATGCGGAGCTCGATCCCAGGACTCCTGGATCATGCCCCAAGCCAAAGGCAGATGCTCAACCACTGAGCCACCCAGGCATCCCTTGGTGGTCCATTTTAACTGTACTGAAATATGGCCGAGAATATTGGTTTATATTGATTCATGGGCATCAATGTAACTAAAGGGACAAAGACTTGAAAAGATTCGTAATAAGGAGGTCTTGGAGGAAGATGAAAGTCTACAAATTGACACAGAGATATTTTTGTCTCATGGGAATGTTCAACAAATAACATCCATTGCACTCTCTCACCCATCAAATAGCAAAGATTACAAATTCTATGGGTGAAGGTCAACCCTTCAGACCAGGAATGCCTTATTAGCTATCACAGCATCCCACCTACCATTGCTTCTGAGCAAGAAACTCATTTGTCAAACAACAACAAATATAGCTGTAGTAGACTTACGAGCATAGAATTAACCATAGAATTAACCTCAGCTTCAAATCTACTGTTTTCCACTTTGTGGTATTAGAGCACAGACTGAGAATATGACATTTTACAGACCTCCCTGAAACTAACTGCCTCTTACTTTCTGACAACAGGAAGCTCTAGAAGGAGAATGAAAAGCAAGATAAGAGGAAAAAGGATTTTTTTCAGCAGAAGCAGAGAGTCATAAATCCTTCAGAGTTTTGAGCACCCTCTTCTTGGGTCACCTCCTAAGTCCTTTTGGCTCTATAATTATCATTTCTGATATACTAAAGTATTATCCTTTTTTCTCTTTCAACTCTCAAATACTTCCTATATGAAATCAATTCACTACATTAAATTAAAATCCCTGGAGTGGTTTCCTCTTTCTGATTCAATCCTGATTCATAAAATAACAAATAAAACATGTTATTGTTTGGATTTTTGGATTATTTATGGAAGTATTCAATGGTATTTTTAAATTGCCTTTAGAAGGCCCTTTCTTGTCCTAGTAAATCACTCATAATAAGTGCTTGAGGTCAAAGTCATAGACTCAAATTCTTAGGTGATAAAATTTAGAACACTTGAAGTAGGAAGATGTTCTTCCAATAGACCCAAATAGAATATCTTATTGTATGTGGTTGGAGATATCAGTGGTTTTCGAGCTGTGGTCTGTGAACTTCTGATAGCCCCAGAGACACCTTCAGATAGTCTGTGAGTTTAAAACTATTTTCATATTAGTATTAAGAAACTATTTATTATATTCACAGTGTTAACATTTATACCAGTGGTGCAAGAAAACATAGAGATAAAAGTACTGATACCAATACTTGAATCAAGGCAAGTAACATTAGACTGGACTATACTGTATTTTTACCACCATACTCTCTCTGGTGAAAAAGAAACATCAATTTAATTTAAGACAGTGTTGATAAGGCAGTAAAAATGATACATTTTATTAAATTTTGACCCTTGAATGCAGGTCTTTATGCTGCTTTTTAAATATTCTGTTTATTAAATGAAAATGTGCATAAATCACTTCTTATGAATATTACATGGGTATCACCAGGAAAAGCATTAGTGTTTGAGTTGTGAGCTTAACTGGCCACTTTTTTTCATGGAACATTATTTTTAATTAAAATAAATACTGATAGATAAAATATAGCTATTTAGTTTTAGCTTATTTGGCAGAAAATGTCTCAGAAATGAATTGGGTGAATTTATCCCTTCAAGAGAACCACTGACCATTTGTATTAACACAGACAAATTGAGCTCTTAGGCAAATATAAGAGTCTTGGAAAATTTGTATCCGCCTCTATAAGTATAGTAGCTTCCCAAAATATAAGGGCATTTCTGATATCCATCCAACAGTAATCTTAATCTTAATGATCATGTGGTGTATTCTTTTTTGTATGATAAATTATGTCAACATTTGGAATACCTACGTAATTTAGCAAGGTAACATTTTGCAAATGGCCAATGCATGATGATATAAGATCATGTATGGTTAAAATATCCAAACAATGTACAAGATATAACAAATAAGTTTAATGTAACAGAGTTTACTAATATGATTTAAGAATCTACTTTCAATTAATCTTTTAATAGATTTAAAAGGCAAACTGCCATTTGTTGAGTTTTGGTGTAATATCAAAGAATACCTACAATGATCTAAAAGGGCTGTTAAAACATCTCTTCTTTTTCCAACTAAAAGGTCAATATAAAAGCTAGCTGTTCTTTGATACTTCAATGAAAAGAACATCACAACAGACTGATTTCAAAAACAGATATGATCAGGCACTTGATAGGATGAGCACTGGGTGTTATGCTATATGTTGGCAAATCGAACTCTAATAAAATCTATACCAAAAAAGGGAAAAAAAAACAGATATGAAATCCAGTTGTGTTTTATTAAGCCAGACATTTAAAAGATTTGCAGAAATGAAAATCACTGCTACCCTTTTTGCATTTTTTATTTTCCCATTAAAAAGTATTACGTATGTTAGCATGTAATGGGTTTGTGATAGTTATTTTTAAAATATCTAATAAACATTTTAAAAGAATAATGAGTTTTCATTTCTAATGCAGTAGATAGGAATAGACACAATCCTCACAAACAAAAGTCTTCTAGAAGGCTCATTTTAAGAATGAAAGGGATAGGGAGCCCCAAAGTTTGAGAACTACTGAGATGTGTCATTGTTTCTCCATGAAAATGTATATATAGATAATTATTTAAATTGAGTAGCAGTACTCCTAATCGATAGGAATCATTTTTCATTTATCTCTGTACCAAGTTTAGAAGTCCATATTTGACTTGAAGGTGAAGTGATATAAATGACTCAAGCTAAGTTATTGAATTGTGAAGATCGTGACGTTTTCTGACAAGAACTTGTTACCCGTTGATATGCATTTTCAAATGCATGTGGTTTGCTTTCAGAGATTCTTTTTATAGGCTTTTGTTTTATTACCCACTTTTTTGGCTCACATACACACATATTTTCATCTGTACATTATTGCCACAAGTGAGAAGATCATACATAGCAGCACCAGCTCAACACTCCTTGATTTGCCTTTTGAGTTATTTAAAAATCAGGCCTACTGCATTATAGACATATTATAATCCACTGTTTAAAAGATAGCTATGCAAAGGAAAATGTCCTTCCGAGTATCATGAAGTCACTCTATAGCCAAGGGTTCAAAAAAGTACTTCGTCTATCTTTAAAGAAATTCAACTAATTATTGCAATCCAACCAAACTGTGAATTCACCTCTAAAAATAGCCTTTTTGGTGGCTGTATTAGTTAAGATAAAACAATCCTTGCACATGTATATGTTCAAGGCTAACGAGAAGTGCCATCTGCAGAACTGGAATATTTTCACACTCCTCTCTATTATACAAAACAATAAACCCTCTCCAGCTGATTTCTCTCATTGTGAAATGCAAATTGCCAATAAAAGTCCTGAGGGTGTGAGAAGACACTTATCAAACAGACATTACACATGCATTCATAGATACTATGCAGCCTCAGACTCTATTTTAGATGCATTAAGGACCAAAAAACATAGGTGTGAACCTCTTCTGCGTAGCTATAATAATTATGGCCTGAAGTAGCTATATTGGTTAAGATATGTAGATTACTCCACTGCTCCCACTAACTTTTGATCTACTATACAACTGCCTCCTACCAAGAGAAGGAAAATCTTTAGAAGAGAAAAAAAAAAAAAACATTACATGTGCTGTTTAAAAGACTACTCTAAGTTATTAATCTGGTCTTTACCAGGCAGCTACATTTTACATGTCATGTGCTTAATATTATACACTCTTTGCTTATTCCTTGCTGGATATTTGCACATTTGCTTGTGTGACAAATTGACTGTTGGTAACAAGTAATGCAAGTTCCATTGGGGTTAATGAACTTGAAGAATCCACCTAAACTTTGATCCTGAAATTCACTCTTGCCCATGGCATATGAATACCCAAACAGAAAAACAAAACAAAACAAAACAAAACATGTTTCAGAGAAAAGTTTTCAGGCCTCAATTTGTATAGAAAGAGAAAAAACTGCAAAGACATTAGAATAAAGTTTAAACTGAAAACACAAGGAAAATATAAAAGTTTTGAAATAAAATTAACAGGCTATTCTAAATAAAAATCTTAGAAACCAATAACTTAACATGTGACTTTTTTATTTCCCATGATGCTTAGGTCTTAAATATTATACATAATAAAAATACATACTTTGGTATATTTCTACTAAATAATAAAAGAATACCTTAAAATACATACATGATTATCTTTTTAAAGAAACAAAATAGAGATGCCATATAAGCGTTAACTAGAAAAAAAAGGTCTGGTTTAGATAAAACCTTTAAATTCTGCTTTCTGAGGGAAATATTATGCATAATTATATCTCATCATGAGATTTCATTTGTTTTCAAAGGACCATTTCTAAAATTTGAATTTACATACCAACAAGCTAAATTTTTTACAAATCGTACACTGAAATTCAAGTCCCTTGTTCTACCAGAGAAGCAATTAAGGACCAATCATTTTTAATGCATCATAAATAATCTTCACACTTGCTGTTAAGTTAATTAATATAATCAGTAAAGCCAAATGCATCAAAATGAAGCTTATTTTGCAAACATGCAAAACGTTCTGCCTCATTGCCCCACCACCAAGATTAAATGACATTTTACTAACAACTTTTTCCAAGTTGTGTCCAAATTTCATCTTTTGAAAAAGATCACCAGAAGCAACACAATGTATGTTCCAAATGATTAGCCATTGGAAACGGTGACAAAGTGTCTAGCTACCTAGCTAATACTCAAATGCACTGCTACTAACCTGAAGTTAAAAGATTTGATTCCTACAAATATATTATAGAAAATGACATCATTAAGATATTATAATGCATGTGCATTTATACTTTGCTCCTGCCAGTAAGGATTTGACGCTATTCCTAGGTTTCATCTAGGAAAAAAAATTATATAAGTATAAATATATATATATATATATATATATATATATATATATATATATATATATATATGATCTGATTTTCTAGTAAAGTCATATGATTTTACTAGAAAATCAGAAGACAGTTGGAAAATGTCCCACTACAGTCAGGCTTATTAAACATCTGCACATCTGCAGACCCACTGACACATTACAATTTGGGGCTTCAATATAATGTCTCCCAACCTGGTAGCATTTGCACCGATCATCTTCCTAATAGTTTTGTCCTCCAGGCTCATTCATTTTTTAGTGCTTTCAGAGGGAGATGAACAACCTGGAACATTTTGGCCTCATAAGGTATCCATCATATCCAGTCCTTCAAAGTGCATGTCCTCTCATCATTCTAGGCTTTCCTTTCTGATGTCCCAGACCTACATTCCAGCCCCAATGCATGTCAATCTCAGGCCTATTCATTGTAAATCATGATAATTTCTCAGGTGCAGAGTCTTTTCCCAGGGTATATCTTATTCAGATAATTTGACCAGAGAAGCCAATATATTACCCCAGAACTATTGGGCTAGTCTGTACTTCATTCTTCAGTTTATCCATCCATTTCTGTGGGATCTGCAAATTAGTAACCAAGGAACTATTTTGCAGTAATCATAAATGCTTCCATTGTCTCCAACCCTGAGACATGTTGAAACATGTCCTCCCACAAGATCAATTTCCTTTCCATTGAGTAAATGCAGAGATAGAATTTCCAAGAACAGATAGCAACACTAAGAAGGATGACTGCTTTTTTCCATCTTAATTTATTATTATTATTATTATTATTATTAATTATTATTATTATTACCAAAAGAAACCATAGCAGGAAAGGAGCATATATTGATATCAAAATCTCAAAAGGTGATGAGAAGCAGCAGAAGATTCTAGTGCAATTTGAGAAAGATGGGTGTGGCATACTACCTCCAACCTGTCTCTTGGAAGCACTAACAAAATATAGTATTTTTGACTTTTGTAATTCTAGACATAAACTAAAATCAAAGAGACTATGGGCTGTGAGCATGTCCTTCCCCTCCCATTCCATTTGCTTGCAAAGAGAAAACAGTTTCTTGGGAAGGATGAGTCAACTGGAGCAAGTGAACAGCTGAGACCAACTCTAACAAATCCATAGGTGCAAGGCTCCACACTGTCCTGGGAAAGATACCTGGGTCTTAGTCCACCTTTCCTGGCACGGGAAGAGCACGAAAATTCAGAAGGAGTGCAGAGCCTCTTTCCAAAAATAAAGCCAGGACTCTGCTTTAGTTAAGAGGAGGTAGCCTCTCCATTTTCCTGAGCCCATCTTCATTAGCCTCTGGAAAAATTAGCTCAGAGAAAATAAACATGACTCAGAGAAAGTTAGGTGTGAGTCAAGGAAAATTTATCCACACTATATCAGAGCAAGCAGAAATCCAGACAGAGAGTCATCCAAAGATATGATAAAAATAAATCCCATAGAAAATATGAAAGCTTTCTATCCTCAAAAAAGAAAAAGAGAAATTATACTTAACAGACAAGTGAAGAACTTGGTCTATTAAAAATGTTGGCAGAAGGCACCGTGAACAATTCTCCATTACTGCTTCATGCAATAAAAAGATGACAATGATAAAAATTCAATCAAATTAGAGCTCAAACCTTAAATAATATAAAACTCTTAATAAAAAAATAGTTTATTAACCAAGAGTAACTGATGACTAAAATCACACCATTAATAAATATGTTTTAGAAAGAAAGGTGGAGAACAGACAATGGTGAATGAAGGATGTAACAGGATGTTTGAGAAAACAAGCAATTAACGCAGAAGGTAAAAGGATACAAAGAAAGGGGACATCTGGGTGGCTCAGTCAGTTAAGCATCTGACTTTTGATTTTGGCCCAGGTTATGATCTCAGGGTTGTAAAACTGAGCCCCAGATGGGCTCTTCACTGGTGCGGAATCTGCTTGAGATTCTCTCTCTCCCTCTCCCTCTGCCCCCCCATCCAGCTCACACACATGCTCTCTCTCTTTCGCTCTCTCTCTCAAAAGAATAATGATAATGATTAAAAAGTAAATTTTAAAAATATACAAAGAAAGAAGACAATCCTTAAAGAAGATGGGAAAAAATGCAGTGTAACGTAGGTTGATTATGGTCCCCAACCTAGGAAAAGAAAACTAATAAAATAGAACATAAAAATTATAAAAAGTCATAAGCCAAGAATACCAAACTGGGAAGATGTAAATTTTGATCTGTGCTTTCTGTGTTTTTAAAAATTATGTCTAGATGTTTTAATACAAATCATCCATGATCTGGTTCCCCATGGACACCATCATTGCTCTTGAAGTAACCATGCCCACTTTAGGTATTCCTGCTATGCACTAGCCCTTAGTAATCCTCTAAGGGTATGACTCCTGACATGAAATAAGATTTCCATGAACCTAAGGAAAAAATTAGTATAAACCTAAGGAAAAAATGGTACAAAATTACTAGCTCAGAGACAGAGCCTGATTAAATATTGAACTTGAATGATTAAGAAAGAAATATTCAAACACTCAGGCAAAGAAAGCAAATAACTTACAAAAGGAGAAAACGATCAGAATAGTTCCATATATTTTATACACATACATAACCCAACATATGTATACATTTATGTGAATTTATATGCATGTACATTTACATACACATGTGTATATATGTGTACATATGTATATAAGCATATATATTCAATGCCAGCAAATAATGGCACAATGTCTACAAAATCTTGAAAGAGGGAAATTTGGGCCTCCAAATTTTATATTCAAGAATGAATCAAATATAAAACATAATTGTCTTCCAAAAGTAAAAGTATCAGTCAGGTGAACAAGCTACAGAAATATCATACCATTAATTCTTCTAAAAAAATTACTTGACATTGAAACCAAGGAATAAATGAAAAAGTACTGATAGTCATGATCAAGGGACTGATGCCATTCTTAGGCCCAGATAGTGAACAATGCCTAAAAGAACCCTGATAAAAGAAAAATTACCTTTAAAAAAGTATATTTGGCTAAATTGTCCTCTGAGCATAAGGACATGTGTAATTATGTAAAAGCTCAAGTAAGCAGCCCCTATGAGACTTCACTAACACCCAAACCAAATCTACATGGTGATAAAACACAACAGCTAAACACAACATAAAATTAGTGATCATAAGTGAACTTGAACCCATTCATGTTTAGAATTATGTGAATAGTATGGCTATCACACAGAATCTAAATATTGCACATCTTGAAAATAGAAGAATTCTTGAACTTGTAAAAGTGGGAGAAGAAGAATGAAAATTTTTAAAAATATATATTAAGGTACATTTTTTCTTTCTTTCAAAGTAGGGAGTCAATTTCCTTCATCTAAAATTGAAACATGTTATCAAAGGATGGCTTCAACTTCTTTATGTTTCCTTTTTTTTTCTATGTTTTTCTTTTCTCTATATGTTTCTTTTCTTCCCTTAGAGATTTCATATAGAAAGTAATGAAAAAAAATGAAATATATATATACATATGAAGTCCAGCAATTTCTCTAGTTTTTTTCTTATTTTGTTAAGTTTAAGAAAAAAAATGAATTTTATTATAATATTGTACAAGTAGTGTGAACTCATTTTTATATAATGGTTTCCATCTATATATTATTATATTTGAGCATTGATATATAAATGTATATGAAAAAATATTCATCAAATTGATGCAATTTCTAAAAAATTACTTTGGAGTAATTTTTTCTTTTTTAAACTTTTTTGGCACGTTGAAATATTACTTACATCATTAAAATGAGCTTGAGGTGCTTTTTACAAAAAAAAAAAGCAATAGAATAATTTTTTAAAAATTACAATCAAGGCAAAAGTTTGCATTATGCCTTTATGCTGTTGGTATTCAGAGGTTTAAAAAAAAAAACACCCTGAATTTCAGCTATAGCATATCCAGATATCAAAGCTTTGCATTCTTTTTTATAGCCTCAAAGTAATAATATTCGGGAGAAAAGTTTCAGGTGGCAGCCACTCTTTTCTCAGGCATGATCACATATACACACACACAAAAATGACAGACTCTAGCTGTCAAAATCCTCTGAGAGCTTGAAATTGTTTATTACACCATAAAAGCCTAACCTAGCCTGACTAATAAAGGGTAAGAGAATTTTGTCAGATGCTGGAAAGTAAGGGTGGTAAGGAAACCAGTGTGAACTGATGATCCATGTTAGACAGCAGCAAAATACACAGTAAGCCTATGGATACTTAGAAAGCAGGCCACTCGCCTACGGGTCTTGTTGCTCTAAGGGGAAGAGATTGAAAGGTATACCTGAGTTGCTGGTGTTAGCAGTATGTAGCTACATTTGGCAAGGTTACAAGAAAGAGGTGAGTTTAGAAAAGAATTGGCAAGTTTGGAAGCAGTAATAAGAATAGAGAGATCCCATAAATTGAGAGATTTTCAATATTGTGAAGTCATTTATATCTAGATACCAAACAGTAAGAGATAAATTTTAAAAGATTTTGAGGAAAAAAAAAAATAAAAATAAAAATAAATAAATAAATAAATAAATAAATAAATAAATAAATAAATAAAGATTTTGAGGGACAAAAGCAGATTAAAAAGAAAAAAAATTTATACAATGCCAAAATATCTCAATTGACCAAAATAACTCAGATTAATGATGTGGCTTTCTCACAGAAGCCTAACTGCCATAAGGAGATAGCCCCACATAACGTGGAAGTGGGAGGTAATGGGATGTAGCAACCAAGGAATTTTATTGATGGGGTCAGTAATTCCTATGTTTAGCCAATAAAAGTGTACAGTCAGTACAGAATTTAAAAATAATTGTAAGACCAACCAAAAATTAGCCTACCTTTTTATCATCCACGTGTCAGCAATTTTATGGTACATCAGTAATATCCTTATATGTTATATGTTATATGAGACAACTCATGCCTTCCCTTTGATAATATTAGTATAAAGATGAGGGTAAGAGTAAGAAAGCAAATCAGTTAACTCCAAATCAAGTTAGAGAACCCTGTCTGTAATCAAATAGATGGGAGCTACTAAGTTGTGCTGGTTGAGAACCAACAGGTCTGGGATAAAAGAACCTGCAGAGTGTCTGAGACTCAATCCTCAGGAATTCAACAGTCAAGAACTCAACTTATAAATGTTGTCAGTCCCCAAGAAGGACATATTCCTAACATCCACTTTTGTTGCAACCAAGGGAAGTAATAGTCAAGGAAGAACCCTTCCAGAGGGCAAAACATCTGCTACATAAATAGAAGTATGCTTGTATTACCAAAAGGAGAAATATGAGGTCATAGAATGTGCCTGTATGATTGAAAATGATAACATTTTAGGTTTAATATACACCTGTTGGACCTATTATCTAAATAATAGACATTGTACATGTTATATTAACACATAATATGTAAATTGGCTGCATTTGTGAAATTGTACTATACATATTCTTTGGCTTTACTCTTTTTTTTTTTACCCACTTGTTCTATCAGATATTGAAGTGTGTTAAATTCTTTTATTACTATGGATTTGTTTATTTCTCATAATTGTCAGTTTTACTCTGTGTATTTTGAAACTATATTATTGTATGTACATATATTTTACATTATTGTATTTTCTTTCTTAAAGATTTTATTTGTTTATTTGAGCAAGAGAACATAAGCAGGAGGATGGGCATAGGGAGAGGGAGAGAGAAGCAGACTCTCCACTGAGTGGAAAGCCTGACACAGTGCTCCATTTCAGGACCTTGGGATCATGACCTGAGTGAAAGGTAGACACTTCACAACTGAGCCACCCAGGCACCCCTAAATTATTATATTTTCTTGGCTCTGTTTTCATTATAAAAACTTCTGGTTTGTTTCTAGTAAGCTTCCTGCCTTAGAATCTACTTGGTCTGGTAGTAGCATAACTATATTTTCAATTAATATGCATATGGCAGTTTTTTTCTATTCCTTTGATTTCAACTTTTCTGTGTCCTTATATTTAGGATGTTTTTCTTGAGAAGTTGCATCTATGTGGCCTTTGGTTTTTGTGCCTTCTGACAGGAGTATGTAGTCCATTTACATTTAATGTAAGTACTGCTATATTTGCATTTATAGCTATCAACTTACTACTTTTTTATTTGATCTGCTTCTTTTATTCTCTCTCTTTTTGGGGGGAATTAATCATTTATTATTATTATTCTCTTTCTTAACCTCTCTTTGCTTATTAAATATACGGTATTTTATTCCACTTCTAGTAGTTATCCAAATCTTACCATGTAAATCTTTGATTCATTTGAATCAAATAGAAATTATTTCTTGTATCACTTTTCTTGTGATTCTAGAATCATAGAACATTTTAACTGGGAACCTACAGATAAACTGGTAGACCTATAGAGATTGGCTATGGAGCTTTGTTAGACAGAATTTGACCATTCCAATACAACTAAGAAGAGATGAAAAAGAAGAAACCGGTGTTTCCTTATTCTACCAGGACATGCTGATTGCATCCTCCTATACCCAAAGTAAAAATGACTTGTGAATGACCCCTCCCAGGCCACTGTTGTGCCTCAATATACACAGAGTCCTTCAAGTACCATTCTCTGGGTAGTGTGCAACATTTAGCCCACTGAAGAACACAAAAGGGAGGAAAATTAATTGGGACCTATTAGCAGGAGTTAAGAACTTTGGCAATATAAGCCCACTGTCTTCATGCATTTGTGTCTGTGTGACTGCTGCAATATTAAGCTTTCCATATGAAGGATTATTGTTGCTTGAATGTATCAGTTACCAAATAAGTTGCAAGTATAAATAACAAAGTAAAAGACTTCAAACTGTGTTTTCAAAATTGTATTCTTAGCGTGAAATTATCTTTGAGAAAAACTGCATTGAAATGGATCAAATTTTCAGTGTTTCCTGCTTTGGTGCATCTCAAGTAAAAACTGTTTAAAATATTTTAAAGATCACAACTTGGTTTCAAATAGATACCAAAGATGTTTTTAAAAAATAGGAGGAACTCAATGCTCTACAGTGCTTTATCCTAATATGATCAGGCATATTAGCCATTTTCCTATTCAATCTAGAATTACAATGCTAACTGGAGAAAATAGTTCTATCATCTGAACTACCTAACATGTCACTAGTGAAAGCTTTTGAAAAACTGTAATGTAGCATTTGTAAGTATGACCAGTAAAATTAGCACATGACTGTTTACTAAATTCTGAGAGCATAGCTTTCTACCATACAGCAATATAATAAATACCATGGAAGACTTTGGTATTTATTTGTCTACATCTCTGCAAACTTTTGATGTAAAGGGCTAAATAATAACTGTTTTAGACTTTGTAGTCTTTGTCGCTATCCCTAAACTCTATTTGTTCTGGCATAAAAGTAACAGCAGACATATAAGTGAATGGGCATGGCTATAAGCCAATAAAGCTTTATTAACAAAAACTTTATTATGGGCAATATATGGGATGTGTTTCCTTGTTTGCCAGTCTGCGATCCAGTTCAGACTTCTCACTGAACATACAACAAAGATGAGCCACAAAGCCATCGTGACTTGTCCAAGAACACCCAAACACCAAGTTGTCCTATTATCCACTCCTCATTAGAAAACTTTCTCATCCTTAAAAAAATATATAATTTCAGAAAATCTCTCACCAATTTCTTCATTCAAAAATGAAAATAATGATAATAATAGAATATACTTTGCTTTTCATGCAATATTTGGCCCAGTGGAAATTTTCAATGAATATATACCAAGTGCTCTTGGTAAAGTTCTGATGTGGTATTTATGTAAAGAAAAACCAAGCCACAACCATAGTTGTGCTACACAACCAGAGACATGAGGGTATACACATCAGCATGGTTGTTCATGGAAACTTGGGTCAGTGGTACTTGGACCCACAGCACCTAAGTGAAAAGGGCAGAGAGATTCTGAAACAGTATTTTTATGTTTTGTTGACAACTACTAACTGCCTTACCTTTACAGATTTTGGCCATATTTGAATAAAAAAGAATAAAAACTTAAGAGACCATTCAATAGACAAATCTAAAAATTTAAAGTTTCCTGGACAGATTTGTTGACAAACCCAATAGCTCCCAGGTGGAGACCCTTTGGATGACATCTTCCTCCCTGATGGCTGAGATTTCTGGATCCCTGCTGTGTGCCAACTACCATTGTAAGAACTTTATGTGCATGAGCTCACTAGATGCTCACACCACACCAGGAGGTCTTCCTTCAGCTCTTAAACCCTCTCCTAGGCACCAGGTTACATCAGGGAAAAAAATGACAAGGTCCTCATTCTTGGGCATTACATTCCTGTACAACTCATATTTAATTCTTGTTGGTGATAAGTATTATTAAGAACAATAAAGTAAGGTAAGGAGATAGTAATAGGAGAATCTTTGGGAGGATGACTAGGGAAATTGTCTCATTCAAACAGAAGTCTGAATGAAGTGGGCCTCTCCCAACTCCTGCAGTTTTCTTGCCAGTGTCTCTCCTCATTAGCTGTTGTCTATGCTAGTGGCTCCTCTGTCATGTTTCCCCTCGAGGAATACAGCATTCCTGGGTTCTCATAGAACACCACTCTCCCTTACCCTCAGAACTTCTCTGAATATCTATCCAGAGGGATATTTCCCTATCTCAGGAAGAGGGGGTTCTCATGATTTGCTCAGTTGCCATAACAATTACCACAGATAGGGGTTAAAACAAGACATTTCCTCCCAGAAAGGGAAATCCAAGACCAAGTTATCAGCAGGGTTGGTTTCTCCTGAGGCCTCCCTTCTTGGCCTACAAACGGCCATTTTCTCACTGTCTCCTCACATGGTCTTTACTTCTGCAGGTACATATTTGGAATCTCTCTGTGTGTCCAAATTTCTTCTTATAACACC
Source organism: Canis lupus familiaris (assembly GCF_011100685.1). Classification (NCBI taxonomy): domain Eukaryota; kingdom Metazoa; phylum Chordata; class Mammalia; order Carnivora; family Canidae; genus Canis; species Canis lupus. The sequence goes on from NC_049224.1 coordinate 44,160,825, forward strand.
AGTCAAGTTGAATTAGGGCCCACCCTAGCAGCCATGTTTTAACTTAATTACCTCTGTGAAGGCCTTATCTCCAAACAAAATCACATTCTGAGGTATGAGGGATTAGGACTTCACTATATGAATTTTGAAGGGACTCAGGGGCTTCCTGGTCCACAACCCAAACTTTCTGGAGTAGAGCTTGGCTGCTTTTTTCTGATGATTGGATATGCTATCCTTGTGTGGAGGATGACCAGATCCCCCTCGCCCCCGTTTTTCTACACATCTGGCACAGAGAGCTCCATCCACAGTATGTGTATCAAGGGGTAGCCAGCCCCCTTCCAAGGAAAGTCAATCAACCTATACTTTTCCCAAAGGAAAGACCAAGGAGATCTGCTGGACAGAGTCATCTGCTGGACTCTATACTTTAGGAGGGGCTTGTGTTCTTCTGGCTCTGTCACCTGTACTGAATGTATCACCTGACTTGTAGCAGGTCCTCAATGCATCTGTGTCAAATGAAAGGAAGCTCTCAACTCTATTCAGAGAAGAAACTGGGCAAGTAACTGCTCAAAATTTATTTCAGCAACCTAGAAGAACATGTATTTTGTCCCATGTATATAAATTTACATCCATGGTTAAGGTTGCATCAGTGAACATGCTTTGACCTCTAATGTTACCTAACAAATTGTTTATGTTCTGAGACTCACTTGCCTCAACTTGAAATGAGGTGATAGAAGATTGAAGGAGGAAGGTGGAGCAGATTCTGTTTTGGAGTACAATCTTTTTGCATGTCAGTTCTGAGATGTATGATTTGAACAGAAACTGTGGTGTATTCTTTCAAAAAAAAAAATCAGACTCCAGTTGATACTCTGATGGCACTCCTACTTCTCATGAGAAAAGCCACAGTTACCTGAGCAGAAAATAATAAATTATCACAAAGGAAAAAAATTAGTATTTTAGAAAGAATTTTTTAATGAAAGCATGTTGTCCATTTTACAGAATTTAATTCAAACAGCAGGCAGTACATCTCTCAACTGGAACATTAGTTCTGTGTCCCAGCTGCCTTATCATTATGTCTTTATTATGCCTCATCCTAAAGTTGCTTCCACCACATCAGAAATAATTTACCCCTAGCCAGGTTTTAAATCAAGGATATCTATCAACACACGCTGGTTTCCAGCGATTATGTTATTTTAAATACAGGGGACCGGAAATAAATGAGTTGAAAATGTTAAATGCAGTTCAAGTTCTTGTCACACCAAAAGGAAAACATATTCCAAACCAAATTAATTTAGGTAGTAAGACATTCTGAAGCATCCTCCAATCAACGGCAGTTTGACATATTGTGATTGTCTTGATGAATAATGAAGCAAGACAACAACTTCTCCAGTGCATTCTTCAGGACATGGGAGAAAGAGAAGATGATGTTCGAAGCCCATAGCTCTTCAGACTTTACCAAAAGGGACACTCCTTGTGACAAGGTTCCAAAGGGACAGCAAGTCTGAGCTAAGCCATGGTGGGATCCTTGCGGGTCATTCCAAGCGGAATGTAGGTTTGACTCTACTGATGCTGGCAGCCAGAGCCCAGCCCCTGAGTGGAATTCTTCTGTACTCCAGTTCTCCTTTTGTTCCGATGGCACTTCTCCCAACAGTGCTTGACAATGAGTGATGCTCTAAAACCCTGCTCTTTCACACCCTGTGGGTGACCTATAACTTTTCATGGGTCACCTTTGACCTGCGAACTGACAGTTTGATTTATTGTCCGGTGTTATGATTTATGAGTATCTTCTCAGAATAATTAACAGACAACAGGTGGCGGCATAATAATTTTGATTACCCAGCGGTTCATGAAACCACCACAAAGGTGACTTCATTTTCTGAATAAGAGAGGGACAACAATTAAAAATTAAACAAAGAAATGCTTTTATGCCACAGTTTTTCAGTCTTTTGTCCCACACAGAAGACTTATTTAGGGGGCCTGCATTCCTCTTAGGCACCAGGAAAAAAAAATAAGGAACTTCGATTCTGGGAATATAAGAAGACCGCCGTATGGGTAGAATTATTTTTCTTTCTTCCGTGAAGTCTTGATTAATTGAGTTATGTCAAACCTGTCAACCAGATCATCTTTTAACATCCCGTTTTTGACAATGGCCATAGCCCAGGAAAGAATCAGTGGTCAAAGACAGTTTGGGAATGCATTTAACTTTTTTGTAAGTCATTCTAACCTAATTCAACTGACTGCTTCTAAATATTTCTTCTTAAGTACGTAAGCAGAAACCAAGAATACTCCCCCGCACAAAGCCTTTTTTTTTTTCTTTTAAAGTGTATGAATAGGAATCTATTTTTTTAAGTACTATTTTATTATGGTCTACATTAGCTTTAACTTTCTTCCCCCTCTTCAGATTTGTGTGCTATTTTTCTCCAGCAGACATCACATCACTTTTATTCAAGTCAAGGGTGGCATCCTCATTAGAGATTTTATATTACAGGCATCTCAGTCTCCTAGGGATTGACATTTATTTCCAAATGAATCCGCAGTGCATTTAGGTAAGCACCTACCTTTAAGAATGCCTAATGCCGTTTTTTTGTAATACTAAATAAAAATCAAGTCAGGTAAGATTTATCCCCCATAGCTCTCTATTTAATCTCTGCCGAAAATGGACCTAAGTGTTACTAATGTAATTGAAGTACACAGGCCTCTGAATATGTAACAGTCCTGCCTCCCACCCAAATGCTAGGTGGTTGAGAACCTCCCGTGCATATGAAATGCAGTTTTGTACAGCGCCACAATAGTGATATTACAGGCTTATCATTTTAATTGACTTTTTGACATATAAAAATATTCCTACAATCCTACTTTACATTATAGTTTAATAACAGCTTAACACACATCTATGAAATATTCATTCCCGTTACATTCAAATTTTAAAATATCTGATGGAGAGCCTGGTTAATAGATAAAGGAGAATCCCTGGAATATTAAAGACAGTTAGGTGTGCAGGTAGTGTCCTCCGCTGAAAAGTAAAGCACAATTACCACGAGGATCGCAGGTTTTTATTTATATTTTTAATTCATAAAGATTCCCCTGAACCAAAATACAGCCAAGGTAAAGGTGATTTTGTAGTGGGGTATTTTTTCTTCTACTATAGATACAAGCTCCAGGTTTCTCTGCTCCATGAGCCTCACTGAACACAATCCTATTCTTAAGAAAAATATCAGAAATACCAGATCTGTATATTTATGTATGATAGTGCTCAAGCCTGCAGATTCAGCTCACACCTCAGAAAATTAAGTGCCACCTAAATGCCCACTCTGGTTGACATCTGTCTCAGAACTCCACCCGCCCCTCAGCTTTGAAGAACAAGTTGGGAAGAGAGTTTACTTTGAAAACATGATACATGTGCGAATCATGAGGTAATTTGGGTACTTCGTTCCCCATCAATTTTTAAATTAATTATCTGGAAGCAAGCAGCGGTTAATTTTGGCCATAGACTTTTTGATTAGAAGCTTTGACCCCTTTTGCCTTTTGGCATCTCCTATACAATCCCGATGACATGCGGGGTAACCCTTGACACCTGATTCAACACAAAGTCACACCCCGGCCGGCCGATCTTCCACATTCAGCAATCCTTTTGTTACAATGGGACAATTTCACCCACTTGCATCCACCTCCGAGAAACGTGGCCATCCCCTTAAGCCAGCCTGCCTCTGCATAAAACTTATTTCCCAGGGAAAAGGAGCGCACCCCCCCCTTTCTGCCATTACTTCTGTTTTACAAACTTTACACCACAGCATCGTCCCATATGTTTGTGCAGCGTACAAGAAGGTTTCTTTAGAAAGCGCTGATGCTAATTATAAATTTAATTTGCATTTTAATTAGAATGGTAGCAAATTAAAAGCGTGGCAGCTGGAGAATTTTGAACGCTTTGCAGAGATTTGGTGTCAGTATCTCCCCGTTTTTGACTTTGCAGCCTTTCCCTTTTTCTCCCTCACTATCTTTCATTCACACAAGCATATTGGCAATGTTTCTCCCTGCATTCCTCACATTTGTGTATTTATTTTCCCCATTCTGCCCGCCCTCCCACCGCCCCTACCCCAGCCCCCCAAGGATCAAGTTGTGAATTCTTTCTTCTTTGTGCTGATAAACGGTGTGCACTTGTCCAGTGCCAGCGGACGGTGTACAGTAGTGACAAGGTGGCTCTTTAGAGGGTTTTTTTTTTTTTTTTGAAGCCCCTTCTTGTATCACTCCGTGTTGCAATCTGTGCCTGTCATACAGGTAAGAATCTAATGCTCCCTCTCCCTGAAGAAAGGGGGCTGCTTGGACTCTGTCGGCCTCTGTTTACCACAAATTTGGGTCTGCATAATAGCATCTTTATATTCCTGGAAATCTTGGCCACAGGTCTTTGGCACGTTAATAAAATATTCAGCAGGCTGTATCCTTTGCTGTGCAAAAGCTTCTTATCTTGATGAAGTCCCAATAGTTCATTTTTGCTTTTGTTTCTTTTGCCTTCGTGGATGTATCTTGCAAGAAGTTACTATGGCCGAGTTCAAAAAGGGTGTTGCCTGTGTTCTTCTCTAGGATTTTGATGGAATCTTGTCTCCACCTCACACCAGTGAGAATGGGGAAAATTAACAAGGCAGGAAACAACAAATGTTGGAGAGGATGCGGAGAAAAGGGAACCCTCTTACACTGTTGGTGGGAATGTGAACTGGTGCAGCCACTCTGGAAAACTGTGTGGAGGTTCCTCAAACAGTTAAAAATATACCTGCCCTACGACCCAGCAATTGCACTGTTGGGGATTTACCCCAAAGATACAAATGCAATGAAACGCCGGGACACCTGCACCCCGATGTTTCTAGCAGCAATGGCCACGATAGCCAAACTGTGGAAGGAGCCTCGGTGTCCAACGAAAGATGAATGGATAAAGAAGATGTGGTTTATGTATACAATGGAATATTACTCAGCTATTAGAAATGACAAATACCCACCATTTGCTTCAACGTGGATGGAACTGGAGGGTATTATGCTGAGTGAAGTAAGTCAGTCGGAGAAGGACAAACATTATATGTTCTCGTTCATTTGGGAAATATAAATAATAGTGAAAGGGAAAATAAGGGAAGGGAGAAGAAATGTGTGGGAAATATCAGAAAGGGAGACAGAACGTAAAGACTGCTAACTCTGGGAAACGAACTAGGGGTGGTAGAAGGGGAGGAGGGCGGGGGGTGGGAGTGAATGGGTGACGGGCACTGGGTGTTATTCTGTATGTTAGTAAATTGAACACCAATAAAAAAAAAATAAAAAAAAAAAAAAAAAAAATATTCAGCAGGCATTCCGCCTGGCTCCTGCATGCCTAAGGAAAGGCATTGTTCCGAGTATACCTTTGGGCAAAAGCCCTGCGCTGTCAGCCCTTGAGCCTTTGGAGTGGCAGAGATGGTAGTCCTTGCGTTTCTCGGAGCTGTCTCTCACTTGGGATGTGAGCATGTCTGTTTTCAGCACTCACGTGAGCACGTTTATCAGTTCTGTCGTTTCCCCTATGTTGTGTCTCCATGGTCATTTTCCTTCCTTCTGTTCACTTCCCCCACAGTGTCCTTGCTCAATAATTTTCATTAATTGATTGACAGCTCTGATAGACCCAACTAACCTCTATCTCACTCTCGTGTCTGTTTTTAAATAAGTACTTGTGCGTCCAATGACCTTGTCGCCTCATCAGCGATCAGAAAATGAGCATGCAGATATGGAAGGAGCTGATTAGCAAAATAAGCAATAGATCTCATTTCTGGCTGAAGTCCACCGTGAGCAGTGACGACGATACTTTGCCATTTTACATTTCGAAGAGCAGCGGCTCAAAATAAAGAATAAGCAATAAACAGGCGATGCTGAATCTCCTGAGCATCCGTTCAAGTGTATTAAGAAATGAGCCTTTACCCATCATTTTGTCACCCTGGAGGAAGAGGGATGAGAAGGTGTGGGATGTGTCCCTCGACAACACAAGACAGGAAGGTGCTTTCCCATCACTCACATCACTGGCTTCATTAAACCTCGAAAGCCAACAGTTAAGTTTGGGGAAATTATTTGTCCTAAGAGGAAGACACGGGCAGCATCTTTCTACTGCATTCTCTGTGTGAGTGTGTGTGTGTGTGTGTGTGTGTGTGTTTATGTGTGTTTGTGTGTGTTTACCTTTTTTCCCCCGCATATTCTTCATGTTGAGGTATGCTAGATATGTCAGCTTTTAAGACCTACTGTTACCATGTAACTGGCTTTATACTCATCCATATAATAAGCAGGAAGATAGGTGTGCCTGGGTGGCTCAGTGGTTGAGCATCTGCCTTCCACCCAGGTCGTGATCCTAGGGTCCTGGGATCAAGTTCTGCATTGGGCTCCTCTCAGGGAGCCTGTTTCTCCCTCTGCCTATGTCTCTGCCTCTCTCTCTATGTCTCTCATGAATAAATAAGATCTTAAAAAAATAATAAGCAAGAAAATGTACTTCAGCATCATCTAAATACAACATGTTAGTTATTGTAGTTAGTTAGTAATAACTAAATAAGCTATAGGAAGGAAAGCAATCCACATCTCATATTAGTAAAATACCTATTTTGGTCCGTTTTTAAGATGCTGATTTTTACCTAAAGCATTAATCATATCCCATGAATGAGACTGAACTGGAAAGTGACTTATTACTTACTTAACAAGAAATCACATTTTAAACATTATAAAAGCCACACATACATACAAATAATTACATTTATACTTTAATTCCAAATAATGTTCAGTTGATGTTACTACTCACTTTACTTGTTAAATTACAAATATTGATTTTATACCTTTCATTTGAAGGGCTTTTTTTAAAAAGATTTCATTTATTTATTCATGAGAGGCACAGAGAGAGAGGCAGAGACATAGGAGGAGAAGCAGGTTGCTTGAGGGGAGCCGGTTGTAGGACTTGATCCCCAGGACCCTGGGATCATGCCCTGAGGCAGAGGAAGAGGCTCAACTGCTGAGCCACCTAGGTGCTCCCACTTAAAGGGCTTTCATGATGATTTAAAAGTAACTTATGTCAGGGATGTTGATAAAGATAGAATTTCCTGAAGGAAAAGTATATAAATACCATCTCTACTTTATGCCAAGTTTTGGAAGCTGGAGGGAGAGCTACATCACCAAATAAACTATTTTATTCATTATTATAAGCTTGATTAAGATAACTTCAGAGATAAGAATGGGGTTCCACAAAACTAAGTACTTTAAATTTGGATCCCAAGAGAGCTAGAAAAGAAGACAGAATTAACGCTTTCGTTAAGCAGAAGAGGGAATTGATAAGGTGTGCCAGAAGTAACATATTAATGATGGCAAAGGTGTCTGAGATATTCACAATTGGTTTTCTGATAATTCAAACCTCATTGTAAAGAATGCATTATATCTCCAAGTTAAACAGCTTTGGTTAAAAGTAAATTTGCTTCTTTAAGTTGTAATTCTCATATGTCTGAGAATTCAATCTCCAACTTTGAAAAGCAGGAGTATCTGCGTGATACTGGCATTTAAAAAATGTTAATAAGCATATTGCCATCGAAGAGTAATTGTCTAAAATAGTAGATAATGGTATGCAAAAAGTTGGCCATGACTTACCCTAATTAAGTAACACGATTACAAGGCAAAATAGTGAAAATAAAAGTTCTAATTTCCCTGCCACTGTAGCACCCACCACTTGCCTTATTCTACACCTAAATGTACCCACCATGGCTTAAAACTGTACACATCAATTCCATGGCTTTCAAAGGAAACACATTTCGGTGGCATTTTGAAATGGACAATACACTTTACCGAGATAAATCTTTTTCATTGCCACTTTGGAAAGGTTTAGTTTTTCTTCATGTAATTTTTTGCAGCTGTACAAAACACTTTCATTAACCCAAGAATGGATTATTTGGAGTGCTAATTAATTGATTCTTCAAAATGCCAATTGACACACTCCCAGGGAAAACCTGATCTAAGCAACTATGTTAATCAAGCTATTGTACTTATGGTTCTGTCTGAATATCAGACCATCTGAAATGAGGAGAACTTTGCCATTACTCGCCTGGCCCTCTCGTGGGCAGCTAATTAATATGAGCTGAATATGACAGTTGTACTTGTACGCTCACCGTACCGCCTGACAATAACTCTATAAAATTACATTTCAGCTAAAGAATGGAAACAGTGTTAAATACCATTATTTGCCTCCCTTTGATGTCTCAGAGTCATTATGAAAGCAATTACAACAGTTTCTCTGTCTGTATGTCTACAGGGTATTTATTATCTGTATCTGTCTGAATCCTTTGCCAGGTGGAGAATATATGGCATATTAAAGACAAGGGAATTCAGCCACAATTATCAGGATGGGAACAGAGAAAGAAACAAAATCAGAGTTTTGCAGATGATCCTGCCAGAAAACAGTAATTTAATATTAAAGCCTGGTGGTCTGGGAAAACTTGCAGGATCTTTTTATTTATTTAAATTAAAAAAAAATTCTCCAGGTTCACAAAGCTCATGAATCTAGGGCAGAATTAATTAAAACCAATAGGGAAATGGAAAACACAAAAACAAAAGGAAAGGAAAAAAAAAAGCAACTCAAGGCAGCAGCAGGAAACATATTTTGCTTCTTAATTATAAGTGGATATTCTCCCTTTCAACCAGCCCTTTCCTAACCAACTGGTATAATCCACAAGACGGATTCCCTCTCTCCCCTCCCCCCTCCCCCAGATAAAATTACCTATGGTTTTTTCACACATGGACTAACAGACATCAAGAAAACCTCAGTTTTCAGGTCCCCTCTAAGACTTTCCCCATGCTGTTGGAACCTGGCATGATTCAGACACAACCATGTCTATCAGGAGTTGTAACTCCTCCCTATCAAAGTGCATCTGGATTCAAAGGACACTTTTGATTGACAAGCAAGGTATGGATGCTGACTGCCCCCATGGAGGAGTTTTGTTTTTTGTTTTTGTTTTTGTTTTTTTTCTCCATGGCAGTGTCTGTGGACAGGCCTCTATATGATTCAATTCAAAGATTACTGATCGTGTGCTCCCTATGTGATCAGTGTTCTGTGGATGTTGGGGAGAACGAAAGACGAAAAAAGTCATATGGGATGAGGTCTCTGCTTCATGGGACTGTAGGAAGAAGAGAGAGAGGCCCGTTGGTTTTGAGCCTCCCATTGGGCATTAGGACGTTTCATCTGGGTAACAACCATGTGAGTAGAATCTCTGATCTCCAGTTATAGATGAACAAACCGCAGGGCAGGAAGGTGAAACAACGTGTCCAAAGGAACACAGTTGAGGGCCAGTGCTTTAAACTCCGCTTCTGTCTGGCTCCAAAGTCTGTCTCTCTCCACGAGTTCACACTCTTCCAAAGGCCCAAAAGAATGCTGGGACCAACAGTGGATGAAGAAGGTACCAAATGCTGCCAGCTGGGAGGAGTGGAAGGACAATGTAGAGGGAGGAGCTGGAGAGAAGATTCTGGGAGGAGTTTTGACTTGCACTAGATCTTGCAGATGTGCAAGCACTTTAGTGAGGAAGAGGTAGGGATCCCAAATTTCCTATCCTCCGGGATTCTCAATTAAGACAGAAAAATGATCTCTTGTATGATGAAGATGGAAGACAAACTTTGTGATTTGGAAAATACTGCACGGAGATGTGTGCTTATTAGTATTTCTGATTTGAGAAAGAGTGATGCGAGACAGATGGAGATAGACTTAACCAAGATGTATTGAGAGGACGTTGAAGAGATTGGTTGCTTAGAATTAAGGGTTGGTATGCTTGATGTGCTGTGTCCATAAAGTTTTGGCCACACGTGTCATGGAGGAATACCTTTGGGTGGAGAAGAGCAGATGCCAGGTTGCTAGGCAAAGAGTACCAAAAGCACTCCCTGTTCTACAACAAAGAGTTTCCAAAAAAAAAAAAAAAGAGTTTCCTCACTCAGCTACAATGATTCTCTTTTTCTCTTTCTCCTCCTTTGGCTGCTTCTTTTCCAAAAGTACATCGGAGAGGTTAAACCACCATTCAGAGCAGGAAGGATGCTCTAACAGTGCTGCTTCCAGGAGCACATTCCCCATGCTGACTGCTATCTCTGCTTGCAAATATAACATTGTTTCGACTATTGCAAAAACAAAGTCAATCCTTGAGATCTTTAACAAAGGGCTTAACTGGATAAGGAGCTGAATATAAACTTGAGATGGTATCACCTGAAGTCAAAGAAAATACAGATACTTTTTTTTTACAAAGAAGACCCTTGGAAACATTTCATTTTTGTGCCATGTAACTTCACCTCCAAAAGGTTCATGGTGTTGGCAATCTCAATATATTCAAAGTCTCTGGATACAAATTGAACCAAGTTTCTCTTTTGTCACCAGAACAACATCAAAAAAGTTTACATATTGATCAAGTATGTGAGTAATGGTCTATTTTGTATATCTGGATTAATATGTAAACAATCTTGGGACACATGGGTGGCTCAGCGGTTGAGCATCTGCCTTTGACTCAGGGTGTGATCCCAGGGTCCGGGATCGAGTCGCACATCAGGCTCCTGCACGGAGCCTGCTTCTTTCTCTGCTTATGTCTCTGCATCTCTCTGTGTCTCTTATGAATAAATAAATAAAATCTTTAAAAACTATATGTGAACAATCAAAGTAGAAAACCATTTGCATGCAGGGAAAAATGACAAAGAGCAGCAGAAGGGGAACAAGCTGGGTTCAAAGCCAAACCTTTCAATTTCTGACATCTCCATTTTCCTCTCTTAAATAGAAATGTCATTTACCTTCCATGGTTACTATTATGCCTTAAGTAAAATAAAACATGTACATTACCTAGCACTGTTTCTGGCACCTAGCAGGTGCTCAATACATGTTATCACTTTTTCTCTTTCATTTTTGAATTGGTGTACCAAATTTTACTTTGGGTAGAAGAGGAGATGGACATAAAAGCTGCTAGTAACAATAAAAGCTGGGAACTGCCTCAACAATTTTAGCTTTTAAAAATGACTTTTTATGTTTCTTTAATCAAAAATTCAATTCTCCCTGCAATCAATGATGACTTTTATTTTTATAAGGTTTATAGCCATCATTAAATCGTTAAATTATTCAACATAGAGCAGTCAGGACCAGTTAGGTTATGCTGCAGTAACAAACCATTGTTAAAAATGATTACCCCCAAAAAATAAATTAAATAAAATAAATTTTAAAAAAATGATTACCCCCAAATCTCAGCATCCCAGAGCAACGCAAGTTGATTTCTGATCTCTGCTGCACTTATTGCGGCTGTCTGCAGGCTCTGCTCCTCCTCATCCCCCGCTGGGGACTTGCAGTGTTTCTTGTCCCTGTGGCAGAGGGGAGGAAAGCTGGAAGGTCACACCCAGACAATTAGATGCTCCAGCCTGGAGGTAGTTTGTGTCATCTCTTCACTCCCCATTCGCAGTGAATGGGCCAATGGTCACACAACCCCTATCCAACCCAAAATCCCAACTTCAATCCTACCATTTTCCCAGAAGGAGAAGATCTGAACAAATGTGGGGAATTGCATTACTGGTACTACAAGGGATTTAGAGAATGCGTGTTTCCAGTACATTCTAGTAAATGTTGTCTGTTGCACTTAAAAATTAACAGAACAGGCTGAAAAAAAATCAAACCACTCCTTTATGATGCAAATGGGCCTCATAATACTTTTCCTAATTCATTAAGCACCAGATGATCCTGATTTTCCAGCTGAGTTTTTCCTTTGAGACCAGGTATACCCAGACTGCTTCAACAATGACTGCAAGCTCAGGTAGAAATACCTCTTCTGGCCGTGGCTAGCACTTCTTTCTGCTCCCCTGATCAATAATTCCAGCTACAAAAAGAATCAAACATCTCAAAGACATCCCAAAGGCATAGGTTGCCAAAGGGAATAAAAAGCAAACGCCGCATAGATTAATGTTCTCCTTAGGCTGCCCAGACACCCTTGTAGGGCCTGAGGCCTACAAGAGGCCAGTGGTGATTGGGATGCTTGAAATTATAGAGCTTGAACAACATTTCTTTATGAAATAGCTTTTTGAGCCTCTAGAGAAAGGAATTCTAGTTCAAAGAGTGACAGTTTCCAGTTTCACAGGTTCCCAAGCAGGTGAGAAAAGACAAAAGGGGGAAAAAAAAAGAAAAAAGAGGAACGAAGGAGAGGAGAGTGATACTGGGGATACTGAAAAATACCTAATAATAACAATGATGTCTTATTAAGATTGAAAATAATGCAAATATCTGGTGTTGACAAGAGTTTGGAGGGAGTCGGCACACTCATCCATTGCTGGTGATAGTGTAAATTGGAAAAATCTTTCTTGAGGGCAATTTGGAAATACACAGTAAAATTCTAAAAAAAAAAAAAAAAAAAAAAAAGGAAAGGAAAGGAAGAAAGAAAGAAAGAAAGAAAGAAAGAAAGAAAGAAAGAAAGAAAGAAAAAGAAGAAGAAGAAGAAAGAAAAGAAAAGGAAAGAAAGAAAGAAAGAAAGAAAGAAAGAAAGAAAGAAAGAAAGAAAGAGAAAGAAAGAAGAAAAAGAAACCCATGCCCTTTCTCTCAGCTGCTTCACTTTTAGGACTCTATCTTACTTAAGGGAATAATCAGAGATGTGTCTAGAGGTATATTCACACAAATCATCATTGTATCCTTACTTATAACAGTGAAATTAACTGTATATATATATACTAGGGATTCAATTAAGTAAATTTGATAGGTGAAATATGAACCATCGAAAGCCACACATCTGAATGTATACCTATATAAGCAGAGAGAATAGACTGTAGGGAAACCCAAAATGCTTAAGATATGTGATATGAGACAAGATACAACATGAAGATACGGCTAATTTGTACTTTTTTGCTAATTTTCCCTTGCTGCTCTTCTGCTTTGCCCATGTACATCATTTGAGGAAAAAAAGATACAAACAAAACAAAAATAAACCTCTAGTATGACCCCTTAGAGTCACCAAATTAGCTCTAACTACACATGCTTTTTCATCTGCTGTGTCCAGAAACATGTAAGGCAGGGATAAAGAAATACAGTTATACTTATTTTCCCAAAGATAAAGATTAGGTCCAGAGATTTTACACAATATCTTGAACTAGTTTTGTAACCACAACTGATCTGTGTAAAAACTTGCAATTAGAATCAGTCCCTAATGATAAAATCTCAGTAAATTAATAGTCTGTAAATTAATGACAATGTACATCTGAAAGTGAACCAAAGCTGTAAGATACTTCCATTTCTTGTGTATAGGTTATACATACTTTAATTTAAAAACATCAAATTTTAGTTAACATAAATCTGTGAAGATGTAAAATATGACTTTTTTTTTTCTTTAAGGGTTAAGATGCTGTTAGACCCAGGAGATAGGAATAAATTGTTAATATATCACTTTTTTAGAAGAAACACATTCTGACATTTGTTAATTAAACTTTTCTTAAGGTTTAATGCATTGTCAAGATAGGATATGTTTTCAGGAAAGCCTTGTGATCTTACCAAGCTTTAAAATAATCCAAAAGCTAGTTCTGACATTCTACCTAATGTAGATAAAAGAGTATTTTAAGCTCATGCAAATCTAAAGAAATAGGGAAATTTGATTCATCCCATTAATTAGTAGGTAACAACATAACGAGAAATAAATCTTGCTTATTTTCTTCAAAAAGGATGATTAATGAAGGTTTAAAAGCCTTTTTGGTTTTGCAAAGTTAATACAGTTTAATTATGTGAGATTAAATTTATATCATACCCTATATTTTCTTTGGTGTAGATGGGGTCAAAAAATTTGCAATGTTTAGTGAAGATCACCTTGTGAACTTTTCCAGTATTGAATAAACATGGCAATAATAAATTATAAATGCTGGCAATATTTAAGAGCTTCCTTGTGTCTTTTAATTTTATCTTAATAATTTCTCCCTGGAGACCATTCATTTTCTTGGGGTCATCATTCTGTTTGATGAAATGAACTGAGACCAAAGTTAAGGGTAAAACCCATGTACCAGTCATTATTGGATTACATGATCAAAACAAAAGCTTCCTACAGTATGGTAAATGTAATTTATGTGAATGGTTTGGTGGAGAAGTGGATAAAACCCTCTTTGCTCAGGGTTACAAAGAATCTGAGAAGCCTCCTCCCTTGGTCATTTTCCTGAAGGCAGCAGGGCAGAGTAGATAGCTGTGGAGGGCAGGACCCTACAATCTTCAGCCAGTATCTCAAACTTCCTGTCCCCACTTTCATCCATAAAACAGGCCATACCACAGGCTGCACCAGGCCTTTGCAGTGAGTAAAGGTGATAATGTGCCTAAACGAGATGGCACATGACAGGCGGCTCAGAAATGTTAGTTTCCTTCCCCATTCCTGCTCCCTTAGCAAAATATTAGACTATTAAGATTCTGATATCAAACATAATAATATATACATCTGATGATAAAGCACTTTTTCTTTTTTCTTTTTTCTTTTTTTTTTTTTTTTTCATGAGAGAAGCAGAGACATAAGCAGAGAGAGAAGGAGGCTCCATGCAGGAGCCCGATGTGGGACTTGATCCCTGAACTCCAGGATCACGCCCTGAGCCGAAGGGAGACGCTCAACCGCTCAACCACCCAGGTGTTTCAGATAAAGTACATCTTAAAGCTGGCTAAACTGGAATTACATTTTGGTCTGAACTGATCATCGTGAATAGATGGAGCAAATGTTGCAAAATATCTAGGCATTTTGTGTAATGATGGCTTTCTTACGGAGGAGAATGGAAATGCGGGGCGGGGAAGAGAAAAACTAATAATGAATATCTGTAAACTACTAATTAGAGGTCTGACTTGGGGTTAGTCCCTTCAAAGAGTTATAGAAATAAAACTATTTCTCTGGATTCAAATCTGATTCTACAACAATGGAAAACTAAGAAAAGTAGCACTAACCTCCAAATTCTAAATGAAATTACCCAGTTGGGATCTTCATTTTATAATTAGGTAAATGCTGCAAATGCTGCACAGTGTTACTGAAGCAAGTGAATTCTAATCCTGGAGTCTTCGTGGGAAATTGTCTTGCTGGCAGATTCAAGATATCTAGTCATTCAGCCACCAAAGTGACTTCAGCACTGGAAATGATGGAGAAACTTGAACCTCACCTTCAACTCTCTACATAAAAATTAGAATAGCAGGTGTGCCTGGGTGGCTTAGTTGGTTAAACGTCTGCCTTTGGCTCAGGTCATGATCTCAGGGTCCTAGAATCGTGCCCCATATCAGGCTCACTGTTCATCAGGGAAGTCTGCTTCTCCCCCTCTCTCTCTGTCCTCCCCCCTCACTCGTGCTCTCTCACTCTCTCTCTCTCAAATAAATAAATAAAATATTTAAAAAAAAAACATTAGAATAGTAGCTGTTCACACTTTCTTCACAGTGTCTCAAATACTTTCATGTGTTTTCTGTTTGTCAACAATCCCGTACAACAGTTGTTAAGTGTCACAAATTCTCATTGTAAGAAATGTGGGACAAAGGCTCAAAGATCTAAGGCCATTTTTTCAAGAACTACTTACTTACTGGTTGACAGAAACTCAAGATGTAGGCGATTTGTGATCCTGTGATCTAAAGCAAACATGCTAAAAAAATAAAAAATAATAAAAATAAAAAAATAAAGCAAACATGCTGAGAAGAAAGTGAGAGCATAGAGAGTTTTGCAGCCAATGGATTGTGAGTTCCAGAGGTAGGGTGGAAGGGTTCAGGCTGTTGGAAATGGCCAGAGAAGGGGCAGAGGAGGGGATGTGTCCGGATTCATGATGATCAGACCTTGAGTGATGAGGAGTAGACAACCTATGGATCAGAGACTTCTGGGGTGAAAGGGCAGTACCAAGGATAAAGGGCAGAGTGAGAGAGATCCTCATGGACTCAAAACAGACACAGTGGGTAGGCTGCAAATACAATAATGACGTTATTCGGACATTTGGGGGTATGACAACATGGACTACATATTAGACATTATTTAGAAAGAGAAAGAGCACATACAAATTAAGGAAAATGTTAATAATCCATACATCTCAGTGAAGACTATCTAGGTATCAATTGTCCTATCATTGTAACTTTTATGTTGGCTTGAAATGTTTTTAAAATAAAAACTCAGGGGACAAAGAGAGAACCAAGCAAGAATTCCACTTGGCATAAAGCAGAGCTTGTATTCAATACCAGAATTGACCAGGAGTAAACCTCTCTACACAACTTTAGTGCCCAAAGCTGCCTCTTTCTCTATAAGACCCAATTTAAAAACATTGTCTTGCCTGCAAGCTGGGCTGCTCTGAATTCCAGCCCTCCCCCCAACTATCCTGTCCAGAGAGATATCTGTGGGACTCAGTGCCCTCAGTCTAAGCCTGAAGCAGTTCTCAACATTCTTGGACCTTACCCCTTTGGCATCTAGTGAAGACCATGCATTTCTCTGCATGATCTTCTAAGTACAAAAGAAATAAATAAAATAGATGGGATTATAGAGGAAATCGGTTTTATTCAAATATATTTTCATAAATATAATTCTAAAGTGTGGTAGAGCAAATATGTGTTTCTTTATTGATGCATTAATTAATAAGAGTTAGCCATGGGTTTAATAACTACCATGATTGGAAATAGTGATGAGCATAAACTGTTTGTTAAGATATGTACAACTATAAAGTGATATAAATTTATCAGTGGTTCCTACTGATGACAAAGTACAGCTAGTGCTAATACTATCATGGTTTATCACAATCATTCAGAATTGAAAGAAATGCTATATTTCAGGTAGTCATTAGTACTTGTCTAAAATGGCAGACAGATCTCAGGCTAAGAGTCTTGGTAAGGAGATAAACATGCACCATGCTCTGTGTTGAATTTACTAAGACCTCTTACAATTATTTTCTGTGACTCTGAGAGTTTTGCTAACTATAAACCAATAACTAATCAGTTTTTATGATCCCCTGGTGTTTCGTATCCACTGCTAAAGACTATTATACAATATCGTGGTATATTTTCATGACCTTATCCAAAAAACCTAAGAGTGGAGTTGTGTAATTATCCATCTTCGGATCATCTATAGTCTGCCCTCTAATATAACATTTATAAGTTTTTGAAGATGAATGCTGCATTTTTAGATCTTGTCTGTATTTCATGTTCATTTATGTTTTTGAAGTTGAATGCTATATTTTTAGCATACAAGATTTCATGTATTTCATGTTCAAATTAAGAACTCAGTTAATAGTTGCTCTCCAAAACCTATTTCAACTAAATCAATTAAACAAATTAAGCTTAACTTAGTACACACTTCAATGATTTTTTCCAAAATATTATAAAGTCTTTTTAAAAATTTAAATTCAATTAACCAACATAAAGTACATACTTTGTTTCAGATGTAGTGTTTAATGATTTATCAGTTGCATATAATACCCAGTGCTCAACACATCATGTGCCCCCCCTTAATGCCTGTCATCCGTTTACCCCATCCCCTCACCCATCTCTCCTTCTTCAACTCTCAATTTCCCATAGTTAAGAATCTCTCATGGTTTTTCTCCATCTCTGATGACTTCCCATTCAGTTTTCCCTTCCTTACCCTGTGATGCTCTGTGCTGTTTCTTATATTCCACTTATGAGTGAAACCATATGATAACTGACTTTCTCTGATTGACTTATTTCTCAGCATAATACCTTCAGTTCCATCCACATCGATTTAATGGCCTTTGTCCTTTTTGATGGCTGAGTAATATTCCACCACCTCTTCTTTACCACCCATTCATTTGTTGATGAACATCTTGGATCTTTCCACAGTTTGGTTATGGTGTACATTGCTGCTATGCACATTGAGTTGCAGGTGACCCATCGGATCACTACATTTAAAAGCTTTTCTGTTAAGACACTCATTGGTAATAAAAGAATACATAAAATATAGAACATTCAGATATCTTATTCAGTGGACAGTGAGAAGTTCAGGAATTCGATTCTGTCATGTTTTGACCAAGCTAAACCTTGAGATAGAAGGCTATCCAAACTCTGCCCTCCTTATTTAAACTCCACCTCTTTTGGGTGACTTCTAATAAGAATGTACAGAATGACACAGCTAGAAAAAAAAGTTGTATAAGAAAAATGTAGCCCAGGTAAGGAAACAAATATAAAAAATATAAATATAAGAGGTAATCATTACAGGTAAGCCACTAGGAGATCTTGTGAAAAATGATCAATTGTCATTAATTTGAGAAGAAAAAATTTCTGGTTTACACAAGAAGTTGGGTTTTTTAAGACATAAATGTCAAAGTAGTTATCCCATGGAACCTAAGAAAGGAGCACTGAATGGTTATAAAGGCAATATTTTCAGCAACATTCTCATAGCAGAAAAAGCAAATGGGGTAAGCATAGCCGATCTTACCATATCCTGATGACTTGGTTGTGATCAGAGTACAAATTCTTATGAACTCTTTTTGACCATGACAGGTGAATTTCAGATCCATCCCTTTGGGTACTGTGGCTGATAGATTCTTAGACAGTTTTCAATGATCCCACCTTATGGCATGCATGCCCTTGTGTAATCCTCACCCCTTAAGTATGGACAGGATCTGTGGCTTGTTTCTAACCGATAGAGTACAGGGCATGTGATAAGATGTTAACTCTCCAGTAACACTACATAGGATTGAAACGTCCACCCTGCTTACAGACTATTAACTCTTTTCCTTGTGGGTTTTCATGGAATAAGACTTCTTATGGAGAGGTCTATCAGGTGAGAAACTGAGGGCAGCCTCCAGCCAACAGCAGTGAGCAAGAAACTGAATCCTTCTCATAATGAGCTTGAGGGTGGATCTTTTTATAGGAGAGCCTCAAAAGGTATCTGAGCTCTGGCCAACACCTTCTCCAGTAGCCATGTCTGGCCAACACCATCACTACAATCCTGTGATACCTTGAACCATGTCCAGATTCCCAACCCACAGAGATGGTGAGGTAATAAATGCAGGTCGTCATAATTTGGTAAGATTGTGGTAACTGTGTGTGCAGCAATAGATAAATAATATTCAATACACAATAAATAAGACACACATCTTCAAGATATGTAAAGCAGAGTATGTGCTTATGCTAGGCTGAATGTGCCACTCAGGCAGTGCTTTGGACTATCAGGTGGTGTTTTGTTTTAGGTTGTGGTCAGACATCTTCATCTCTCACTGGTACAGATGTCAAATCATAAGTACATGGTTTAGATGTAATTTTTCCATGGACTCAGAATTATAGAGATAAAATGTGTGTATTGTTGGGCTCATGACATGTCGTATGAGAAAATCCTACTAGCTTCTTCAAGTCTCTCCATGTAGTTTGTCACACAATTCAAGAAGAATGAGAGTGTTTAAAAGAAATATGCATAAATATTCACACAGGAGGTCCTGTGGTCCTCATTCAGTTATTAATTCAACAAATAACTTTTAGTTTGTCTTCCTACAAGAACCAGGCCTTTACTGATGATACAATCTTGCATGGATAAGAGCTCTGATACTGTCTTAAAGAAGTAGATACTAGCATCTACCAAGAACTTTACATGCATTGGCTTATTTGGTTCAGAAAACAAAAGTTTGATTGAGGTTTGGGAGTCATAGAGCAAGCAAATTGCAAAGCTAGAATTTGATCCTGAGTCTTTTTTCTGACTTTAGAAACCCTTTGGCCATGTCATGGTCTTCTGGCTTAATAAGAGTCTCTCAATTTATGAAAGTTATCATGTTATTATAAAACATTTAGAAAATATGAGCGAATAAATGAACAAAAACATTCATTTGATCTCATTGCCATTTCTCTACAGCTAGTATTCTAGAAAGTTACATTTTAGTGGACAGATGGACAGATAATTATGTGAGAATAGTTGGTTAAACAAGTTGTGTTTGATTTCCTGGGCCCTTTGAGGTTTTTTGCTTTGAGGGATTTTTGCAGGGAGCTACTTAAAATTGGCAGCTCTTCTGACTCTCTTAAAAGCCTAACCACATAGAAAAGATGTCTCCTTATTCCACAGAAAGAAAGAGAGGGGTTATCTTAACTGATCAAAAGGAGAAAGATGCTCTTTCTAGACAGTTAAGAGATAAAAAGCAATGGATCTTACTGGGGGGGGGGGGTGAAACACAGTGATGGGGATGGATAGCCCTTTGAGAAGGGAGGCTGTGGGGTTCACCAGTGAGGCTGGAGCCCAGGCACAGGGCCAGCCCCAAACATGGCACAAAACCAGCAGCACCCATGGGGCCATGTGCATTGGAATACAGGCATGGAAGAAAGAATATTTGCCCGAGCTAATGACCTGTGACAAATGACTTGAGGGTTCCTCCCAATAGTCTGGGGCTCCTTAAAACCCAGGGATTCCTGCACAACTCTGAAAAGGAGAAAACTCCAGTTATGAATGAGAAAAAATATTCTAAAAAACAATTCTGCATTCTAGCACTGGGAGTGCTGGGAGGCAGATGGAAAGAAAATGTGATACTTCTTTCACCCCTGACTTCATGGACTAATAGCCACAAAATCCATGCTTGTTATGCCATCCCTGCAAATATTTAGAGAATATGATCTAGCAGACACTTTTAGGGGATACTAAGACAAATAAGGTAGGATCTCTTCACTTATAGTCTATTGAAAAAAATTAAAAATAAGTCTTTTAAGAATTTTATATATCAAGTGTCCAGTGAATCCAGGTGATGCCTTTCTCAATTTTGCAAGGGATAATTAGTTTGGCTTCTCCAGAGAAGTAGAAACAGTAAGATGACAGATAGATAGATAGATGATAGATAGATAGATAGATAGATAGATAGATAGATAGATAGATAAAAGGAGAATTATTTCAGGGAATTGGCTTATGTGATTGCAGAGTCTGGCTGGGAAAATCTTAAATTTTAGGTCAGGCCAGCAGATTGAACAGTCTTGAGCAGGAGTAGATGCTGTAGACTTGAGGCAGAATTTTGTCTTCCTCTAGAAGACCTCAATTTTATTCTTAAGGCCATTCACTTGATTGGGCCAAGCACACCCAGATTACCAGAGATAATCTTTATTTAAAGTCAACCAATGAGGGCACCTGGGTGGCTCAGTAGTTGAGCGTCTGCCTTTGGCTCAGGGCATGATCCTGGGGTCCTGGGATCAAGTCCTGAATCAGGCTCCCCACAGGAAACCTGCTTCTCCCTTTACCTATGTCTCTGCCTCTCTCTCAATCTCTTTCTCTCTCTCATGAAAAAATAAAATATTTTTAAAAAGTCAACCATTGATAGCTGTTAGCCACATCTCCAAAATACTGCCACAGAAATACCTAGGTTAGTGTTTGAGTAACTAGGTACTGTAGCTTACCAAGTTGATACATAAAACTAGCCAAGCTGATACATAAGACTAACCATTCTACACAGGAGGTATGAGACTGGAAGCAGAACTAGAAGCTGATTAAGAGCTCACTGGGTGGAGGAGAAGGAACAGCAGAGTGCACATCAGGGCAGGGAAGCGGAAGGTATGCTTTGAGGAAGTCTAAGTGGTGCTGTGCAGTTGGGACCAAAGAGGAGGGGAGAGGAGTGAGAGAAAACCTGGATTTGCAGGCCAATAAGCTGGGGTCAATGGAAAGTCTTATGGGGCTTTTTGTGAGTAATTTGATTATATTTGAGTTCCAGAAAGACCAGTCTGGGGTTAGTGTGGGCAGTGGTAGGGATGTCGGCTTGGAAGGTTTAGAGAAAGGGTGAGTGTCTGACTTCCAGTACAGTGGGGGCAGAAAAGAGGGACTTGGTATTGGGAAGATAGAGAAGAGCTGACCCCACAGACCTTGTGGGCCTCCATGCCAGTCACCATTCATCCATCACTGTGCTCTCTCCTTCTCTGCTTAGATGCGCTATTTACTCTTTGCCGACACCCTCCTCTGTGGAGCCGTATCAGTAAAGCAAAGTCCTGAGCAATCTCCAGGAGTGGAGACAAGAGATGTAATGATATAATTGTGACACTTGTCTAGAGAGCGCTGGACCCAACACATCGATGTATAACAACAAACCGCACCCATGAATGCACGCACGCACACACATATCCTTCAGTATGATCCTTCACTGCAGACATAATTTTCCCCACAGTTTAATTGCACCCAGGAGCTTGTGCAGTTGGAGATCCAGAAAGAGTTGAGATTCCAGCTTTTAAAGCCATGAACTAGAAACCCAGCCTAGATATTCTCTTTAGAAAATGGAATAAGAGAGGATGAGGGTGCATAGTGAAAGTGTTGATAAATGTCTTAAATCCTGGTTGCATCTCCACTACAATGCCTTGAGCCTTGCTTAGGCAGAGCGAGGAATTCGTTTGATCAGAGCCTGATGGGATTTTTTCCAGTGTTTTGGCAACAACTGCTACTCAGAGTAAGTAGTTTGCCTCAGTATCTATTTAATAGCCCCTGAATCTGAATCCACAAAGTGCCCTCAAGATCGGCCTTGTGTAGAACTGAGTGTCACCACCACCACCCCAGTAGGCAAATCTAATCCATAAGTCCCGACCTGAATGCACATCCACCTGCCCCACTATCTCCTCAACCCCTTTATCATTCTTCCTGAGCACATTGGATTACATCAAGATTTATTCTGCTTCCCTTATCTCTGCCTTCAGAGAAGAAATTCAACATTCATGTATGCCATTTTGAAATCATTTTATTTAAAATAGTATGTGCTGAGCATGCATGCCAAGTTCTGAGCTAAGCACCAGGGATCCAGAAATGTATGAGAAACAGTGTCTTGCCCTCTAGGAGCAGAGAAAGAGCTATCAAGACATTGAAGAGAATGTAGCCTTAGCCTGGAATTAAAAACCAAGTATATATGGAATGGAGTTGGCCATGAGCACACATCATGGAGAAAACATTCCAGGGCTCACATCTCACACCAAAAGTCTGGTGAGAAAGGGGCTTTCTTGGGACTTCTTCAAAAGTAGGGGAGGAGGATGTGGCATTGGCAGGGGCTGAAACCTTCCCTGGGGACCAAGTGATGATCTCCCATCTGGAGAATTCTTATCATTTCCAATTGAAGGCCAGATGGCAAAGGGGAAGGGAAATGGGACCGCTATGCTACACTCTTCACCTCCTTTGTGATGACTGATGGAGGAGCTTTGGTGTGGGGGTACTGTCAGGTCAGGGATCCCTGACACCAAGGGACAATAGTTAGGGGAAGCAAGGTGTTCCTCTTCATTGTCACCTGAATCAGTAGCCCTCCCCTTTGAGTTGCATGGCTCCTTCCTTGACCTGGGGTCCAACCGTTCTCTGTGAACAGAAGAAAAGGAGGAGGATAAGAGGCAGAAAAGGACACAAAACATCCAGATGTTGGAGGGGAAGAAAATAAGTTGGTGGAACAATGCTTCCTGAACTTTCTTGCTTCTGGCACACGTGGTAAAGAGTATGCGAAGAGCACATTGGGATATAGAAATGTTTGGCCAAGGCCCACTTGGCCATCCCATGGACACTGCACTCCATCATCTTCACAACCCTGTGACCCATACTGGTGGAAAAGCTATCGAGAGATGGCTTCTACCAAAGAGACAAAGGAACAGGAGAAATATTCAGAGGCAGAAATAAAAACCAAAGTCAAGGAGATCACCTAGGACAAGGGAGGGCCAGGGCAAGCTTCCAGAAGGCAGAGGCTGGAGAGAAAGGGAGGTCAAGCAGGGAATGGCTGACCATACTTTGTGGCCTCACCCAAAAAGTCTCCTCTCACTCTCAGTTCCTCAGAGCAGCAGGAAACAAGTCAGGCCGTCCCTCTGTCCCTACTCTGTCCTGGCCCTGCTCTATTCCTCCCTTTGCCCCAGGCAACAGCCTTCCAGATTTAGGAAATGGAGAGGAAAGGAAGAAAAGAAACTCAAGTTTGGCTTTTAAGATGCTGACTCAACTCTCTACCTACCTTCCTTCCTCCATGGGCAATACTGGGCTTAGGAGGCCTCTGTGACCCTCCCTGAAAGGCCCCCAGCTGCAGGGACATGTCATGGCTTCTGGGAACTGTTGCTTGGAGGGTCTACGGGGAAGAAAATAGAGGCATCAGGATGTCCCTGCAGTATCAGGAGCCTGCCTGGAGCCAGGGACCTGGGGGCCAACTTCATGCAAGGGGAGCTTTACTGTTAGAAGAGGCTCTTTGGGGACCCCTGGGTGGCTCAGCAGTTTAGCGCCTGCCTTTGGCCCAGGGCATGATCCTGGAGTCCCCGGATCGAGTCCTGTGTCGAGCTCCCTGCATGGAGCCTGCTTCTCCCTCTGCTTATGTCTGCCTCCCTCATTCTCTCTCTCTCTCCCTGTGTGTGTGTGTGTGTGTGTGTGTGTGTGTGTGTGTCTGTGTCTCATGAATAAATAAAATCTT
Organism: Canis lupus familiaris; assembly: GCF_011100685.1. Lineage (NCBI taxonomy): Eukaryota > Metazoa > Chordata > Mammalia > Carnivora > Canidae > Canis > Canis lupus. The sequence continues at coordinate 44,185,104 of NC_049224.1, forward strand.
AAAAAAAAAAAGAGGCTCTTTGCCAACCTGGGGAGGTAACACCTTCAGGCGAGTATCCCGCCAAGCCCATTTAGGCAATCTGGGGTGTGTTTTCAGATGCTTTCTCCTGCTCTTCCAACCTGCTCAGATGCACTGGGTGTATTCCTCTGCCTTTACCTGCTCCCTCCCCCACTCCCCAGTGCTCCAACTTTACCCCAGCTGCTGGTCTGAAGGGGGTCTTGACAGGTTGTCTTAAAGGACAAAAGAATGCTGGCAGCTTGGAGTACATCTTCCCCACAAAGAAGTGGTAGTTCAATAGAAGCCTTCATTCAGGGAAGGAATCCTTAATGGTGGAGCATTGTATATCTGAGATGCGGCAGCACCTGGAAGGATAAGAGAGGTTCTTGGCAAGGGCTGGAGCCTGCCCAGGCCCCCTGAAATCCCTGCCAGGGCAGCTCCACAGGCCCTTCCTTCACCAATACCCAGGCTGCCACACGGAGCTAGGGATCCAGCAAGTTTCAGATATGTTTCCGTGGGCTCAGTAGGAGCAGAGCAGCCTGGTCTTAACAGAAAGTCTGGGTTGAGTCATTTTAGAAGTCCCTGCTTCTAGAGAGTTCTGCACTCAGGAACTGCATGGGAGAAGTGGATGTTCTACAGGCCAACTGCCAAAGTACCTGTAGAGCTCTTTAGGGTTGCCCTGGAAACCCCAACTGGAGCAACTGTCACTGGGTGTGGGGGAGGGGCTGGCAGTTTGAGAGGCCACAGGTTCCTTCCTCACTGTCCCACCCTCCTGAGGAAAGCAGAGGCTCCTTGACCTGAAGGGAGGATACTCATGATTCCCACCTTTCTTAGGGGAAAGACAGGGTCCAGAGAGCCTATTGGATGGCCTGGGAATCAGCATGAATATACCTTCTCAATGAATAGGTCCTTAAAAAACTGCTCCTAGATTCTAATATATACAGCTATATAGAGATATTGTACCAGGTGGCTGCCATCTACCAGAGCAGGTTTGCAAGTGCTAGGAGGTGGGCGAGGGTGATGGCCCTGGAGATGCCCCACAGTAGGACACTGAGCTCAGGCCTTGGGCATAGTGACAAAGGGAGCAGAGCTGGGACAGCAAGGACATTGGGGCTGTTCTGCCGAATTGTGCTTGCCCACTGTCCCTGCCCCCCTCCACCCGCCCCAGTTCTTGTGAAAGAGAGCCTTCAAGAGATGGAAAAGTCTCCAGGGCAAAGTTTCCAGAGTGTGTGGAGGGTCAGAGAAAGTTAGAGATAAAGCAGAAACCCTTGGCAAGATGGGGCAGTGACACCCAAAGGGAGGGAAAGGATAGGAAGTCAAAAAAGAGCAGGGTGAGCAGGGGAGGGAAGGAAAGGAAGTTGGAGGACTGGGGGAGGTCAGGGGCAGCACAGGGGGGCTGAAGTGCAGAAGCAGCACCCTGAGCAGGGCCGGCAGGGGGTGCGGAGGGAGTCAGTGGCACCTGCGGGGGTCCTCTTCCTTCCCAGGTTATTGCTGAGAAGAAGACAGGCAGAAGCAGGGAGCAAAGGGGCCAGCGGGAGCTGCACAGGGGAGAACAGAAAGCCCAAAAGTTCCCTTCTGTTGTCTTATGTCCCCTCACCAACTCTTCCCAACTCTCCCTCATGGAAGCCCAGTCCCAGAAACAAGGGAAAGGAAAAGAATCAGGTAAGGTGGGGTGGAAAGATGGGAGCTGGGAATCCTTTCCAGAAAGAAATTAACAGCTTAACAGTAATCAGTGACCAGGAAACACCCCTCTAATGGTGGACAGTTAAGCATCCAGTATGGAACCATGGGGGAGGGGGCAAGGCAGGCTAGGTAGGGGGCCTTCTGAACCCCTCACACCCCAGCCTGAGTTATCCCTCCAGGGCACACAACGGGAATCCAGGTCTGAGAAAGACCTGGAAATGGCTCGTAGGCTGAGGAGGATGTTGAGCCGCCTCTTCCTGGAAGGCTATCTGAAGATTTGTGGGTCCAGCCAGACATGTTAGGGAATAGGCAAGAGAGAGGGGCACCAAGGCATGCTCCCTCCCCACAAGAGCCCCTTCCAGGCTGCTCAGGGAAACCCCAAAGGGAACAACTGCCACTTTTTCTTCCCTCCACCCTGGTAGTGGGAGAGGTACTTTTGAGCACCTCGAGTGGTGCTCCTATCCACCGGCTCTGCTGCCTCAAAGGCCTGGCGCCCTGGGTTGAGACAGGCCATGAACAGGCATGCAAACTGGAAGCAAGTCTGGGGAAGAGTTGTGATCTCAGAAAAGATATGAAATTGCTCTCCACATAGCTTAGTGAGCACCAGCTGAGCAGAAAGATTTAGAATCGGATTTCTCTTCAGGCAAGGGTTTGGGGGCTCTGACTCTGGTGTTCTTGTTGGAGCATGCTCACATGTGCTCGCCTGCAGATTGAGACCTAGGATTCTTGTGGAAAAGTCCCTTCAGAAGATTGTCCCAGTAAAATAAACCAGCTTCCAATGCCCCACAACCACACATCTTGGAAAGGGGTGAAGTCCTGGCCAGGGTGAGGTGTCACTTACTCCCTTTTTGATTTCCCTGTTGCCAGTATCCTCTGGAATTTGTCCAGGGTTTCACTCATGCATAAGGTCATTGCTTTATCAAATATTTGTTGAGCTTTACTAGGCAGTGGAGATACAAAGATGAATGAGACAAAGTTCCTGTATTCAAGTACTTTTGTCCATAGTGAGAAAAGGACATGCTGACGTGCTGGAAATGGAAACAGAAATGCAAGACCGGGCTGATTGCTTGGGTTTATACGCCCTGTAGTTGCGACCTACACACATACACACATCCAGAAAAAATGAACATTAGAAAAATGCTCTGGTGAATCCTCTGAATCAAAAAAGATGGAGTGTTCACTATGACCAGCAAAGAAGTTGCAAGCTAGAATGTTCTTTGCCCACTCAGAAGTTGACTCTAAAAAAACCAATGAACAAACCCATGCACTCACCCATGTTAACAGGGTCTTGATCTTGAGCAGCACTGTTGTTGGGGAAAGGAAACTACTTGGAACCTTGATGGTCCTGTGAGAGTGGTGAACCAAGGAAGCCATTGAACATGCCCCAAATGCTAGAGACCCAAAATTTGTAAGGAGTTCTGAGGGTGACATGTGCTTATCGTGGACAAGAGTCAGATACTTCCTGAGACCACCATAGGACTGGGGAAGGGAAGCCCCCCAAATCAAGACGTTGTGTGTGAGTGCTCACAGGGGATGGGATGCCTGGAAGTTGCCTCTTTAGTATCTTCAGTCAAAGGGCAGAAGCCATGGGCTGGTCCCCAGAAGGTGGTGATGGCCCAACTGATGGCCAATGGAGAGGAGTCTTGGAGACTCACAGAAGGGACCAGGGAAAGGTGGTGACATTGTAGTATCACCAGGCTGGTGCTTTCTTGCCATCAGAAACAGGGCCTGGTGGGAAAGGAATTTGTTCTTCCCTCAGCTGGGAAGATAGAAGGACAGAGCACAGCCAGGGGGAGAGGGGGCCCACTCCCTCCCTGCCATTCCTGCCTTCATCTATCTATCCCTTCTGATTCTGAGAAAGAGGTCCAAACAGAGGGCTGTTTGACCAGTCTGAAGCCCTGGCGAACCTGGGACTCTGGACAGAGGTGGGCAAGAAAAAGGAGCTCGAATGACTGAGGTCTCAATTGCAGAAAGAATTGAGAGAGTCCACAGTCAAGACGGGGACCAAAGAGAAGAGAATTGTACTTAAAATATCATTGCATACAAAAGAAGAGATCGGAGAGGGAGAAGGGAGAGTTGCTTAGGGGGACCAGGGTCAGGGAGATAAGGGAAAGGAGAGAGGTGACCAAGGAACCAACTGGCTGGAACTTGCCCAAGGAAAGGAGCCATCAGGGAGCAGAGCCTTCGAGGTGGAGGCAGCAGCTGGGAGGTGGCTAGGGTGCCAGGGCTGACCAGACACTGAGTTGGCAAGAAAAGCTTTCCTATTGGGAGCAGAAGTGTTCCATGCTATGTGTGCAGACATGTGGTCTGCCCTTGCCCCACCCTCTGCTCCTAACTCAAGGCGAGCCTCTCCTGGAGTAAACATAGATGGAGAGAAACAGAGGCTGAAGTGAGCAGTCCATGAGCCGACGGTGGCATTGTGCAGGCATCCTTTGGAGAAAAGCTCCTCTCCAGCCTCCTACCCGTACCTCCAGGACCTACTGGGACCCCTATTCTGGTCCGGCCTGAAGGAAAGCAGCCAGTGTCTTTCCAGAGCCTGCCTCCCTCCTAACCCTGTCCAGTGGCCCCTGATGGGGAGAGCCAAATTTCTCATCCCATAGTAGAGGCGCCCCTCCCCCCCCCCCCGCAGCTTCTCTGCCCGAGGGGTGGCTGCCAACTCTGAGGAGGGCTGGCAGCCCCAATGCCTTTCTGTTCAAGCCCAGAAAAATCCCATCTTGATGCTAGCCTATTTCCCATTGACAGAGGGGACAACTTTGGATAGTCCAAGGAGAGAAGCAGGTTTGGGGGACATAAGATGATTTGCACAGAAGCAAGGTCTTGGATCCCTCCACCCTTCTGGAAGTTTCTCGAAACTCTGTCCTTCCCTGATACTCAGGAAGCCCTGAGAATCCAAGGACCAAGGAGGTTCAAATGGAGGTTGGCACAGTCTGGGGCCTGGGGTTGGAGAGAGAAGCTACCCTCCCCCAGGGGAAGTGTTGGAAGTTGGGTGCCCAGGAACTGCCTGGAATAGGCAGTTGTGGCTGGCATATGCACTTGAGGCAGGTCCCTGGGGCCCCAGGAGCCACTCCCTCCCTCCCCCCGCCCAGGGTCTTTGACCCTGGCTGACCCTGTTTCTTACTTCCAGTCCACTCACCCCAGGGAGGAGAGCTGCTGTGGGCTCAGGAGACCCCACGAGTGCTCCCATGAGGCTCCCCTGCTCCTTGTGCCACAGAGCTTACTGACTCCAGGGCACTCAGTAGAGACCAGAACTAAGAGAAGGCCCAAGCTGCCCTCTGGCATGGTGGCCTGGAAGAGTCAGGGGCTTAGAAAGTGATGAAATTACAGTTCATTCAAGGAACCACCAGCAGCCTGGGTCAGGGGTTAGGTTTAGGATTTCTCTTTCACCAGGTTCCCCAGGCGAATTTCTCTGGATCAGCTGCTTTGACTATTCAACCTGCAACATTGGGATCTCCACTATTTCTACTTCCTTGACATGGCAGCCACTTATACATTTCCCCATGGAAAGGGTTCCCCAGAATATGCCCCATGTAACCCTACCAAGTAGGCAGTGGTGAAACCATCCCTCTTCTCTGCTCTCTCTTCTTTCCTCATTCCACCACACCCCTCTGTGATTTCTTCACGTATTTTTCATCAAACAGCTATGGACTTGACCTTGGTGTCAAGGATACAGCAACAAGTGGGCCACATGAGCCCCTGCTCTCAAGTTGCTCACCACATCCCAGGGAAAGCTATGGTCCTAAACATCACAAGGAGAGGATGATGGATACAAATCATCACTAGGAGAGGACAATGGTCACAAATGTTCACCATGGCCTTTGTTAGGCTTAGATGTCAATGTGCCATAGTCTTTCTCCCACATCACACCTCACAGAGAGCTAAAAACACTTTAGATGGTGAAGATCACAAAAATGTCACCAGAAGACTGCTTTTGCTCAGAGTGGCACACAGTGAGCTAGACCTGTGCTCATCAAGATCTCATTGTCTGAAAGAAGCTGCCACTTTGAGTGTCCAAATTCCCATAATTTCTCTTTATGCTCTACAAACAATTTTACGGATCAGGAAAAATCCTGGAGGCTACATTTCCAAAGTAGGGAACCTTTAAAATGCTAAAGACTCCAGGTCTGTGAGGGGTCATGAGGGGTCAAATGCCTCCTGAGACTAGGGTAAGGGGAAGCAGGGAACCCCCAAGATACAGGCCCTGGGGTACTCTCCGAGGCTGGGACTGTGTCTCAAAGCTGCCTCCTTGGTATCCCCAGTTGGAGGGCAGAGGACCAGGGGTTGATCCCAAGAAGAAGGTGACAACACAGATGATGGTCAATGAGGAAGTCTGGGGGGCTCATGGAGTGCCCAGGAAGAGGAGGTGGGGGTTACATTAGGTATCATCAAGATGGGCTTCCTCAAAACCAGAAACAGGACTGGGAAACAGGTTAATGGAAAAGCTTATGTATATTTTAACATAATTAAAAAACAAAAAAACAAAAACAGGACACTGAGAGGAAAGACGAAAGGTGTCCCTGTCCTAGCTCAGATAACGGATCAGGAGTATGAGGCAGGGCCTGAACTCTTCCCCTGTGGCCTCTTCCATTATTGGCCTCCAATATGCCTAGGAGGAGAGCAAAAGGAAGCAGTCTAAATCCAACTCAGATGCCTAGAGGACACAGGACATTGGAGAGATAGAAATTCTGTGGTTGCATCTGCAGACAGGGAGTAAGAGTGACCTTCTCTCTGCATCTCAAAGATATACAGAGAGAAGAGACAGAAGGAACCCAGGCAAGGATGGGAGATCTGCAGAGACCAGAGTCAAGACAGTGCAGGTGTGAACACAGCCTACCCCTCCCCCAATACTGCCAAGTGCCAGAGTACCCCAGTTCCAGAGGGAGGAAAAGGAGGGACAGGTGGGTGGAGAGGAAGCAGCTGGCCAGACTCTGCCCCGGGCTGCTGGCTCTCGAGAATAATCAGATTCTTTTGGATTTCATGGTTCAAAACATACAAAACAAGAAATCAGAAATTTTCAGAGGCAGAGAAAAATGCTGGGGAAAATGTGCCCAAGACAAGATGAGCAAGATACTGTGTGATTCCGAAGGCGCTTGCCTTCTATATAGTGACTCTCTCCTCAGCTCTGGATTGCCCTGCTACCTGGAAATTTGGCAGTGGAGGGTCCAAATGAACTGAACTAAGAAGGATTGAAGAGGAGAAAGAAAACAATGCAGGACTGGAGGCCTGGCTGGATGGGAAACAGCCAGTTCCCTTTTTGAGTCCAGCTATGCATCAATTTCTAGATTAGCTGACCCTCTTGCTCCCACGTACAAAGATCCTTTGCAGGGAGCGGGGGGTAGCGTGCAGAGGAAAGTGGCACACAGAGCACATGAGAGATGTCCTTGGCCTTAGAAGGCCCTGCTCTTACTGCTGCTCTCAGAAGCTGTCCCTCTGGAGCCGGGAATACAACAGCCCTGCCCCCAGGCTCTGCACAGCCTCTGGTAGAGCTCATTTCCAGGACAGGTGCACCTGCTGCCACCCAAGATCCATGGCCCAGGCCCTCCTCAGTCATTCGGGAAATTTCTCTCCTCCTTTCCTACAGTCCTGCCTTAGAGTCTCTCCTCTCCAAAAATCCCTAAGGAAGTATGTTTGCTTTCTTTTTCTCATCCCCAAACTTCTATCTCAGTATTACTGTGTCAACAGTGATAAGCATCCTCCTTTTCAGAAGCAGAAAAATGATACTACTAGGCTAGATGTCTTCCCTGGAGAAAGTTTACTAGCTTAACACAAAATGGGAGAGTACAGGGTCAGGGACCAGATACTGTTCAGTAAGTATCCGGCTGTTGCAAAAAAGTCAGGTGCTCTTCTGGTTTCTGTGAAAGTTCAGACTAGGAACTTTATTTTACTCCCTCTTGAGACTCTGGCAGCCTTGAGAAGTCAAGAGCCAACAAAGCCTTCAAAGTGTGCCTGGCACATCTCTCCTAGAGAAAAGCAGTGGACTGTTCAGGAAATGATCAAATTACAATTTAATCAAGATATCTGGACCTGAGGTCTTGGGCCTGGGATGCTCCTTGTACTGATTCGAATGGGGTATTTCTTAATCTGTGGCCTTTGAATGCTTACTAACTTCATGACTAGTCTCTCTGGAATATCCTACAGACTTCATCAATATATCCACTGAAAGTGAGAGAAGGATCCAAGTCCTTACCTTACAAGAGCTTCCTACTTTCAATCAGCTCACAGTCCGAGTGGGAGAGGGAGATAGATCCTTGAGTGTATAATCTTACAACCATATGTTAAATGCAGAATAGTATCCTGAGGTACTCTAATACTCAGAGGACCCCAGAATCATTCAGTCAACCATAGTAAAAGATTGCATGGGCTGGCAACTCTTTCAAAGAAAATGCTTTTCGGTGGTCATTAGTCTGTCTTCAGACCAGTGCAGGGTAAATGAGACAGGATCTCACTTCACAGAGTGGGAGGAGTTTTCCTAGGGTCCAGGTATAGGGGATTGAAGTGCAATGATTAGATCAGGAACTCTTGCTATTTCTAGTTGCAGCGGGAAATGAAGTGGGATGGGTTAGGGACTTGTTCCTTATGGACTGCCCCCCTCTCCAGACAGTAGACACTTGAGGCATCTAAGAAAGAAAGAAAGAAAGGGGAAATGGGGACCACTTGACTCATGAATTTCCACTCTCAAAAAGGAGACCAGGAAAGGAAGGTGGTTTTGTCCTTTCTGGAGGGTCCATGACCCTTTCTTGCCTCATAGTCTTTATTTTGTCTCCCCAGAGACAGTCCTCTTATTTTTTTTAAGTAGACCAATACAGATACAGAATATATACCCTAAAACAAAACAAAGTAAAAAAGAAATAGCAAAGAAGAGCAGCAGAATGGGTGGAGGCATAGATCCTCAGAGTCAAGAAACAGAGCAGAGCCCTGGAGAGAGAACTAAGGATGCTGTAGACATGAAGGCACTGAGGGAGGGCTCCCAGCCAGAGAAGCCAGAGCTGACTGGGTACCGGGGCAATGGGGAGCCAAGGTGCTTCTTACTATGCATACATACCGTGTTCCAATCAGGGAAATGAAAGGGGGCAATGGCCGGGCACTCAAAAGCAAATTGCTGTCTGACTTACCCATTTCTCTTCCTAACTCTCAGCATAAATTTCTGAGGAAGAGGAAGAAATCTATAAAGCATGAGCCTTGTAAGTTTGCCAGAGAGGGGGAAAAATAGAAACCAGGAATTTCACCAAGAGGTGGGACTGGGGCTGGCTCCTGTCTGTAGGACACACTGGGAAGTGTCTGTAGGTTGGAGGGGAGGGTGTGGGGCAGAGAGGGAGGACTTGATAGTCAGGGAGAAGTTAATGGAGTACATCAAGCTCTTGTGAATCCCCCTGATAGGACTCCTTCCTCTGTCCCCTGAGTCTTTCATCCTGATTTGGTTCTCAGCCAGGCCATAGTTCAGATGGAGTACTGAAGAAAATTAAGTTGACTGAGACCACAGATTCTCCCTTCAAAATAGGCATTCCCAAAACAAATGGACTTGGGCCTGGGCCCTATCATCCCCAAGAACTATAGTTCTCAAGGGCCAGTCTTGATTTCCCTTTACCTCCTGGAAGGGACATATATCCAGCCAGGAAGTAGGGTGAGCTGTCTGCTCCAGATGGGACTAAGAATGGCTTTCCAACTATAGTTTGGGCATACTCTTATTCATGTGCCATAGGTTGGTATAGTTCCTTTAAGAAAGACAAGGCAAAAGAGGGATCAGAATGCATTGCTCTGATCCTTCTTTCACCTCATCCTTCTCTTTGCTTGGTATTGCTTCCCCCACCCCCACCCCCAACCTTGGCTTGGACCGTCCCTGGCTGACTCCTTTGGATTGGCTCTTCTGACAAGACTTTGCTCCCACTGGACCTCAGAGCACCATCCTGCTGCTTTGTGGGCCTCAGGGAATCTTGCATCTTTGACAGATGTGACCTTGTGGTGCAGAGGAGAGAGGATGCCTATTTTGAAGGGAGCATTTGTGGACTCTGTTCTTTTCCATGATCATTTATTAAGCCTCTAAATTTAATGTATACATTTTTTTTGGCCAAGGGCTGAAGGAGTTTGTTTTGATCTGTAGTTTTGGTTACACCTGCTTGGGAAGGCAAGATCTTCTGGCAACTCCTGCCATCCCTAAGTCTCTGACTGACTTCAGATTGTCTAGGATCTATTAGGACTCTTCAGCTACAAGTACTCTGACATAGAGAAGCTATGCCTTACCTGGAAATCCTTTCTAAAACTCATGGATTCATATTCCTGTCTTTTCCTCCTGGCTCCTTTGCCATATCTGCCTCCCAAATTGCTACATATTTTCTTGCCTCTGGTATACATAAAAGACTGAGAGTTAGACATCTATTCTGATATCATTCAAAACACATCATGAAAATTCATATATCATTCAGATTCTCTAACAAGTCAGTCTTGGGGATACAGTAATGAATGAGAAACAGTGTCTTTCCCTCTAAAAGCATTTAATCTTATAAAATAACTTCTAGTACCTTCTAAGACACAAAAGGTGAGAAGTTGAATTTGTAAATTAACAGAAGTACTCAACTCTTGGATGGTAAATGGAAAAAACCCATGAAGACCCTAGTCCATGAATGGCTGGGTTGGGTATAAGGATCTCCTGGGAAGTGGCTTGCAGTCCAAGTAGAGAATCTCTAAACTCCTAGGAATCAGACATCTCAAAAGACTTAGCCTTTCTGGATGTGGGATCTATAGCTGACACAGGGAGTTGTCTTATCAGAGTTCCCAGTGAAAGGCAGAGAGCCCGGCGGGCAGAAGGCAAGATGTGGTTTTGTGAAGACATTACCTCACCAAATGATCGCCACTGCAAGAAAGGAGAATAAGTAAGGAAAAGGCAAGCCCAGAAGGAGATAGAAACCATAAAGAACAATGGAACAGGACCTGAAGACAGTACATTGTTCCATACTTCTCTGTTTATAAGCTGGTTTGCCAGAACACACTCCAGGAATAGTCAGGGGGTATCCCACTCCACCTCTGCTATCCTTGCGCCCTGCCTTCCTATGAGGAAAAAAGTACAAATGAATAAGCTAGAATGTCTCAATCAGAGAAAGAGAATCTCATAGATACAGAGAGAGAGTTATACAAAGAGAGACGCAGAAAAAGAACAAAATGCAGAGATAAAATAAGAGAGCTATAATAAAAGAAATATAGCAAATGAATTGTAAACATCCCCTGGGGGACAATCCAGGACAAAGAGCAGTGAGTTGATATATAAATGAATAAATGAATAACTGATAGTGTCATCAGAAGGCAGAAACAAAAATATCTCTATACAACCTAACTCTGGCAAGGTTCAGGGCATGCAAAAGAGCAGAAGCTGAGTTCTCATCTATAATACCTTGTCCCACTGAGGCCAATACCTTTAGCACCCTAGAATCTCTCACATACTCAGAGCTTCACTGTAAAAGTAAAGGAGCAGAGAAAAGTCCTGAGAAGAAGGAGGAGGGAATGGAAATAAAGGGCAGATGTAGGATGTGTTTGAAGAAATTAGGGAGGGGAAAAAAAGTTCTGGCCAGCAGTGCTGGGCACAAGGTACCTGTAAGGCTGAAAATGTACCCCACAATCATCACATTCCCCCACCCCCATATAAACCTCTGGTACAGATGGAAGCAAAGGGAGAAAATGTTGTGGTAGGATGCGGGTCAGACAGTTTGGGACTACCAAAAAACCCTCAGTTCATTTAATCTCTTCTACCTTTGAAATTAATTATTCAGACTCAGGGCTGATTCTCTATCAGATGTGTTTGGATTCTACCCAGGATTCAAGATCTCTTTACCCTAAGTGAGGGCAAGAGGAGGTGTCCGCTGATGGGCTCTTGTGTGGATAATCAGGGTACTTGTCCCACTAGGGTATAGTGAGGGAAGACTGTGCCATTATTTGCGATCTCTGGCCTTTGACCTCATATGTGCTCCCAACCCTATGTTACAGCTGGTACTGACAGTCAGTCCTCTGTGCTCACTCCATCTGATCAGCCTCTGATGGCAGGAGAAGAAGGAGGAGTCAGCTGAAGTTGGCAGATGCCTTTGAGTTTTAATCAAGTCTTTGAAACAAGAGCACTGAACAAGACCATTTCTTTTCTACTTCTTAGCTTTGATACAATGGCTACATAAGATGTCTCAGGGCAGAGGCTGGTCGTGTTTGTTTTGTCATCATCCACAGTAGGGCTTGGAATATAATCTACCCATTTCAACAAACGTCTATTGAGTACTTAGTAAATCATACTGGGACGTCTGCTTTCTCAAGAATTTTATCAAAAGATTGTTTGAGATTAAACCAATTTCCAGAGACCTTCAACCGTAGCCTGACTCAGCTTCCCTTATGGCAAGCTATGGGCAGGGGAAGGGGAAGGCACAAAAGGTCTCACATGGTTTAAAAAATTGTCCCATTGCATTTCAGATCAATAATCACAAACCCAACCTAAAAGCTGAGACCAGAGTTTCCATCAGCTGAGATATGGAATCAGTCTTAATCCTTTACTACAGGAGACACGCACCTTTGTTGAAGCTCTTTGCAGTGCAGACATAGAGCTCTCAAGAGCCCACAGTAGTCTCAGACTATTCAGAAAAACTGCTCTAGTTTTAGGGTTTACACGCTAAAAGTACAGTGCAATCAATATTCACTCACCCTTTTTCTCTCCTTTCTCCTCAAATCTTCTTATTCTACCTTCATGCTTTAGTTGGACTTTCCCTCTGATTTACTTAATAGATACATAAGAAGACTTTGGAAGTCTAGTATCACTGATGAATATCACTTTAATTAACACTTATTGACCTTTGGCCAGGCTTCTGTTGGTGTAGGGAACTGAAAATTAATGGAGAGTTGGTTTTTCCCATTGTGATAAAGTCAATATTGACAAGGGGCAGAGGGACTGCAAGGAAAGGGAGGCTGGGCCAGGTGGACAGGGTATTCTTTGAGGAGTTATCCAATGGGATACAGACAACGTTGGGATACAGTGTGATTTCTTACTGTTTCCAGTTGGAGAAGAAAGAGCCAGATAGTGAGGGTGATTAATAAGAAGCTTGATCTCTTCAGTTGTTATTTTTTTATAGTTAATAATTGCAGGAGGGTGGGGGAGAGAAAGGCTGGGCAGCTAAGAGTGTGGGAATGGGCTATTCAGAGAGTTCTCCAGGGCAGGGTGATCTGGCTGCATCAACTGTTCCTTGGGGAGTAACATGGCAACCTGTCTGTTTCCTTCCATACCCTTATTGCCCTTGCGGCCAATTGAGGCTCCTGCCATCCCTGCTTGTCTGAGGAAATATTAGATGAGCAAAACAAAAGATGAACACTCACATCCTGATGCTGGCAAATGAGAAAGAAAGAAATGGAGAAACAAATAATTTTCTAAAAAGTTTTCTCTAGAAAGAGAAAATCAGATATAATGGCAAAAATGCAGAGATTTGGAGGATGACCACTGAATAGGGAGTAGGGGGGAAATGCATTACAGGGAAATCTAATCAGATGGGAACACACAAGAAGGGGTGGAATCCTAGGTAGAGAGAAGAGGAAGAACAGAGAATGGAGGCAGTGGAAACTCTCAATCATACCAGGAAGGGCACTCTCTTCTCCCATCTGGGCTGTGGTCCAAGCCACTTGATTTCTTGGTTCCTAAAAAAAGGTGAAAGAGGTGGTTTCAGGGAAGAGGCGCAACTAGAGATCCATATAGGGAGAATCTGAGGAAGCTGTGTCAAGAACATGGAAGAGAGTCTCAGGGTCCAAAGAGTGCCCATTCCTCCATAATTTACCCAACCTATTCACACATACCCCAGCTATCTGTCAAGTGTCTGATCCAATTTAGCCTAAGGGAATAAAGAGAATAAAGAAATTGGATAGAGTGGAGGATCCAGGCTATATGGCAGCCTCCATCTACTTGCTTATCTGAATCTAATTTGAATCAATACCACCCCTTATTCTTGGGCAGCTTTGAGGAATCTGACAACAGGAAACCATCCATTCTTTTTTCTTAACGAGTGGTTGCTGGGCAGGACCACAGTGTGGGGAAAAGCAGAAGATATCAAGAATATGCCTTATAAATGTCAGGATTCATGTCCTTGGTACCACATTTAAGGCTATTAAATTTACGGATCTCTTCTTTGCCAAGATAAAGCACAAACTATATAAACACAAATACAGTATATATTTGTATATACTGTATATATATATATATATATATATATATATATATATATATATATAAAACAAGGTGTTAAAAGAGGGCTCATACTTTATTTTCACTGATATTCTAAAAGGCCAAGAAAAAAATGGTGGAAATTTTTGGCTATTTTTTTTTTAATAAGGAGCTTTAAAAGGGTCAAAGAAGGAGATCAAAAACTGATACCAGACCTTAGTCCCACACGAAGGGTATAAAATATTTGAGGCCTGGGAAAGAGAAGGATCTTCTTTGTAGAAAGTTCTTGAAGTGATGTGGCATTTTTACCTCCCCCATATCACTAGCGAAAGAAAACTGAAGGTACCACACAGGGCCCTTAACATGCATTTCTTGGATTTTGCAAAGCACAATGCACTGGTGCTTGACCCACAGATGACTGCTCTAAGGAAAGGGAGTGAGACAGCAGAGCAGAGACTCAACTTCCCTGGGAAGTGGCTGCATTGCCAAGGATAGGAAGTGGAGCCAAGGTGGATCACTGTGTTGCATTGACCAGATGTGTTGCTCCAGGAGAAAAGCTGACTAGGAAGCTAAATTATATCATGTCCATAATAGCTGCTAGGAGGGATATGGTAGTGGTTGGGAGGAGTGTTTGGCTGAGAAGGAGGAGGTCATTGCTGAATTGAAGACATGCTTTGCCCATGGCTGGGAAGCAGTTAAATGTGCTCCATGGGGAAGTACACTCGATAGTACTTCACAGAAAAGTCAGCCCTGAACATGCACAACCAGATCCCATGAAAACCAACCCACTGCCCCATTCCTGAATGCTGAGGTGGAAATCAAAGATGGGTGAGCAGAAGGAAAGCTCAAGCCTGGGAACTGGGGAGAAGTTAACTACACCCACTAATGAAGGAGGGAAAAGGCTTGAAATGAAATTCTCTGTTTTGACCATTACACAGGGCTGGGCATTTTAGTTACTAAATGGATCTGTCTTACGACTAAACTTGACTGAAAGGCTGATTATAAACTGAGAGTTCCTGGAAAAATTATGGAACCAGCCTGAGCTTCCACTCAAATAAAGGAGGGCAAGAAATAGCTTCACAGAACAGATTTTCAATAATTGGTTGTTCTTGAAATGTGGAGCTTTTGGGTGTTGTAAGTCATTAGGGGAACTTTGCTCACTCCTTCCCCTGCTCTTTGATTATGCAGGCTTCCCTCCAGCCACCTCTGACCTGACAGGACATGTTCCAGCCAGAGTGAAGCACTTTGAGTTTCAGGAAAGAATACTTTTTCTCTAGTTCCTTGATCTTGACACATGTTCTTGACTCTGCTAGAAAGCACTCTTCCTGCCATCCTTCTTATGGCATGATTCTTTGGGTGCCTCTCAGACTTAACTCCTTTCTGAAGATCTTTGGAATTTCTCCCAATGAGGAGAGAGCCCCCACCCCCACCCAAAGACTCCACCAGCATCACCACCCCCTGCTCCTCTCTGTGGCTCAGAAGTCAGTGTCCTCATTGCCAATTAATTTGTCCTTCATCTCTCCCAAAACACTGTAAATTCCTTGAGGGCAGGGATTCCATCTTATTGATTCATTTATTTCCCAGGTTGGATAACTTCTTGGTACATCGTAGATGCTCAGTTAATGTTTGTTGAATCAATGCATGAACACACTCATACCCCCTCCCCCTTTGTTTGGACATGTCAAATATATGTGTATGTACCTCTGTTTACTTTCTGGGCAACGACAAGCATTTTACTTTTATTACATGTGATTTGAAAATCACTTATCTTGAGAGGAAACAAGGTGTAGAAAGTTTAAAATGGAGGAAAGGAATACAGAGAATAAACAGATTTGTTTCTGAGGCTTCGGTAAAGATAAAGCAGAGGGAAATTAGAAACCAAAGAGTTGTGGCATAGGGGCTAAGGAGAGGTGGCTCAGTTGTGGGTCTGAGGCCAACTAGTATACTGTGCCATGAAGTGACTTGGGATATGGCTACTAAACAAGGCTCATGAAAAAATAAAAGCAAAGCAAAAAAATAGAAATAGCTTAAGCATATTTTTGCAATGCAGTCTCCAGAATGTGCTGGGACACTAAGTCCGTAAAGGTCCATTGGGGTCAGGTGAATCAAATTATTTGTGAAAGGGAAGGGTGATAAAAAGATGTGAGAGCAGAAGTAAGCTTGTGTAGTCTTCCCCAAATTTGGAAAGAATAATATAAAACCTTTGGGTCACAGTCTATCACTTTAGCAGTGCCCCATGATAGTAGCAGACCTCATGGGATGGCTTCAAGATGTACCAAGGAAGCATCTCCCGGGGGCTGGCTCAAGCTCCTATGCCTGTGAAAGCTGTTAGAATATCTGCTTACACTGTGACCCAAAGATAGAAGTTTCTTAAGAATAGTCCCTGGGACATGTGCACGGGAGGGGGGGGGTGGAGCACAAAAATAAGTGATGAAAAATTGTTAATTAGGTGAAAGAGATGGGAACTTGGAGGCAGCTTATACTAAAAACAAAAGAAAAGAAGTAGATGAGGTAGGATTACTTGAAACTAAATAATTGTACAGACTAAAAAATTGTAACTGCTAAATCCATCATACCTGTAATATCTTTAAGTTGTAATTGCACTGGGGATTTCAGAAACAGTTGTAGAAAATGCTTATTTAGCTCTACTGAGGAGATTAAATGCAAGTCAGAGCTCTGTCCAATTCAGGGATCTTGAAAATCCTCTGTGACTGGTTATTGGGTCGCAATATGGACTGGTTATGGAGCCATGGAGGAATACTGGTTATGGAGCCATGAAGGAATACTGAGTAGGAGGAAATCAAATCAGAGATGGAACCATACAAGCTATGAAAATTTGGATGGGGGACTTGACACAGAATAAAAAGATGGCTTTAATATTTATATTGTCAAGAGGGAGGGGATATGATGCAGTCATTAGCAAGCATCTCCTTGAAGCTAGAATGTAGTAGGCTCAGAAAAGTTTCAAGTAAGTCAAATATGATTCATGGGTGACATTTGAAAGAAACAATAGTAATTATGGTCATAATTAGACTTCCAAACAGATACTAGCTGAACTCCACAGAAGCCAAAGCCCCTTAAGGCAAGCAATAGCAGCAAGAAAAGGGCTCCATGATTTCTGCCAAAAGACTGCAAAGCCATGAGTGTAGTCCCACATATGCAAGGCCTGTAACAAGGGTGATGATAACATATTCAAGGGGAAATGGGCCAGAAGTGTTGGACAGTGTTAAGAGTATTCTATTCATCTGCTTTGGAATGGATTTCAAAGCTGTATCCTAGCCAGTTGTGAGGCTGCATTTGATCATAAATAATTACACCCTTTTGATGAAATATTTTAGCTCTTTTTCATTTCATTACAGTTTCCAGAGTGTTCCTACTATGAACCTATGAACCCAGAAGACAAGCCAGGAGCAGGTTGCACAAAGCTTCCCTTCTCCCTGTCCTATGGCCACATTCAGAATTGCCAGATTTCTATAGTAAACTTCACTCCGTCATGTTCAAATTTTCATTTGTAAAATTTTAATTTGAAGATGCACTTAAATGATGAGCTCAGGAAAAGCTACACATCAAAATAGACATTTAACAGATGGTCGAAACAGTAGCAAACTTAAATTTGATAAAAATGCAGGAATGATTTTTATACCACATTACTAAAATGCAAAAGAGAACCAAATTAAAATCCAACATTTGTATATTTCTCATTACCATCCTTAAAACTGTTTGAAATAATTCTCTGAAGTTTCAGAAATTTTTAAACAATTTTATTTTATACAAACCCCTTATTAAATTACAAATATCTTTCAAAATATAATAGGACACATATTGACATGAGTCATGGTTTATGCCAGTGGTTCAAATTATATGCTTCATAAATAATACAATAAAAAATATACTGATACTTAGTGCAGCCAAAGTGATTGTTTAACTGGTCTTCTGCAAAATTTAAACAGGAGAGAGACTTAAAAGTCTAAAATTCCAAGGGAATGACTGAATTTTGATTTTGTCAGATTCTTCCTAGTTCTGCAGAACCTTGTTCAAATTTTGCTTCCCGTTTTCTCAGAAACATATAGATGACAAAGCTTAGATGATAATGTCATTCTATCCTTCAATTAATGATAAATGTTGTCTTAAATAGTACAGGGTGAATGAATTTCACAGGCGTCAATTACCATTTCAAAATAGTCTTATTTCTCTGTCCTAAGTGAACACGGAGAGGATTTTTTTTTCCCCAAAAACGCTCAAACCCTTGCTCCACATGTTGCAAGAAAACTCCTCCAGTGCGGATTTGTGTCTGATGAATATCTCTCTCCAGCACCCAGCAAAGGGTCAGGAACATAGTCCAGTAGCCAGAACTGATGGCTTCTCCTGCCAAGTCCAGAGGGTCTGAATGTGGGTCCGCACTGGTAGCATCTTAATGCTTCAGCTTTTAAAAATGTATCATGATCAGTAAATAAGGCCTTGTGTCCCTTTAACTTCTGATTTTCGGAAACATGTTTGGGCAGGGTCAAACACTAAAATATCCTTTGCTCATCTTAATGTTCACACAGGCCCTGATTTAACACTATACTGGACCACACAGGAGACAGTTGACAGTCACTAAGCTAGGCTACTAAAGACTGCATGCACTCAAGCTGTCCCCAGGGAAAGTTTGGAGATATTCTGGTCAGAAATTTCACTGGGACGCTAACCTTTCGAAGAGAAATATAGCAAGACATTTAGGAAATCCAGAAATCCAGTGATCCACTGTAGAATTATGAAAAGTTGCGCTTCAGGATTGACACTGTAAGGATTTGAAGAGAAGAAATGGGATGTCCAATTTTGGCACCTCTCCTAACAGCACAATAAGTGTGATGTTTTGGTTATATCAACATGAAAATAACTAAATATAGGAGGATTAAAATCTAATTTTAATTACAACCTTTGCATCCCCAAAGAATTTTGGACAACATAGAAGTCTTTTTATTTTTCTTCATTGTCTATTATATATCTTGTTTCCTTGCTAAACAAAAGAATATCTTAGGAGTAAGCACTGTGTCTTATTTATCTTTGCCATTTTTGTATCACTTCCTAAATTTAGTTTTTAGGAGAGCCACACAGCAGGAACTTAAGTAGATTTGTATTGAATTAACATATAGCCAAATCCAAGCTTGCCATAATGTCAGATATTGACTTGTTATTTGCATATCCAATAATCTTTGCCGGCATTCTCATTGACAACAGCATGTCAATTGCACAGGCAGATCAATTAGGACCTAGGTCAACCACAGATGTCTGTATAAATGCCTGAAATAGCAAAAGTTGCCATTAATAAAGTTTGGATTAGTGTTATAGTGGAAAAGTTAGCCCAGAATATTTTTAAAAAGAAAACTTCCAGTTTTCTAATTGGATAAAATACTTAAAGAGCATGAGGTATTTTTTTAAAGATAGAATACAAAGGAAATATAGATAGCTATTTGACTTCAGCATGGTGGAGTCTGTTCTATACACAAAGCAATTGACATCATGAAGAAAAATCTTGACAAATTTGATTACACAAAACTGTTAGTATTAAAAAAATACTGTTAATATTAAAAAATATATATTTCTATTACCAGTACTGTTCTATTGAGGGAATTAGAACAAATGAGATTTTTAAAGATTTTTAAGCAACTTCTAAAAGCATGAAATCTTAAACAGATTAAGAATGGATTTGAAAGAGAAATTTATATCCATGATACAATTTTATTTTTTTCCATGATACAATTTTAGAAATAAGCATGTTGGGATGCTTGGGTGGCTCAGCGGTTGAGCATCTGACTTTGTCAGGGGGTGATCCCTGAGTCCCAGGATCGAGTCCTACATCGGGCTCCGTGTATGGAACCTGCTTCTCCCTCTGCATATGTCTTTCTCTCTCTCTCTCTCTCTCTCTCTCTCTCTTTCTCTCTCTCTCATGAATAAATAAATAAAATCTTAAAGAAAAAAGAAATAAGCATGTAAATGACCTCTTGAATGTTATGTTTCCTAATGATGAATTTCATTGAGGTTTGAGAGAGAAAATACTAATAATCGTTTAGACAATATTTAATTAAAACCAGTATTTACAGTTCTGGTGCATTTAAGAAAGATTGTTGCCAATTTTTTTTAATGTATATTTCTATTTGGTAACCAACTTAAAATAACCAGATGATTGGCTTTCTTACCAAAGATGAAGAAGAGCCCTTACATGAATAAAAATTGCCTCAGGGCTTCACTTTAGAAATTTTGAAGAAGTAATTTCTGCCATAACTATGTAATGGTCTCTACGTATAAAATTTAATTTCTCACATATAATTAAAACCCCCAAGCTTGTTTATATAGTAAGGGTAATAAACTTCCAAAGTAAATACTAGTTCTGACTAAAATACATGCTAAGAGATGTTGGTTGTGTTTCAGAGGGCAATTCTCTGTTTCACCAAATAGTGGATTTACTCATTGGATTATGAGTCTTCTTTTCTCATAGAGATGCAAAACCACATACTTTGAAAATCATCCCTATTAAATGGTTGGTTCATACATGAGACTTTCCAGAAGCAAAAAGGTCCCTGGTCAGAACGCTTCATTATAAAAAATTTAAAAAAGTTAGTCATTTCAACTAGTTTCATCTTTGCTTCCCCCTTGGCCACCTAGGCTTCCCAGGTGGAGCAGAAAGGACTCAGACTTTGTTCTTACAGGATAGTCGGAATGGGAAAGTCTTGGAGATCATCAAACATAATCCCTTTACTCTGCAAAGAAATAAGGCTGAGACTAAGAGTAATTGACCTGACACAGAGAAACTGATGAAAGTTTTAGTTCTGTTACTTACTTGTTATGAGGCTTTTTTTTTGAAATAGACATTGTATCTGATTATTTAAATCACTCTGGATTTCAGACATAACCATTCCATGATAAACCCATCTGTATCTTGGGGGCTGAGGTGGGGTGGGGAGAGCTCACTTAAAATAATGCAGGTGTTCTGTTCATATTAGGCTAGTCCAAGACAGTTAACGCTAAGCAATATTCATTGCATGCCTTCTGTCTAATGCTAAGTTAATCAGCATGGTACAGGAAAAAAAAAAGAATACTAGTTTTGAAGCCAGACAAATGAGAATTTAAACTTCTATTGCTTACTAAACAGTTATCTTGGGTGTTCTTCAACCTCTCTGGACTGGACCTCAATTTCCTCATCTGTAAAACATATAGGAACAATGTTTTCAAATTTATTAGAAAAATAGGATGATACGGCTATGAAAAACAACTATAGTAATAGATACTCAGTAGACATTAGCTGTCCTCTGTGGTTATGAAGTTAAAAAAAGCCCTTGCTCCTCCTTCACAGGCACATTTGTCATTAGATAGAACTTTCTATCTCTGTTCTGCTGGGATATCTGATAAAGGTGGGAAGGGAGTTGTGTGTCCAGGCAACACTGCTTATGGTTCAGGTGACCCCTAACTGGGGAACTGCATCCCTACAGAGAGGAAGTATAAATGGAGTAGGTGTTAGGATTCTTCTGTCAGGGTGTGGCCCTTGCAGGGAGCCTAGCAGCTGAGCTAGAGACTGTTTCAGAAGATACTGGTTCCTAGTTGGAACATGGGGTTTCTTCTAAGCCAGGACAGCTCTGGCACTTGCCTGGCTTAGTGTCCTTCCCTTACTCAGTAGCTCTCACTGGAGGGACCTAAAATAATATCCCTTGGACAAATGTGCAGACTTCTGTAGGACTGTTCTTACTGAAGAGAAATGCTTGATGCTGCTCTGAGGGCACTCTCTGCCCTTCCTGCATCCTTCTGAGAGCCAGGTCTGGTCTGTGGTAGTCACGCAGGTCTGTTCCTCTGGGGCCCAAAGAACCCTAGGTTGATATTGTGTCTTTCTACAGGCATGCTGAGAGATACAAAGGACAATAAGACTTGGAATACCTAGGTGTTTATTACCTAGGGGAGAAGTTGTGGCATGCACACAGTTAACTCTATCTATGCCACACCAGAAAGTGTCATGAGAGAGCTAAAAGAAACCAAAAAGAGTTATAGAAACACAAAAGAGAGAAATGGCATCAGCTTAAGAGATAAGATGTCTCTCATAGGACAGCATTTCAGCCAAGCAGAAGTGCCATGCTTGTGGGAGGACAAAGCGTTCCAAACATAGGTGGCACAGAGCACAGGCCAGAAGACCAATGCACGGGAGCTGTAGGGGTGAAACAGGGAAGTTGGAGAGATTGAGGTAGAGCAGCAGAGTTTGGGGGAGCAGGGTTCTCCAGCTACTCACAGGGACTCTAC
Source organism: Canis lupus familiaris (assembly GCF_011100685.1). Lineage (NCBI taxonomy): Eukaryota > Metazoa > Chordata > Mammalia > Carnivora > Canidae > Canis > Canis lupus. The sequence continues at coordinate 44,207,215 of NC_049224.1, forward strand.
GGATTAAATAACGTAAAGCTGTGTTCTCTGAGGGGGTGCACAAATACTCAGAAAGCTGACCAATAAATCATGAGACAGCAAAAAGGTCATGGAGGTGTATCTTCATAAAATAGGAGAAAGGCCCCCTGCTAGGTGTAAGGAGGTCAAATGTGATTTCAAGAAAACAGAGCATACCAGGACCAGCTCTGATAGGTACTCAACTGGTCAATAGCTCTGAAAAAAAAAAAAAAAAAAAAAAAGGTGTTGCCAAGTGGGATAGTGATGTGCTGAAGGTACCGTGGGGGGACCCTCTGTGATCTCAATCGTAAGAGCTTGCTACAACAATTACTTTTAAATGTCCAGAAGCACGTGACGTTTTATTTACTTTTTAAATTATTTTTAATTGAGGTATAGTCTACACACAGCAATATAGTCACTTTAGGCGTACTACCTGGTCATTGAACATGACGAAAATGTTCATCACAATAAGTGTGGTCACCATCTGTCACCTTACAAAGTTAGTACAGTGCTATTGGCTATATTCCCTATGCTGTGCTTTTCATCCCTGTGGCTTACTTATCTTATAATTGGAAGTTTGTACCTGTTAATCCTCTTCACCTATGTCATATGTCTTTCCCTCCTCTCTCCTCTGGCAACCACCAGTTTGTTCTCTGTATTTATGAGTCTAGTGTTGTTGTTTTTTGTTTGTTCACTCATTCATTCTGATTTTTGTATTCCAGATATGAGAAGTCATAAAGTATTTGTCTTCCTCTGTTTCATTTCACTTAGCATAACACCCCCAAGGTCCATCCATGTTGTCACAAATGGTGGGATTTAATTCTTGGTTATGGCTGAGTAATATGCCATTCTGCATGTATACCACATCTTCTTTATCCATTTATCTATTGAAGGACCCTTGGGTTGCTTCCATATCTTTTTGGCTATTGTAAATAATGCTGCAATAAGCAAAAGGGTGCATATGTCAAATTAGTGTTTTTTGTTGTCTTTGGGTAAATGTCCAGGCATATGGATCATATAGTAGTTCTATTCTTAACTATTTGAGGAACCTCCATACTGTTTCCCACAGTGCCTGCTCCATTTACATACCCACCTATAGTGAACAAGGGCTCCCTTTTGTCTACATCCTCACCAACCTTTGCTATTTGTCTTTTTGATAGTAGCCATTCTGACTGGGATAAGGTGATCTCTCACTCTGTCACCATCCAGTCATGCTCCTTTTTCCCAAATGTGGAACTAAATTTCTTGCATAGAACCAAAATCTCCCAAAAGAATATTCAACCCTACCTACTAGATGGAATGTCACCTATGTTCATTGATATTTTGAATGCATTTTTCACACTGGTAAGTTGATTTACAACCAGAGTCTTGAAATGCAGTCTGTAAATCAACATTCTACAACACTGTTTACCTGTTGCAAGTGGAGAAAGCAGAAGTCAGGCTTATTTAGAAATGAAGATGAGCAGAGTAGTCATTGGAAAGTCCTAGAAAAAAAGAAACTCTGAAATGCCAACAAGAATGTAATTGAAGCTACTGACTGTGGGGAGGGACACATATAAATAAGAAATGGGATGATTAAGAAGGTGTGAGACACTAAAACATCTGTAAAAGATGTGTATTTGAAGTTAGAGAAACTGGGTTCAAATCCCAGTCCTGCCCATGTCTGAAGTACATAAGAGAGGGTTGTTGGGATGGTACCAGAGATGATTTGCAAAGAGTGTAGACCAGCCCCTGTTATATAGGAAGCACTGATTAATTAAATGCCAGCTGCTGTGAGGCCGAGATTTCAAAAAAAGAAGAGTGGGCTCCATTGGTAGAAGTTAATAGGAAAAGTGACATGTGATGTGATTAGAGTAAGCTCTGCATTTCAAATCTAGAAGCTTGAAAAATTCTTGGCACTTAAAAGTTGAGTCTAACCAGGCACAGATGCAATGGAGGGCAGTTGTAGGTCATCAGGGGTGAGGTAGTTGAGGCTTTTAGATGAAGCTGGAGCAAATAGCATGGATATGGCATAACCAGGAAGAGAGGCATCATGTGGAAGGAGGGCTGGGAGCCAATCCTAAAGTAACCACAAAGTAGGGAATGTCTTGGAGAGAGGACAATAATGGTAATGACCTTTGGAGGACAATAAATATAGAGGAGTCTTGTAAAAACAAACAAACAAACAAAAAAAACTAATAAGCCTGTTACTTGGGGATAAAAATTGGCCTCCCAATTAGACTCTCAATTAGGCCTCCCAATAATCAAGTATATTACTTTATCCGAACCATGTTTTCTCATACCCAATGCATACATATGGATAAACTATTTTGACACATGATTAAATGCATATAATTTGTATATATAAAACTTTATGACACAGGAACACAATATAACATAGTGTCCAAATATCCATATCCTTAGTGCTAGGCATTCAAAGCTATTTGTTGAATAAATGAAAACTCCCAGCTTCGCCACTTAGCCACAAACTAAAGGAGTCTTGATAATGTGATTAATAAAATGGATATGGTAATACCCAGCTCATCAAATGAGATATGTATGAAGTCCTTGGCACATAAAAGGAACTCAATACATGACAACTGTAAAATATTGTTATTTTTAATATGTCAAGCACTGATTTTTATTATTATTTTTTTAAAAAACATCTTGGCATGATCTAATGAAGTTGATATACTTTATACTCCTTCATAACTTCTACAACCCATCAACATTATACATATACTTTACAATATTTTAGAAATTCTGATAAGCACTGATTTTTAAATGCTTTATAAGCACTGGTCTAAAATTATATCACATAAAACATTTTCTATTTCATGTGGGAAATAGTCTCATTTTAGGAAGAAGAAAATATATTTGAAACCTGTAAAGTATCTAATGTAGAATTCATCTTGATTGTAAATTAATTTATAATTAATATATTATTTATCCCCAAGACTAATGCAGGTGACTGTGATTCCTTGGCACCAGGTATTCACAAATGTATGGGTCCTAGGTAATGTGAGAAATATTGGGAAGATAATGAGACTCTGACCCTATTTTTCTCTGAGTGAAAAAAATGTATGAACGAAGAGATGAGCAAAAAATATAGTTTTCTCTTTGATAACATACAAAAAAATTGCAATAAATCAGTCATTTTGTGTGATTAATTTAAACTGTTCAGAGGTCTCACGGAGAGAATTTGCAACATGTGAGATTGTGGCATTCTTGGTGGGGGCAATGGGCAGGGAGAGACAATGGCATCCGGAGTCAAACCTCAGAGCCTTGTTTCAATGTCCCAGAAGTGTGTTGGGACTTTCCCGGGACAGTGGCACTTTGATGACCTCCCAGCCTTCTGTACCCAAAACACTGCTCTCTCCAAGCTTTGCCTTCTTTTCTATCAGAAGGAAAGAGAACGGTGCACTGCATGAAGTGGAGCCTAAGGGGGTATATTTTATTCTTTCAACTAGAAATTTCAGGACACTAGAATTTGTTTTCCTTTCTTTCTCCATCTCTTTTTTTCAGAATGGAAGAGTGACACCACCAGGGCTTCAGAAATCAGAACTAGAGCAAATCTCTACCTTTTGGTGACCGTGTGATATTGACATTTATTGACTTTAGGGACTTCCATTTCATCATTCATAAAATAAGGACTAATGCTACCTTTCTGGTTAAAATTAAATAATATGAAAATATCTAAGAGTATTAGGGATGCTCAAAAGATGTTAATTCCCACTCTTTTTCCTCTTCATTCTTCTCTGGCTTCTTTGAAGGAAAGGGAAAGAAATAGAAAGTGTTATCAGCTAGGTGAGCAACAGGGAAAACTGATATAAATTCTGTATGCTTGGAGAACTTAAAAAATACTCACAATCTGGTAAAGTTGCAAAATTCCATCTTAACTGTGGCAAATCTCGCTAAGATATTTAAGGAAAATATACCTAGAGAGGCATGAGTAGTCTGATCTCAACAAAACTCATGAAGATGTTGGAATTTTCAGATAGTTCTATCTCCAAACTCACTATAATCATAAATACCCTAACTGTTGATCTCACTTGGAATGCTCAGGTGGGAAGACCAAGTGTTGAGAGTGCAGCAATGGTGGTCCCAAAGATCCTTAAAAAGGTAGTGACCTGGGGACCCTGGGGATTGCATCCCACTATGTAATACAGTTATATTTACCATGGAACTGGTTAGCACTAAATTGGCAAGGTCAGATTGTGCCTTTTTTAATCAAAAGCACAACACTGCCATTTCCATTTCCATGCTTTGTGCATTTCTAAATACAGGGTCAAGTTTACATATGTTGGTGCCAAACAAGGTGAAAATATTAGCACCAAAATAGAAAATTCTAATAAAAACCATAATGCAAAGGAGTCCAATCATCCTTAACAAAATAAGTAGTTTTGTGGGAACCTCCTGTTATTCCTAAGTACAGAAACATGTAAGCTCATAATGAGATTTCCCCTCATGATTTTACTTTGGGGGAGGCTGAATTGATATGTTTAACTCATTATATATGTAGATAGTAGATCTAAAGTTAAGAAACTGTATAAATAATAAGTTTCATTTTAAGGCAGTAAATGTTATTTTATTCCATTACTCAAAATACCAATATTTACAATTTTCTATTTTTGTGAAAGAAAACAACAAAAACTTAAAGACAAGGAACCGTTAGAATTTTGGAGGCATCTCCTATTTGAGAACCTTAATCTGAATCAATGATAATTTGTTTCCTCATTGTCAAAGAATTGTACTAAATTTCATCTGTGTCAAGAATCAGAAGACAGATTTTCATTTGCTGGATCTTTTTAGAATATGTATCTTTTGGCTAAGAAGGAGGTCTAAGAATATAAAAAAAATAAAGAAATCTATAGCTGAGATGGCTTTTATTCACATAAGGATGTATGCCCCTTCTAAAGAAAATAAAAGTTGACAATTACACAGTCATGCCACTTGCCAAGAATATACATTATCTATTTTTTCTCGCAATAAATAAAACTACCTTTCTTCATTTTCTTATTTTGTGCATAGAATGAGCCAAAGACACTGAGTTTGTCACATGGAAAAGGTTTAATTCCAGAAAGGAAGCAAAAATAGTAATGATCAGGTCCATGACCTTGGTGTTTAGAAGATTAGTAACTGCACAAGGGCTCTTAAGCACCCTCCAACCCAGACAGGAATTCATGAACATTCTGCCTTGTATATTTAATATATCACCTTCCCTACCTCCTTTATTATATTTACATTCTTGAGGAAAAGGTATATTGCATACTTATAAAATCATATAAATAGCATTTTCATATATATTTTGTTCTATTTCCTACTTTTCATGTAATTACATTTTTGAAATGTATCCATGTTGCTACATATCAATATCCTTCCTTCTGCAGTATACTACTGCCTCATATGCATATCCCGCATTTTACTAGTCTTTTATTAATGAATACTGGGATTACTTCCAATTCTTCCCCTTACAAAAATAAATACTGGGAGTGCATCTCCATACACGTTGTCCTGTGCTCAGTTGAGAGTTCTCCAAGAGTATATAGCCAAAATGAGACAAGTGAATCATAAAATTTATCCACATTCCATTTTACTAAATACTGCTGATTGCCCTCTCAAATGACTATATCAATTTACACTCCTACCAGCAGCAGCATTTAGCCATGCTCCACCAACAGTCAAGAATATCCAACTCAAATGAACAATATCCACTTTTAACAAGTGGTATCTCAAAATAGCCTTGAGTCCATTTCTCTGGTTACTAGTGAGTTAGGTAGGTCCCACACACACTCATTATTTGGATTTCTATTTCTGTAAGTCGTCTCACTTTTCCCTTCATGAGTTACAGTACATATGTTTACATATAATAGATCTTAATAATTTGAAAATTGTAGAGTATTATTCCTAATTATCTGTTACTTTTATCTGTGATGGACTTCACTGAATAAAAGCTTTTGTGATATACTGAAATCCCCTAATTTACCCTTTATGATTTACACTTTTTTGAATCTTGTTTAAAAGATGGAATAATAGGGGCACATGGGTGGCTCAGCAAGTTAGGCCTCCCATCTCTTGATTTCTACTGAGGTCGCGATATCAGAGTCATGAGATCAAGTCCTGCATCCCAGCTTGGGTTGGTCATAGAATCTGCTTAAGATTCTTTCTGTCCTCCACCCCTCCCCAAATTAATCAATTTATTTATTATTAAAAAATAAAATCTGGAGTAATAAAATATTACCCTACATTTCTTTCTATCAGGCACAGTCTTAACTTTCACTTTTTAGACTTTAATTCATCTGGATTCATTTCTGTATATGATACAGAGTAGTTACCTATAATAACTGATTTCCCTCCTCTTTATAAAGTGCTCCTTTCCTTACTGATTCACTGGTCTGTGAAATCTGACCACTCTATAACACATCACATTCCCATGCACATGGATTTTTTTTTCCTACTTTAAACTGTTTCACTAATTTTGTATACTTACATTCTTTTCACACTATCTTTGTGAATGGCTTTGTCCCATGCTGTACTATCTAGTATAGCTAATTCCACTCTGCACACCAGCCACCACCCCCTAACCTTGCTTTTCTTTTTCCAAATTTGTTTTTATATTTTCATAATTTTTTATTTTGTGTAAGTCATATATAAATGATCAAGGTTTTCTAAAAATTCCTTTCTGGGCTGTAATGAATTTATAGGCTAATTTTGGAACAATCAATACTTTTATAACACTGTTCTCTTTCTCAGGACATAATATCTCTATTTATATATATGTTTTTTCCAAAGTCCTCTGATACAGTTTTAAATTTCTCTCTGTGAAAGTTTTGTGCATGATTTATAAAATTAACCCCTAAATAATTTGTGAATTTTTTTTGCCATTTAAAATGGTATCTTATTAACTATTACTTATTTTAGTCTATGATTTCCAGGATAATGAACAAATGTTGGGCATTGAATATAGATCTCGAATCAAGCTATCTAGTTAAACACCAATTCATTTCAATACTGTTATCAGTTGATTCTTTTGGATTTTTCATGTAATGGACACTTCCAAAATAAAATTTTTGTTCTTGATACACCTTCATTTCTGTTCCTATTTCCCTATCTAGAATGTCTAGTACTAAGGTGAAAAATAATGAGAGTGGAATCCTAGGGAGCACTTCTAAAGTTTCTTTTTTTATATATATATTTTATTTATTTATTCATGAGAAACATGGAGAAAGAGGCAGAGACATAAGCATACAGAGAAGCAGGCTCCTTGTGGGGAGCCTGATTTGGGACCTGATCCCAGAACCCTGGATCACAATCTGAGTTAAAGATGCTCAACCACTGAGCCACCCAGGTGTCCCTAAAATTTCTAAAATACAGTGTTTTCTATAGATTTTTGTGAAACAGATCTTGGTATAGACTTTTCTGCATTTTTTAAAATTAATCATATGCTTTTTCTTCTTTAGGCCATTAATAATGAATTAACATTTTGAGGCGACCTTATATTCAACTACCCTCAAGTTTCTGGGGTAAATCTACTGTTGAGTTAGTACTCCATTGGGCCTGTAATTTCCTTTTCTAGTCCTGACCTCCAGCTCTAGTTCCACCAGCTTCACAAAAATGAACTAGACAGTTCACTTTTTTTCTTATTTAAGGACATGTGTAAGATAAGGTTATCTATTTCCTGAAAATGTCTAAACATAGTGTTAAGTGGTCTTTATTCTTCTTTACTTATCCATAAGATATGGAAACCCATGGTGTGCCTGGGTGCCTCGGCCAGCTAAGTTTCTGATTCTGGATTTCAGCTCAGGTCATGATCTCAGGGTTGTGAGATCCATCTCCCTCTCAGGCTCCTAGCTGGAGGTGGATCCTTCTTAAGATTGTCTCTCTCCTTTTCCCTCTATCCTTCCCCAACTAAAAAAAGGAAAAAAAAAAAAAAAACCCACACTGACATTTTTCTCTTAACAGTTTTTTATTTTTTTTTATTTTTATTTTTTTTTCCTCCAAAATATTTTTATTGCAATCTGAGGAACTGCCACCAAGTGGTCGGTAATGCCAAAACTATCATGACCTGAACTGCTCGTCACCTGTTCATGATTCGGCTCAACACATCAAGTATCGTTGCGCAGAGTTATCAATCACTTCCTTCCAAGGTTTCCAGCATTTGAAAAGGAAAAATTCATCTGCTGTGCCAGTTGTCACACTCCTAGGAATTCATCCTAATAAAATATTCAGTGATACAGTCTGAGATACCTGATGAAGGGCTGCATGAGTGCATTATTTATAATAGTACAATATGAAAAACAACCAAAACATCCAACAATAAGGAAATGACAGCAATAATTTCAATACTGGATCATTAACTGGTTTGTTAAATACAATACTAGTGGAATATTACATATTACACAATGATAAAAAATCATGTTTTTTGATATTCCAGTTGTAAGTCAATGTTCTTGACAAAGTATAAAGTGACAGAAAACAAAATCTTGGGGCACCCAGGTGGCTCAGTGGTTGAGCGTCTGCCTTTGGCTCGGATCATGATCCCAGGGTCCCGGGATTGAGTCCCACATCAGGCTCCCTGCAGGGAGCCTGCTTCTCCCTCTGCCTATATCTCTGCCTCTCTCTGTGTGTCTCCCATGAATAAATAAATAAAATCTTTTAAAAGAAAGAAAGAAAGAAAGAAAGAAAGAAAGAAAGAAAGAAAGAAAGAAAGAAAGAAAGAAAGAAAGAAAGAAAGAAAAAGAAAGAAAGAAAGAAATCCAAAACCATGTGCATGTATAATCATGTGATGATCTCAATGGAAAGCAATAAAATGTTACATCATTACTTCCAAAAATGGGGTTATATAGCTTTAACTAAATATTTACTCTTTTGGAAACTTCCCTGATTTTCTTTAACATGCATGCTTTACTTTTAAATCAGAGCAACAACTATATTAGTTTTATAAAGATTTCCAGGTCTCCTCTAGTATGTGTCTCTGTGCTTATCTTTTTTTAGATCTAAACAATATATTTTCCTCTCTTAACTGAGAAGAAAAAAATACTTTTTTCCTGTTTTCATTTTTCTCCCATCCCTCCACTCAAGTCTCATCTTCCAGACTGGTAACTTCTGGAGTTTTAGTTCTATATAGTAAAGGACAAATTATTTCATTTGTTGTTTAGACATTGGTATAATTCATTACATCCCTTACTCTAGTTCCAAGGGTGGCGGTGGTCAATGCTTCTTCTGAATCTGTCTTTTCTTGCAGGCTACATCCCCAAGAATTCTTACAAAGATAGTCGATATGTGACAAACTCTACAAAACCTTTCATTTCTTAAAATAGGTTAATTTCATCCTCATGTGTAAATGTCACAAATGGTTATAAAAACTGAATTTCAAATTCAGAGTTTCAATCTTTTGATATTGTTCTCTTATGCTTTTGCCTCCAAGATGGCCATTGAGGTGTGTCCCATAGCAACCTGTTCTTTTTTTTTTTTTTAGCAACCTGTTCTTTATTCCTTTGTGGACATTTCACTTTTCTCTCTTTTGGTGATTTTACAATTTTCTCTGCCTTTGAAATCATTACATTTTACTCTAATATCTGTAAATCTAGACAAGTTTAATCTGACACCTCTGTATCTTGTTAAATCGTGTTCATTATTTCTGACTACTTCTATATTCATTCTCTCTAAACATTTCTTTTTCTGTACACTTATCTCTGTCTGGTGCTTTTGGGAGAGGTCCTTGACCAACTCATTCAGATCTTGAATTGATTTTTGATGGTGTCTATTTTGTTCTTCAAACAATGTTTATCTACAAAATTATTTTTATAGTCAATATTCTCAATTGATTCTTCTATGTTGTCACCTTTCAGGGATTCTACTTCTAAGAACACTCCCTTATTCTTTTAGGGTGCTATGAGGGAAAAGCAGGAGGAGATATAGCCCATATTTCAGTAACATAATTTTTCTGCCTTCATGAAGTCCTTACTTACTCCATTCTTCATCATGCATGGCTCTTGGGGTATAAAAATGAGCTTATAGAAAACAATTATGGGACATAGGAAGAGCAAAAATCCTGAGAAATGAAGATACTAGATATAGAAGCATTCTTTCTGCTGGGTAGAAATTGTGAATATCTCTTGTATACACAGAATTGCTAGAGGCTCAAACCAAGGCAAAATTATGTAAAATGAACACATGGTTGGTCCTGACCAACCAGGTGGTACTGTATGATTTTTTTATAGAAGATTGTTTTATATATTCTGTATGTAAAAAAATATTTTGTCAAAGAGTAAATTTTTCATCCACATGGACATACGTGTTTTTTTAACTGAATAATACTAGAATTTAAAATTTATTTTGTTTCAGACTTTAAAATAATCTTCCATCTTATCCCCATTCATTGCTAGTTGTATCAAATGTATTCCCTTGCCAATAATTCTAATAGCATGTCCTAATTAACTCATTTTATCTTTTGGTATAAATCAATTACAATTAAAATAGAGTTTGTTGAATCTCAGTGGAGTATTGTTTCATGTTAAAAACATTTTTACTCAAGAGATCAAGTGTGATTAACTTCAGTTAGAGGCTAAAAGTTCAAATTATTCTGAGTAGAGGGAAATAGTCACAGGGTCTTTTTTTATGGAATATTTTCTATTTCTAAATGCAGGATGATAAATCTCCATTAGTCTTATTAATTTTCTCCAAAGCAAATTTTAAGTGTTTTTCTCAGGTAACATGGTTAATATGAGGGTAAATCCAAGGGAGTTGCTTAGGGGCTGTCAAACAGGACCCCCACAACGTAATCTCCTGAGAGAGGTATGAATGATGTACTCCTGGAGCTGCTACTTTGCATTTTCAGTCTGATTTTTATCAGTGTTTTTGAGATTGATCCATGTTGTTGCATGGGTAAGTCATCTCTTCCTCTCTTATTGCTGGATAGTATTCCATCATATGTATTCACGTGTCACAATTATTTGCTCATTAATAAGCATCTAGGCTGTTTCTAGGTTTGATGACTGTTAATAAATTTGCTGTAAATATTCAAGTATAGGAAGCTGTATGTATGGATACGTTTTGTATACTCCAGAGCAAATCCCATGAGTGGGATTGATAATCATATATCTAACTTTCTGAGAAATTGACTTTTCTACCATCATTACCTATAGAAACAAGGCTAATGAAAAAGGAGTTCTGTTATAAAGCTGCATTGCAAATATAGTATAAGTGAAATACTTTATGAGAGTTTCATTATTCAGCTCCTTGTCAGCACTTGATGTTGTTAGGCTTTTTGTTGTTGTTTTGATCTTAGTCACTATAATACATGTGAAGTTGGTATCTCATCATGATTTCAGTTTGGTTTTCAGTAACTAATGGTGTTGAGCAACTTTTCAGATGCTTGTATGGCCATCCATTACCTCTTCTTTGGTGAAGAAAAGACACCAGTGAAGTGTCCATTCAAATCCAATTTTTATTAGATATTTTGTTCTTCTTCTTCTTATTATTATTATTCTTATAATATTCTTATATTGTTCTTATTATTGAACTTTAAGCATTTCACTCATATGTGGAATATAAGAAATAGTGAAAGGGACTATAAGGGAAAAGAGGGAAACAAAGTGGGGAAAAATTAGAGGAAGACAAAAACCTAACTTTAGGAAACAAAGGGTTGCAGAAAGGGAGGTCGGTGGGGGTATAGGGTAACTGGGTGATGGGCACTGAGGAAAGCACTTGATGGGATGAGCACTAGGTGTTATACTATATGTTGGCAGATTGAATTTAAGTAAAATATTTTAAAAATAGTTTTTTATAAAGTCTGGATAGAAGTTTTTATCAGATAGGTGGTTTACAAGTACAATTTTTCCACTGGGTGGCTTGTCTTTCCATTTTCATAACAGCATATTTCAAAGAACACAAGTTTTAAATTTAATAAAGTGCAATTTATCATTTTATCTTTTATGATTTGTGCTTTTGGTGTTACATTTAAGAATTCTACCTAAATACAAAAAATATATTTCGTATTTGTGCCTCAGGTTTCATAGTTTTTGATTTTACATTTGAAGATATGATCCATTTAGAGCTAATATTTGTGGGGGGGCAGATATGAAGTATGAGTTGAAGTTTATATATTTACATATGGATGTGCAGTGTTCTAGCACCTTTCTTGAAAAGATCAACCTTTTTCCATTAAATTATCTTGGTCCCTTGGCTGACAGGCACATGTACTTCTATTATTGGGCTCTCCATTCTGTTCTATCAATCCATTCACCTACCTGTGTATGTTGATTATTGCAGCTTTATAGTAAATCTTGAAATCAGGCAATGTCACTTCCCCAACTTTAATCTCCTCTTTCAAAAACATTTTGACACTCTAGGTTTGCCTTTGCTTTCCCATATACATTTTTAGAATCAGTTGGTCAATTTCTATAAAAAATACTTGTTGAGGTTTTGATGAAGATATCCTTCATCAGGTTGATGAAGCTCCCCTTCTAATAGTATTTTTGCTAAGAGTTTTTAAAATGAAAGAATGCTGGATTTTGTCAAATGCTCTTTTTATGCATCCTTTAAAATGATTATCTAGTTCTCTTTTAATCTACTGATACAGTGAATTACATCAGTCTATTTTTGAGTGCCCAATAGACCATGCATTCCTGGTATAGTCCAGTTTTGTTGTGATTAGTATGCTAATAATGACAAAATTTCGTCTACCTTTATAGTTTTTTTTTAAGGATTTCATTTATTTATTCATGAGAGACACCAAGAGAGAGGCAGAGGCAGAGGGAGAAGCAGGTTCCATGAAAGGAGCCCAATGTGGGACTTGATCCTAGGACTCCAGAATCATGCCTTGGGCCAAAAGGAGGCACTCAACCACTGAGCCACTCAGGCATCTCAGCTTTTCTAATTTAAGATAAAACTTATATTATTGATTTGAATTCTTGCTTTCTAATATGAGCATTAATTCTATAAACTTGCCAGTAAAAAATTATTTCATTGATGCCATATTTTTTCAAGAATAAAACAAATTTTATTTAAAACCTAAAATGTATAATGTCATAAAAATGTAAAATGAAAAAATAAATTTTAAAATACCAAACAAACAATATACGGGGATGAGAAGAAAAATTTCAGTGGGGCAGGGGGTGATAAGGAGCTGGTACTGAGGGTGAGTCTAGAGGTTGATCTCTCTGTGGGAGTGCTAGGTTCTGACCTGGTTGCAGGTCTCTTGTAGGAGCAGGAGCAGATATAGGACCTGGCTGTCCCTGCAGGGATGCTGGGTCCTGGAGTGGCTTCAGGTCATCTGCAGATGCAGGTACAGCCACAGGCTCTCCCTACAAAAGTGCCATGTTCTAAGCTGGCTCCTGGTCTCCTGGAGGAGCAGGAGTAGGTGATGGCTCTCCCTGCAATGGGGATGGGTCCTGAGCTGGCTCCAGGTCTTATATAGAAGCAGGAGCAGGTACAGATGATAGCTTTTCCTGCGTGGATGCTTTGTCCTTAGCTGTCTCTGGGACTCCTGCAGAAGTATGAGCAGGTGGTAGACATCTCTGCAGGGGTGATAGGACCTGAGGAGGCCTCAGATCTTTTGAAGGAAAAGGAGCAGGTGATAGGTCTCCCTGCATGGGGTATTGAGTCCTGAGCTGGCTCTAGGGCTTCTGCAACTGTAGATGCAAGGACAGGTAGTGTGGATCTCCCAGCAGGGGTGGGTCCTCAGCCAGCCAATCTAGGGGCCCTATAAGAGCAGGAGCAGAAGTAGGTGGTAGCTATTTCTGCAGGGGTGCTATGTCCTGATTTGGCTCCAAGATGGCATGGGATCTGGTGCTCAGGGAATCCACTATTCTATTTTGGAGCAGGATGAACCCTAGTGGACTCATTTGCCTTTTTTTCTCAGCACAGGCCTTTGGTTATGGCCCTAGGTTTCCCTACACATCCCTGATCCTGGGACCAATCACAGAAATCCTGGCTGTGAGGTCAGAGGGGCCGGGCCCACTTTTGCTCACTTCACTCCTGGAAGTGAAAGCTCCTGCGTCAGGTTTCCAGGACCTCTAGATCTGTGAGCATAAGGCCTGCCCCAACCCATCAGCCCATCCTCATGAACTAGGAGTATCCCCCACTGCACTCATGATGCCAGAAGGGCAGGAGGTTTGAGGCAGATGCCTTGTGGCCCTGTGCCTGATAATAGAGAGCAACGACACCTGTGATGATCATATTTCCCAGGTTTTTCATCTGGAACTTGCGGACAGTACCAAGGAAGGCAGGGCTGAGGAGTTCCTGTGAGACTTTGCTTCAGGAGAAATGGCAACTCAGTTTTGGAGCAGCGTGGCTCTGGGCATCCCTGTGAGTCCCACAGAAATCATGACTGGGTGTCCTGTCCATCTCCCCAATTCCTAGACCCAGGAATGGATCCCAGGGAACCCAGACATTGAATTGCTGTGGCTCCACATGTCACACCTTTATAATTTCGTAGACAATTTTTGAGCAATTTGAGGTTTTCAGAAAAATGAGAGGAAAGTACAGAGTTTCTATATACTCCCCTCAGCTTCTCCTATATTAAAAATCTTGGATTAGTGAGGTTCACTTGTTATCATTGATAAGCCAATATTAATACATTATGAACAAGATTTCATGGTGTACATTAGAGTTTACTGTTTGTGCTGTACATCCTGTGGGTTTGGACAAAAGTGTAATGACACGTATCCATCATTATAGCATTATACAGAATAGTTTCACTGCCCTAAAAATACCCTTTGCCCCACCTATTCATCCCTCCATCTCTCCCCCTGAGCCTTTGGCAACCACTGATCTTTTTTGCTGTCTCCATAGTTTTGTCTTTCACAGAATGTCCTACAGTTGGAATCATACAGTATGTGGCTTTTCAGATTGGCTCATTTACCTTAGCGATACACATTTAAACACATTTAAATATGTTTCCTCCATGTGTTTCATGACTGGATAGTTCATTTCCTTTCATCACCAAATAATATTCCATTGTCTGGATGTACTACAAATTATGTATCCATTCACCTACTGAAGGACATCTTGATGGCTTCCAAGTTTTGGCAATTATAAATATCTGTGTGTAGATTCTTGGGTGGATGTAAGTTTTCAACTCATTTGGGCATGATCGCTGAATCCTATGGTAAGAGAATGTTTAATTTGCTAAGAAGCTGCTAAACTGTTTTCCAAAGTATCTGTAACACTTTGCATTCCCACTAGCAAAGAATGAGTGCTCCTGTTGTCCCACATCCTCACCAGCATTTGGTTTTGAGTGTTAACAATTCTAACAGAGTACATGGTATATCTTAATAGTTGTTTTTTTTTTATTTTTTATTTTATTTTATTTTTATTTATTTATGATAGTCACAGAGAGAGAAAGAGAGAGAGGCAGAGACACAGGCAGAGGGAGAAGCAGGCTCCATGCACCGGGAGCCCGATGTGGGATTCGATCCCGGGTTTCCAGGATCGTGCCCTGGGCCAAAGGCAGGCGCCAAACCGCTGCGCCACCCAGGGATCCCTGTTGTTTTTTTTTTTAATTTTTAGTTCCCTAATGACATATGATGTTGAGCAACTTTTCCTAAGCTCCTTTTCCATCTGTATATTTTCCATAGTGTCAGTTTAGATATTTGTCCACTTTATAACTTGGTTGTTTTCTTGTTGAATTTGTGATGTTGGGGATCCCTGGGTGGCTCAGTGGTTTAGCGCCTGCCTTTAGCCGGGAGTGTGATCCTGGAGTCCCAGAATCGAGTCCTGCATCGGGCTCCCTGCATGGAGCCTGCTTCTCCCTCTCTCTCTCTCTCTCTCTTTATGTTTCTCATTGATAAATAAAATCTTTAAATTAAAAAAAAAGAATTTGTGATTTCATTTTCAGCCACAGTATTTTCATATATTTTTCCTTGTTACTTTCTCTTTCACCCATGTGTGGTTTAGAAGCATGTTGTTTACTTTCCTATCATTGGAAGATTTTCCTGATATCACTCTATTAATGATTTCTAGTTTAATTATATTGTGGTCAGAGAAAATAGTTTGAATGATTTCAATGACTTTAAATTTGTTGAAGTTTGTTTTATGGCCCAGAATATGTTATTTTTCTCCTCTTCTATCAATTTTTGCTTTACGTATTTTATTATTTTTTTTGAGAGAGAGTAAGAGGAGGTGGAGAGGGGTGGGGGGAGGGGCAGAGGATGAGAGAATCTTTTTTTTTTTTTTAATTTTTATTTATTTATGATAGTTACACAGAGAGAGAGAGAGAGGCGCAGAGACACAGGCAGAGGGAGAAGCAGGCTCCATGCACCGGGAGCCCGATGTGGGATTCGATTCCGGGTCTCCAGGATCGCGCCCTGGGCCAAAGGCAGGCGCCAAACCGCTGCGCCACCCAGGGATCCCAGGATGAGAGAATCTTAAGCAGGCTCCCTGTCCAGTGCAGAGCCTGATGGAGGCTCCATATCGGGACTCTGAAGAGTCAGGCACTTAACCCAACTGAGCATCCCAAGCATCCCTTTGCTTTATGTATCTTAAAGGCCTGTTTTTAGGATTGTTATGCCTTCTTAATTAATTGATCCATTATTATGCAAATTATTCCTTTATCCCTGATAATATTCCCTTATATAAAATTCATCTTGTTGGATATTAAGAGTC
The DNA here is from genome assembly GCF_011100685.1 of Canis lupus familiaris. Taxonomy (NCBI): domain Eukaryota; kingdom Metazoa; phylum Chordata; class Mammalia; order Carnivora; family Canidae; genus Canis; species Canis lupus. Next base: position 44,223,799 of record NC_049224.1, read on the forward strand.
ACTTAAGCTTTCTTTTAATTAGTGTTTGTATACTCTATTTTCCCAGCCCTTTATTTGTTGCTATGTCTCTAAATTTAAAGTGGGTTTTCTGTACATAGCCTAGAGTTGTGTCTTGCTTCTTCATACAGTGTCACAGCCTCTGCCTTTTAATTGGAATGTCTAAACCATTTATATTTCATGTAATTAATGAAATGGATGGTTTTAAATTTACCTAATGTTTTTAATTGTTTTCTGCTTCTTTGCTATTCATTCTTCTTTTCCCTTTTCTCTGCCTTATTTTGAATAATAATTTTTCCCTGATTTTTCTTCCACTACTGTCTTTTTTTAGTGGTTGTTCTAGGATTTATAACATGCATAACATGCAATGCATATAACATGCATTCATAACAGTTTACCATTCAATAACATATAAGAATCACTTAATAATATACTTCCAGTTCCTGTTTACCATTCCTTCCCATGTCATGTCATTGTACTCTTAGTGTCAAGTCTAAGATCTCTGCCTAATCTCAGATCTCAAAGATTGTTCTCTTTTTTTCTTGAAATTTTATAGTTTTCTATCTTATATTTAAATATGTGATCTCTTTTGAGTTAATTTTTGTGTGAAGTGTAAAATTTAGGGTTTTTTTTTATTTTGTGTATGTGTGTTTTCTTTTTTGTTGTGACTGTCTACTTACTCCACCATCATTTGCTTAAAAAGCTCTCTTGCCTCCATTAAATTGTTTTTACGCCATTGTCAAAAAAAAAAAAAAAACAGTTGTGCATATTCGGTAAGTCTGTTTTCTGTTCCATTAATCTACGTGTGTATCTAACGGTAGTACCACACTCTTGATTCCTGCAACTAAAGAATACGTCAAAAAAAAATTAGGTAATTAGGTAGACACCTTCTTCGCATTTTAATCTTCTTTGGCAAAATTTTCCTAGTTATTCTGGAATCTTCTATTTACCTACAAATTTTAGAAGAATCTTGTGTAGGTCTACAAAAAGTCCCTTGTGATTGAATAAGAATTGCATTAAGTTGGCATATCAGATTGAGAATTGACATATTTACTATGTTGAGTCTTATGCATGAACAGGGGTATACTTCTTCATTGATCTAGAAATCCTTTACTTTGTTTCAACAGTTTGCAATTTTCAGCATACAAATCATAGAAATATTTTGTTAAATTTACATTGAAATTTTTTATTGACTATAAATGGTATCATATTTTAAATTTCAGTGTTCACATATTTATTGCTATCATAATTATGCAGAAATACAATTTATTTTGTATGTAGTTATTTAGACATAAAATTAATTCTAGTATACAGTGACCATGCTAAAGTCACGGCAATTTTCTGGGTTGGTTTGTGTTTTTGTTTTTTGATAGACTATTGTTTTCTATGTACATAATTCATATCATCTACAAATAGAGGCAGTATATATTTTTTCCTTTCTAATCTACATGCCCTTTTATTTCCTTTTATTGCTTTATTGCCTTGGCTAGGACTTCTGGCACTATGTTGAATGAGAGTGGTAAAAGAGGACATCCAGGCCTATTTCCCAGACTCATGGCGTAAGCAGTCTTTTACCTTTACACAAGTATAATGTTAGCTGTAGGGTTTTTTGTAGATGCTTTTTATCAAATTGAAGGAATTCTCTTTTTATTCTATTTTTCTAAGAGTTTTTCATCATGAATGGTGTTGGATTTTGTCAGATGCTTTTTCTGCATCAGTTTATATGATCATGTGTTTCTTTTCTTTAGCCTATTAATATGATGGAATACATATTTTAAATATTAAGTCAGTCTTATATCCCCGGAATAAATCCCACTTGATCATGGTGTTTTGTTCTTTTTATAAGTTCTTGAGTCAGTAACCTAGATTATTAATTTGAGACTTTATAACCATATGCATTTAGTAGTATAAATTTTCCTCTCAGTACCACTTTCCTTCAGTTTCACAAATTTTGATAGATTGTATTTTGATCCAGATAAATTTTTTTAATTTCCCTTGCAACTTCTTTTTTGATTAAAAGTTATTGTTTTTGTTTTTTTAGGTAGGTGTTATTGACAAGTGTTTTAAGAATATTGTTTATTTTCTATTTCTTGGCTAGTTTGATTCCACCATGCTAACTATATGATTTCATAAGTATGGTTTCTTTAATGGAATAAGATATGATCTGTCTTGGTATATATATTCCATGCGTATGTGAAAAGAAAATGTAATCTTGTGTTGTTGGGTGGAACAGGAATGAGATTCTGATGGTTGATGGTATTACTGAGTTTTTCTATATTCTCATGATTACCTATATAGTTGTGGTATTAATTGTTGAGAGAGACATTAAGTCTCCAACTACAATTGTGGATTTCCCTATTTCTCCATTCAATTCTCTGTTTTTCACACATCTTCATCTTTTGCTGGGTACATACATTTAGGATTGCTGTGTCCTGTTGGTGGATTGACCCTTTTATCAACACATATACATATATATGTTTCTATCCTTTTGATTTAGCCTGTCAATATCATAATACTTGAAGGTAGCTTCTTGCAGAAGCATATAGTTGAGTCATTTTTTTAATCCATTCTGACAATGTCCTTTAATTTATATACTTTACATATAATGTAATCATTGATGTCAGGCCTTAAGTATATCCTGTTGTTTTGTTTCTCTATTTTATTTTCTCTGCCTTCCTGTATCACTTCATACAGCTATTTTAGTAATTTCTGTGGGCATTTTGTTATATGTACATAGCATTACTGTCTACTGGCATTCTCATTTCTCCAGTTTGAGCAAAGTACAGAAATTTTATCTCCCTTTATGTCTCTTTATCCTTCTTGCTTAAAGGGTAGTTGTCTTAACTCCTCTATACACATTTAGAGCCACATCAAAGAGTGTTACCATTCTTACTTTAGCTGTAAACATAATTTAGAAAACTAACAAAGAAAATGAAAGTCTATTGCATTTACCCATATTTTTGTTTACCATGTTATTTTTTTCCTACCTGATGTTGCTAGTCTTCATCAATTCATTTGTGTATATAGAAACTACTTTAGCCTCAAGCCTCTGTTTTAGAGTAAGTCTGCTGGAGACAAGTTTTACTGCTTTTTCTTCATTTGAGAATGTCCTGATTTCCCTTTCATTGGTGAAGAATATTTTTGCTGGGTGGAGGATTTTAGGTCAACAATTCTTTTCATTTAGCAATTGAAAAATTTGTATAATTTCCTTATGGCATCCATGGTTTATGATGAGAGATAGATATAGGTAGAAATAGTATTTATTGGGATCCCTGGGTGGCGCAGCGGTTTGGCGCCTGCCTTTGGCCCAGGGCACGATCCTCGAGACCCGGGATCGAATCCCACATCGGGCTCCCGGTGCATGGAGCCTGCTTCTCCCTCTGCCTGTGTCTCTGCCTCTCTCTCTCTCTCTCTGTGACTATCATAAATAAATAAAAATTTAAAAAAAAAGAAAATTCTTTAAAAAAAAAAGAAATAGTATTTATTGCAAATAATCTTTATTATTTTTTAAAAGATTTTAATCATTCATTCACAATAGACATGGAGAAAGAGGCAGAGACCTAGGCAGAAGACCAGGCTTCCTGCGTGGAGCCCAATGTGGGACTCGATCCCAAGACCCTGGGATCACAACCCCAGCCAAAGGCAGGTGCTCAACCACTGAGCCACCCAGGCACCCCAATCTTTATTATTTAAATTTATCTTTAACTTCATTCATGTGAGTGTATATACATATGTCTGTATATAAATAAATGCATATTTATAAATATCTGTATATTATATATGTATGTAAATTCAGAGAAATTTATGCTTTTTTTAAAAGATTTTATTTTTTGAAACAGAGAATGAGTGAGGGAGAGATCACATGAACAGGGGCAGAAAGAAAGAGAGAAGCAGACTCTTCAGAGCAGACAGCCCAATGCAGGGCTCAATCCCAAGCCCCTAGGATCATGACCTGAGCCAAAGGTAGACACTTAACCAACAGAGCCACCCAAGCCCCACAAGAAATTTATACTTTTAAATGTAGTCAAACTATGGCTTCTTCAACTTTTATGCTTGAAGATTTATTCCTGACTTATGATCAGATAATCATGCATATTTTTCTGTTTCCTTTTACATTTTATAATGATTTAGAAGGTTTTTACTTTAATAGTTTTTAGTCATATAAGTAATATATTTGTGTTTAGATTATAAACACATCTAATTCAAAGAATAATCTCATGCCTATATTTTGGTATATTCCAAAGAACAATTTATATTGTTATACATAATAGAAATAGTAAAATGTGTGCATGCATGTGCTTGCTAGTGCACTATAATATCCATAAGCTTTATCTCTAATCTTACTACATACTGAAAGGCTGCTTAGACCTATGCCAACTCTTTGAATAATTCATTTATCAGTGTATTTCACATCTTTTCTTTCATAAAACAAATATTGCCCAAGTGACTACTTTGTTCCATGTCCAGGGGATATAACAATAAACCAAATAGACACTGACCTTGCTCTTGTGTGGTTATCATGTTGATAAAGACCCAGCTCCTCTTTTGTGTTTGTGGCTTATAAGTTTCAGATGTGCAAAATGCTGACATAGCCTGCAGTTTCTACTACCATGTCACTCGAAGCTATTAAGAACACATCTCACTAGAAGTGGGATGGTGGTATAAGAAGAGCACCTATTTCAGTTTTTTCTCCCTGCTTCTCCCAAAAGACCAGGAATATAAGACCTTCCTAAGGTAGGGAATATTTGCATTGGATATCAAAGAGTACATAGAATTGTAATAGGTGGACACTGAAATAAAGGTCTTCCCAGACACAGGAAATAACATGAAAGGCACAAGTGTCCACAGAACCAAGAACAACATAATGAGAGCAGTGTGGGGCATAGGAGGTGGACCAGAAAAGATGGGTGCCTGGAAAGGCAACATGCCTGGAAGGAACCAAGTAAGCAGAAGAGCCTTGGCCAGAGTCATGAACAATCTTCCAGTATAACAGTAACAAACCTAAGAATGATGAGATTTTACATAATCTTCCAGACCTGGAAAAACTGCTCAAAAGCATTTTGCGAATCTAAAATAGCCTTGACTGAAGTAATAGATAAGCTAGAAGCAGAAAAGCAAAGACCAATTTCCCAAATAATGATGATAAAATAATTTTTAAATATGACAATCTTAAAATAACCTCTAGCAATTAAGTCTGTGTGCAAACCTTAGGGGTACATTAAGAGATCAAAGAATAGGAGCGCCTAGGTGGCTCAGTCAGTTAAGCCTCTGACCCTTGATCTCTGCTGAGGTCATTATCTCCAGGTCCTGAGATTGAGCCCCGCTTCACCAATTCAGGCTCTGCACTGAGCATGGAGTCTGCTTAAGGTTCTTTCTCCCCCCTCCCTCTGCCTCTCCCCTACCCCACTACCACTAGACTACCACTAGACTCTCTCTCTCCCTCTAAAAAAAAAATTAAAAAGAGATGAAAGGAAAAGAACGATATAAAAGCCTAAATAAATGCCCCAAAAATCAACTTAAAAATTCAGAGCCCTTCATGATTTAAATAAAACCTGGTAGAAAAGGAACAAGTATATAATGCATGATGGCATCATGTCTATACTAGACTAACATAAGTAGAGTGATGCCACACATCATGAACAGAGAATACACCTTCAGATTACAGAATGACAAAAATTTATCTTAAAATGTTTTGTTTCAATTCTGTTATTAAAAACTATTAAAGTCAAACTTCAATTATGTAAGAACTGTCTTTTTTTTTTTCAAATTTATTTCATTTCTGGTTAACATACAGTGTCATATTACTTTCAGGATTAGAATTGTGATCCAGGGCAGCCCCGGCGGCGCAGCGGTTTAGTGCCGCCTGCAGCCCAGAGCGTGATCCTGGAGACCCAAGATCGAGTCCCATGTCGGGCTCCCTGCACGGAGCCTGCTTCTCTCTCTGCCTGTGTCTCTGCCTCTCTCTCTCGCTCTGTATCTCTCATGAGTGAATAAAATAAAATCTTAAAAAAAAAAAGTATAAAAAAGAATTGCGATCCATCACTAACATGCAACATAGCAACTGCCCCCGCCTTGATGCTCCTCTTCCATATAGTCCACTCTACCACCATCCCACCTGCCTCCTTCCATCAACCCTCTGAACAGTCATTTTTTAGGACTGTGGGCAACCAGATCATACAAGTCACTACACTGTACATCTGCAACACTGGAAGGGCTCTTTACTTGAGCTCATTAGAGGTACCTGGGGCAGTAGCTTGATTTCTCTAAATTTTTTTACACCCTACAATCTTTGTCTGAAATGATGATTTATTGTGAATGTGATTGTATGCGCTTTTGAAATTTTTATTTCCTGAGAAATTTTGATGTTCTTTCAATTCATCCTCACAAGATATGACAATTTTGGAGGAGTAGGGATAAGTGGAATTAAATAGTCAAAGATAGGTACAGTTCCTAAAGGATGTGTTTAATCATTACGGATACTAGCCCCAAAGAATTCTATGAAGTTTATGACATGATCTTATCCCTATTCTTATTTCTTTCGTATTTTTAATAAAATATAAACAACAGTTGACTCCCCAATGTTCTAATCTACTTATCTAATCTTCATATTTATGTCCACCATTTATTTTTTTAATAATTGGCAAACTTTTAATAAGTCTTTTGCACACAAAAGTAATAAGTTTCACAACTATTGTTGCATCATTTATACTATTCTATACTTGACTAATAGCACTTCAACATATTAAATATAAAATACATAAAATATAAAATGTTTAAAATATCTGCATGCAGAACACATCTTTACAAAAAGTGAATATTAATATATCACAGTATACTAAAAAAATACACCTTGTTTGTATTAGTTACAATGTATTACACTATTACATAAATTTAATAGATGTGATAATAATCTACGTGATCATTTGATCAGCAATTACACACTGAGGTCAAAAAGGACCATTTCAAAGTCTTCAGCCTTCCCCCCAAACTCAAAGCAAAATCAAATCATCAATTTAGGGTAGAAGATTAGAACCACAGCTGAATTTTGTGGAGTCCTAATGTATATATGCATGCAACTGTGTATGTGTGGCAACAGATAAATGATAGTGACATTGAAAAGACAGACTGTATAATCTATAAAAGTTAATCCTGTTTTAATGTCATTCTCTTTGGAGTGTTTAATTAGATCTATTAGGTCTAAACAAAAGCCAACATCATATTAAAAAATAACACCTTAAAACTCCCAAGAAGTCAAGACTTTATTCAAAGATGTCCATTCACCACTGTTGTTTAACTAGTCATGCTATTTAACCAGACAGGAGAGTAATGTCTGGCCAGGCCCACAGTAGACAAGCGTTGGCTTGGGTAAGTCTGTGCTCCAGACACTGTTTGGAAACCAACAGTGTTTGTTCCGTACAGCAATCAGAACAGCCTCACCACATTAAGCTTATGGAAACCAATGCCAAAAAATAAAATGTAATTCATAAGGTTCCTTCTACCATTTTTCCATGTTTATTGTTTGGTGTGTTTTTTTTTTTTCAATTATTTTTGTTATGCAAGGATGCAGTTTGCAGGTTCACATGCACTCTGAATTTGAACCGCCCCCATTTTACAAAGTAATAATAACATTTGTACCAAGCACTCTTCTGGTTTAATCTTCATGGAAAAATCATATACAGCATGAATTAGTAGGCCCATTTTGTACATAAGGCGACTGAAACTATAATTGCCTGACATCTCGTGGTGGTAAGATTCAAGACCATCACATTCTCAGCCCGGCATCTACTCTACTCTGATGCACATTGGTCATGTTAGCACCTGTTTTCCTTGGCATCAGATCTGAACAGCTTAATACAGAGCAGTGAGGTCCCTGAAAGTCAGAGGATTTGCTGGGGTTTATGCCAGAGCAAAGTTCCATGCATTTCCCCAGACACTCGCTCAGCACAGCACCTGACTTTATCCTGGAGCAGGGGGCTGTGGCTCCTGGCAGCTAGGCAACCCCACACTAAGATCAGCCTCTGCACAGCACTGGATTTCTGCCACCCTCTCGCCATTTCTGTAATTACCTCTAAATTTAACACACGGTCATTAAGGATGGTGCCGGGAGAATCTGATAATATTTCCCTTCCTTTATTGGATAAGTGCATCTGCCTGTCTTACCCCACATTTTTAACAAGTGCAGCCTCAGATTAGCCAACCAGTTTTTTTCTCTGACCCCTGCTTCCATGCAAAGCTTCTAGCTTTCTCTATTCTAAAGTTCACTGAAGTATTTTTCTGCTTTCCTGCAGTTTTTAAGTAGATAATAAGTTCCAAAATTTACCAGCCTTTCGCTGAAAGAAGCTTGTCACGGTGGTTGGTAGCTAATGAAGGCCCCTTTAGTTTATCTTCATCAATTGTCAAATATTTGAGTCCGTGAAGTGGTGTGATGAGGTACAAAGACAGATATTTGAAGGGATTTTAACTCATTTGAGCAATTACATGCTTAACTGCCCTGCGATAATCTGCCAGTCTGAGTCTTTTCTACACAGCACAAGTGGGGAGCGTTAGAATAGCTGGATTTAGAACATAAAGGCTTAGTCTGAATGGAAGAAAGGCACCAGGGAGATTAATGGCCAGTAACAAACAGCAGGGCTGCTTGCAAGTTATATATCACATAGTTACCTACCAGCAGTGATGGGGGCCAGCTCACAGAGAGCCTGGGTGGGGACAAAACAGGCACTGCACAGAATCCTGAGTACCATCCACCACTGATTTACCAAGAGGTGGAGAATTCATTTTTTTAAAGTAATACATACATACAATATATACATGCATACAATATACACGTACATTAATGAATGCAATATATACATTCATGTATGCAATGTACATGTACATTCACACATGCAATATATGCATACTATTGAAAAAATCACTTTTGTCAACAAATCCGTGAATTTAAAAGCTCTTTCCAGGGCTGTTTTGCTAATAGTTAGCTGAGTCTACTAACCCATCATTCTTATCTTCTAAAAGCATAATGTCTTTGGGTATTAGAAATTAAAATAAACATAACACTTTAGAGAACTTAAATAATTTTGAAAAAGATGAACAAATCAAATCACCTGAGCTAAAATTATACCACAAAGCCAGAGCAATCAAGATAGTGTGGTATTGTGTAAAGACATATATACAGATTGATGGAACAGAATAAAATCTTGACATAAAGGAAATAATTTCATGAATGAATATCCTGTCATTAAAAACATAATTCTAAAGGAGCAAATGTCAGGAAAATGGATTTCATTATTGGTGTTGCTGTGGTTACTGAATGTTGATTTTCTCCTGTCTTTCCTGAATTGTTTGATATTTTGTTTTTCCAGCAGGAGACATCTAGAGTGATACCATGTTGATTATATTCAAAGGCTGTGATGTATGATAAGTTATTCTTTCACTTATTTGTTTACTCACTAATTCATTTTTTATTCATTTACCTAATGTTTCCTAAGCACCCCTTGATGTACATTCAGAGGAGAGAGAGAGCATGAACAGAAGTGGGGATCAGGGGAGGTTGTGAGGACAGGGTAACATTTCAGGTGGTTTTGAAGACTAGTAGGATGCCCAGGGAAGTGTGGAGTGGTAAGCACTTCATGTGCATAAACAAAAAATATGGAAAAAAGACACAGTGGGTTGAGACAAAGGGAGGCCAAGTGTGGAAACATGGTTGGAAAGGCATGGATGCTTTTAATGCCACATCAGCAAGACTGGACTTAACCTGGAGCGATGGTATACTATCAGAGAACCTGCGGGGAGAGCTGTGCTTTAAGAAGGTTAACCTGATAAAATTGTGCCAGGAGAATAAGAGTGATAAGACCAGCAGGATAGCTTTAGCAATAATCCAAGTCAACCCATAATGACAAAGAATTGTGCATGGTTAGGAGAGTGGGGATGGAGAGAAGGAAAGACAGGTAGAATTAACAATATTTGTCCTTTGATTTTATGTAGTGGATGGCAAAGAGTAAGACACAGAAGATGGCTTGGGTACTAGAAAAAGGGAGTTGATGCCATTACAAAGGGGAATCAGGGGGTAAGGGAATAAAGACTAAATTTGCCAAAGATTACTGTTTTCCTTCAAACACATAATGTTGATGATACTGGTTCTGGTCCACAGCTGATCAAAAAGGGAATAAAAGCATTAAAGAGAAGTCATGATAGAGGATAGAGATCTTGAAACTTGGCCCCTTTTGCTTGACCATCTATCTCACCCAGGCTCCAAGATCAAGTCCGTGGGAGATACCAGGCCTGATGTTCATTGACTATCTCCTTTCTAAAAGCATGGATCTGAGAACTTGCACATGGGTTCCTTCATTTCATTTGATATCCACAGCAAACCAGTAAGTCTTACTCCTATTTTTACATGGCCAGTAAGTGCCATAATTAGGTCTAGTCTGACTTCTAAGCAAGAAGAGGCAGATAAGAGGGAAGGAGAGAGAGAAAACAAAAATCTCTGTAAGAAAATTGGTGGCATTTAGAACATAAAGGTGTTCTCCTTCCCTGTACCTCAGGTTCCTTTCCATCAAAATAGGTGACAATCTTGCTCTGCCTCACAGATGAGAATGGATGAATGAGAGAATCCCACACCAATAAGGAGTTACTTAGCCCTTCTTTACAGAATAATACAAAAATCGATGTGCAAAATGAGGAAATAGTCACTTATAATTATGCATAGTTTTTACTTATACTCTTGAGTCATCTGTGCTTTAGACACTATTTGTGTAACTATTGGTTAAAAAATAGTAGTACTCAGGGGGCACCTGAGCAACAGAGTTGGTTAAGCAATTGACCCTTGCTTTGGGCTCAGGGGATGATCTCATGGTCCTGGGATCGAACTCCACATTAAGCTCCACATTGGGCTCCATGCTCAGCTCAGAATCAGTTTGAGATTTTCTCTCCCTCTTCCTCTGACTGTTCTGCTGGTGCTCTCTATCTCCCTAAAAAATTTCAACAAAAAATAATATTACTCAATAAATCTTTATTGAATGAGTGGGTTAACAAACAAAAAAAGCCAACAACCATATCTATATACTTCTGGGATTAAAGTATGGATTCACACTGGAAAGAAATTAAGATTAGTAATTACAGTGTCCAGTGGGCAGTTTCTTAACCTTATAGTGCCATCTACTATTATTCTCCATAGGAGACAGCAGGATAAGGGGTAAGTGGGTGGCCAGAGATTTGTTGCTTCTAGGGACCAGATGGAAAATCTGCATTAGAAGGGAAAGATTGGTAGTGAGGAACTAAATTATGTGAGAAGGTAGAGGAGCATCTGTATTTAGCCAGAAAGTGTGCATAATGAGTCCCAAGGTTTTCATCTAATGGAACCTGATACCCTTTATTTGGAGACAAAGTGACCTCTAAAGGCATGCTTCTGGCTTCATTTACCCACAGAAGAGATAAATTTGTACTTCTCCACTCACTGCTCTTACTCAGACCACATTGAAATCAATATATTTGGACTTAGTTTGCCATCATTATGGTGGGGTTTCTAATATTAGAGGATAACTGGCCAACTGGCTCATCCAGACATTGGTGATGTGTTTCATATATAATGTAGTGAAGACTATGTGAAAAACACTGAGTGTGACCAATCTCTTCTCTCCTTCCTCCCAACTTCCCACAGGCAAGTACTAAACAACTGATGATTGCTTCTAGATGTAGGAACAAGCTTCCAACAACAGAAGACATGAATGTGTTTTCCCCTGCCCCAGCAAGTTCTAAGAGGTGACTCCAAAGTAGTCTAATCCTAACTAAAACATTTTAGAAATGTCAGTTTCATCTTAGCGTGCCAATAAAAAGGACACTGTCTTTTAATATATCGAAATATTTTAATTTAAAATGCTTTGTTTCCAAAATATTCCCATAAGACAGCATCCCCACTTTGCTAAACATTTTGGCACAAAAACTACACCCACTGCACTATAATTTGAGAAACATGGTCTTTGGTAAAAGAGATGAAGAGTAAAATTGCCACCCTCGAGGATTCAACAATCTAGCAGGGATGACAAATGAAGAAACAGCAGAGCTTGACAAAAGTTATGGGAGCAGTAGACACAGGTTTATGGGCCAGAAAACAGAGCTATAGTTTTCTTTCCTTTGTGACCATTAGTACAGAAGCAGAGGATCAGATGACCTAACTTTGCACCTGCCAGAGAAGTTGAAAACAAACTAAGAAGGTGTTTGATCCACCATGACAATGTACTGTATCATTTCAGAAAGTTATACATATGGCACCTGGTTTTGAACATTACAGTACTGCTTGGGGGCACTTTCAGGTGCTGTCTGCCATCTGCCTCCATCCAGAGTGCAGTTGCCTATGCCCTCAGACTGGCAGAGTCAAACAATATGTGCTCTGCCCTCATCTTTGCCTCACCCAGTCAAGTTTGTCACTCTGGCAGGACTAACCAGTAGGTCGGTCCTCCTTTATCATGCAGAAGCTATGACACCACCTTCAATCCATCCCAGTCACGTTATTCTCCAACTGGATGCCACCACTCAAGATGGCCATACTAATGGACAGGGCTCTCTTGTCTTCATGCCATTGTCATCTGTGTGATTTTTCATTTGAAATGATCACCTTCAGCCGAATTTCAGAGTGCTCTCGTAACAGTAATGATATTCCTAGGGACTCCTTGGAACCCAGCTGATTCTCTTGGCAGCAGCACATGAATTCCACATAATCTGTTTATTCCTATTGTTCAAGTGGCAGCATATGGTGATGGCAAAGAGAGTACCTATGCACTGATGTTGTGAAATTGCCATCATTGGCAGTCATCTGATACACTTGGATGGCTGTATATGGATGCAACATGGCATGCAAGATGCCATGGAAGTCAACAAAACAACACATGCCACTGCTATATGGAACCAAACCCTCCTAAATCATATGCAATATACTCATGGATTAAGATTAGCCTTGGGATCCCTGGGTGACGCAGCGGTTTGGCGCCTACCTTTGGCCCAGGGCGCGATCCTGGAGACCCGGGATCAAATCCCACGTCGGGCTCCTGGTGCATGGAGCCTGCTTCTCCCTCTGCCTATGTCTCTGCCTCTCTCTCTCTCTCTCTCTGTGACTATCATAAATAAATGAAAAAAAAAAGTTAAAAAAAAAAAAGATTAGCCTTAATATTCACCAGGTGACTTAGTCGGTTAAGTATCTGACTCTTGACACAAGCTCAGGTCTTGATCTCAGGGTCATGGGTTTAAGTCCTGCATTGAGCTCCATGCTTGATGTGGAGCCTACTTGAAGAGAAAGAAGAAAGAAAGAAAGAAAGAAAGAAAGAAAGAAAGAAAGAAAGAAAGAAAGAAAGAAAGAAAGAAAAGACAATGTTCAGGGAGGGCGATTGGGAGAGGGGAGGGAGGAGGAGGAATCTTCCTCCTCCGGCCTTCTTCTCTCCTTCCTTCCTTCCTTGAAGGAAATGGGGACTTTGGTGCAGAGTCCATTAAGCATCTGACTCTTGGTTTCAGCTTGGTTGTGATCTCCAGTCATGAGACTGAACCCCACATAGGACTCCATACTCAGCACAGATTCTCTCCCTCTGTCACTGCTGCTCATGCACTCTCTCAAAAAAAAAAAAACTTTAACTGATACGTCATTTGCAAATATCTTCTCCCATTCTGTAGGTTGTCTTTTAGTTTCGTTGACTGTTTCTTTTGCTGTGCAAAAGCTTCTTATCTTGATGAAGTCCCAATAGTTCATTTTTGCTTTTGTTTCTCTTGCCTTCATGGATGTATCTTGCAAGAAGTTACTGTGGCCAAGTTCAAAAAGGGTGTTGCCTGTGTTCTCCTCTAGGATTTTGATGGAATCTTGTCTCACATTAAGATCTTTCATCCATTTTGAGTTTATCTTTGTGTATAGTGCAAGAGAGTAGTCTAGTGTCATTCTTCTGCATGTGGATGTCCAATTTTCCCAGCACCATTTATTGAAGAGACTGTCTTTTTTTCCAGTGGATAGTCTTTTGTCCTTTGTCGAATATTAGTTGACCATAAAGTTGAGGTATCAGATAAAGGGCTACTACCAAGATCTATAAAGAATTGATCAAACTCAACAGCAAAGAAACAAACAATCCAATCATGAAATGGGCAAAAGACATGAACAGAAATCTCACAGAGGAAGACATAGACATGGCCAACAAGCACACGAGAAAATGCTCCACATCACTGGCCATCAGGGAAATACAAATCAAAACCACAATGAGATACCACCTCACACCAGTGAGAATGGGGAAAATTAACAAGGCAGGAAACCACAAATGTTGGAGAGGATGTGGAGAAAGGGGAACCTTCTTGCACTGTTGGTGGGAATGTGAACTGGTGCAGCCACTCTGGAAAACTGTGTGGAGGTTCCGCAAAGAGTTAAAAATAGATCTGCCCTACGACCCAGCAATTGCACTGCTGGGGATTTACCCCAAAGATACAGATGCAGTGAAACACCGGGACATCTGCACCCCGATATTTATAGCAGCAATGTCCACAATAGCCAAACTGTGGAAGGAGCCTCGGTATCCATCAAAAGATGAATGGATAAAGAAGATGTAGTTTATGTATACAATGGAATATTCCTCAGCCATTAGAAATGACAAATACCCACCATTTGCTTCGACGTGGATGGATCTGGAGGGTATTATGCTGAGTGAAATAAGTCAATCGGAGAAGGACAAACATTATATGGTCTCATTCATTTGGGGAATATAAAAAAATACTGAAAGGGAATAAAGGGGAAAGGAGAAAAAATGAGTGGGAAATATCAGAAAGGGAGACAGAACATGAGAGACTCCTAACTCTGGGAAATGAACTAGGGGTGGTGGAAGGGGAGGAGGACGGGGAGTGGGGGTGACTGGGTGACGGGCACTGAGGGGGGCACCTGATGGGATGAGCACTGGGTGTTATTCTATATGTTGGCAAATTGAACACCAATAAAAAATAAATTTAAAAAAATTCTTTAAAAAAAGATAATCCTTAATACTAACCCATAGACAAGATTTCTTCCATGTCACTAGCTTAGCTCACCTTTCATGAAACCTATATTTCAACAACTATGAAAAGACTTCTTTTCTAAAGGTAAGCCTGATGGGTTCCTTCTCTGCTTGAGGTCATTGAGATACCCTCTATTTTATAAATGTTAAAAACCAAACTCCGTGGTATAACCTGGCCCATGCGTCATCTCCCATTATCTTCCCATCCTTTCTCTGTAAGGAGCTATCCATCAATCCCCAAATACACCTCTCTCTAGGGTCCCTCCATGCTTCTGCTTAGGATGTTTTTTTTCCCCTTGGAATGCCATTCTTCCTCCTTTTAGATAGAAAATATCTGTTTGGTTTTCAAGACCCAGTTTAGACGCTATGTCCCCTTTCCAGCACAAGGACTCACTGTTCCTTTTGTCCCAGAATGCTGTGTATAGGCATCTATGCAGCACGGCTTCTGTGCTTCCATCATTATTTGTCTGTATATCTGACCCTTGAGCCAGCCTGACTTCCTTGAGAGAAGGGTCACATCTTTCTAATCTTTGCTGTGCTCCCTAGCAGAGTGTGTAGAACACAGTAGACCCTCTGTCATCATGTGGTGAACTTCAGCTCTGTGCAGGTCTGTGAAACACAGGCAGGGCTCGGATTTCCTTCAGAATTAAGTTCAGACACAAACTCAAATTCATACAGGAGCTAGGAGAACAGCAAAATTAGGTGAATAATGTACAGTCAGTGGAGACTGCAGTAATCTGAAGCACTCATGACTTACTCTAAGAAAGTGGTCAGGACTAATGATGGCTATGTATGACAATGGACTCAGTATTGCTAGATCTTTTGATCCCCACCCCAACCCTCACCTGCCAAACCAAGAGACTCAGAGATCCAAATTCCTTGTTTGAATTTCTGATTTTTAAGTGAGAGAAACTAATCTTAAAACTTCTAGGGCAGCCCGGGTGGCTCAGCGGTTTAGCGCCACCTTCAGCCCAGGGTGTGATCCTGGAGACCCAGGATGGAGTCCCATGTCAAGCTCCCTGCATGGAGCCTACTTCTCCCTCTGCCTGTGTCTCTGCCTCTCTCTCTCTCTCTTTCTCTCTCTCTCTCGAATAAAAATAAAATCTAAATAATAATAAATAAAAACTTCTAAAATTATGTGTAGACCAAAGTATAACACATTTGTGGGATTTCAACCTCATCCTTACCTAACCTCTTTTAATCACATTCCAGGGGTGGGAAGGGAAAGTTACTCTTTACCTCCCCCAATCACATGCCTCTGAAGTACAGAGGAGAACTGGAGTTGATTAATTACTGGTGTTAATCGCCTGACACTTTTCAAGTATTTGGGGAGAGGCTATGTCATCAAAGGGATAGTTTAATACACTAGTTTAAATGTTACCTTTTCTCCACCTAATGCACCCTCAAACTGTCACCTCCAAATATTGAAGCTTAAATGTATCTAGAATTTATAACACTGAATACAGTGGGACAAGGTCAAGCCGTAAGTCTAACATTTCACATATTTGAGTTCCTTATCTGACATCCCCATTCCCTTGGGGCACAACTTTTTAATTATTATTTGTAGATCATCTTTTTCTTAACCACCTGAGAAGTGCAATTATCACCCTGAAATGCAATGTCTGAGGTATCATTTTTTTCTGAAATGGAAATTTTACATCCAAGTAGAGACCTAAGCATACAATTTATTGCAATAGCATCCCTGACAGCCACTCAGAAATATGTGTGTCCAGAATGTGGAAACTAACTCATAATTAACAGTGGAACTAGGATCATTTTAAAAGGAAAGAAAAAGAGCCAAACTCTTTTTCTTTCTCATAAGATTACTATTTCCCACACATCACTATAGCTATTTGAATTGTTGATGCCAATTTTTTGCCCCTACTTACACTGTGGTCCTGATTGTGAAGTGGTTAAGATGAAATTTAATTAATGTATGGTACACATTTATTTTCCACTCCACATTTTGTAGACGGAATATTCTCCAGCATACCTGCCTACTACCAAAATACACAACCATGGCATGAATGGAATTCTAGCTAACACTTGAAGGAGGCAGTATAACACCCAGTGGATTTTAAACCTAAGAGCTCAAGACCAGCAGTCAAGACCCTTAGGACTCATTCCCAGTTCTCCAAGTTGAAAGATATTCAGCTAGCAGTGTGTGTCTGCAGTAACAACTTTATATGTTGAATCAATTATGCTAGGGGAAGAAACAGAGTAGAAGGGTATGAGAGGAGAAAAAGAAACAGCCAAAACTTGGATGGTAGAAACCTGGCCAAAGAAAATGACTGTGTATAATGTATCACAATCCCTAGGTTCTGGCTAACTAGTCTATGAAGTATAGGCAATTTTATGCCACTTCCAATGAATTTTTTTCTTGAGTAGTCAGTTTGGTTTGCCCTTTCCTGGACATAGTTACTACCATACTTCACTCTTGTAAGAGTAGAGCCGAAATCATCAGTGTGCCCAGCTACTAACTTAGTGGCATCTGTTTTCATTGTCACTACCAGCATCTAACTAGTACCTGCATCCTCTCATTTGGGAGCTCAACAAAGGGTCACCCATTCTGTACTTCTGCCCCTTCTCTTATGGGGAACCCTTGGAAATATTTTTCCTATACCAGATCTTTCTCCTTTAAGAGTGCATGCTTAAGCATAAATCTGAGCTGTTGAGGATACATAAAATAAAACAAATTTCTCATCTATATGACATTTATATATCCTTGACCCAAAGAACTGAAGATAGCAGTCGTGAATTATAAAATCTCTTAAGTTCCTGGTTGAATGACCCCAGTTTCTTTCCTTGCTCTGCATCTGATGCGGCTTCTTGACCTTTGCTTGACAGAATATCTTACCCTGAAAAGTAGTCCATATCCCTGATCTAGTATCAGTTATCCATGAGCCTTGTCCAAGCAACTGATTATTAGGTAAATTGGGAAAATGTCTTAGGCTGGATTTCTCTGATTTCAGTTCTAGTACTGAAAAATCATTTATAGCTATGACATTTCTTTTGTCCACTGAGCCATACTAGTTACACAAATCAGAATATTCAATAACATTTTGATTACTCATTTCTTTACCCCATATTTGGTAATTGTGCCAGGCATTGTGATAGACTGGCACTGGGGTCATAGTTCATGGCAACATTTTCCCTGCCCTCATGGGGTGATCACTTCTAATTAGGTCATTGGCTCAAACTAATTCTCTGGCAGCTGTTGCCTTCACATCCTACGAATAGTGAAAGACTAGAGAGAAAAGTTCCTCCTTCAGAAAAGCTGTTACCACCACCTGGTCTCAGCATGCCCATGAGCACTGGCAGGTGCTGCTCAGTTGCCTTACTACATACAGACAAAAAGTAGAAGGCCCGCTCCCCTTTTCTAGAGTCAGTGAGTGAGGCAGGTAGTGGAAGCTGGCAAAAGTATGTACTGCTCGTGGGCAGAGACCTTCAGCAATGGAGAAGACCATCTGGGAAGTATGATCCCTTCTTCAGAACTTTCTTGCCCCTTCATGTACTGCCATGTGGCCCCCGTCATTTTGTAAAATAATTGTCATTTTCATATCTGACACCCCTGTTACACCCAAGATTCCTGAGGGGAATGGCTGTGTTGCTTTCATCCATATTTAGCCAGAATATGGCACTCAGTAGACATTTATGGAATGTTTGTTGAACACATGGCTGCGCTTTCATCTCTCTCTACATGGTTTGTTGGCTAGGATCATTCATTGTTCCAAGTTATCGCTTCCTGTTGCCATTGTGAGAATTCAGTATAAATACTATGCTTGTGAAAAAGAAAGCTCTGGAAATAAAAGTCCGCTTTATGCCTCCTTCATTATGCCATTTCTTTAGCTGTAATTACTTTGTGATTCTTGAAAAATAACAACAGATTAACAATTGGAATAACTCATAATATGAAATAATTTTCAAAGCCACCATCTATATAAACTCTGATTTTTTTACAAAAGGATAAAATGCAAAAAATGGAAATAATATATTGAAAACATATAGTTTTTAAGTATTTTATGAAGTTACTTAATGGGTTATCCTCTTATTTACATTTTAAATGAACTTCAAAAATCAATCATGCAAGATAGTGGATATGCTTATGAATATACAATGTATTTTATATGGCGCATTAAATAAAAAAAGGATAAAGATGTTCACTGCATCTACCAACAATCCTATTGATACAATTGGTTCAATGAAGTTGTCAAGATTTACCAAGAAAAAAACAAATGACCTCCACATTTATCATTGCTAAAGGTTCCTGCTAATTAGCATCTAGAGATATCATGTTATAGATGCTTCTTTAAAAGCTATCAGCCCTCCAACTCTGCACAGTGACATGGTATCTATCAAAGTCTCATGGTGCTTGCAATTCTGACAAAAGGCACTCCAAAGAACCGGCACGTACTGCCATATTTGCATTTTTGCATCTCATTATGAACATAATTGCATACCGACACAGCAATTCTTCTTGACTATCTCAAAAAACATTATCAGTAATGTCTGAAATAAATGCTTAAATGTCAGCTATTGACAATCAAGAAAAGCTGACCTTTGAAGGTTCTCATTCTTCCAAGATGTGGCCTGCTAGGACTCACTTCTTAACTTCCTGTCTGTGTTTGATAACAGAAAAGGGACACAGTGGCTCAGAGAACTGTGGTTTTATGTGGCAAAATAGAGGAGAATTGAGAAATTATAAAACCAATTTATCATTCCTATAAGCAGTCATCTGGAATCAGTTGAATGTTTGTTACAGCCATTCTGAAAACCTCTGAAACTTTAAAGAGAGTGGACATCTACATGTTTACAATGGAATTTCTGCAAAATTTATATAGTGCCTTCACATTAACAACTAAAATGAGTTTCCCCATGATTAATGTTATGACAAAGAACAAAACAACCTTTCCCCTACAAGCATGCAACCCATTTTACACATTGTCACAAGTAGAGTCTTAAGGGTTCGACAAGTACCAACAGCTAATCTAAAACTGCACAGAACCATTCACACCCTCTCCCTTAAGATTTCATCTAAGTAGAGTGGCCATAGTTGCATGGATCTCATATTCTATTGTGTGCCTGTATCCTGTCATCAACCCATGTTTGGAGCTGCCTCAATTTGTACAGCAATTCAGTATACATTTTTCCAAAAGCACTAATCAATTTTAACTCACATTGAAATGCCATAGAAATGGCTGCCAATGTCCAGAAAATGCTAATCAATTTTGAAAATCTACATCATGGCTTGCATCCCAGATTTTCCACCCAATCCACATCAAATAGAAATGATGGAAAATGATGTTAACATGTTCAGCCGCTTGTTTGCTTGTTGTAGCTGAGGCATTGGTCATGCTTCAGTGGCAAACGAACCGCCTGTTTGGAAGCTCATCCAGTTTGTACTACTTTGGGTGTCTGTGTGGCAACAATGTGAAGTGGCTGTCACACTTTGCGTTCAAAGCCTAGGATTTCCATATTAATCCTTTCCCCGTATTTTGCTTTTGAAGAACATAAGGGATGATTTATTTCTTAGATGGGGAAATATGCATTTCTAATGCTTCCGATTCTCCAAAGAACATTCTCTAGTGGAAAAGCTGCATCTTTGGCAGGAATGACACACATCTATATTTCAGACTCACAGAACAAATCTAGATACTATAGAAAGGAGAGAAAGGTTTGGTGCACTAAGCCCATATAAATAAGCTCTTGCTACAAACAAACAAATTAACAAAATATCTTCTCAGAATTTAAATTAGGAAAGGATCTCAGAAACCAGCCAGTTTAACCTCCCCACCATGAGGATTCATCCTTAAAGACCTTCCTGAAAGACGTTCCTTAGGATGAAAAGAATTCCTCTACTTCCCAGGATGGGAAATTCTAGTAGGAGGCCAACCCATTGATTCAAAAATTAATTACAAATATGGGCTGAAAACCTCTTCAAAACTTCTCCTAATTGGTGTCCAGCTGTTCTAGGTGTGCAGAAAGCAAACCACTGCACCCTTTCCTGACAGTGATCACTTTGCCCATTAGTGTTCTGGGCCCCAGGAAAACACAGCCCCATTCCCATTAGGTTCCATTCTTTCATTCCCATGAGGTGTGGCTCTGGGATGTCCCTCCCACTCTGTTGGTCAATTTCCCCAGTTGCTTCCCAGATCCATAACCCTTTTTGAAACACCCACAATTACCCCCAGGACGGGACCCAGTTCTCCCAGTGGGAACATTGCTTCTGGGACTCTGAACATTAACAGTCCTACAAAAATAATCTGAGAAGGTTGTAGCACATTGAGGAGCAGGAACACCCTTGTTGGCATGTAAGTCTATAATCAGGCTTATTCCTTCAATTATAATCAGTTTGATTTACTATTTTTATGTCATACTTTCTTCTTCTGCTTTTTTTTTTTTTTTTTAAACAAAGCTAAAGAGTCCATAATCTCAAGAGGTCTTCAGAAGCCAAGAAAGGGCCTGATCTTTGCCCTGGGCCTAGCAAAGTATAGGCATATCCTGACCATTATCATAGCAGTGGCAACAAAACTTAGCCATTATTAAGCACATAATTGATGGCTGAGATATGACTACCATCTGTATGATTTATCTCACTTAGTCTTTATCAGAAGCCTATGAAGTAGTGACGATTATCATTCTCATGTTGTAGATAAGGAAACTGAGATCCATACAGGCTAAGTAACTTGCCTAAAGCCACAGAGCTAGGAAATGATGAGCCTGGCTCCAGTGCCCTCATTAACAGAAGCCTCCTTAGCAGAAGTTCAGAATCTGCTGGTGACCCTGAACTAATTGTTGTCTCTTTTGTTACGTGCATGTTTTCTTACTGAATGAGGAGAGTATTCTAGGCACCATGGTGACAGCAGCATTGAGTCTCCAGAGGATCTGTAAGCCCGCACGGTATTCTCCATTCTGCAGTGGCCCCCTGGCAAAGTGACAGGGGTTAGGATGAGTCCAGGAGGTAGCCTTGCTATTAGTGGGAGAGCACCCTTAATATTCATATGCTCAGTTCCTTTGCATATCATGGGGTGGGCCATCCTTAACCAGAAGCAGAGCATTGCTCCCTGAACTAGAACTTCCCAATGAGAAACACCAGAGATCCCTCCCTTCTGGATCCCAATGTCCTCCACAGCCAGACCGAGGAGGATATCCAAGGCACCAGAAGGCCTGTCAGCCTCAGGTAACATATTTTTGTAGCCAGATGTCTCATTCTGAGCTACTATCTAGAAATCCACTATGTGGTTGTCTTATTTGAGAGGTAAAAGGATGGCCAGCAGGTAAAAATAGCAGAACTGAAGAGAAGCACTGCATTTAATTCTATCTAATTGATGCTGCTGTGGGTGGGAATCAGAGTTCATCTCCTAGACGTTAATTAAGGCAGAAATACAGTGAAATGTCAGTCCTCTGGCTGCAAGGGCCCTTTTCAGGGGGGAAGCTGGAAAAGTAGACCTGGTATTTCTCTGCTGTCACAGGGCTCATAATATAGGGCTGCAAGCTTAATGTGGCCTCAGAAAGTACCCTGTCTCCCAATCAAGAGCCTTTCAGCAGAGAAGGACTGGACCCTAGTCCTATGGTCCTGGCAGCTGTATCCATGGGAATCCCCCTCCAACAGGAACAGAAAGAACACTTTGCAATTAAGGGCTCTGAATTTGGTGTTGTGCATATGCTGAAGTTCCCAAGCATTCCCCCAAAAACTATATTTCACCCACCCACACCCTTGGCAGAAACAAAAACACTGTGTTCTTCTTTTTTAATGAATTACCAATTGATGAGCTCTAAAGAGGAGAGGGGCAGGGAGATGCTGGCTTTAAATTAGGGCTAAAGAAAGGAAAAGAAACAAGCCAGAAGAAGGCAACCTACTTTTCCTAAATTTAGTAGGCTTTGACATCTCTGGAAAAGCATGTTTGTGGGACAGAATGCCAAACTCCAAAAGAAAGGAAACAAATCGAATAAATAATCTGAAAAAGCATCACATTTTGAGGCCAAGACTGGAAGCACAGAGCCATGCTGGAAGGCAGCGTGAGATCAAGAATAAACCCTTCAGCCCACATTGAGCTTTCTTTGCAGAAGATGTAAAACGTGCTCTGCCATTTTCTTCCAGAGATGAGGGGGAAAAAGAGCATCTGAGAGACAGGGAACATGAGCTGTTTCTGTGAATATCTTTCTGCGGGTACGCACGCAACATACTTGGCAGTATTTCCCAGAAATACTTTTATGGATCTCTGCTTGGCTCCACTGCTTTTTGCTACTAAAGCAACAGAAATAAAACCAGGTTTACCTTTATCTGAGGCCTTAGATTCTCTTAGACCTGGAGTCCCACACACTTTCTTTAAAGGGTGACATTGTAAACATTTTAGGCTTTGGGGGCTATACATTCTCAGTCTCCACCACTCAGTTCTACTTCTGTAGCACAAAAATAGCAGGAGACAATAAATGAAAGAGCCTGGCTGTGTTCTGGTAACACTTTACTGATGGTCACTGAAATTGGGCTTCTGAAATTTCTCATCAAATTATTATTCGTCACGAAAGACTATTATTACTGGTCTTTTGATTTTTATCACCATTTAAAAATGCAGGAAGCGTTCATAACACTCGGGCTGTCCAAAACAAGCAATGTGTGGAACTTCTTTCTGTGGGCTGCCTTTTGTCAACCCCAGTTTAGGCCATACGGAACCAGTGTGATCCTCTCCTACCTGTTTTTGGATCCCAAGTTTGAGCACTTAAACTATAGCAGGTGTGATGGTAGAGGGATTTAATTTTATGATCCAAATACTGATGCTGGATGGAGACTGTTTCTTATGGCTTGGCCGCGGCATCCAGGTGATATTTAAACATGTGCAGTGATTATCTTCACTATCAGCCTGCTGCCTATGACATGGCAGGCACTTTGCAGAATAATGCATACATGTTCCTAAGTCACGTATGAAGTGTGTGGCCCTAGTTCAGTGGTAAGCATGATGGGTGCAACCTCCTGGAATTCCTACTGGCTTTGACATGATCTCATGAAATCCGTATGGCAAATCAGTGAGGGGGGGGCACTGCAACTGCTCCATTTCATAGATGAGAAAGCTGAGAATCACAAAGTCTGGGACCACTCCACCTGTATATCGCAGAGCTGCAGTGTTTTTTCTCCTCTGCCAAAGGTGCTCATCCCTTCAAGTGTTCCACACTCCCAGTCAAGACCTTAATTCCATCAGTCATGCTCATGAGCAAACTTAGCTTGCACTCATATGAGACCATGTCTGGCCTCTTAATTTCCCATGTGTTTCGTCATATGTTTTATTAAAGAAATAATAAATGTGTGGCGGCAAATGAGCAAGACCTAAAGCTTACACATTCTGGGGGAGGCTTTGTAAGTATAAGAATGCAGCTATAAAATTATTGGCATCTCACAAGTAGTTAAAGGCATTTGTCAGTTCAACTGCCAAATATTTATATTTAAAAGATCTACCCTGTGCTAAACATTTTTCTAGGCACTGAGGATGCAGCAGTAAACAAAATAGACAGAAATGTCTGCTCTCGGGGATTTATGTTATACTGGGGGGAGACAGGCGGTAAACAATAAAATAAGTAAAACATATGCTATGTCAGATGGTGATAAGTGCTGTGGGAATAAAACAAGCATTGAAGGGTGATTGGGAGTGCCAGAATGGTATGGGAGTGGGAGAGTGAGAGAAGGACACAGTTTTAAAGAGAGGCTTGTCAAAGAAATATTACCACGGAGGTGGTATTTGAAAAAAGACCTCAAGGAAATGAGAGACTCGACCATGTGTCCCTCCAAGGCAAGGAGATTGCAGGCAGAAGGCCCAAAAAGAGCAAAATCCTGGAGACACAGGTGAGGAAAGGCAAGGAGACAAGGGGGTGGAGCCCAGTGAGGGAGGGGAGGAAGAATGAGAGTTGAGGGGTGGGGGTAGGGTAGTTCCAAAGTGGCAGGCAGAGCCTTCAGAGATTTAGTGCCCAATGGACAACTTCTGAGCGGGTCGTTGAACGGTTTTAAGCAAAGGACCAACATAATCTAATCCAATTTACATTGGAACAGGACCACTTCAGAAACTGTTGGAAGAAGAAAGTGTAGAAAGCAAAAATAGAAATTACTGCAGTCATTTAGAGAGCAAAGGGGGATCTTGAACCACAGTGGCAACTGTAAAGGTAGAGTCTCAGACAGTTTGGACTATTAGAGCAAAACCCCATAGACTGAGTGGGTTATAAGCAAATATATGTATATCTCACAGTTCTGAAGGCTGGGAAGTCCCAGGTCATGGCACTAGCGGATCCGGTGTCTGATAAGCACACCCTTCCTGACTCACAGATAGAGCTTTCTGGAGTCTCTTTTTTCTTTTAAGTGCACTAATCCCATTCATGGGGGGGTTCTATCCTCATGTCCTAATCATTTTCTAAAGACCCCACTTTCTAATACCATCATTTGTGGGTTATTATGTCAACATATGGAGGGGAGGGCAGGCAGAAACATTCAGATGATCCAAGACAGTAAGAAGGGATCAGATTGAAATCCAGGACAACAAGATGTGCTGGCCACGGGTGTGGATCAGGAGAGGAGGCAGGAACCAAAGATAAGCCCCAGTCTCTTGGTCAGGCAACAGGAAAGATGGAGTTGCTAGTCACTAAGATGGGGAAGACAGTGACAGGAGTCAATCTGCGAGTACAAGACAGAGAAGTTTGTCTTGGGATATGAGTTGTCTATTAGGCACTGAAGCAAGAATGCCAAACAGTGGTAGAGTCCAAAGTTCCTAAGCGTGGTATACACCACGTGTTGAGGACTAAGAGGAGGGGAAGGAAGAAAGACAAACCGCCATGCTGGTTCAGCTTGCAGACTGAGAATGCAACTGTACCACCTCCATCACACTTGCTAACTTACAGTTTACTTCAACAATTTGGAAGTTTGGCTAGGGTCCACTGATTTGAGTATGACATCTTTTGGAAATTTCGTACACTCCTTTTACTAAAATATTTGGCAAGATGAACTGGAGAATTTGTGGTTAATTTTATTAGCTGGAGAGTAGAGATTCTTTACTTTTGACACATTATAATTTTCTCTTAGGTTCCTAGTCTCAGTGATGGTCTTTTTGAAATTTTGATATTTAAAATTTCACTTAATATCATCCAGCTCAGGTTACCACATGACATACTAATATACATTGATCAAATTACCAAATCCACTTTAACTATTAAAATTGAAATAAAAACTTTTTTTAGGATGGTACCTGAATCCACACAGGTGGTGTATTTGTGCATTTTCTCTCTGAAAAACATAAAGTGGTGTCATCTATAATCAACATGTTCTATTGCTTCTCCACATTGATATCCACATTCTCAAAGGGGAATTCATTGCATGGATGGTTGTGATCTCCTTCCACTCTGACAATATTGAAATGGCAAAACCAATGTCAGCTGTTGGTTGAATCTCTAGGGATCACCTTGTCCATGAGCCTCTCATAAACTTCAAATGCTCATTTGCACAGTCTTATCAGAGGAAAAAGTCAGTGTTTCTTCCTGAATTCCCACCCTCTTTCCTCACATTATAGAAATAAAGGCAAACATTTCATAATAATATGTTACCTTGCATTCATGTCCACTAAATTTAATATTAGAAAAATGGCCTTCAGAGAACTATGTTTTGGAATAAAGCTTACATTTCAAGAATAGCTTTGATACAGTATGAAAACAAGGCAAGAGTATAAAAATGTGCCAATATGTATTCAATGCAATTGGCTATGCACTGTTTGTCTTGTCTGTTGCAAATGTAAAAATCTCAGGACTGGAGATGAGTATGTATGGGGAAAGTCACAGATTTTCTTTAAATATTATTATTCTTTTGGAAAAAGAAAACAAATTCACAAAGGATATGATTTGTTGGTTTTTCTCCCCTTGAGTTGAAGTGAGCTCTTAAGTTTAAGATAAAAGAAAGAGTACACCTGAATTTTGCCTAGTGCTTTTTCCCAGGCAGAGAAAATGCAGGTAGGGAGAGGAAACTTACCTGACAATGTCCTGTGCACAGAGTTGGACAGGATGCCTCTAGCTGCAGAAGGAGCAAGTGCAGAGGAGCCCAGAGCAGCAATTCTGGCTGTTCAAGCCACACGGTGTGCCAGCCACCAGGGTTGAGAGTCGAAGCATATTCATGTGCCTTGATCTTGGCTTCTGTGTGAGATACCATGTTAACAATCCTGTTGCCCACTCCACCCTGGCTTGAGATTTAAATAAAAACAAATTACAGGTCTTAACAGTGATAGATGGACTGCTTTTACATTTGTGTAGAGTATTTTTGCTCTAAGATTAAAGGCTTACGCATTTATCTGCATAAACTAACCCCTGGAGTAGGGTACTGCTGACATTTTCCAAGAAAAATGAATATCCTAACTTATTCCAAAGAGAAGACTTGGTATTTGTATGGCCAGAGTGACCTTTGCAAGTGCCCTTTCAGATTAGGTGCACTACATGGAAAATTGTGCTCTTACAGTACTCCATAAATCATACCTACCAATTTTCTTTAAAGGGGTATGTAAATATCAGTGTACCAGGTGGGTAAACAACACTAACCTCGTACAAATGGCTTGAAAATTGAAGAAAAGCACCTTATTTTGCTGCTGAAATTGCTTTTGAAGCCCAACATCGGGGCTTAGTTTGTAGAATGCATGAAATGATTTGAGCACAGGGAATAGAAAATGGGCTGATGATAACCATCCTCGACACAGTTCTCCTATTTCTGAATTCTTTCTGTGATCAAAGATATCGTTGCTGCGTATTACTTTTCTTTGCATATCCCAAATACATGTACATTTTAAGTGACATCTTCATTATCTACATATTTCCAAAATGGTCAGACAGCTATTCTAGCTGGCTAATATCTCTAGACGGACGTTCATGGAAGTCTTCTCATTTTGATTACATAACACTTCATTTAAGAAGAAAACAGAAAACCTTAGAGAGAAAACTAAAGAGAAAAGCTATAGCTTTTGAAACTCACAAAGTCTTAATATGAGTAAGTACTATTTTTGTGATTTAGTGAAATGCATTAATTCACTCTTTATTTTAAAATAGAAATAGAGAAATGGGGGGAGGGGAGGATCCTGCTACCAAAACATTTTAATGGAATGTCTGTGGCATAAGATACAGCTTGTACTGCACCCAAGTGACGTGACTATTTTGAAACTCAGTTTTGTACTTTTTTTTTCGTGAGCTAGAAATCCCTGACTTTGAACCATTTGGAAACTTGTGGCAAGAAGCATGATGGACATCTTGAGAAGAATGTTACATACAATAAAATTAACATTTCTTAATCAGGTAACTTGCAAAGGGGTAAGATTTTTATATCACATAGGGTTTAAGCAAATAACTCTTAACACTTCTGCGTATGTAAATAGCTAGAAAAATTATGAAAGCATCTCAATTAAATGTCTTATTCACTATTCAGTTTGCCAGTTATTTTTGAATGCTTGACTATTTTTAATGGGGAAACATAGACTATGTAACACATTGTTTTCCTTACAATCGTTTTTATTTTCCATTTTCTCTCCACTGACCAAAATATTCCTTGAATAAAGGTTTTGTCTTTCTAGCCCTTAAACAATAAGAAATGAGTTTCTGCATTTCTTAAAGACTGCATTTCTTAAAGCATTTGTAAAAATCAAATCACCAAATGGTGCAAGTAACATAGGCATCTACCTTGCTTTCCTAGTTCTTTCTTCTGTGGTTAGGAGTAGTTACTATGTATGAGTAACTTCCACTCCTTTGTTCCTATTAGGAATAAAGAAGAAGCAAAAATGTCTAGTCAGGCATTAGGTGCTGGTAGGTAGAGTGTACCAAGTATGCTACATTCTTTGCCTTAGGCACATTTGCAGTGCTGAGCTCTGTTTTCCTTCATTTCTGTGCATGATATTTTGCAGTCAATACTTTCTCCTCTTTTGTTGACCAGTTTCCTGCTGTTTAAAAGTATAATCCTTGATACTCCTTCCAAACAATATTTCCCGGCCTTCTTACTGAAAAGTGAAGGTTGAAAGCTTTTACTTAATATTTTTGTAAGTGAAGATTAAAAATGTAGTGAATATGGGGGGCGGTAGTTAAGCTAGAAGCATGGAAGGAACCGGAAATTAGCTCCTCCCACAAACACGGCAAATCTATAGCCATATACAGCATAATATCCTCTGAAAAAAGAACCTGAAAGCTAGCTGAACAATATCTATACAGCAAAGAATAAATAGGCCACACATAGGTAGGAGAGGCAGAGATGTGGTCTCAAGAAACCCCACCCAGATGCAGCAATCCAGTCAGGATGGATCTCCTGGTACAGAGCATATCCCGGAGGAATAAGAATTTTGTGCCCCACATCAGGCATCCCAACCCTTGGGGGCTTCAGTAGAGAAATGAGCCCCCAAAGCAACTACTCTTGAATACCAGTGTGGCTTCCTTCCAAGAAAACTACAGGGTTGGAGGAAATAGAAAATCCAGTCTTAAAGGGTTCATATACAGATCCACTGACCCTAGAACCCAGTCAAAAGCAATGATTTCAAAGGCACCTGGACCATCTGTGAAGGAAACTGATTTGTTAATCTTAAAGCATCTGCCAGAGAGGAAGGAGTCTGTTGGGACTCTCCAGGGATGGAGGCACTAGCAAGCTCTGTTTTTGCATTCCCATCTAGAATGCTAGGTCTGGTGGGTACACCTTGCCCCTGCATGCCTGGTCAGTCAGTCTGACCAAGTGCCCTGTCCCTGCACACCAATGTACCACATCCAGCACAACCCACAGAGGGGATGCCCTTTGAGTGCCTGGCTCTGGTGGCCAGGAAAGATTGTTTCTGGGCCCTATGGGCCTGAAACAAAGGAGAGACTGTCCTTGGTAGCCACCACACCCTAGAAGGAAAAGTAAGCTTTAAGTTTGTCACACATCCCTAGGCTAGAGAAGTGCCCCCAAGACACATGGTCAGAGAGACACCGTATTAATACCCCCCCCATTGCCTTGCTGCAGCTCACTGACACCTCCCAGATAGGAGCTTAGACACACATCCAAATCCACTGTTTTAGCAACTGTCATCCAGGAAACACCTC
The DNA here is from genome assembly GCF_011100685.1 of Canis lupus familiaris. Classification (NCBI taxonomy): domain Eukaryota; kingdom Metazoa; phylum Chordata; class Mammalia; order Carnivora; family Canidae; genus Canis; species Canis lupus. The sequence continues at coordinate 44,253,864 of NC_049224.1, forward strand.
TAGATCTCCAGTCTGGAAGTCAGCAGGCTTTATGATTGCAGACCCGTAAGAATGTATACATTTACATATCTGAAAGCTGCTGTCTGAGGAACTACCTTACAATTAGCTTGAAACTAGGCAGTTTCTGAATCCCTTCCCTTTGGAAGACTGATAGGTCTTGACACACCTTCAACAAGTGGGACCTATCAAGAACAAATCAGATTACCAAACAATCATAAAGGTCCAAGGAACAACCAAAAGCTAGGGCAAGGTTGAACAATAAAGTTCATCTCCTACCCAAAGCTACTGTTTCAAGACTGGGAGATGTAGGAGCATTGGGTGGCTCAGTCCATTAAGCATCTGATTCTTGATTTTGGCTCAGGTCATGATCTCAGGGTCATGAGACTGAGACCCACATGGGGCTCCAAGCTGGGTGTGGAGCCTGCTTAAGATTTTCTCTCTGCCATTCCCCCCAGTGCTCGTGTGCTCTCTCTTCTTCTCTTTCTCTTCCCCTCTTTCTCTCTCTCTCTTTCTTTCCCTCTCTTTCTCTCTCTCTCTGTCCCACAAAAAAAGGGGAAAAAAATGGAGTATGTAGCTGTTTTACCTAGAGCATAAAAACAAACACAGAGAGGGAAACAAAATGAGGAGATGGGTAATTATGTTTTAAACAAAAGAACAAGACAAAAATCTCACAAAAAGACATTAATCAAACAGAAATAGCTAATTTCCCTGATAAAGAATTAAAAGTAGCTGTCCTAAAAATGCTCACTAAACTTGGGAGAAGAATGGATGAACATAGAAAGAACTTCAGCAAAAAGACAGAATACATAGGAAAGTACCAAACAGAAACCACTGTGCTGAAGAATACAATCCCTAAACTAAAAAAAAAGAAAAAAAAAAAAAAAAAACACTAGAGGGGATCAATAGCAGATTAGATCAAATAGAAGAAGAAATCAGCAAGCTGGGAGATAGGACAGTGGAACTCATCCAGTCAGAGCAATGAAAAGATAAAAGAACTTAAAATCTAAAATAAAAATTTAAGAATTCAAAATGAAAATAGTTTATGGGATCTGTGGAACAGCATCATGAAGAATACCATCTGCATTATAGAGGCTCCAGAAGGGAGAGAGAGAGAAAGTGTAGACAACCTATTTGAAGATATAATGGCTGAAATTATCTACATGATAAGGAAAATAAAAAAATTGTAGTTTTTAGAATGCATTCAAATTTAAGGTGCTATTAAAATTGTTACAGACATGTGATGTTATATGTGAACCCCATGCTAACCACAAAGCAAAAATCTATTGTTTATAGACAAAAGACAACGTGAAAGGAATCAAAACATAATACTAAAGAAACTCACCAAACCACAAGAGAAGTGAACAAGAGAAGAAAGGAACAGAGAAAACCTACAAAAACAGCTAAAAAAATTCAACAATATGTCAATAAATACCTACTTATCAATAATTACTTTGAATGTAAATGGACTAAATTCTCCATTCAGAAGACAAAATGGTTGGAAAAACACACATGTGTGTTTCCTACTAGAGATGCTTCAACTCTCCTCAGACTAAGAGTGAAGGATGGAAAAAGATATTTCAAATTGACAGAAACAAGAAGAAAGCTGGTATAGCATAAAAATACTTGTGTCAGACAAAATAGACTTTAAAACAAATATTGTAATAAAAAAAACAAAGAAGAACATCATATAATGATAAAGGGGTCAGTCTAACAAGAGGATCTAACATTTCTAAACATCTATCCCAACATGAGAGCACAAAATATATAAACCAAATATTAACAGACCTAAAAGGAGAAAAAGACAGCAATACAATAATACTAGGGAACTTTAACACCCCACTTACATCAATGAGTAGATCATCCAGATGGAAAATAACTAAAGAAACATTAGCTGTAAGTTACACATTAGACCAGATGGACTAAGTAAGTATATAAAGAACATTCCACCTAAAATCAGCAGAATACACTTTCCTCTCTGGTGCATATGGAACGTTCTCCAGGATAGAGCAAATCATTAGGCCACAAAACAAGTCTCAAGAAATATTTTTAAAGATTTATTTATTTATTTAAGAGAGAGAACATACATGAGAGTAGGGGCAGGGGCAGAAGGAGACAGATTTCCAAGCAGGTTCCCGGCTGTCTGAGTGTGGAGCCAGACATGGGGCTCCATCTCACGCCCCTGAGATCATGCCTAAGCTGAAACCAAGAGTTGGATGCCCAGCTGACTGAGTCACCCAGGTTCCCCAAGTCTCAATAAATTTTTTAAAAGGCTGAAATCATATCAATCATGTTCTGTGACCACAACAGTATGAAATCAGAAATTAATTATAGGAAGAAAAACAGAAAAATCACAAATGTGTGGAGATTAAGCAACATGCTACTGAACCACCAATGGGTCAATGGAGAAATCAAAAAAGTACCTGAAAATAAATGAAAATGTAAGTACAACAATCCAAAATCTATGGGCTACAGCAAAAGCAGTTTTAAGAGGGAAATTTACAGTGATATAGGCCTATCTCAAGAAACAAGAAAACATTTAAAACAAGCTGACTTTACACCTAAAGAAACTTAAACAATAGCAGCCCAAAGTTAGTAGAAGGAAGGAAATGACAAAGATCAGAGCATAAATAAATGAAATAGAGAATAAAAAGACATTAGAAAATATCAATGAAACTAAGAGCTAATTCTCTGAAAGATAAAATTAACAAACTGGTAACTAGATTCACAAAGAAAAAAAGAGAAAGGACTCAAATCAGATATGAAAGAGAAGTTACAACTGACACCACAAAAATACAAAGAATTATAATAAACTACCATGAATAATTATGCACCAACAAATTGGGCAACCTAGAAGAAATGTGTATATTTCTAGAAACACAACCTTCCAAGATTGCATCATGAAGAAATAGCAAATCTGCATAGACCAATTACTAACAAGGAGACTAAATCAGTAATCAAAAACCTTCCAACAAGCAAAAGTCCAGGACCAGACGGCTTCATTGATGAATTATACCAAACATTAAAAGAAGATTTAATAACTGTCCTTCTCAAGCTCTTCCAAAAATTTTTATTTCCAAACTCATCTTAGGAGCCCAGCATTACTCTGATTCAAAACCAGACAAGGATAGCACAAAAAAGAAAATTATAGTCCAATATCTCTGATGAAAATAGATATAGTAATTCTCAACAAAATATTACAAACTAAATTCAACAATATATTTAAAGGATCATATGCTACAATCAAGTGGAATTTATTCTATGGAGGCAGGATGGTCCAATATCCACAAATCAGTGTAATATATCACATTAACAAAATTAAGGATAAAAATGATGATCATCTAAATAAATAAAAAAAGCATCTGACAAAATTCAACATCCATTTATGATTAAAAACTATCAATTATCAATGAGTGAGTATAGAGAAAATGTACCTCAATGCAACAAAGGCCATACATGACAAGTTCATAGCTACTTAACAGTGAAAAGGTGAAAAATTTTCCTCTAAGATTAACAACAAAACAAGGATGCTCAATTCTTCATCATTTTTATTCAAAATGATTTTGGAAATCCTAGCCAGTACAATTAGGAAAGAAAAAATAAATAAGTAAAGGCATCCAAATCAGAAGAAGTAAAACTGTCACTATTTGCAGATGACATGATATAATATAGAAAATCCTAAAGGCTCCATCATAAAACTATTAGAACTAATAAATGAATTCAGTAAAGTTGCAAGATACCAAATCAATATAGAGAAATTTGTTGCATTTCTATACCCTAATAATAATCAGAAAAAGAAATTAAGCAAACAATCCCATCTACAATTGCACAAAAAAATAAAATACCTAGAAACAAAATGAATCAAGGAGGTGAAAGATTTATTCTCTGAATAATAAAAGATTGATGAAAAAATTGAAGACAGAAATCAATTGAAAGATTCCATGCTCATGAATTGGAATAACTAAAATTGTTAAAATGTGTACACTAACCAAAGAAATCACAGACTCAATGCAATCCTTTCAAAATCCCAATGGTATTCTTCACAAAATTAAAACAATTCTAAAATTTGTATGGAACCACAAAAGATCCTCTATAGCTATAGAAATCTTGGAAAAGAACAAAGCTGGATTTATCACATTCTGATTTTGAATTATACTCCAGAGCTATAGTAATCAAAACAGTATGGTGTTGTCATTAAAACAGACACATAGATCAATGGAACTGAATAGAGAGCCCCCCAAACCCCAAACATATATAGTAAATTAAATCTATGACTAAGAAGATAAAAATATACAATGGGTAAAGAATAGTCTCTTCAACAAATAGTTTTGGGAAAACTGGACAGCCACATGCAAGAGAATGAAACTAGACTACTATCATGCACCACACAAAAAAATAACACAAAATGGGTTAAAGACTTGAATGTATAACTTGAAACTATGAAAATTCTAGAAGAAAATATAGGCTGTAATCTCCTTGACGTTAGTCTTAGCAATGATTTTTTTTTATCTGACTCCAAAAGGCAAGAGTAACAAAAGTAAAAATAAACAAATGAGACTGTATCAATAGCCAAACTGTGGAAGGAGCCTCGGTGCCCATCGAAGGATGAATGGATAAAGAAGATGTGGTCTATGTATACAATGGAATATTACTCAGCTGTTAGAAAAGACAAATACCCACCTTTTGCTTCGACGTGGATGGAACTGGAGGGTATTATGCTGAGTGAAATAAGTCGATCGGAGAATGGTCTCATTTATTTGGGGAATATAAATAACAGTGAAAGGTAATAAAAGGGAAAGGAGGAAAAATAAGTGGGAAATATCAAAAAGGGAGACAGAACATGGAAGAATCCTAACTCTGGGAAACGAACTAGGGGTGGTGGAAGAAGAGGTGGGCAGGGGCTGGGAGTGACTGGGTGGTGGGCACTGAGGTGGGCACTTGACGGGATGAGCACTGGGTGTTATTTTGTATGTTGGCAAATTGAACACCAATAAAAAATAAATCTATTATTAAAAAATAAAAATTAAAAAAAATTAAAAACAGCTTCTGCACAGTGAAGGAAACCATCAACAAACTGAAAAGGCAACCTACTAAATGGGAGAAGATTTTTGAAAATCATAAATCTGAAAAGGGGTTAATATCCAAATCATGTAAAGAACTCATACAACTCAACAATAACAACAAAATCAAATAACTTTCTTTAAAAATGAAAAAAGAAAAAGAAAATTAGCAGTGGATCTGAAGAGACATGCTACAAGGATAGCCAACCAGCACATGAAAGATGTTCAGTGTTACTAATTATAAGGAAAACGCAAATCAAAACCACAATGAAATATCACTTCACACCTGTTAGAATGGTTATTATCAAAAAGATAAGAAAGTAAGTGTTGGATAAGATGTGGAGAAAAGGGAACCCTCATATACTGTTGGTAGGAATGTAGTAAATTGGTGCATCCACTACAGAAAACAGTATGAAAATTCCTCAAAAAATTAAAAATAGAACTATCATATGATTCAGCTTTTCCACTTTGGGGTATTTATCCAAACACTAATTCAAAAGAAATGCAAGAATCCCTATGTTCACTGCAGTATTATTTACAATCGGCAATATATAGAAACAACTTAAATGTTTATCAGTGGATGAATGGATATGTATACATCCATATACACACATGCACACACACGCACACATACACTAGAATACTATCCAACCATAAAAAAAAAGAAGAAAATCTTGCCATTTGCAACAATATGGATAGAACTTGAGAGTATGTTCATGAACTAAGTCAAAGAAACACAAATACCACATTCACTTATATGTGAAATCTAAAAAACAAAACAAATGAACAAACAAATCAAATAAAAAATAAAATCATGGTCACAGAGAAGATGGGTGGTTACCAGAGCAGAAGGGAGTGAGGTCAGTGGGTGAAATGGATGAAAAAGCTCAATTCTATGGTGATGGGTAGTAGACTCATGAGAGTGATCACTGTGTATTGTATGCAAATATTGAATTATAATGTTCTATACCTGAAAGATACATGTTACATACCAATTTTACCTCAATAAAAGCAGAATGAATGCAATTCCAAAATTTAACCCTATTATTTTTATCTCTTACAGTTAAAGAAGTCACAAAAGTCTCAGATTTTGAAAAAAAAAATTCTTTTTGAACACCAAATTTCAGGAACATGAAAATTCATGACTCAGTACAGCTAGTTTGTGAATAATATATAGCCCTCTAGATTAAGCACTGAATTAAAAATAGGTAACTTAGACTCACCAGTCCATGATTTTTTTAAGTGTTTATGAGGCAGTCGGTAACATCTTCTTCAGTGTCCAGCAATATATGCTGCATGTGTGGAAAAATGATACTATTAGAAAGAAGGATATTTTCGTTAAAGAAAAAACTACCTTCACTGCATTTCTACAGCACCTTGAATTTCATAACTTTCTTCTTACAGCCACTCCTGCTTTGATTCAGTCAACAAATATTTATTGAGTGCCTACTCTGTGCCAGGTACTGTTCTAGGCTCTGAGGATACAGAAGTGAATAAAACAAGAAAACAAAAAAACCTCTGCCTCAAGCGGTAGAATTACTAACACTCTAAAATCAATGAGCCATATACTACTAGCACAGCACTTTCTAAGCATAGTGTCCAAGAAATGACCTTGTTTTTCATGTCACCTGAAGTTCAACATATTTCCAAGAATCAAAGAGGGCATCTCTTTTGTTTAAAAATTGAACATATAAAAGAATATTCAGTATTTGCTCTTTACCATATTTTTAAATTGCCTTAATTAATAAAACCTTTTTGATAAATATAATATTTATTATTTAATTTACTTCTAAGATCATTTATCTATTTTTCTATAATGGGTAGATTATATGAATCATTAATAACCTTTTACTAGTGTATTTCTATTATTGATCATGCTGCTTAGCCTTAACACCTCCATACATTTTTTTCTAACTGATTTATCCAAAATCAATTTCTACCATCTAGATTTTCTACTAAACTTATAGTACGTATTGCACAATTCAGCAATCACAGATTTTCTAGTTTTAGTTCCATTGGCTTGGTTTCCCTTATTGCTTTGAAAAACCTTGAAAGAATAGCTAACTTCTCAGACTCCTACTTCCCCAGCAGCTAACATAATGCAAGCAGGAGGAGCTGAAAATCACATTTCTTTTTGACTAAGAGGTTCTATTCAGGGCCTCCTTCTTCTTCTTCTTCTTCTTTTTTTTAATTACCAAATTCTGGATTCATTAAAACTGTAGTGGATTTTTTATAAGTGCTAAAAAAAAGGAGGAAAATTTCTTAAAAGAGCAATTTTCCATTTCAATAGAAAGTTTTGTTAGACAAAATAAAATAAATATGCTTGTGATATTCAAAATATACATACTTGTATTGAAACTTGTCTCCCTCTTGAATTGATATAGAAAGTGACCCTGTGAAATACGTGTGCATATTTCACACATTTTAAATCAATTTTTTAAAAGATTTTTATTTATTCATTTGAGAGAGAGAGAGAGAGAAACAACAAGCAGGCACAGGGGCAGAGGAAGAGAGAGAAGCAGACTCCCCGTTCGGCAGGGACCCTTGCACGGGGCTCAATCCTAGAACCCTGAGATCATGACCTGAGCCAAAGTCAGATGCCCTTAAATCAACTGAGTATTGAAGTCAGGAAAGTCTCTAATACAGAGACAGAGTTTATATAGATTTTCTTTAAAATTCTGTCAACTTACCTACCTTTTTTAAGAAGAGAATGATCAAACCCTAAATTTTCAAAGTGTAAGGTACATAAAAATATGAGTTAAAAAAATAAAACCTTTAAGGTGTCATTTAATATTTTCAGTTTTATTTGCTGCTTCCATGAATTTTACAAATTCAACAGAGGTAAGAGGACTAAGCCTGACATAGAAAAGCATAATAAATCAAGTGTCCTACTTCCACCGCTATTTGGAGCTAAATTTTACATATATGTTTTAAAGATAAGCATAATGTGATATATGAGCATGTTGAATCCTAAAGTCACCCCATTCATTATTAGTTCCTTGGGTTTATTAGTCCGATTCTCTCTCTTTAGGCAACTCCCAGTAAACGGACTGCTAAGAGGCTACCCTGTGCTACTTAGGGAATTGAGAAAAGTGATAGAGTGTATATGGTACACCTCCAGAGTTGTTCTTAGGTAAAATTCAGAAAGGAGGAGCATCTTCATCCTCCCTTTCACAGGCTCCCTTTCTCTAAACCATGTCTCAGTTCACCCTTTCCCTTCACCCCAACGCCATCTATTACCATCATGCTACCTGCCAGTCTCCCTGATCCCTCTACTATGAAACCTTAGCCAGATTTATAGACCTTACTGTCCTCCCAAAGAAAGCTTACTTGTCCTGTGCTCCATTTATTCTGTTCTTTTCAATCAGTTAGCTGGCATACAAAAATATTTAGACAAAGATGCATTTGCACAAAGTTCTTCATGGATAGTAATGATTTAGTGTATACTTCTCCCAGATAATTAATATAAGCAGATAATTTTAAGTTTTTAGGACAGATTTTTTGGGTATATCTCTAGATGTGGGATTGGTAAACATTTTCTGTAAAGGGCCAGGTGGTAAATATCTTAGATTTTACAGTCTATATGGTCACTGTTGCTCACCTCTGCCACTGTAGCTTGAAAGTAGCTGTAGGCAATACATGAATAGGTAGGCTGCTGTTCCCGTAAGACTTTATTTACAAAAACAAGGGGTCAGCTGGTATTGGCCTAGAGACCATAGTTTGACAACACTGTCTACAGTAACCAAATAAATGGGGGTTGGAGGATATAAGTGGAGAGGACAGAGAGGCCTTCCAACCCCCATATAGCCAACTATCCCATACCCTCCATACCATATAACCAAATACTCCTTTTGAAAAATCACCCCTGAATAAGTGGGATGCCAATGGACCCAGCCAGTCTCTAGCAGCAATTATTTAAGTTTCATGAAAGACACTAAATGTCCAATGTCCCTATGTAATTTGTCTCCTACCTCCTGTCGTGTGGGGTTTTTTTATTATTGTTTTAATGGGACAGAGCCAGGGAAGTAGTATTTCTCTCATTACAAGCAGACAGGGTTCCTTTCATTAACAAGAGCCAATCAAGCTTCTCTCTTTGCCATTAGGAAGCTCACGGGAAAATGTTGTACTTTATTACTATCATCTTCCTCAATATCAAGACTTTTCCTCTTCTCCCCCCTTTGACTTGACTTCTTTTCCTTAAGTTGTTGTTAACGGTTTACTGCTAATTGTATTGTGTTCACTGTAGTCAGTTTTGATCCTTTCCAGGAAGTAGTGAAAAATAAAATATAGACCCCCAAAAAGTACATGAGAAACATGTAGAAGAATGGTGCTTTTGCTTTCTGGTGAAACCAGAGCTACCTCATAAACATGTCAGCCAAACATACGCTTCAGACTAGTGTGTTTGGCCATATTGCAAGATTGAAAATATTTCTCCATGATTGTGCCGACAGACAAAACAGTCTGTTAGTCCAGACGCCTTATGGAAGGTGTATCATATTCTGTGTTTGTCAGTGACCTAAGTCTGGCCACTCGACAATCACATCTGACCTCTGGCAGAGGAGGCTGACTGGCAGCAGTGGGGCTCTGTCCTCTGTGGGGAAGCTCCTGTGGCTATAAAAGTCAGTGAGGAATTCCCTGCTGGTAGCACTGCCTTGCTACTCCCTGGAATCATTAAATAAACTCTCAGGTCCTTCTGACAACAGTTAATGTATTGGGATTGCAGAGGAGCAGAGCAGAAGGATCAGAACATCAGGAATCGCTAATCTATCTGAATAATATCCCTAACATGGGGTACCCTTCCAAATCATCTCAAAAACCTGGGAGTAGCATGACAGGCTGAGAGAAGCAGTGGACCAGCAGCTGAAAGATTTGTAAGCAATCTGTCTTCTATCTACAACATGGTTATTGACTCAACCATTATGCAATCAGGAATAACTTAAAACCTTAACCAAACACTTCCCATAAAAAACCAACATTCAGCAGTAGAGGAATATTTCTAGAATTCTGGGTGACTTTCACTCCCTGTCTCCACTCCTACAGCTGAGCTAGCCTGTGATTAGCTCTGTTGGGTAGTCAATTACTGCAGTGCAAAGTTTCTCATTACATAAGTACAACCCTACTGGGGAAAACTGTGGATAAAAATACAAACCGTGTTTATAAAATAACATGTAAATGTAGGTATGTATGGGTTATTGTGTCCAACTTGGTAGTAGGACCAATAAGGTACCTAATGAAAACAAATAGGTGCTGATATCCTTAACTTACAGTATCTTCAAATTACTGCAGGTAAATGTTCAAGACCTCAGACATGCTTTTTTCTAAGACCTTGTGTTCCTTCTCAAAATCCTTCTTTTACTGATCAGGTAAATTCATGCAGAAGTTTTGTGGTCCTATAGCTTTCTCAGCTATAGATGGGGCTGCAAAGCACTTCAAGCAAGTCAGTAAACCCTAGGGCCTTAGAGGCAATAACCAGGCCTTTTAAGAGACCCTCAGCATCCCTGTGACCTGGCTCACAATACATCTTTATTATTTTTTCCACCCCTAAGAGTTAGAGGTGCCTAGGCTAAATATCACACACTGATAAGGAGACCTTCATTATGACACACCCTATGATGGAGTGCATGTAATTGACCAGAGTTTTTTGAAGGGGATGAAGAAGAGGAAGAGAAAGCTGGCAGGAGTGCCGTCAGGTGCCGTCCTGACAGTACAGTTCTACGTGGCATTGTGTTGTCAGGCTTGGCTGATTCTCAGATCAAAAGAGCCATCAATCTTCCCTAGATCTATACAGATCTGTCCTGGGTCAGAAGAATAATCAATAACCCTTAGTTCTCACTTCACAAAAACAAAGGAGCTGTTGGTTTGTTTACCTTTCAGATTGTGTCTTGATTAAGGATCATTAGTGGCCATTGTGGGATGAAATTCTATGTGTATTGCTAACTCGGTCAAGTTTACATTTCAGGATGCTGCATGTCACACAGAGGCAAACCGGCACACCACTTTCAGAGAGAGCTCCAGGGAGCAAGAAGCACACACCACGACCAGGACGGCAGGACATAATGAAAAAGCTATTGAGGATTAGAGATGAAGGGACATTAGAGTTAATTTAGCAAAACCCCACATTTTACAGATAAAGAAATTGGAGCTTCCAAAGGGCATTAACCTGCTCAAGGTCACTTTGCTGGATAAAGACAGTATGAGTTAGAGATGATGCACCTGCTACATATATACTTATTTTCTTGCCTGCTATAGATGTTAGTTAGAATTCATTTCTATGTTTTGGAGTTTTGTTTTCTTAGCAAGCAATAGGCTGCAGTAGAAACACCACAAGCTTTGAAAGCAGACAGCCTTGAGTTCAAAGACTGGTCTGCCATGGACAGACTGAATAACCTTCTGTGAGTTACTTCCCTCCAAGGGTCTGCTTCCTCATTACTATCCTGAAGATAATAATATCTACATATTAAGGTTGATGTAAGAATTAAGTAAAATATATATATATATATATATATATATATATATATATAATTGTCTGGCACAATACATAGCACATAGTAGGTGTTTGATCAATATATGCACCCTAGGGATCCCTGGGTGGCGCAGCGGTTTAGCGCCTGCCTTTGGCCCAGAGCACGATCCTAGAGACCCGGGATCGAATCCCACGTCGGGCTCCCGGTGCCTGGAGCCTGCTTCTCCCTCTGCCTGTGTCTCTGCCTCTCTCTCTCTCTCTCTCTCTCTCTCTCTGTGACTATTATAAATAAATAAAAAAAATTAAAAAATATATATGCACCCTATTTTCTCTTTTTCCCTCAACTATAGCACAAATTGGTTCTGGCTATTTGAGATTCATCTTTCTCTCCCACAGTTACTCCTGAAATGCAGATAACAGAATTTCTGTCTGAAATTCTGTATAGATGATACGTAGGTAGGTAAGTAGGTAGGTAGGTGGATGATAGCTTGATGCACATATGTTCAAAATTGAATAGCTTATGCCTATAAGCAAATGGGTGTACACATGTCATGCTCAATTACTATGTCCATACACACAAGTGGTGTTTGGTCACCCACAGAATAATGGCAAAATTAAATATGAAGATTTAACTTTGTCAATATATCAGTAAAAGTATGAGAAGCAACACAAGTTAACTCAGATAATAAACTCAATCACCATTAGGAACAAAACTGCAACAACAATAACAACTGCTCTAATATAACAGCATCCTACTAAGTCAAACTCCATTAAAATGTAATTTCTTTCAGAGTCACATTCTGTGATTATTTTCTGAACCAAAGAATGGCATGACATCTAGTTTTCCTGCATATCGAAATTGGTGTCTACACTCTAAATATTCCAACTGGAGATGTGTCCAAAAAAAATTGAGACCAGTGAAGTGAATTTGGATGGAGGTCAGTAATCAGCTCAAATTTGTTTATATTTTTGGTTTTCACTTTAGTTTCATTTCCCTGTATCACATTGCCCCTGGGGGAGGCAGTAAGGTCAGTCAATCAACAGAGAATGAGAAGAAGCCCAAACAGGCCTGTGACAATTCACATCACACAATCCCCTAGCTGGTGACCCTGACAGCTTTCTCTCTACCTCCTGCCCAGGCTCCCTATAAATGGCTTCAATAGCTATTCTCCTAACCTCAAAAAATGTCTCCAGGCTGTATGTATATCCTTCTCCTGGCCTTATACACTCTCACTAGAATCTACTTGGCCAGATTTCTTTCCCACTAAGTCACTTAAACCCAGATCTTTAGGGCTCTGGCTGACTATCTAATTGGACAGTCATCCTAGCTTTGACTTCCTTTTCTTCATAAAACACTGCCTTTGCATGGCTGGTTTCAGCAATCCTGGGATGCTTCCCTCCTTTATTTGGAATGGGCCCAGGGTACATTGTGTAGAATCCCTCTGTGAGTCAAAGTCTGCCTACCAGAGTTTCTGCTGTTCTTTCTGACTGGTCCACCATGTGCTGCATTTGAAGGACAGCCTCTCCTTTGGCGCCAAGAGCTAATTCACATTAAACCTGTCCTGTTGTCATTGAACCACAAAGAGGATAAACTGTAGCATTGTTTAGAAGTGAGGGGGAAAAGGAATCCAGCCCTGAATGATGAAAAGCACAGGACTCAGAGTAAGGACTCCTGTGCATTCATCTCTTACTGCTTTTATTGGGTCTCAGTCATCCATCTCATGGCCAGCCAACAAGGATGAAAACGTCATCCCTACAGATGGTGAGCCTGATGCTCAGGAAGTTCACCCATGGGCCTATGTCACACATCTAGGAAGTCATAGGGACCAGATATGAGCCTTGACCATCATTAATACACTGCTCAGGCTCTTTTGCCAAAGACAGCTGAGTTCATAGAAATAGTCTGGGTTGTTAAGAAGTAAGGTTGGGCTGGGCAACTCTGAAGAGTGGGGAATTTTAATCTTGGTGATATGAGAAATAGAGGAGTCTGGAAATTTGTTCCAGGGAAGAGAATAGGTAAAAGTGTTAGACACAGAGTAATAGCTCTCATGCTTGACTTTTCTTGGATATTTGGCCAGAAGCAACATTAGCTTGTTTCTCTGTGATATGAGCATAGAACAGGGTAAAAGGAGGAAATAGACACAGGGTACATAAAAATACTTGAAGAAGCTTTCTAACAAGCAAAACTGTATGAAAGATTGCCCAGAGGACCTAGTGAACTCATTGTCATGACATGTATTTTAAGCAGAGGTTTTGAAAACCATTTAGTGACATTGTCAAAACACAACTAAACACCTCAATGATAGCTCACATGACTGATTGGTTACTATATGCCTGGTATTCTTCTAGAGACTTTCCACATATCATCCCAATCAATATTTCCTTCAATACCCTATACTGGGTACTACCCCATTCTAAAGATGAGAAAACTGATGGTTAGGGGGATTAAGAAATTTGCTCAAGTTTCAAAGGTTTACTGGAACAGAGAGCCAAGCATTGAGCTGAGGGAGTCTAGCTTTTCTAAAAGCCATGCCTTGATGCAAGAGATTTCAGATGGCCCTGCTAACGCTAATACTACATGCAAGCCTCTCTCACCTCCAGGATTAGAGGTAATCACTTCTCCATCTCCCCACACTCACTAACATTGTCCATTTATCATCCAATAGGGAATATTATGGTCTTATTTCTTTACCATGTCAATGCATAACACGTTGAAATGAACAATAACTGAGAATAATGATGAGCGTCCATTAAAAGAGAACAAATTAAAGCCACACGACACATCTTTACCAACACCTCAGCAATGCACATGACAGGTCTCTGATACTTAAGGACATATTCAAAGAAAATGGCACTTTGAACTATAAATTTATTTGCACAGAAGTAGCAAAGCATCGCATGCCCTTGAATCTATCTCATAGGAGATTCACAGCCTGGTTTTGACAGCTAGTTCTAATAATAAAAAGGTTTTAAATGTAAGGTATAACGGCATTCCAATCAGCGCCTAATCAGGGTTATGCTTTTCAAATTATATTGTGTCTGCTTTCACCTCCTGCCTATTATCTGCAATAAAAACAGAAGTGCTTAAGAAAATCCTTGATCTGTGCACATATATTTTTAATATTAATATGTCAGGCCAGTGGTAATAAGGATATTAGGGAAATGACGGAATTCTACCCCAGCTGGACATGTTAATTGAGAAGCCAAGTTTTGGAGGCAAAGTTCACGTTTGTGCAGATGGCGGGACAATGCTGGGTGTCGGTTAGGTCAGTGTCAGCCCCAGTCCTGGCTCTAATGGCTCAAGTCTCTGCTTTCTCTGCGTCAGCTGGTCCCTCTGGGCTGTGCAGGTTGAGGAAGTCTGTCTCTCCATTTTTTCTGCCCTTGACTCTGGGGTAGTAATTTCTCTAGAGATGTCAATGTGATTTCTTTAAAAAAAAAAAAAAGAGGGGGGAGAGAAAGAAAGAAAGAAGAAAGAAAAAGAAAGAAAGAAAGAAAGAAAGAAAGAAAGAAAGAAAGAAAGAAAGAAAGAAAGAAAAGTAAAAAAGTTAAATTTTTCTAGTTGGAGGGAATATAAATTACAGCACCTGCTTCTCTTCCCCCCACCCTACATCAAAAATAAAGAGTCACCACCTTACTTGGGGAGAGGAAAATGTTATAGTCACCTCAAAATAAGGAGTTGAGCTCTTGTGGAATCCAGTGACTAGCTCAATGCGTGTTTACTTTTTTAGCTGGTTAGCATTAAAATTTATCCATTCTTATTGCCAATTTTCCACCTACCACTTATTGCCTTTAATGTGGCTTATATATCACTACCCACCCTTCAAATACAGTAATGTGGTACCAGCAGTCTTTAATAGTTTCAGTTTCCTAAGTAATATAATTATTTATTATCTCTAATTAAAATTCAGAGTTTGGCTTTCAGCATGAGTCTGGATGCGAAGCTTGCTTTAATGAAAAGAGCAACTGTGAGTCTAAATTTCTTTATGAAAGAGATAACTTATGTAATCACTGGTAACCTTTTTCAAGAATATTATCTCACTATTTATAAAACAATGCCTTTTTTACTTTAGAAATTTCCATTTGCATATGAAAAAGACGTATTTATTGATGCTTTTGACTGATGCACATTTTTCATTCAGGAATGCTCTTTTCAAATCATTCATATATCACTGAATTTTTCTTTGAAAACCCAAAGCTACAGTCTTTTAAAAGATATTTATATATATGTCTATATACGTGTGCGCATAAGTAGCCATCAAGAAAGCTTTCAATTGTTGGTTCCTTTTAACAATTTCTGGTTTGAAAATGCAGAACCCTTTCTGCTTCTGAAGCCACTTATAATAAGCAGTGATGCTCTATATCCTTTCTCCCACCCATAAGCTTATACCTAAATTCCTTTTTTTTCCAGAGAAGAAATCATATTTGTGTCTAATCATGATGAGTTCTAGTTAAATATGTTTCAGGCTCTTACTACAGTATTATAGCAGACACTTCCATTTAATTCACAACATGGTTAAAGTGGTTTAAGTCATTTCACTAATAAACACGTTTGAGGAAAAGAGGATGGTATATACTATCGATGCAGTAATTTGCTTGTGAGATTTTTCTCATGGAGGCAAATAAGACAGGATTTCAGTACAAGTGTTTCCAACCTTCAGTCATAGAACTCATCATGTCCCTCTTCAGGCTCTTGATTTCGTCAGATCATCAGTTTATAATGAGTCACGACAATGAAACAGAAACCATGGCTTAACTATTGCCTATAACAAAAGGAAATGAATTAGATCAACAACTTTCCCCTCCCTATCTCACTTTGTTCAAGCCTCTAATAATTTCCATATCATTTCTAAAGATATTTCTTTAATTTGAAATTTAGGACCTATGGGCCAAGCTTATGAAATAAAGTGAGCAAGGCAAAACTTTATTTTCTCAGAACCCTCCTAAAATTTATCAGAACATCATTCTCCCATGCCACATAATCATACTCATGTGCATTCTCTTCTTAATTAAGCAAGTTAACTTATTTGGCATTTATGTTTTATGCATGAGAACCCACAGCTTCCAGATTACTTCATTCTTCGGCCATGTAATTCAGAAGCAAAAAGATCCATATAAATAGCTCTATCCAGGTTATATGAGACAAGATCGTTGCCAGAAGAGGACACATATGCATGCCTCAAGGATCTGTCCAAATTAATCAAGATCAAGATGTTACATCTCCTTAATTTTTGGTCAAGGCTGCCATGATGTGTCTTTCATTAGGGGAAAGACTTTTCATTAATAAAATTTCTTCTATGGACCCAGACACCAAAACAATAAAAAAAGATACTTGTCAAATATCTGATGTACATGCAGGAAGAAAAATTTATTTTTATAATTTATATTGACTTCCACTCTTGTTTCATTTATCCATATACATTTTCAGTGTCAGCTGAGTGCCAGAAATTTTGGGGAAAGTGAAGATGGGTATTTTCCAGTTTAGGTCTCAGGAAGTTATAGGAGGTGTTGCCAGATGCTCAACTGAAAAAAAAAAAAAAAAAAAAAGATGCTCAACTGAATCTGTTGCAATGCAAAATAAGGTTGCCCAGCAGAGGAAGAAACCAAGCTGTGTGGCCTCCTCAGTGGAGTTATTACTTGGGTTGTAAGAAGATGGCACAGAGGTCAGGAGAAAGGTTCTGGGGTCAGCTTGCCTGAATTTAAATCTCAACTCTGTCAGTTAGTGACTATGTCACGTCCGTTTCAGTTTCCTTGCCTCTAAAATGAAGATGCAAAATAGTTCTCACATCACCTAGTCTAGTCAAAGAACAATGAGTCTAAGTTAGAGCAAGGGGAGGTGTGGAGGGTGGTGAGAAGGGCAAACAGGGGCCACTCTGAGTAATATTGTGAAGATGAAGCAGGGGGGTGGAGAGAGGGGATGACATTCAAGGCTTTAAATTGTGTCTCTGCTTCATGACACATACTTAAAATCAGAAAACAGTGACATACGCTGACCAAATCAAAGGGGAAATAAGACAAAATCAATTTCGATATACACTGATAAAAACACTACATTTTAGTTTAAAGAAAAAAATGATTTGATGTAATATTATTTTGCAGTGCTATTAATTACTTCCTTCAAAGTTACTGGTACTATAGTATAAAGAAAAAAGGTGCAAATATGTGATGCAGTGTGAAGTTTCTTCTGTACATCATATAATTCCACTCAGGTTGAACATCTGGGAAGCTGGTGCTTTCTGGGAGTGGAGGTATAGATGTTAAAACAGAATAATAAATTAATGAAAGCTTTCTAAGTAGGGAGTACAAGTAATATGTCATAAACCTATCATTTATTTCTAAAACATTTGGACAAGCAATAGTTAAATCTTAACTCTTTGGCTTAATTTATTTTTTAATTTACTTATTCTATGTTGATTTATAATGATTAGCCTTAACAATTTACACTAGACTAATGAAGGCTCGTATTTTTTTTTTCTTTTTAGTTACATTTCACTCTGCACAGTGACAGAAAGTCTTAGTCTTTTGTAGAAATGTTTGTGGCTATGTTTTCCTATTTTAGGACATCTTATCATATCAAGTGAATCTGTTTTTATAAAATATCCATGGGATGATTTAGGGAATACAAAGGGCTCTGCTTCTTTTGTTCTTTATTCAGAGGCTTTTTTCAATGTAAAATTCCTTTCTTCTACCCTCCATGCACAAAATTCATCTCAGCTGACCTCACTAAATATTTTTTCCATCTAATCATATAAATGATTGCTGATACCTCTGTTAAACATTAATGCATTTTGCATTACTGTCAATGGTAAACCTAAGGTATTCTAAAATTAATTTTAGACTTGGTCTCTTTCAGTAATAGAGAATAAATATTGTTGCACTATTGTCAGTGTTAATGCAAATAACAGAAGCCTTAGTGTATCCACTGACAATTCATTAATACTCTGGTCAACTTGATTAACATTGATTCACCAGATACACGAGTTGTTACAGAATCTGTGTCCTATGTGGTCAGTAACAATATAATTACTTACTGTAAGTGTGTTCACAGATCTGCTCTACGTTTCATTATTATCACCACAGCTTATTCACATGAAATTATGGGAGATCTTCAAGTCTACAGTCTTTGACCACAGACCCAAGCAGGTGTTTGCTTAATATTTTGGTCAAAGATCAGTGAGTTAAAGGTTAGACTGGGGAGAGTGAGAATAGAGGGGTCACCACACTTGCAGGAGGGGGGATGAGACTTGATCTTCCCGGGTCTGGAACGGTCGAACCCCAAGGTCACCCATTAGTGATCCTGCCTTTAAGGACTGTGAGATGTCAACAATAAATTCACCATGCCAGAACCTTTAACCCTCTTAATGCTGTGAACACCGGGAGCCAAAGCCAAAACCCAGAAGGAGAGGACCCAGGGAGAATTATTCACACAATGGTCTGAGGGATGTGGCATTTATGTCCTTTAGGCTTGTCTCCGTTAGAGCGGACAGCTAGGAAAAAATGAGACTGTTGTTTGCCATGCAAACAATACACTCATGCACAGATGTAGACCTTATATAAATATGGTACAAATAGCATTGTTCAATTGTCACATTTTCATCCTGTCACAAGTATAATCCAAGTGACAGAGAGTTTTAATGTAAGATCTGTCCCCCTCCACAACACTTAGAAACAATCAGTCCATGAAACAGAATGGAATTAACATAGAACATTAGAGAATTTCTTAGTAAGAACAAGATTAACTTATATTGTTACTGACTACATAGGAAATTCTACAGATTTTATGAAAGCCTGATGCTTAGATCTCAAGCATAATTTTGCTTACCATACCTATCACCCCGTCAAGTAGTTAGCACCAAATTTATTGCCAAAACTTAAATAACAAGGACAAAGACAGCTTACCCCATGCTGCCATGAACTTTATTACAGGGGAGATGGCAGCTTCCCCCTCAGTGGTCTCTTACATCATAAATTGAAGTATTCTGGAAGCATTGACCCCTGCTAAATATCTTGTATTGGACTTTAATCATTTCTAAAATCCAATCGTTTATCAAATATGTCACCAAATGCGTTTCCAAGTCACCCCCTCCTAACAGATTATCTATGGTGGATATGCTTGGATTTAAATCAGCTCTGAACATACTGGTGCTATCCACCCAACTTATCAGATGCTTAAAGTAGTTTCTCCACTCCCCAAACACAGATTTAAGTCCAACCCACTGTGGGGAAGCAGGTCTTTATCAGCATGCTCCTAGCATGACGGTGGGACTGAGGGGAAAAAAGAAAAAAGAAAATCACTCACCATCACAGTCCTAGCAACAGAGCATCCTAAAAAGAGGCAGAACCAAAACCAAGAAATGAATGACTTGCGCTGCCGGTGAATATTCTGTAGGCTGATTTATCCAATGGTGAATTTACTGTCTCCTCAAACCCGCCAGAATATTGAGTGGCAACATGAATTTGTTGCTTTTATTCCCACCTCAGAGTTATGGGACACCTAGTTGGCCCGTGGTCCCAGCATTCATCAAGTCTAGCATTTTTCTTGGACAAGTGTCCCAGTTTAGATGACAAATTGTATGGTCACTCTACCTAGAGGTATATTTGAGCGGTCACAGTGTGAAGGTGATGGCATACACACTAGGTGTGAGCAGCTCTGTATAAGGGCTACCCTTGACCTAAGGAATTCACAATACAGTGGGTGGGAGAGCCAGGGCGAAATGTTTCAGGCACAAAATGCTATGGGAGCAGAGAGGAAAGAAAAATTAATCCTGATTAGGGGAATTCACAAAGGAGCAAAGGCAGGAAAACAAGACTGAGGTGTGAATGGGAACAGCACTGATTGGCCTGAATGCCAGGGGTACGTGCGGGACAGACAGCCCAGGACAGGAAGACTGTGGCATGTGGTAGAGACTTGGGACATCAGTTAAGGAGTTTAGACCTATTTGGAGTAACTAGAAATCTAAGAGATTTTTAGCAGGAAGCTGCAGAGTCAGATATCCCTTTCATTTTTTTTTAATTTATTTTTTATTGGTGTTCAATTTACTAACATACAGAATAACCCCCAGTGCCCGTCACCCCTTTCAGAGAGTTGTCTCTTTCACAATACATTTATCAAGGGGAAATACTAGGCAAAGTATAAGAAGATACTACTACAGACCAGGGTGGAAAGAGAAAGGCTCTTATTGAGGCTTTTCCCTCCCAGGTCAAATACACGCTCTCATTTGATCTTCAAAACAATTTTATGAGGCATTATTCTGATTGTGTTGTTATTCTTGCACAAACGAACAAACAGTACTGAGGAGGTTAAGTTACTTGCGTAGGCTCACAGCCAACCAGAACGGAGCCTGAATTGAAACCCTTTTCTGCTCTGATTTCCAAACCATTGCTCGCTGTGGTGCAGTACCAAGCTTCCTCTAGGGAACAGAGGTAGAGCTGAGAGCATACATTTTGAGGAACCTAAACAGAATTCCTGTTTTATTTCAGGAAAAATCCACATAGCATTTCAGTTTTGTAGTCTGTGCAATAAAACAGAACTTTCTGATTTCCTTTTTTTGGGGGGAGAATTTAAAAAGTAAGTTTGCATGAAGATTTCAAGGAAAATAGCCATGCACCGTTGCAAGATTTTAGGAGACTAGTGAATTCAATGTGTTTTGGAGCAATAGTTCACAAATCACTGTTGCATACGAGGCATCCACGAGGGGCTAAATGAACTAAATGGGATGTTGTGGGAAAACTCACAGTTGTCGAAGTCTTTCAAAAGGGACGACTACCACACTCAATGCATTCTTCCTTTCTTCTCTCTCTTTCCATCATGAGTCAAAGAAAAAAAAAATTTTAAGACAGTAACAACAAAAATTAGCATATCTGAGATGGCAGGTTCAACAGTAAAGAAACAAAAAAAATAAGGCCTTTTTATTTAAGTGGATAAAAGCCTTCCTAAAAGCCTAATGAACTAACAACCCATGGCTACTCCAGGAAAATTGTGGAGCATTCATTTCTCTGAATCTGTGTCTAAGGGTAGAGAGAGACAGGAAGAAAGCGAAAGGTACTTTGACCCCTTGTGAAAATATTGATAGACGTTCCAAAAAGACCCAGAATCGTGATCAATTAAAGCCCAACTCCTGGTGAGGTTTTAGAATATTTAGTACATCTTCCAAATGGGCTGCCCCTTGTCAGGCATACTGTGAATGATGCTGAGCGCACCTGTTTATTTTGCTCTCATTACACAAGAGTATATTTTGGGTTGGAATCATTAGTTCCAACAAATGAAATCCTATTTTTATTCAAGTAAACATAAGAGATGTTTAAATGATTCTGCAAACTGAAAATATGCACCAAAGACAACAAAATTATGACAACGAATTATATAAACTTTTTTTAAAATCTCAAGTTATATTTTTCTCTGACACTACAATATCTACAATATGTTTCCATTTTGGTGATGTGTGCTGTCGGGATTTTCCCCCCAATTTCAAACATACTTTGAAAATAATAGGCCTTTTTTCCCTAAAAATAAGAAATGGCTCTAAAATGATAAAAGAAAAAAAATATGCTTATCTAACCATAATTTTTTGGAGAAAGAAAAAAACCAAGCTGCTTTAAAAACAGAAAGACAAAGAAAGTATATTTCACTATAAATTATTCATTGCACTCATTTTGGATCAATATTTATAGATATTCGCATGCTTTTTATAAAGCTTGGGAGATTCTTTTAAATGTCATAATTTCCTCCTCAAAGCCAATGTCAGAAGCACAGCTTAGCACTGGCAATAAATGAGCACCACTTGAGGCACATGCTCTAGCATCTCCATCCTTTGGAATCAAGGCAGCTTGATACACAGTGGGTTTCCGCCACTCTTTTACCAGAATACCGCATTTCTGATCTAATATATTCTGCCAAATGGTTGTGTTTTATAAGAAGAAACAACAACAACAACAACAACAACAACAAAAACAAAACAAAACAAGAAAAACCTGGCTACTTTTACTCATGGAATAAGAAGGGAAATGTAGCCACTGTCGGGATTAATGGTAGAGTTTGGAGTAAGTAGAATTTGCATTCAATCCCATGATTCCATGTTAAGTAGGCATGAAGTTTTCAAGAAAAATGAGGGGAGCCCCAGCTTTACTTCATAGCGTTTTGGAGAACTATTTTCTGTTGGAGTTTGCTAGGGACAAGTCCGAAGATAAGGTTTAGAAGAGGGGTTGTCAAACCAGAGAATGCCCTGTCCATAACAAATATTACCTGCTTCGCTGCTTGCATGCTCCCCAAAGTTCAGATTTCTCTACTGTGAAAAAAATCAGCCTCTACAGGGCCCTCTGCCTGGGCCCTTTGCTGGGAACATTACCCCAGTAAGAGAAAAGTGGAATTCAAAAGCTGCCACAACAAATTCACCTACCCTATTTATGAACCGAAAAGAATGTTCTCCTCACACCATTGGGGAAACGTTTTCCTGGTACCTTCTTCATTAGGACAATAGAAACCATTTAAAGCTATTGAAAAGAATATGAAAACTGCATCAATTTTTTTATTACCTGCCCTTCCTAATGCAAAGCAGTTGGGTAAGGAAAAGAATTTTGGAAATTCTAAGCACAGCAAAAAATTGAAAAAAAAAATCCCTATTGTTATTACTGACAGCACAAACAATTTTCTTTTCTGTTCCACTGAAGAGGTGGAGCCAGTGAAAGTGTATAATCATGGATGGTTTTGTAGGAACCAAAAACAGCGCTTAAACCTCACAATCTAGGAGACAGTGCAGCCAGGTGTCCTCACCTGGGTCTTGCAATCCTTGACCCTCCCATGTCCAAATGGGTGCTCCAAAACAATGATTGGCCTTTCAAAGGGCAAGACAATTCAGCAACAAAGCCAGTGTTTGCACTGAATGCTACCATGAAAAGCTCTCACACCCTTTATTCCTGGTCTTAAAACGATCACTTCATTAAAAATGGTTCTTTTCAATAAATGCATTGCCTTTGCAAGTAGTAACAACAATTCAGTCACTGATTGTATTACTGTATATAATCTGGAATACTTTAAAAAATGATTTTAGCTGCAGAATGCTCTGTAATCTTCCAGTAGGAGGGTGTTACATCACCGAGTAATCGCTAATATCAAATAATACATTTAGACAAAAGGCGCTATATGCAAACTTTGATACATATCAAAAGAGTTACAAGAGCCCTTCTAGAGAAGGAGTGATGGTAATCTGAGCACGATTTTTCCTGAGTAGGGTATAGGCCACACTCTAGTGAATAGAGAACAAAGCATTGCAGTTACATTTATTTTTCCAATATGCAGATCCATCCCCAATTCCAGCTATTTTTTTTCCTCTTTCTTGATCAAAAAGCACACCATCTCAAGAGGGCCAGAGCCAACCCACACCCTTGTGATTTCTATCAGAGTCTGCCTCCCTGCCTCTCCAGAGAGCACTGATGGAGTGCAGCATCTCGCCTGAAGCCTGGAGCCATTTCCTGAGAGTCTTCCTTCCAAGACTCCGATGCCTCACTGACTTTCTGCATCAGTGGTTCCACCTTTGGGGCAAGAAGATTGATTTTCTTTCTTACTACAAGTGAAATCCAGTGTGCCTCACACACACACATCCCTCTGCCCCCCGCCACTACCCGGAGAGACCAACAATACAACCACCAGGATCAACTTGAAAAACTTGTCCAGGGGGAGCCTTCCCACCACCTCTGTGCTACTCACTGGGTTAAGTGCTCTATATATCAACGAAGGCAAGCCCTGCGAAGCCACGTGCCCACAACAGCTGCATGCGGTACTTATCTGGGGCTGAATGTCTCTCTTGCATAGAAGGTCTACACACAGCCTACCCATGCATACGTGAACATTCAGGATGGAATTTTGAAATCAGGGCATGAAAAATCACATCTTGGTCTGGGGCTGCAGTGAAAAATAGCAAGGTCTTTGATTTGTCAGAATACCATGAATGGGATCATACATCCATGTGTATCTCACAATTGTTATATCTTGGGTTATTTCGAACATGCAAACTGCTTCAACATGTAAGCATATGGCTTTCATTTTTTTTAAAAGATTTTATTTATTCATGAGAGACAGAGAGAGAGAGGCAGAGACACAGACAGAGGGAGAAGCAGGCTCCGTGCAGGGAGCCGGACATGGGACTCGATCCAGGGTCTCCAGGATCACGCCCTGGGCTGAAGACGGCCCCAAACCGCTGAGCCACCTGGGCTGCCCAGCATATGGCTTTCAAATAAAAGTTTTCGTATTTCAGAACTAACAGAGTGCTCTTTTAAATTTTAAAGGGGGCTCAATGGCCTGAGGAAGATCTTTTGGTTTTTCATGGAGTCCTTTGGAGAAAGGTGTAATGCATACCAGCTAGATCTCATTTGCAGATGGATTATTCCCTGTGCTTTAAGAAAGTTTCTGTTTTCTGCAAAGGAGATAGATGGTAAGACAGAGCGGTGGAGGTGGGTGGGGGAAGTTCAGGCACAAAATTTGCACTCACACGAAGTGCATCAACCAGGTTTACATTTGCCAGCAATGTGGACCAACAAACTTATGTAAAGAAGGACCACATTATTTTCCCATGCATGAAATGGGAAACAATGTTCAAACATAACAATGTTCTTTATTAGTGGGGAGAGTATGAGAGTAACAAGGTAGCATGTCTCCTAAGCTCTACCTCTATATAAATAAAATAAATGGCAATGAGTGGAAGAACCCAAACCGGGATGGCACTCAAGTGGTTTTAATAGAAATGACACTGGGAGGGTAGCTAGGAAGAGCATTTTGTCACTTTCTCATCATTTAATTGCTGAAGTTTTCTGGAAGAAAACTGCAAAAAATTCTACCTCATCCTTCAAAAAGCAAATTAAGCAGATAAATATTGCTTTGAGCCAAGGTATGAAAATTGGTGATTTCACTTTTTTGAAATAATCCATGCAATTCATTGAAACTTGATCAACCCAGTATGGTATTTCAAATTTTAAAAAATTAGATTATGACAATGTGGTCTGTCTTTAAAACCATCATGGGTAACACATATCTTTAGAAAAATGGGTGTTATCTCTTCTGATAATATATCAATATTAAATGTGGCAGGTTTTACTCAACACAATAATTTATTCTATATTTTGCTTTCGATACTATAACCACCTAAATACTTTCCGATGCAAGTTGCCAAATAAATATTTTTTATCACATCAAATGCACAGCATTCATTTATATCCTGTTTATTAAGGCACCCTCCATGATGTCCCTTCACATCTTCAAAAGAAACTATTGAAATAAAATTTGAAGAAAATATTCATAAATGAAGAAAGTGAGAACCTTTCTAATGCCTGGAGATTTAAATACCAAATTCCTGCCAAAATGTATCATGGTTATCTGGAGGTATGTAACCTTACGAAGTAAAGTAAGTGTATTTATATTTAATAAGAAAAATAAATAAAAGAGCAGAAGAGATTCACTGTCCCTCTACTCCCCTTATTAGCAAAAGTCTGGTAAGCAAACTATAACAAACAAGGAGAATTGATGTAACATTTTTTTCTTCTTCTTTTTTTTTTTTTTTTTTTTTTTTTTTTTTTTTTTTTTTTAGTGGAGGAGAGTGGTGGTGGGAGGGCAGATTAAAATGATATATGTCAAATATTAGTAGCCTTTTAAGGAGTCATTGCCCATGGCCCTTAACCCCTTACAGATGGCAAATCAGGTGCAGAGCGAACAGAATTAAGATGATAGTGTAGTGATAGGAGCAAGTAGATTCCAGTTTTCATCCCTACAGACAACTGGAATGACATCACATCTTTTCAAACTGACACATTAATGAATTTAGCAACACCTGAACTTTTCTGGCACCGGACACCTTTGACACCACTAGGTTCCTCCGTGTCAGTAATAATAGGATTCTGTATCATCCCCCCATCCCCTCCCACTCCATATTTGATGGCGGAATTACCTTTTGGGCCCTAACAAGTTGACAGGGTTTCATTTTGCTTCCTCTTTTAATGACATCTTCTTTGCAGGTGAACGGGAGATGTAATGACTTCCTTTTTTGTCTTGGAGGCCTCCTAAATGCCATTGAGAGACGTAAGATGTCTCAATCTCGCTTAAAGCAAACGGGAAGCCAAGGGTTTTTAAAGGTGAAATGGATCTTGCTAATGAAGAAGTATCGCTCTTCGTGGGGCGTGCATCTTGTTAGTTCGAGTTAGGTGAGTGTCACAGGTTAGGGTTCAAGCATGACGCCGGGTGGGACTCAGATGTCATCTTTTATTTATTGGGCTTAAAAAAAAAAACATAATTGGATGGTTGGACAATAAAAACAGAGAACCCTCTCTGCATTTGGGAGTGATCCAAACAGAAAGGTAATGAGCTCTTGCCTCAGAAATTTGTGATGATGGGGTCCCAATTATGAGAAAGTTCAAATATGTGAACTTTAAATATGTGAACAGTAAAGCCACACTGTAAATACAACTGCCTATTCATGAGGACCAGAAACTCTAGTTTTCTGTTTATCTGGGTTCTTCAGCCTTTTTCTTTTTCCCATGAGTGTGACTCAATAGCTATATAGTTATCTCTTTGTTTCTTTTCCCTTCTTTTACACAGTAAAAAGGCAAGAAATATAATACTGTGGCCATCACAAAATGGTCCTGAAACCCAAAGGGGGTGGAGAGAAGTCCTAGCTTTTAAACACTTGGCAACGTTCAAACTTCCTACGCATTTCCAACACTTATTCTCTGTTTGCTGTCTTTTTCTGATATTACTCATCCGGCCAGTCACCATTTGGGAGAAATATAAGAATGGAAAATTCGATTCACGCAATCCCATAAAATCTGTTGTGGCTGAATAAAGCCAAAGCTCCCAGCAAAACCCAACTTCAATATACAAGCTCTCAGCCAGGGCTGAAAGGGTTAGTTACCCTGTCAGCTCAGGGCCACCCCCTGAATCAGAGACACGCCAAAAGTTACGTCCCAAACTATTAAATGGTCATGTTTTCAACCCTGTCTGAATGAATCAGCAGACTCTCCTGGCCTGTCACCACTCCCCCCTTCTCTTTAACCTGAAAATCTAGAATAGCCATGGCCCAAACTTTTCAGATTCAGCAGGTTCGTTTGAAAAGGCAGGACCCAACCATTTCAGGAGAGCACTACCCCCTGCCAAATCACTCCCTCTCTTCATCCTTTTTTCTGCTATTTGGAATCCATGTAATTATTAACTGTTAGGTTTGCCCCATTACCTTTGTGGAACGAAAATTATTCATAAGAGATGAGGATGGCTTCTCAATTAAAACACTTCTACGAGCCATGGCCTTGGTGTCATTTTTGGAAAAACACACAATTACATTTGGTTATAACAGGTAAAATAATGACTTTTTCACCTGTCAACGGCTAGCTTAAAATTCCCACACATGTAGGCCATTTCTGTTTCATCTGTTCTTTGAATTTCAGCTGCTTTGCTTTTCAATGCCTTCATTCCAGTCGCGTCTCTTTTGTGTCGGAGACTCTCACACTGGGTTCTCCCTTTTTGGTGATGGGCTTTCTTTTCACAGTGACATTTCAACATAAACAGTCAATATTCATTACCTCAAAGGAGACTTCCCTCCTATTGCTGACCAATTAAATACCAGCTGAGATAGGCAGACAAAGGTAAAGGAGCTGTAACACAAGACAGTCCGTGAGCATACTTTCTGCTCCCTTAAAGGAAGAAAAATTGTAATCAAAACAAAGAGAGCTGGGGATTTAGGGAATATGTCTATCCAAGAGACACAATTCCGTTGGATATTATGGCTCCCGATCTTTTCATCTGGCACACTGCAGAGTGGGTGTTGGGGGGAAGGGGAGTTGTATTATTTTTGTGTGTGTGTTGTTTTTAATAATTCAGCGCCATGCATTTTTGAGGTTTCGCCGAGAAGGACAATCAGCCCTTAATTAGTTCCTGCCTGAAGATGGCCATATTGGCATAGGCTGTTTACTCAGATGCTGGTGGACCTGACCTTTATTTTCTTACTCTGCTGACTAATTTGATTTAGCTTGATTTCTGTATTTCTCTACCACACAAGAGCGACTCAGGAGGCGCCACTTAGAACATCTGTTGAGACTGAGCCCTGTATGGTGAACTTTCCACTGTATTGGGAATGACTGGGATGGCTCTGAGACTCATCAGCCAAGTCCTCTGAGCCGTGCATTCACTTCTGGGAGGAAAAAAATATTCTTGTCTATTTCCTTGAATCATTAAATAGCTCTCTCCCACCCCATCCGCTCCTTCCCCGTGCTCAAGCATTCTACAAAACACACTGAAAAGTGTAGGGCACCTAGGAAACCTTTTTTCTTAGGAAAATTAGAGGGTTGTTTTGTTTTTCTGAAGTCTGCAAATTTCAAACTATTTGCCTTTTTCACTTTTACACAATTCTGTGCGGCATGCATGTCCCAGGCTGCAAGGCTTTGCCTCCCTGCAAATGAATGGGAGGCAAATGAATGAATTCTGCAAGAAATTGGGCATTCAGGTCTTTCCTTTGTGAAATCATCCCACAAATATGCCATTGATTCCACCTATACAAAATGTTCTTCAGTGGCCAGGTAGCCACATGTGGTGCTGACTTTTACATCTGAAATGGAGCTCAGAGTTAAAGGGTTGCAACCTGAGCTGCTCTCAGGACTTCCATCGACAAATTCAACATTTTATTAAAGATTAATTTTGATAGCATTCTCCTGTAAAAAAAAAAAAAAAAAAAAGCCCTGAAAGTGGAAGAGTACATACAAATGAAGTACACACACTGCTCACTCTCATAAACATGCATGGACATCCTAGCTTTGTCATTATTTCTATAAGCCATTGCACTATCCCTAAAACAAATAAACCGAAGTCACTTTGGATTGTAATCTTTACTCAGCTTCCTTTAGAAATAGAATTAAAATCAGTAACCAACACTCAAAGCAACATATAGTCCAAAATGTGTGTGTCATATTAATCAGCTGCTTGAGAGAAGTGACATACCAGTATAATTTTCTGAGAGTCCCTCCTGAATTATCAATCTGCTTTTGTCTGGTGATAATAAAAGCACAATTAATTCAAGAAGGTAAACTTATTTGGGTATATTTTTATAAAGAAAAACTTTAGTTCCTAGGGATAATGGGGCTGCCCACTCCCTCCACCACCCCCCCCAAACCCCTCGCAAGCCAGATGAGGTAAATTTAATCATCAGAGAATTTTATTTTCCATTTGTGCTTTCAGCAGCTAGAGGGCACAAAAGAATGCTTTTACCTTTCTTTCTTTCTTTCTTTCTTTCTTTCTTTCTTTCTTTCTTTCTTTCTTTCTTTCTTTCTTTTTAAGCTGAGTGGAGCTATAGACTCAGAAATAAAAAAAATACAAGGGAGGTTAGGGGATTTTACCAGGGCTTCCTTGCTCAGATATTAATTTTCATATTTTCTTTCTCGCAGGAATCCAAATTCCAGATGACAGTACTTAGCAAAAGTGAAGCACAAGAACTTCATCATCCTAAAATAAAAAGTAAATCTCAGAGAATGAGAAACTCAGATCGGGCACAGTGATTCCAAATTTGGCCCAACGTTATGTTTCTGAACTATTTTGTAAAGCTCTTTGTTCAAAAGCAATATAAACACATGTTTAACCTTTATCATTCTAGCATCTTAAATATTAATGTTGGTTGTGATTCTGCATTAACAACATCTATTATTTTTGCACTAATAAGAGGCTTACAAGAATAAACATGAAAGGCTTGGAGCAACCTTCCTGTCAATTAAGAAACAGTCAGGAGTACTTCAAATGAACAGTTCCAGCGGATCTCAGCAACTGGAATCCGAGTGGAAATGCATGCTTCGAGAGCCACAAAAGAGGCTCCAACCCATGACTATAGGTCTTGCAAACTATCCCCGACACACACTTCTACACCCCCATCTTGTAAAGCTAGCTACTAATACTCAATAGTAAAAGGCATTCTTTTTGGACCATTTATTTGAAAGCATAATAGTTTGGCATTTTTCTGCAAGAAACACTAATAAACCTCAGGAGGAGTCGCATCTGTTGCTGGAGTACAAAATGGGTTGGGCCTCAATAGCATAATATATATAAACACTTTTTCCCCCTAATGAACTGTACCACCCCCTTAGGCATAAATGAGTTGGATCTGGATAGAGTGCCATTTGCCAAATTGTAAATTGCCTACATTTATTTTGGGAGTGCACTAAACAGAGTGCTAATTGCCTTGTTTAGCACTTTCCTTTCTTTCATTTGCACTGGTGTAAAATCTTAGTAAATTAACTCAAGGCTTTTATTATGTAGGTAGCATTTGAACAACCAAGAATTAGTGAGGAGGCAGCATGAAAGGACTGATAAAAGAAGGGTTGGCTCTACCCATAATGCCATTTATATGTCCCTTGAATTAAAAGGATGGAATTAACTTTTAATCCTTGGGCTCTTTAAATAGCTGATGTTAACACAGAATGTATTACGCAGCCATTTTATTCAAATTTGCTCACTTAAAATGGGTAGAATGTTAACAACCATGATCGTATGGGGAAAGTGCAGCTCGCTGTATTCATATACACAAGTGTATATATTAAGATTCATTCCAAACAGCAATTTATGTAGTTGTAGTCAATTGCATAGTCAAGATTTCGGCTTATTGTCAAAGACAAAACACTCCAAAGTCATTAACATCCACTGCTGTGCTAGTGCCTATGTAAAATGAGTTGGGAGTCTCTTTGCCATTCCTAATGGACAGGTGTACACTTCAGAAAAAACATCACCAGATTTAGCACTGCACGGAATGCATGCTGGCTATTCAAATGTATAGCATGGAGACGAAAGAGCCCCCAGAGGTGGAAGGTCTTGTACTCTTACAGGTGGCCTCCTGTAGGGGGTTGTCCAGGGAGCTGTGGAATTTTGCAAATGCAGTCCTCTGGATGAACAGTGACATTTCTATTCTCAGTGTTCTTGGTTCCATGCTTTTCACTAGTTTTTTCCCAGCCCATCATTGAATTCTTTCAAAACCAGACATGCATCCTCAAATGTTTCCTTTCAAAAGAAAAGATAATCCTGGGACAAATGATGATTTAAAAAGAAAAGCAATAAATAAATCCATCATCTGGGATTTTTTTCTTCCTATTTTTCCCTTTAAAAATCATGAAAATTGTGTTTAGATTGAAGTCTGCCAACACGAAAAACCAAATGATAAAAAAAAAATACATTTCAATTCTTTCTTATCACTTGTATTAACCTCTCATATATGAAACTCTGCGGGTCATTATGGGTAGACCAGAGAAGATAGTTTCTATGAGGACAAATTCTCCAGCTTTTGAGAATCTCTACCAGGCTTTTATTTAGGTGCACACTACCTTAGAAATATTTTCCAGAGAGATATTATTATGTTACAGAGGGTGCCGGGAGACACAAGTTTAGTGGTTCAAGATAATCACAATGGAAGAAAGTTTTGGACTATAGAAAGTCAGTCAGTATTTGCTGTGTCAAACATCATCATGAATCCAGGTAGTAAGATAAACTCCAGTTTTGGTCATCTTATTAGAAAGAAGGAAGAAGAAAGAAAGAAAGAAAGAAAGAAAGAAAGAAAGAAAGAAAGAAAGAAAGAAAGAAAGAAAGAAAGAAAGAGAAAGAAAGAAAGAAGAAAGAATGAAAGAAAAAGAAAAAGAAGAAAGAAAGAAAGAAAGAAAGAAAGAAAGAAAGAAGAAAGAAAGAAAGAAAGAAAGAAAGAAAGAAAGAAAGAAAGAAAGAAAGAAAGGAGAGAGAGAAAGTGTTTTTGCTTAATAGTTCCTAGAAATTCAAGCAGTAGCAAAGTAACTTCTTCTTAATAGGAAATACATTAAAGTCAGGGAGACGTGAGTGGATCCCACCTAGTCTACTGGAGCTCTCCTCTCTGGCAGGCAAGCCCATGTTTTGGAATATCTGTGTCCCATTCTCTAAAAGGATGATGATACCAATGTGTGAATGCTGCTGTGACAATTATATGACGGTGCATACAATTTCTAAACTTTTTAAAACATCATGTGCATTCATTGCATGTTAATTTCCCTTCTGATTCTCTTTCTGTTTTGGGGCACCCCTTATCTCACCCTTTCATTTAACTAATGAAGCAAAATTCCTGCTTTGATATTGGAAGGTAGAGTAGTATAATTATTTCTCTTCTTCCAATGTGGAACACGACAGTAGAATTCCCCTATAATAAATATCTGAGGAAAAGCTAAATGAATGAGAAAAAAAATAGACAATGTTTTAAGATTGCCTCTGGAATAATAACAAATTCAATGGGAGTATTAGTTGTCAATATTATTTAATATTAATCCCCCTTTCCTTCCACCCAGACTGAAAAGCAGCTGGTAGCTTTAAGTACATACATAATTAGAACAGATGCTTCTAATATATATATTATACAGAGGCTTTATGATGGAACATATTTGTGACATTTCCAAGCCGGGATGGTTTGGAACCACTTCAGATTGCTAGCTGGAATGCCACACACTTCTCTGGATGCTATGAGGTCTACCTATCACTCACACCAAGTTGTGGTTATATAGAATTTTTGTGTGAAATAAGATAGGATTTAATGTATTTCCAAAACGAATTTATTTGCCAGGGAAACAAAATGATGGCTTAACTACTAAACTTTATCTGATTATCAACTAAACAGAAAACATATTTTCAAATGAGAACTGGAAAAGAATGAGATTGGGGGAATCTCAGAAAGGATATTTTAGCCTCTGGGATTTCTCTTACATTCTTTATAATACAAAGTGTTCCCTCATTTGAGGGGATGGTCATTTTTAATGGGGCGACTTAGTGGTAGTTTCATAAAATAAGAGTTGCATATGAAATGACATAGATTTCTCTCAAGTCACATGATAACTCATCGATTGACCAATCCTCAATGGAGGATTAGATGCTGAACATTGGTCTTTAGATTCCCCCTGCCCTCAAAGAGTTGATTCCATAGTTTTCAGTGTCAATGTTTGCTCTAACCAGAGATTTGGCCCAAGATTCCAGAAACTTCAGCTTTCGTTTTCCGTAAGATTTTCATCAAGGGCAGAAGCTAAAGACTGGTCATCTCTTCTTTAATTAAAGACCTCACTAACAGTAGATGGTTCTACATTTTGTTACAACGTGGTTTGCTTTCTTAAATCATGAGGCAAATAGTCTAAAAAATTAATCTTTCATCTTCAACTTATTATCTTAACAAACCTGTCTTTTTTATGGGCTTTGCTTTAGTCTCTAAAAATAAAAAAATAAAAAGGTAGGTACTTTGGTTCTCTGCTTCTTACTTTTTTGTCCCCATCCTTCATCCTTTGCTTTGATCTAATCTGTGACATTTTAACATCTTATCAGACATCATTAAAGAGGAGCTTTAATGGAAACTACTCAAAGAAATGAGCCAGGATTCTTTTGTTCAAGGGAAAAAAACTTTCTTTGTAGGTTGCTTTCCTATTATATTGAATTTTATGATTCCTGGGGTTTGTTCTTTTTGTTTTGGCATATTCATAACTGTGGTGACCCACAATCAGCTTCTATCTTGAATAAAATTGCCAAATGTTTGATGAGTGTGTATTTAATTTTACAAGCTACCCAGCCTTGGTTCATGGAGTCTTTAAAGATTCAAAGCTACCTCAGACAATCAAAATGTTGGAAAAACCAATTTTTTAATTGGTTTGGTTAAGAAGGAATTTATAAAAATGCAGTATTGAATTTGTGGGTTTTTTTGAAATTTTTAAAATTTATT
The DNA here is from genome assembly GCF_011100685.1 of Canis lupus familiaris. Taxonomy (NCBI): domain Eukaryota; kingdom Metazoa; phylum Chordata; class Mammalia; order Carnivora; family Canidae; genus Canis; species Canis lupus. The sequence continues at coordinate 44,288,099 of NC_049224.1, forward strand.
TGAGAGAGAGAGAGAGCATGATTGGGGTGAGGGGCAGTGGGAGAAGCAGACTCTCCACTGAGCAGGGAGCTAGATGCAGGACTCAATCCCAGGACTCCCAGATCACGACCTGAGCTGAAGGCAGATGCTTAACCAACTAAGCCACTCAAGTGTCCCAAAGTTACTGAATTTGAGTACAAATGCTCTGTGCCTAAGTCATCACAAATATGTCATAAATGTAGCATCAGCTTATCAAAAAACCTAAGGTGGCACTTACCTATTACTTATCTAAATTGCTATGGTTTAAGTTCTCCGTATTAACTAAAACAGGGTTAGTTTTCCTCCACTGAATACACTAGGGACTTGAAACCTTAGCAGGACAGTAGATGCTAATCCAGAGTAAAGCCTGAAGGAGAGAAATAATATATTAAGAGAAGGTCTTATCCATTACATTCCCAGGCTATGATCATGTGGTCAAAACCAAATATACTCTTATATAGGATTCTGTGGGTTAGAGTCAATAAATATAAAGCCCCCCACAATCCCAGAAGTTTTCTGGGATATATCTAACTATAAGCAGAGTAGAAGACATCTTTATACCACAGACTTCATTACATATAGTCAATTGTGCCACGAACTAGTGTCCAGAGACTGGGTTTAGGCTTGCAGGTTGGTGAGATTATTTCCAACAATAGAAGTAGTGAGTCCTCACACAGCCTAATTTCTTCTGTGTGATTTACTGCCTATTCTGACTATAGGTATAAAAATTCTGACCAAATGTGTTTTTTGAGTATTGTAATATTTTCTTTTCTATTCTTGGAACTAAAGTATTTATAAACACTTAGGTGATTTTTAATAGGATTTATTATAAAGAAGAATTTTAACTAAATCTATTGCTTTTCAAGAGTTTACTCTGTTCTTCCACCCAGAATTTATATTAAGAAATAAAATTCTCAACAGCCCAGGTGGCTCAGTGGTTTAGTGCCGCCTTCAGCCCAGAGTGTGATCCTGGAGACCCAGGACCGAGTCCCACGTCAGGCTCCCTGCATGGAGCCTGCTTCTCCCTCTCCCTCTCTCTCTCTGTGTCTCTCATGAATAAATAAATAAAATCTTAAAAAAAAAAGAAAAAGAAAAAAATCTCATATGAGGGATGTCCTTAAACAAAAGGATTTAATTGAAACATTATTTATAGGAGCATTACTTTAGTATTAAATTAAACATTTGCTATAACGCAACTCAGAAGATGAAATGTCACCCAGCCAAATCAAAGTCGTATTTATGAAGAGTCTAGAAACATAGAATAATACTGAGAAAAAAGTTTAACACATTTCACATATGACATGATCTTGACTCCATAAGGAAGAAAAATACAAGAATAATTAGAAGAGAAAGAACCATGTCAAAACAGTCATTCTGTTTGAGCTGGAAGCTAAGATTGTGTAAACTTTTTCCTTCTCCATATGCTTTTCTCTGCAGTATGTTTATAAATAAACAGAAGTAAATAACTGGGGGCGGGGGGAGAAGGAATTCTTCACAATGACTATTCAGAGCAGTTTCTTTGCAGAGATGGGACCACAGGTAATGATACAACTTATCTGTACCCCTGTCTCCAGCCTATAACCTCCTGCAACATCTAGAATAACATAAGAATCAATGAACCAAATTCACAGTAACAGTGGAACCTAAGAGCTGCTTCCTTGGCTGAACCAGAAACAATTTTGGAACATCTTCCCCATCTTCTTTTCTAAGGCAGCAGAGATCTTTGCCCTCGTATGTTATACCTGGGAAGTAAAAACCATAGGTAGAAGGCATTGGGACAGAAAATGATAAAACAAATACAAAAACAAAGAAATAGGGGGAAAAAACAAACAAACAAACAAACCATGTGCTTAAAACTCAGTACTTTCCTTGGGGGGGGAAGAAAATCTGGTTCCACTAACCAACTTCTGGCAAGATTTTGCTCACCCATTTCTTTGCTGCCAACATCCCCGGTGACCTCCCTCATCCTCCAAAGTGCACACCGTCACACGCACACTCATTCACATAGAACTGCCTCGACATTTGTGCAATCAGCAATTCCTTGGCCTTTAAACAGCACACAGACAGCTCTTTGTGTTTTAAAAGAAATTTCTCAAACAATATTGGTGTGTGAGGCTTACTTAATCCCCAACTCTCTTACTTAATTCTAACCCATTCTCCAAGTGAGGAAGCTAAAGCCGAGAGATTAAGCCACTTTCTGAAGATCACAAAGTCAGCAGTGGAGGCAGGGCCAGAATAGATTCCAACGGTGTTTCCCTTAAGAGATGCCTGTCACTTTTAATCTACACGGTTAGAGTTTTACCCCTTAAGCCGTGCGTCTCAGCAATACATATTAAATGAATATTAGATAGTTCGCTCATTGGCTGAACTTTGAGGTGTTAGGGCTCTCTGCCCACCAGTCTAAAGAAAATTAAGCTTATTTGAAGGAAACGTGGTCTCTATTAGTAAAGGGTTAAACACAGATTATGCAAATAAAGATATTGTCCTTCGTCCCCTCTGTTCATTCTGAGAGCTGCTTTTCTGTTGTTGTTTTTCCTTTCCTCCAATTGAGAGATTAACCTGGTCCCAATTGAAATGGCAGTCCATATCATACCTTTCCTTGATCTCACAGCATGGCAAATAACAGCTGGGGCCCGCCAAGCAAGCGTCTTTATTTTTTCTTTATTGTTCCAGGCTACACATCCGTGAACCTGCAGCATGTTATGTACTTAACCATGGTCAGGTTGATGTCATTATTTTCTGATTGTCCGGGAGCTCCCAGGGTACTGGCCCATATTGACGGTGAAGGGCTGGTGCTCTTTATAGGGTAACCTTTGAAAAAGAAGTTCCTCGACCACCTGCATGTTTTGCCTAGAGCTATGACATTGCGCCAGGCCAGTTGGTACACTTCAAAACACATATTAGCACTAGTTATGCTACTTCAGCCTGCTTCTTAATTTCCCTCAGTCTTGTTAGATCAGCCTTATCTGTGCCACAAGCAAATGCTTCGGAGCACGGAGCAGATTTTTAAACATCTCTGCAAGAAGATGTGGTATGTGTGGGTCACTGTGAGCTTTCTCTAAATCTAAGCAAAGCTATTTGTTAGCTCCTCCCATCTTTCTTCATTATTTTTTTCCTGTTGCCCATGCATCTGTCTAACTAACTAGCTGGATAGCCTAAAGCAGACCAAACCAGGGACGTGAGCACAGAACGGCAAGAACAGCAGAGTAAAGTGCTTCTCTGCGTGAACTATCTCCACACTTGGCTTTTACTAGCCTATAAAAATTGGTCTACTTGTTATCAGTTCAGACTGGAAAGCAAGCAACAGCCCTCGATCGCCTCGGGCTTTGATGTAAGCACCCCTGACTATTTCTGTTTAAACTCTAGTGGATGGAAGACACCTATAAAGATATTAATTAGCTCCAGTTGTCACCAGATGTGGTTCACATTCTCTGAGCCAGCTCTGAAATCCTGGAATTTTTATTAGGCAAGGTAATGTTTATGGCTCTAATTAAAGTCTGAGTCATAAAAGACTGAAGATGAGATGAGGGGAGGGCGGCGGTGGGGTGGAGGGGATAGTTTTCTCTTTGTTTATCAACTTTCAAAAATCCAGACTTGTGTTTTAGATTGGTGTGGCACGTTAACTTTGAGGGATTTGGCAAGAGTCTGGTGGGGTTTGCACTCCAAGGAAACTTTTTGAGTCACACTACAGAAAATGACTGGTTTGTGTCAGAAGTATGAGTTATATTTACATGCTTAATTATAATAATGTCAGTGGTGTGGCATTACACGATGCAAAAGTATTCAGGACTAATTGTTATTGGACTGGATACTTAATTTATGGGAGATATACCAACAAAAGGAGCTAATTGTTTCTTAAAAATGGGCTAACACTACTTCTTAACTGTCAGGGAGGAGTGGCAGTAAAAGGGAGGGAATCCCGAAATATATTCTGAATTTGTTCTAAGGCTCCTAGCCCCACCCAGGCATCACCATTAGATGATGGTGCCTTTAGAACTCTTAGGAAATACTTCTGCTAATTTTTCTCCTTGATAAAGAAAAGGGTAATGGATAAAACGTGTTCAGGTCTACTAGCCTCTTTACGAAAAAAAAAAAAATCTTAATTTGAGAAAGATCTGCAGGCCAAAATAGCTGTTCAGCCTCTTTCAAAAGCTTCCCTGACCTCCATCAAATCTACACACACAATAAGACTGGCCCAATTCTGCTGACGGCCCCATGACAATCCATGGTCTGGGGTCCCCAAATGGAATATATCTTCAGCTTGAATCCTCTGATGACTACATCAGTGCACCCGATTTACAGTTTCATAAGATCTTTGGAGATTTTAAATGCTATTCCGAAATATGCTGATGCATTTTTAAAAGATTCTTTTTTTCCCATCTGAACTCTTTTAACAAAGGTATTACACTAAGTACAAAAGCTGTCCAATTTCTTCCAACCTTTTGGTTCTTTCTAAAACACAGTCATTTTGTTAGACATTTGAAAATGTCTTGATTTAGTTGTCTTGCTATTTTGGGCCTGTCCTGCCCCCTGCGGTGGTAATAAGGATGGGGGTCCCTGCTGGGCCCAGAAGAATACCATTTCACGGCCGCCACAGAGCTGGCGGCTTTTATTTATGGAGCCAAGAAAATGAATGGGTATTAGTGTCCAAACATTTCAACATGCTCCTGTGGCCATGCACAAAAGGGACTGATTTGCAGCAAATTTCCACTTATTTTCCAAAAGTATTTACCTTGCCGGAGCTCGGCTGATCACTATAATGGCATAGCTGAGGGGGAAAAAAATGACCATTTCAAAACCCAGCATATATATATATATATATATATATATATATATATATATATATATATTTCTGAACCTTAAAAGTGCTCTACTTCTTCCGAATAAAGATAATACCTTTGGTTGCTAGGCTTTTATGGACGTGTGAATAAATCCAACGTGCTGGGGTTTGTAGTACTCATTGTTTTAAACAAGAAAAGATGGTACACAGTCCAAAGAAAGATAGTTCAGATCAGCAGATATAAGGCTAGCCTAAGAGAGCATGCTACAAGTGTCCCAGGTCATCTTTGGACACTCCCAAAGAGTCAGTCCAGCGTTTTAATGTCTGGAATTTGGTCAGGGAATCAAAGGCTAACATGTTCTATAGCTATGATTACTATGTGACCTCAGGCTAATTCAATGGCAGGCAATCCTAGGATGCTACAAATCACTTCATCTTCCTACATTGTAGGATTCATTCATTATGTCAATAAAACTAGTTGAGCACCTACTCTGTGATGGGCATTTGAAAACCACCTCAAAGAAATGTTACAAGTGTTTTCCCCATATTTTGGGGCAACCACTTAGGAGACCTCCCTACTTCTCCATCCATTCTCCAAACCCTGCCTCTGTGCAGGGTTGTTCCCTATTCTCCAAATATTGTATCATTTTCTCCCCCTCTGGACTTTGGTTCCACTCTGCTTAGACACAAAGAATATCTGGAATCTCTTTTGCCCCAAATCTACAAATCAAAGTTCCTCCTTCACAAATTCCATCCAAAAGACCCATTCTTCCACAAGTGGCTCCAAAGTCCCTAAGGTAGATATAAAGTCTCCTTCTCTGAATTCTTTTTTATGTTACTATTTTTATGCTTACCTGTGTGTATCGACTACTGGATAATAAACCATCCCACAGATGAATTGATGCCAGTCCTATTACCTAACCCTTGTATGCACTTTGCACATAGTAGGTGACCTCTCAAAGAGGGAGTGGGAGGCCTTGATGAAAGAATGAGTTTCCATGATCTCATATATCCCCCTGTCTTGTCCCTCTACAACACCATCCCACTCCACAAGAGCCAGGATTTACAAGTCCCAGGAGATGTGTCAATTTTCTCCCAGTTCCTCCAAGATTTGTGTTTGCTTTTTTAATACTTAATGTCAACTGCATCACGACTATAAATCTCCTCAGCACCCTTCACAATTGTCATCATTTTATAGCTCAAACTTCTGTGCAGAACAATTTAACAATCTCAAACTACTTAGGTAAATCTAGTCCTAGCCTACTAAACTGGTGCTTATAAGATAAGTGTAGGAAATGTGCAGTACATGATAGAAACAAAACCAGCGAATTCTTCCATCCTGGTTCCCATTAGCTAACAGCTATATGACTTTGGGCTGGTTACTTGTCTATACCTTGGTTTTCTCATCCATAAAACAGGGATAGTAATCATAGCTACCTCATGAAGTCACTGGGTGCAGTGAGTTAACGTAAATAAAACCCTTAGAACATAGAAATTGCTCAACAGATGTTAATGATTATTTCATATTTGGGAGCCTATGGCTTTAATTCACAAAAAGCATCTGTAGTTTTACTTGCTATCTTTGAGTAAGGGATAATAAACATCTCTAGGAAAAAATAAATAAATAAAATTTAAAAATAAACATCTCCAGGAGGCACATCTTCTCCAATCAAAGCCATTTCTTGGGGACCCCCGGGTGGCTGAGTGGTTTGGCACCTGCCTCTGGCCCAGGGCATGATCCTCGAGTCCTGGGATTGAGTCCCACATCAGGCTCCCTGAATGAAGCCTGCTTCTCCTCTGTCTGTGTCTCTCATGAATAAATAAATAAAATCTTAAAAAAAAAAAGCCATTTCTTTTTTAATTAATTAATTAATTAATTAATTAATTAATTTGAGTTCAATTTGCCAGCATATAGCATATCACCCAGTTCAAAGCCATTTCTGTAAAGAATATTGTCCTGCCTTCCTATGTAACAAGATTATTTTGGGGACAGCTTCTCCCAGCAAATTCTGTCTTATAGCCCTCTGAAGTCCTGGATCCCAAGGCCTTTCTAGTCCTGGCTCACTGGTTGGGATGCTCCCATTGCATCCAGGTCTGCATTACTAGCTGGTAAACTATCAAGTAGCCTTTCACCTTTGGATTGCCAAATGGGCATTCCATAGACCAATCAATGGTTCTTTCGCTCAAACTTTTTCCTAACCCACATGCTTCTCATGGGCATCTGTGCTAGCTTCTGCCCACTTTCATAAAGAAAGGCATCCATCTCCTATACCTATTTTATGGCCAGAGTTCCATGAATTTTTATTTTGTTTTGTTTTACTAATAGGCCAGAGTGGTTATTCTAGTCCAGTTTTGCCAGTAACAAGTGACTTTACACCCTTATTTCCCCCTCTTTGGCCCCAGTGTTCTCATATGTAAAATAAAATTGTTGACCCAGAGAATTATTTCCAAGAAGCTTTCAAAATGTGCATTCACTCATCTTGAGAATTCATCTTCAGGGAGTAAAATATTCAATCCTAGGATACCTCCCTCAAGATCTTCATAAAACAGAACTGGTATGTCTTTACTGCAGAGTTCTTACACTAATCACCAACATCTTGATGTCAGACAAATCTACCTGTCTTTCATGTTTGTAATATGGTCAGGGAACAATTGGTCAACCAGTCACCAATGTCCAGTATGTCAGTTATCTCAATGCCCACTTTTCCCTTCTGAGCTGAAGCAGTATCTCTGACACATTCCTGAGAAGAGCCTGATAAGAAACCTGCACACAACCATCATGTCACAGTGAACAGAGCTAATAATATAACAATAAGACACAGTTTCATCCTCAAGAAGCTTACAGGCTAGGGGCACCTGTGTGGCTCAGTCAGTTAAGCATCTGACTCTTGATCTCAGCTCAGATCTTGATCTCAGGATTGTGAGTTCAAGCCCCATATTAGGCTCCACATTGGACATGGAGACTATTTAACAACAACAACAAAAAAAAAAAATCTCACAAGCTAATGCAAGAAATATCTGTAGAAACAATTACTCTATAGTTTGATAAGTACAAAACTACATGACATTGAAACATGTCTACCCAACATGTGTCTGAATGGGGATGAAAGAGAAGGGGAGGGAAGAAGTGGATAAGGAGAAGAGAAGGAAAGAACAAACTAAAATCTGAATCTGGGCATGTTTTTCTTAGGGAAATTCTATAAGAAGCAAAATTAAACAGGTTTCCTTATTGCAGGACTTCTCAGAGCCTTGAAATTATGACTCTTGTGATCTCCAAGATATTATTTGCAAACAAAACTAGCCTATTTTTCCCTTTTATATTTCAGGTTTAGCTCTTAACATCTTAGAAACAATAAGTACTCTATTGGATATAGTTGGAGAAATCCTACACTGCAGAGATATTGATGGGTATGAGTATAGTCCATAAGTAATAGAGTCAAACAGCCCAAGGTCATGTCCTGACTCCTTTAATAATAATACCTTCATCATGGTGAAGATTAATGAGTTAAGTTATACAAAGTGCTTAGACCAATGCTTGGCATATAAAAATATTTGATAAAAGCTTATTATTATTATTATTATTATTATTATTATTATTATTATAACAGCAGGGAGACTTAACAGTTCCATTGGGGATCAGAGTTGGCTCAAGAAATCCCTGAATTAGGAGCTCTTGGGTATCTCAGCTGGTTATGCATCCAACTCTTGGTCTCAACTCAGATCTTGATCTCAGGGTCATGAATTCAAGCCTAAAGTTGGGTTCCACGCTGCATGTGAAGCCCACTTAAAAAAAAAATCCCTGAATTAGTTCTTTAACTCTTGAGTTACATTCTCCAGGTGGAAGGGGTATGCCAGGCAGAGGAAGCAGCATAAGCAAAAATCCAGAGACTTAAGCCAGCAGGAAAGCATGGGTCCATTCATTAAGTAATGAGTATGCAGTGGATCAATGTTCAAAATCCTCTCCTGAAACTAAAAGGAGATTGGAATGGGTATCAATCATTACACTGAGCATCTGCCTGTAGTCCCCACCCACCCACCCTTTCAAAGGCTTCCTAGGTGAACAGGTTAGTTCAGTTCACAGTATCCCTACTCAAAGGCCATTATTAAATACTATTTGGTAGTGATGCCTCAAATTAGATCTAACCGCTATTTATTACAGCATCTTTTCCAAATTTATTATTTCCAGGAAAAGCCTTAAACAAAAAGTTCAGCGAATTTGTAGGACTGCAATGTTCACTGACACTTTCTAGGTACACCACTTTACCTATATGACAATTTTTTAACAGAATATCAATTCTTAAGAAACCAAGAAATTCTTACTGTTTGTAGTAATTTACAAGCAATTTGTATATTACACCAAAATTACAATGATGATCATGCAAAAGTACAGATTACCTTTCTTTTTACATTGTTGCTTTTAAAAGAAATAGTCTAAACATAGGTCAATTCTTTCAATAAATATTATGAGCAACCTGCATACATATTATTCCACTTCTTTTACTTTGTAATTGTTCAAATATTTTGCTGAACTGAAAAACTGCAGAAATTTCTTTCTTCTTTCTCCCCCTCCCTGTCTCCCTCTCCTTCGTGTCTCCTCACCCCTTCTTCATTCTGAATTGACAGAAATCAACTAATGAGATATGGACAACCATCCCTCCTTTTTTGGACATCCATCCTTACTTTTCTTTTTTTACTTTTTATTTAGATTTTTTATTCTATTAACTTATACTGTATTATTAGTTTCACAGGTGTAATTTAATGACTCATCAGTTACATATAACACCCAGTGCTCATTTCATCATGTGCCCTCCTTAATGTCCACCACCCAGTTACCCCATGCCCCCACCCTCCACCCCTCCAGCAACCCTCACTTTGTTTTCTATAGTTAAGAGTCTCTTATGGTTTGCCTCCTTCTGTTTTTATCTTATTTTTACTTCCCTTCCCCTATGTTCATCTGTTTTGTTTCTTAAATTCTACATATGAGTGAAATCATATGGCATTTGTCTTTGATTGACTTATTTCATTTTTCATAATACCCTCTACGTCCATCCACCTAGTTACAAATGGCAAGATTTCATTCTTTTTGGTGGCTGAGTAATATTCCACTGTATATATATATATATATATATATATATATATATATATATATACATATATATCTTCTTTATCCATTCATCTGTCAATGGATATCTGAGGCTTTTTCCATATTTTGGCAATTGTGGACATTCATGCTTACCTTTCTGTATAGGAGATGCTAAATTTGATAAGATCCATGGGAGAGGAAGTGAGAAAGAGAATAAATTTAATAACTCATCAATATGTCAACAAATAAGAGTAATAAACAGCATTCACTTTTTGAGCTGTTATTATGTGTCAGGCACTGAGCTACACCCTGCACACACATTAGAACCCACAATCCCCACCAGTGAGGTAGCCCCACTTTACAGATAAGAAAACTGAGGTTCTTCCATGCTGATAAAATTGCCCTCTACTTACAGCTAGGGAATGGTGGTAAGGACTTGAAAACAGACCATACAAACTTCAAAATCCAGGCTTTACCTATTAGCTGCATCACTGCCTCCAGGGGCTTGCAGAAAAACTAAGAACATTATATCCACAGAACAGGGAACGGGCTGAAAGCATTTTAATAAACAAGGAATCCTTTGAGTTTTTTATTAGACACAAAATAAATCTGAAGGAAAAAGTTACAATTCCAACTCAGCTAGACTAAGATTGACTAGGATATTTACCAATGTGTCCCCTAGATGCCTGGATGCTTGCATGCAAGGATAGAGACCAATGGTACAAGACCCAGGTGGCTGCCTGGGCTCAGACATTTATTCAGCTAATTACTGCCTTAGCCTCCCAGAGCCTCAGTTTTTCCAACTGGAAAATGGAAAGAACAGCTTCCTTTCTGCTTATTTCTGAATCGATGAGAAGACTAAATGAGAATAAATATATAGAATATTAATTGTAAATGTACTCTAAACAGTCTTTCTCTGAAATACCTAGTTTTTAAAATATTTCTTCTTTTGTTGACATTTTAGGATTAAAGAAACTCTGTATCAAGTCAAATGAAAAGTCCTTCCAATCTGAATATTCTATCTGTGAGGTAACAGGCTTCTGAGTTAGCAACTCTATCTTTGTTTTAACTACTATTATTATGAAATATTTCTAACAGACCCAAAAAAATAGAAAATAATATGACAAATGGCATGTGCCCACTTGATGTCATCATTTTTCCATTTGCATTTCCATTTTTCAACAAAGATAAATAACTAAAACATCACAGGTATAGCCGAAGGCCCTCATGTGCTTCTCCTGGATTCATTGCTGTCTCTTCCCTGCCCAGAGATAATCGTTGTCCTGAGGTTGGTCTCTTATTACTACGTAAACTTTTATATTTTTCCTACCATACACTGACATTTTTACATATACTTTAAATGTATGTATATATTTACAAACAATATGCAGGATTATTTTGCATGCATTTTAACTTTTTTAAAATTGTGTCATATTGTATGTATTTTTGTCTTTTTTGATCAACATTTTGTTTAGGTCAAGCACATCATCTATAACTGAGATGTGTGCCTCGTACTGTACTAGTTTGTCCATTCTCCCAATGATGGACATTTAGGTTACTCCCAATCGCTTGCTGTTACAACCAATGCAATGAACATTCTTACTCTTGTCTCTCTGAGCACATGCAGAACCAGATCTCTAGAGCAGTGGTTCTCAGTGTGGTCCTGGGACCAGCAGCTGCATTGGCATTATCTGGGAACTTATTGCCCATGCAAATTCTGAGATCACAGGAACAGATTTTAAGAAGCCCTCCAGCTGATCATGAGGGAAACTCAAGTTTAAGAACAATGGTTGAGTCTCTGCCTTTGGCTCAGGTCGTGATCCCAGAGTCCTGGGATCGTCCCACATAAGGCTCACCCTCACCACAGGGAGCCTGCTTCTCCTTTTGCTTGTATCTCTGCCTCTCTTTCTGTCTCATGAATAAATAAATAAAATCTTAAAAAAAAAAAAAAAAAGAACTGCTGCTTTAAAGGCAGACCTGGGAGTGGTTAGAAATAAACTCTTAAATTCTATTGTCTTTGATTTTACCAGTATTGCCAAATTATTCTTCAAAAAAGTAGTTCATTTTGTTACACATCTTCATCAAAATTTTGTGTTAACTTTTTAAGTTTAAGCATCTGCTACTTGCAAAATAGTTGTCTTGTGATTTTAATTTGCATTTCCTTGACCAGTACATAGGGTTAACCATCTTGGTATATGTTTATTAAGCATTCATGTTTTCATCTGTATCTTCAGTCAGTTTTTCTATTAGTTTATTGATCTTTTATTGATTTGAGGACTTTTTGATTATCCTAGATATTAAGCCTTTATTTGATCATATAAGTTACAAATATCTCCTAGTGTGCAACATATTTTAAAAATATTTTTATGCTATCTTCCATCTCATAGTTTTTTTTTAATTTAAATGTGGCCAAATTAATCAACATTTTCCTTTCTCTTTGTATATTTCCTATAAGAAATTCCTTTTTATCTGAATATCTTAAAACATTTACTTATATTTTCTTCCAAATACTTAGTTTTGCTTTTCAGATTTAGATCCTTAACCTATCTGGAATTGACTTTTGTGTACATGAAGAATCTATTTAAATTTTTTATTAAAAAATTTGATCCAGTACCAGTTTTTGAATTATCCTTCTTCCTCCACTAATGTACAATATCAACTTGGTTGTATGTAATATTTTCACATTGTGTGAGCCTGTTGCACAGTTCTAGATCCTGTTCCAGTGGGTTTTTTTCCATCTCTACATTAGTTCTATAATGCCCTTCTTATTACAGTTCACTTTTTTTCTCAATCAATATTAGCCAATGTTCATTTGTTTTTTTAATTCTATTTTTCTGGTTTGCTGTTTCATTAATTTCTGATTTTCTATTTCCTTCCATTTTCTTACTCTCTTGTTCTTTGTCTATACTGGTAAGCTGAATGCTTAGCTGAAAAATTTTCAGCATTTACTGTTATGATGTAACAGGGCTATATATTTTCCTCTAAGTACTGCCTTATCTGACACCCATATAATTTGATCTTTACAATTTTAGTGTTCATATCTAAATATATTTTAATTTCCTCTGTGCTTTCTTCTTGTCCCTTCTTGTCCATATTTAAAAATATGAAAAGTCCAGAAAACTATAAGCTAATTGAGGGGATAAAAGGAACAGAAAGAAGCATCTTGCAAGTGAACTCCAGGCGCAGTGGTTTAGCACCTGCCTTTGGCCCGGGGCATGATCCTGGAGACCCGGGATCGAATCCCACGTCAGGCTCCCAGTGCATGGAGCCTGCTTCTCCCTCTGTCTGTGTCTCTGCCTCTCTCTCTCTCTCTCTCTCTCTCTCTCTCTCTGTGACTATCATAAATAAATAAATAAAAATTAAAAAAAATAAAATAAAAAGAAACACAACAACATACATATGAATTCCTGTGCTCTTCAGTACTAAGTCCAGATGCCATTTCCTGGCTTTCAAAGTCTTCCACAATCTGGCCCTACCCCACCAGTTATCTTTATTGCTTAGAGCTCCCTGTGTCTTCTTGTTGCATTCAGACAGTTCTACTGGGAATCTTTTCAGTTGGTCTTAGATGTAGGAAATGTTTCCATTCTTACTTAACTTCTTAGTATATTATGTTAGAGATGAAAAGGACAAGTGAAATAAGGAATCAGATATAAGATACAATATCTACTGATTTTGCTAACTCTGCACAATTTCCCTATCCTTTAACTTGCCTGGGATTTATACACCTATTCCTATGTGTCCACTCCCTTTTTCTTCTCTCTGCTTAGTTTGTTGAAACTTGTGTGTGTGTGTGTGTGTGTGTGTGTGTGTGTGTGTGTGTGTAAGAAAGACTAGTCCTACAGTGTCACATCATGAACATCAAATATCATAATATATACTGGTCTTCATTTGTTAATTCTTTAGGCTCAAAAGATTCTTTAGACCACTGAAACAGAACTGTTTGGAATTGTCGTTTGAACACCTCAAATGATTCTTGAGGATACCAAGAATGACATCTTAGAATAGAATACAAGTTCTAGGAACCTCAGCCCACATGGGGCTCAGTCACTCAACTCTTCATTGAAGTAGATGCAGTTCTGTTTACCAACAAAAGGTAAGTCTTCACTGGTTCCAGTTCTGGAACATCTAACCTCAAATGTAATTCAAGGTGGAAGACCAGAAGAGACAAATCACACATATGACACAAATGGCAAATCATTACAGAGTATGATTTCAAATCACATATTAGAACAAAACTTGAGTCTTCAAAGAAACTCTAATTTAAGTTTAGTTGTTTTCATGAGTAGGAAAGATTGTCTTCACTTTTTATTAGAGCCAAGAGAGATTTCCAGATGGAACTGGCTATACTGTAAAGAGGAATTATCCAAAACTGACTTCAAAGGGAAGAAAAATTCTTATGCTCTAAGTAGGGAGCAGAAAATGCATACAAGTAAAATACAAAGACCTGTGTTTTATTTCTAAGCCATTCTTATGTAGTCTCCATCTTTCATTTGCAAAAGTATCTCTAAGGCAATCTCCAGTTCTGTCATCCTGCAATTTTTACTGATTGGCTCTTTTCATTATTTTAAAGCCAAACACAGCCATTCAAATTTTCTCTAACCTGAAAATATTTCATATTGTCTTCCTAGAATTATGAAGTACAATCTGTGACTACCAAAATTCATTTAGGCATTGGAGATTCTTCCTAGGTCAAAGGTCATTATGAAACTCTGGATATATCACTGTAAGCTGGACATTATGCAAAAATTGCAGCCTGCTTTACCTATGTTTTGGTGGTAGAACTTTCACTAGAAGAGGGTTTCCTGATTCCTCATATCAGGAAGCAAATGTTGATATTGCCATTGGTCTGCAAGCATGGTAGTACTCAAGTTTAATAATCTTTGAAAGACTACCATGATTCTTGTCTGAGCTCTAGCCAGACACTGGGAAATTCTTATACCTACCCCAGAAGGTCATGTAATGTTACTGAGAAGGAAGAAAGTTTATGAAATGACAGGTGGCAGTTCATGTTCATGGATGAAACCTAATTTGGAAAGTGAGATGAAGATTTAAATTCTAGTTCTGATGCTAATATAAACTGGTTTTGTTACCCTGGGTAAGACACCAAATTTCTCTGGACCTTATATTTTTCATCTTTAAAATATGTAAGTTGATGTTATTAGTGATCTTCAAATGTTATTTTAACCAGTAAAATTTTTATTTGACTGTTTACTTGTATCTGTCTAATATTTACTAAATCCTCTGGAGACCTTAATAAAAATCATGACTCTCTGAAGTATGTATATTAGAATCCCACAAAGGAATCTCTTTTGTTTACTACAACTGAAAAATGATACAATATATTTTACTGAAGTCCAGCTTTTATATTCCTAATATAGCACAGTTGCTTTCTGTAAGTAAAATGGAAAGGGAGGGGGGATGCCGTTGTTTTATTTATTTATTTTATTATATATACTATGTACTGTATTATATTATTTATATGTATTTAATATTCTTATAATGGTGTGTATTTTGTATATGTCATGTATTTTATTGCACATATATGTTTATATTTATAAACTCTTGCTTTGAAAGTGATTTAATTTCAGGGGTCTATAAATCAGAAGTCTCTCATCTTTTACTTCCCAGAATCATTCTTTATAGCCAGACTACTATTTCAAGAAGTCTTACTTCACTGGCATAAAAACTTTGATTGGCCTTAGTTAATTCAAACTCCATTAAAAAAAAAAACTTGTATATATTGGTATATAAGTTAGTGCATGACTTAGTGTATAAGTTGAGACCCTGGAGAACTTTGTCATGAACACAACAAGAACATACCAAAGGCTACAGATGAAGACAGTATATCATTCTATAACTTAAAATTCTTTTTGAAAATAAACTACCTGATGCTTAAATTTTGAAAGTCATTCATAGAGTTCCTCTTCCATATTATTTATATTGATGTCTAAGTTGTATCATATTTTTTCCTTCTGATGTGTGTTATGCTGGCCTACTGAAAAATATCATCATCACCATCATCATCATCACCATCCTCACCGTCATCACCATCACCGTCCTCCTCCTCCTCGTTATCATCATCACCATCATAACCATTATTTTCTGCAGTAAACACAGTAGTGAAAAAACTGGCTGACATTAAAGTTGGGCAGCATGATATTGTACCACTGATTTCAGTCCTTGTGTGTCTGTTCTACTGCTACTGTCACTGTAATCTTTTTGCAAAATGTATGAAAAGCCTAAATTGTTGACTGCATACGTTTTGATCCAACAATTTCCAATATATAAATGCTAAGGCAATAAACATGAACTGCACAAAGGTGAATCCAGAAAGATAATTAGTCACAGCATTATTTGTAACAGAAAAATTGAAAACCACCCAAAGGTACAACAATAACAGGTTAATTAAGTAATTAACTTAAGGTACAACCATATGTTGAAATAGTCGGCAGATATTAAGCATGGATGTTGTTGGACAATATTTAGTGACATAGAAAATGTTTACTATATAATAAATTAAAAATCTATAAGATCACTTATACAGTTGATCTCAGTGTTGTTCAAACATATATCTTTATCTATATTCATGTTGTATGAGAAGGGAGGGAAATTCAAAATAAGAATGGGAAAGGAATGGATATAAAAAAGGTTATAATTGGGTAGTAGGCTGGCAGTTTATTTTTAGGCTTTTTAAAATTGTTTACAATCACAATCAGTTTTCCAAATAACTTTAAAAGAATTTACATATGTATATATATATATATATACACATATATATAAAAGTATATAATAAGTATACTTATTTATGTAAGTATTTTTTAAGTAATCTCTATACTTAATGTGGGGCTCAAACTCACAGACCTAAGATGAAGAATTGCGTGCTCTACCAACTGAGCCAGTCAGGCACCCCTATTTGTTTATATACATATTTATATCATTAATGTGTGAATACATTCTTGCTTTAAAAAACTTCAAGGAATTATATGTGACAGAATATTATGTAAAAACTTCCCTTCCCAAATCAACTTCACTTTTTTCCTTTCAAAACTTTTTCTCTGGATTTAGAAGTATGTATCATTACTTACAAATATACAAAATTTGCTTTCTTAATTATATGGACTCTGCCCACACATACAGTTTTGTAACTTTATTATTTTTACTTAAACAATATGTCTTAAGAACCATTCTATATTGGGGCCCATGGGTGGCTTAGTCATTTAAGCATCTGTCTTTGGCTCAGGTCATGATCTCGGGTCCTGGGATCCAGCCTGGCGTTGAGCTCCCTGCTCTGTGGAAAGTTTGCTTCTCCCTCTCCCTCTGCCCTTCCCCCCACCTATGTGTCTCTCTCAACTACATAAATAAAATCTTTAAAAATTTTTTAAAAAGAAAAAGAATCTTTCTATATCCACGCATATAGAAATATTATATACTTTTAAAATGCTGACGAATATCTACCTTATAGAATTATTGTAATTTATTTAAACATTACTCTAAAGATTGATGTATGAATTACCCATTATTGAGTAACAAATTGCCCCCAAATTTTGCAGCTAAGCTCAACAAACGTCTATTACCTCAGTTTCTGTGAGGGAAAAATCCAAGCGTGGCTTAGCTGGTCCCTGTGTTTGAGGGTCGACAAGGGCGGTAGTCCACCCGACCTACGGTTGCCCCAGGCTGATCCACTTCCCAACTTCTTCATGTTGCAGTTGGCAAATCTCAGGTCCTGGCTGGATATTGGATAGGGTAATCAGTCCCTCGCTTCATGTTCTCTCCAAAGCGCAGTTCACATGGTAGCTGGCTTCTCTTGGAGTGTGCAAGGAGAGCAAAAGAGAACCTGAAAACAAAAAAAAAAGCAAATGCTGAAACCTAATCCTGGAAGTGCCGTTCGTGACTTTTCCCATATTCTATTTGTTAAAAGCAAGTCACCAGATCCTGCTCATTCTCAAGGGGAGGGGATTTCATATGCTCATGAACACCAGGAGGTGGCCATCACTGGGGGCCATCTAAGAAGCCATCATACACAATGGACTTGATTCCATGTCTTAGTTTGTACAAACAACATTATTATGCAGACCCATGATGTGCACACACTTGTGCAAATATATGCATATTTCTTTAGGTTGGATATCGAGAAATAGAATTCCTATTCATGAAGTATTACATTTGAAGTGTTGACAGATATTACAATGTTCTCTAAATGGGCAGTGCTAATTCAATTTCCCTCCAATTCTGAATAAAAGTGACTCTTTCCCCACTCTACAACTAAGAATATCACCCATCTCTTTCTTACTACTTTATTTTCTGTTAGCTAAATCAACATTTTGTTATTTTAATTTATATTTTCCTGATTACTGATGAGATTGAATCTTTTTTATATGGTTACCAGCCATTTGTTTTTCCACTTTTCAAACATTTTACTATGTCAATATGGTTATTTATCTCTTATTTTAAATGTTATTAAAATATGATATACATACTGTGCAGTACATCAATGTATATTCACAAACTGAACACATATGTTATATAATCACCACCCAGTGTTTGTTTGTTTGGGTTTTTTTTGGTATATTTTTTATTGGAGTTCAATTTGCCAACATGTAGAATAACACCCAGCGCTCATTCTTCAAGTCACCCAGTTTTATAAAAAAGTATTATTGGCACCCCAAAAGCCCCTTTATTTTACCCACTTTCTTTTTTTTTTTTAATTTATTTTTTATTGGTGTTCAATTTACTAACATACTACCTTCCCCAAGAGTACATACCCTCCTGAGTTTTAACAGCATGCATTAGTTTTGCCTAGTTTTGTGTGTTATATACATGGGATTATACAATATGTATTCTGTTGTATATGGCACTTCTTCCCACTTAATACTATGTTCATATCACACTATAATCACAAATAGATTATTTATCATATGTGTATACGTGTGTATATAAATATACATATATGTCAGTGTTTCAGAATTCTGTAGTAGTTAAGAGTGCCTACACTTGCAGAAAAAGATTTGATGTGGAAAAGATTCATTGATTGCCCCATGAGGCACCTGGATGGCTCAGTCAGCCTAGCGTCCAACTCTTGATTTTGGCTCAGGTCATAATCTCAGGGTGATAGAATTGAGACTCATGTCAGGCTGCATGTTCAGCAGGGAGTCTGCTTCTCTCCTCTCTTTCTTCCTCTCTGGCTGCCCCTCCCCTTGCTCATCTTCTCCCTCTCTCTCAAATAATTAAATAAATAAATAAATAAATCTTAAAAAAAAAAAAAAAAGAATGCTTAAGTAAAGATCCAATGCATTTGAAGAAGCCAGCCTAGAGCATTCCAGGCAGAGGAATTGAGAGGACTTCTCATCTTGATCTATTGCCTGAGGCCAGCAGAATTTAGAAATGTAGAGAGAGGGCCTGAGGAGTCCTTAGAGATTGTGGGACCCTACCTTGATCTAAATTAACCCATTTACTTTCCTCATGCCCATCTCCACAATATCTCAAGGATACCAAGGCATGAGGGAGGATGATGGAGATAAAAACTCAAGAAATAAGCAGAAAGGACCACAAAATGAAGAAATTTCATGAGGAGAGAGGATCTGATTAAAGGTCCTCTTTTAAGTAAAGAGGATCCTCTTTTAAGTAAAAGGTAGAAGCTATTTCATAACAGAAAATACTTGAGATGTTTCCTCTCTAAATTGAGAAATAGCCTGAATGCCAAGATTAATGATGATTCTATTAAAAATATTTTTTAATATAGCAAAGAAACCAAATAAGAGGCACTTCCTGGAGGAACTATTAGTCTTCCTTTGGAAAGCTACCAATTCCGTGTTACTCAGTTTCCATGAATCAAGAGGACTTAAAAAAAAATAAAAAGGATTGTCTTATTTATGTTAAAGAGAGAGCATAGGTGGGAGGGGGAGAGGGAGAGGGAGAGAGCATTTCTACCTGAATCTGCCCTGGGTGACGAGCCTGACGCTGGGCTTGAACTCAAGACCTTGAGATCATGACTCCATGGACTTTTTAACAAAGTGATTATCTGTCCTCCTTTTTATTCCTTTTTAAGCAGATTCAAATTTGGCCAGTGATTGAAACAATACATCCAAGCCCATTCAAGTTTCTTTTTTTTTTTTTTCAATCTTCAGTAGTGAATTACCTGTAAATCTCACTTATGAAAAGATGTTCATCTTGTCATGTTAGCAAAAAGGAAACTCTGCTTTTCCTTTAGGTTAACAATTAGTTTTATGTGACAATGGCTACACGCTACAGCATTAATTTTGCAGTAAATTACACTTACAGGTAAATGAAATTCCATTGCTTGACCAAAGTGTCTAACCTGACTGGACCCTAGTTTAATGAACAGTTTTTCATTTTATCATTTGCAGGGCTTTTCAGATGAAAATAAAACATAAACAAAACAACAAAAACAAAAACAACAACCTGTTTGGAGAGAAAGAGAGGTGGAGAGAGGAACATTTTGTTATGTAACATTACCACTTAATTGTGGCATTCTCTCCGAGTTTTTGCAAAGTAAGCCTTGCCAAGAGACTTGATCCAAGCAGAGCATGCCCCAGAAACAAGGAAAGCCTCAAGGCACTGACTCCAGCTATCATATACTCCCCTCAACAGGTAAGAAATTGTCAAGATTTCCAGGTAGGTCAGATGGTCTATTGTTGCCGATATGATCAAAACCTCCTTTAAAGAGAGTCCTTTTTCTACAACTAAGGATAATAAGTGATGTTGAATTATTGATTGTCTCATCAAGTGATGATTGAGATTCTATGTTCCTTCCCTGATGGCATAGGCTGGAGATCCAAAGCTGGCATGGTGGGGTTCACAGGGGATTGGTGGCCCCAGACAAGAGAAAATGATTATATGATGTGATGAGAGCTTTAAGAAAGGGAAACACAAGGGACTAGGGGACAAGTTAGCTACTGACAATGAACTTAGCCTGGAGGGAAATACAGACATGGGGATGAGGAATCATATTAGGGAAAATGCAATGAAGAGGTCATGGGATTAATAGTTCTCTAAATCTCAACTACTTATTCCACTTCTCCTTTCCTGCTCCTGTGTTATCAATATACAACTGCTCAGTGTAACCAATACAATTTTTTTTGTTTGTATTTTAGTTACAGAAATATCCAGCCAAGCGCCCACTGCTGAAACACTTGTACTTTCTATTCAAATGTGTTTAGTATATTCTTGATAAGTGGGTTTTTGCTTTCTGACAGGTACAGGAAATGCTAGCTTGCTTTATGATTATACTTCATGGAAGAGACTCTAATAATTTCATTCAAACACATCAACATTTATGGTCATAAATATAAATTTCTCTGAGTGATCTTCAGTTAGTCTACCTTTATCCTGATATTTAGTATTTATAAAATAGGGGGAAATATTCCATCAGAGAATCAGTGAACCATCTTCATTGAATCTCACTCAGCTCTGTCTCTTACTGAGACTGTTAATATCAGGGTGATTTCTCTGGGTTTCAGTTTCCATATCTAGTACAGAATAAGTGACAATAAGTAATGACAGCAACAACAATTAATGATAGCTAAGATAAAATGATTCTGCAAACCATGAGTAAGCTCAGCTAAAGTTACCCCAAAAGAATTTTTTATACAAAATTTAACATATATATTTTTAAAAGCTTATATTTAAAAAAAGTAGTTCAGAATCTACTAATTTCATTTAAAAACTGGATACTTCTGCCCAGAGAAAAAAAAATAAGAACTCAACATTTACCACCATAAAACTGAACTTCTCAATCAATCAATCTTGCTTCTATTTTGGTTCTTCCATGGGTGAGAATCTTAAGGTACTAAGCTCAGTCTGGTAGTTTAAAGTGGTTTATAATTGATCTTAAATTTGTGAGAATTGAAGGTGGGCTGGGACTTTCAGCCAATGCATTAGCTTAACATAATTATGCAAATGATTGTGCTCTGAGTGGGAGAAAGAGCGGGTTTCAGAGGGGCTGGCATCCAGATGTTAAGATGGCTTTGGTATTGGGTAGAAAAGCAAACACTGGTGCTACAAGGTTTCAGTTTCTATTCCAAGCAAATCAGCCTTAAAACTCATTGACCCATATTAGCCACTCCTAAATTCCAAAGATTGACATGATTCCTTGGCACTCATCTGTGTCAATTCTGTATTTTTCTCCATCTCTCTCAAGATATTCAGTTAAGAGTCAAATCAAAGATTCCACTGCTTATGTCAATGTAATGATTATCTGATGGCGCTTATCTACCTCCCTCTCATCTGTGCTATCACTCTGCCTCTGCATACTCATTTAGCTGCAACACTTCACAAACGAGCCACTTTTGCCTTACTGGGTCTTCATCTACTATGCCTTCCACCATTGGCTGCTACTTTCCCATTCCTGTTTGCTCTGAATGATATTTGTAACCGAGCTTTGGTCATTGGGGCAGGTGTATGTTTGGGGGGATTAGGCATGGTTCTTTGGGTCAATTGCCACACAGAATTAAGTTTTTATAGAGGTGATATATTTATAGAACAGAGGACCTGTGAGGAAGATAGCCAAACACTGGTGCTTTAAAACAGCACCATTCAATAAAACTTTTTGTGATGATGGAAATATTCTCTATCTGCTCTATGCAAAACAGTAGGCACTAGCCAAATGTTGCTATTGAGTACTTGAAATAGGAGTAGTGCGATCAAGGGACAGAATTTAAAATTTTATTTAACTTTAATTAATTTAAATTTAAATAGCCACATGTGGCCAGGGGCTACCATATTGGGCAGCCCAGCTTTAAATAATCTAGCTAGTAATACAAAAACGTCAGCTTGCAATGTCAGCTGGGAGACACCATTAGTAGGATAGAACACCATTAAATTTAGGTGCCACCAGGGGACTAAATCAAATGTGGGCTGCAGGATTCAGTAGATGAATGGCATATAGTGAGTCTCAGTGTAGTAGTGTGCACTAAGCAACTTTATACTAACACAAAAAGTGTGTGATAACTAAGTAATTTTATGTGGGTTTTACCAGGACTGCCTGGAAACATTGGAAATGTTTTCTGCAGCCAAGCTAAATGGAATTTTCTTCAAAGTTTTGGATCTCCTTACAGATCTTAAATGGTTACAGGACCATCAGAGAGTCTCTTTACTGTAGGAATTCAGCCTCTTCCTTCAGAATTGGCATTTTCAAGAATTTTATATAGATTGAGCATCAGTGAGGTCAAACATCAGTGAATAGCAAATCCTAGTTCACCCACATGATGCATCATCACACGTGCACATTTCAAATACAGCACTAAGTCTCTTGCCAAGACATCATCCTTTCCCATACATTAGTTTATGTCTTGGCAAAGTGGTGTAAAGGTAAACATGAAGCTTCCCCCTTTGACCTCAGGTAAAGCATTCAATTCTCCAATTCTGCAGAGTTTCTACCATTTTGTCACTCATTTCAAATCTCTATTGTCTTGACTGCTTCCACAATCGGTCTTGCCCCTCTGACTCCCCATCTCTGTCAATTCAAAGCTGTTCTATCTGTGGCATAACTCGTTACCTAACTTAGAACCCAAGAAGATCTGGGACTGCATCTCAGTTATTCCATTTACCTTGTGCATGACTTTGAACTACTGAAAGTAGCTACTTACAGCTTCAATTTCCCATTTCTTCAACATTGAATGGGGGCTAATTGTATTTATGTCATGATATGCTGTAGGTAAAAGCATATATATATGCAGAAAGCTTAATAATTAGCAGAAATACAAAAAAATTTAATTCCACTTCTCCTTTTTTTTTAATCTGCATGTTCTACTACATTCTTTCATCCTTTGTTCTGGTCTACAAACTGCATGAAGATAGATCTCAAATGTGTGTCCCCATTTCTGTCCTCTGGTCTCTCTTAGATATGTATATCCAACTGCTGGCTTGGCATTTCATTTGGATCTCTGAAAAGTATCTCAAGCCCTTACCTCCAACACACCTTGCCATCAAACTTCAAAATCTCTGTAAGTATTCATCTAGTTTTCATGCCAAAAATGTAAAAAGTCACTTGGACATCTCTCTGCTTTTCATGTTCTAATTCCACTTTCTCTTGGTTCCTTTCAGCCTGAACTTCTAAAGAATATCTTAAATCCAGTCACTTCCCTCCACCTCCACTGCTAATAGCCTAGCACAAACCCAGACCTCTCTTGCCTATTACAATGTATTTTTCACACCACAGCACCAAAAATCTTTTAAAAACATAACTTGCCACACATCACTTCACTGCTCAAAACTCTTGACTAGGCTGGTCTTATATTTAAAATAAACTCCTTAGCATGAACTGCCAAGATCTGTATGTTCTGACTCAACTATAACTCTAGCTTCATCCCTTAGCATTCTCTGCTTCACTCTCTCATGGGTGACTTTGTGGTTCTTTTTGTGTTTCCTTCAACCATACAAACCCTGGTTCTCTCTTGCTAGGATATTCTCCCTCTAGATCTTTGGTTTGTTCCATCACTTCACTCCGGCCACCATGGGAGTGTTGCATTCCCAGAGACAAATGTTGGCTGGCTGCCTTCCACTGCTCTTTCCTTACCTCTGTTTTTTTTTTGTTTTTTTTTGTTTTTGTTTTTGTTTTTGTTTTTGTTTTTCCTACTTAGCTTCAGTCCTTGCCTGGCATTGTCATGTCAATTTGTTCTTCTGTTTATTGTTTACTTCCCCTATTAGGAGGTGACAGCAGGGAATTTTCTGTTTCATTCACTTTAGTATCCCAACACTAAACAGTGCCTGGCACCTAGTAGGCACCAGTAAGTAACAGGTTTGCTCCAATATACTGAGATATTCATCCCTATAACTCTTGGGTTATAGATCAGGAACTGGAAGTTCCCAGAGTGTTTGTCTTTGACAAAGCTCCCTCACCTTTTGTTCCAGTGTACCATACACAAATTATCTCAGTGTTTATCTATCTTGTGGAATGAGAATGTTAAGAAGAACTAGTCTGAATCATATCAATGCCCAAATTAGAAACTCTAAAGATATCCCACTGCCCAGATTGTAATCCACACACCCTAAAATGACATCCAAGACTTTCCACCATCTGACACAAGATTATTTTATATTTCACTTTTGTAGTTTCCACCCAAACCCCCTGCTTGGTCAACAAACACGCACTTCTGCTTCTGGACCTTGATTTGTTCTCTGCCTCAATGTCATCCACACCTTGCTCCCAGTGTGTGATTTTGGTCTACACTATATACTCAGCTCAAATTCCACTTCTTCCATGAAGCTTACTCTGATCTACTACAATAATATCTCAACTTTTCCCTCCATAAACATCCTCAAAACTTCACCTGACCTCTCTCATGGCTCTGACTCTACCTCATTGTTTTCCACTTATTTGTGTAAATGGGCCTTATAACTTTTTCCTACCACATGTATCTAATCAAATTCACCCTCTCTTGCTTTGTCAAAGATGGATGTACAATCTCTTGCAACTCCCCCCTAACTCTCAACACTGGCATCTTTCTTCAAGCTCCCCTTCTTTGTTCTGGAAGCCAAAGGCAAATCACTAAATCTCCTGGCTAGTTGCCTGTCCAGTTGAACAGTAAACTACCAGCACCTCCTACCTCCTTTCTTTCAGGTATCCCAATTTTACTCACCAATGGATGATCATGCTGGTTCTTTGGATAGTGCTTCTTAGTATGCTGATGGCAGGTGGCTGCTGGGCCTGAAGGCTTAGAACGGAGGACAATGGCCATCTCTGTCCCTAATTTTTCCCTTACCCACCATTCTGAGACAACATGATAAATCATACTGAACATCACATCCAACATTATAAATATTTAAGTACCACAACCTCTACATGTATTGAAAGTATACAACAAAGCTACGTGCTCATAGTAATAAACACCTTTTAATCTGAATTTTAGGGCACCTGTGTACCATCTGTTCCAATCACATTGATCAGGATTCTTTAGCAGCCAGCTACAGAATATTTTTTGGACATTCAAGGGGATAAATGTATATATTGAGAGAATATGAGTAAGCTTATAGAATTGAGGGAGAGGCAAGAGCTAAGTCTTCCAAAGCTAGGTGCTTTCTCAAACTGTAACACACTTCTCTGACCATCCACACAGCAATTTGGCTTTCATCAAGTCCAATTCACTCCCCTTACCTCAAGCTTTCAACTAAAGTACAGATTACCACAGAAAATTCTTATTTTTGCTCCTGATGTTTGAACTCCAGCCATTTCTCAAAAGGAAGTGGCTCTCTGGAGTCTTGCAGGGTGATGTGCTCATAATATCTGAACACACACCAATCTCTCATATAGCTCCAGGCCTACTTCAGGCTGCTTTTTCTCCCAAAACCTCCCTCTAGATGTCAATTTTGATAAGAACACTAATCAGTTTCATTCACCAAAGCATAATTAGCTGACCATATTCACACCCCTGAACTGATGAAAACTACATGGCTATATCATTTTCACAGCACTTGTGTACTAGACTGTGAGTGTTACTCATTCATCTATCTCCCCTATAGACCTTAAGCAGTATTATGGCAAGGGTATCCTCATTTAACTTTGAATCAACAGGCCTATGTCTTGTAGCACTTAATAAATGTATGGTACATGAATAAATAAGGAAATAAATAATTATTTATTTTTGAAAAGTCAGTGGATATATGAGACCATCTGTATGAAATGTTATACGTTCATACTGACCAACTGTTTAACACATAGCTTGGCACACAGTAGACATCCATCCTTCTGTATTAGTCTTCTCAGGCTGCTATACCAAAATAAGGTCCACAGCACCTTCCAAGATTCATTCTCCCCTCTTCTGTAAGAGAAGTTTTATTTTTCTTTGGTAAAATAGCTCCCAAACTTTAGCATGCTTTGGAATACTCAGGGGAACTTATTAAAATACAGATTGCTAAGCATCATCCTCAAAATTTCTGGTTCAATGGGTCTGTGGTGGGGGTGAATTTGCATCTCTAACAAGTTCCTAACTGATTCTAATGCTGCTGGCTTGGGGACCACATTTTGAGAACCATGACCTTAGGGAGGGAATTATGCCCTTCCCTGTTGCATGCCATCTTAGGGTAACTGTCAATCAAATCACCTTTCTTCCACTAGCTAAGAATGTGTGGGGTCATAGCAACCCAAGCTGAGGCCTACAGCTTCCCCTAGAAATGTTAGTATTGAAGATATTAAAGGAAGATTTAACCAAATAGCAATATATTCGTCTGGAGAAGGAAGGTCCTGTCCACTTGTTCTTCCTTTTCAGATGCCTGGGACTGTTCTTCTGGACCTTAACTCAAAGTGTGGTCTAGGGACAAGCAAGATTTCCTCACCTGAGACTTGATAGAAATACCCATTGACTTACATCCATTGACTTGGTGTCTTCTTGGCCAATGAAGATATGAGAAAGGGACATTTGAGAATGTTAATGCAATAATGAAAATAATCAGTTCCTCCTAGAGCTTAAACCAACTATATATATGGGAATGCTCCACAAAAAGCCATATTTAAATCTGTAGCTATGTCATTCTATAGCCAATCAATACTCCCATTCATCGTCCCTTTATCTTAGAACACTCTTTTTTACTAGCATTACTAGATGAACATTATTAACACTCCAATTTAATAGCCTTAAGTCTAATTATTGGGTGCATTTTCTATGTAAGATAATTCTCAACTTTTAAAGTATTGCCATCTTTGCTAAATGGCTGGAATTTCTCTTCTACACCTGGTGCTTTCTTGGGATATGATCCACACTTATTAAATACATGCTATTTGAGTGCTTCTGTGCACTTTTTCTTTTCTATAAAGGTCTGAGGTGTTACTTTTATAAGTTTGGGTCTATACAAATAGGAG
Source organism: Canis lupus familiaris (assembly GCF_011100685.1). Classification (NCBI taxonomy): domain Eukaryota; kingdom Metazoa; phylum Chordata; class Mammalia; order Carnivora; family Canidae; genus Canis; species Canis lupus. Next base: position 44,315,792 of record NC_049224.1, read on the forward strand.
ACAAGAATATGTTGGTAGAAAGCCCAAAGTTTTCTAAATGTAGATGAGCACAGATTAAGAAAGCAGTAATTAATTTCCTTTGACCTTGAGCTGAAATTCCTTTCTAAAGCTGTCATAAAGAGAAAGAGGCCAGAGAGGAGAAGTGAGACTGTGTAACAATGCAATTAAACCCTTGTAATGAGGTCGGGCCTTGGACTTGTTGCAACTGATATCATTATAGCAATGAGAAGGCCCTATATGGATTCTCAGATTTTTTTTAAATTCATGCTTTTTTTTTTTTTTTAACTCTTTACCACCAGTTATGTACTTCTTTGTAAGGGAAATACATAAGCATTTTGTATAAAGAAACACAAATTTCCACAATTTTGTCAGAAGAAACATTCAGTTGGTTCAGGCAGGTGATCTTTTATATGCAAAGAGGGAATATGTAAGCGGAGCAGAAAGAGCTCAAGATTAAAAGTGGAGACAGTCAACATATCTCTTGCACTAAGGCTTTTAATCTACAGGTGTCTCCAATGAGCCAAGGCCAAGCACTAGGCCCTTAGGAATCTGGTCTTGAGTCTCCTGCTAAGTAGCTGTGTGATCTGAAGCAGGCCCTAAATGTCTCTGAGCCTAGCTCTCTCATTTCATCAAGTAAAAAAAATGCCCTTTTCTGGTTTCTTTCTTATGTGTTAGTTCATAATTCATGGGAATAAATTTGATCTGTCATCAACTACAAATGCAACATTCTTATTCTCTTTGCAAATACTTATATCTTTAAGGCCCACTATACTTCTCTAAGACTCCTGGTAATTCTATTAGGCAGCCTATTGCTGTGATTAAGAACATGGATTCCTTGGTCCAAAAGCTGCTTTGCCATTAAGCAGTGTGAACAAGGCAAATTGCTTAATTCTTCTGTTTCCTTATCCATAAAATGGGCACATTAATAGTGTTTACTTCATAGGGTTGGCATGAAAAGCCAATAAATTAATGAACAAAAAGTACTTTAAAGAAAACGAGAAAATGAAAGCATATAGTAGGGGCTCCATAAGGATTCGCTCATTATTATTTATCTAAACAATTCTACTCTTAAAGAATCAGGGAATGAGAGATTTCACTGAAACTCTCAGAGAAACTTCCTCTTTTTTCTGGGCTCAGGTCACATGGAAAATACTCTTTAGATTAGATATGAAAATACTTTGATTTTTACCTTGTATAATCAAGTTGCAAAGCCCTCTCTTGGCTATAAAAATAGAATAGTCAACACGTTAAACTACATATGACCTTACCTTTAAAAAAAAAAAAGGGAAATGGAGGAATAAAATTTATCAACATTGTATAAGTGAGTGAGCAGTATGGAGTACAAGGAGTACAGGAGTCAGGAAACAAAAATGTGTGTCAATACATAGAATTCTCCCTCCTATCTTCCCCCTTATTTCAAGAGAAATTCCCTTTTTCTTTTTTCCACCACAAAATTGAGTATACTCCATTCCCTTTTGGCATTTTTTTTCCCCAGAAGTTGTTTTCATTGATTTGTGGGGTATTCTGGTTGACATGATGGGCTTATTTTTATTTAATATTTAATTTATTTTTAATTTAATTAATATTTAATGTTTCCTTGCAGAATTTTTTTTCTTTTAACGTTGTAAGACTATCATTTGGGATATATTCCTTCCTTTTCTATTTGACATACATTAAAGGCATTTATTTTTTAAGAATGAAATCTTGCCATTTGCAGTGACATGGATGAACTAGAGTGTATAAGCTAAGAAAAGTAAGTCAAAGACAAATACTACATTGATTTCACTCATATGTGGAATTTAAGAAACAAAAAAAAAATGAACTAAGGGAGAAAAAAAAGAGGGGAAGAGAGAGAAACCAAGAAGCAGACTCTTAACTATAGAGAACAAACTAATGGTTAGCAGAGGGGAGAAGGGTGGGAGGATGGGTTAAACAGATGATGGGAATTAAGGAGTGCACTTGTGATGAGCATGGAGCAATGTATGAAAGTGCTGAATCACAATATTGTATGCCTGAAACTAATATAACAGTATATTAACTGGAATTAAAATAAAACTTTTTAAAAAGCATTTGCTTTTTAAAATTATAGTTGACACACATTGTTAAATTAGTTTCAGGTGTACAATATAGTGAGTCAATAGCTTTAAATTACAGGATGCTTACCACAAGAGTACCTACCACCTGTCACCCTACAACACTGTTATAATACCACTGACTATACTCCCCATGCTGTGTATTTTATTCATTCTATAATTGGAAGCTTATATCTCTCACTTCCCTTCACCCATTTTGCCCATCATTCCAACACCCTTCCCTCTGGCAGCTACCAGTTTGTTCTCTGTATTTATGGGTTTTTTTCTGTCTTTTGTTCTTTTATTTTATTTTGTTTTTTAGACTCCACATTTATATTGTCTGTCTGACTAATCCCACTTAGCATAACATGCTCTAGGTCCATCCATGTTGTCACAAATGGTAAGATCTCATTCTTTCTTATGGCTGAGTAACAGTCCATTATTTTTATTTATATATTAATATGTAGTCTTTATCCATTCATCTATCAATAGACACTTGGGTTGTTTCCATATCTCAACCATTATAATAATGCTGCAATCAACATGAGAGGACATGTATCTTTTCAAATTATTGTTTTCATTTGGGGAGGTAAATATCCAGTAGTGGAATTACTGTATAGTCACATTCTATTTTAATTTTTTGAGGAACTTCCATACTGTCCTCCATAGTGTTTGTACCAATTTACATTCCCAGAAATAGTATATGAGGAGAAATTCTTAAGAGGAAACTATTGCATCCAAGGATATGGGCAATTCTATAATTCTTAATCTATTAGTCCAATTTATAAGTTCACTAAAAATATAGAGAAACCTACCAATAACAGAATTGGTTTTCTTTCCATCAATACTGTACTTCATACATGAATTCTCAGTATTTTTAAGACCTAATTAATAGGGGCATCTGGGTGGCCCAGTCATTAAGTGTCTACCTTTGGCTCGGGTCAAAATCCTAGAGTGCTCGGATTGAGCCCTGCACTGGGGGGTCCCTGATCAGCCGAGAGTCTGCTTCTTTCTCTCCTTCTCCCTCTGTATGTGCTTGTGCTCTCAATCTCTCTCTCTCTCTCCCTCTCAAACTTTTTTTAAAAAAACCTAATTAATATATCCTGTTAGGAATTTGGTTTCCTATGTATTATCTGTTTCCCTTCTAGAATCTATGTATTTCTTTTACACTGTTTTACCCCTCGCACTTTATTATTGGCCTGGAACTCAGTGAATATACACTATGTTGTTCTGTGAATGAAGAAGTACAACCATCTAGGTGACTGCTTCCTGACCTGGACCACAGATTAGAATCACCGCAGAAGCTTTCAAAATCCTAACACCCAGGCCACATCCCAGACCAGTTAGATCAGAATCTCTGCGAGTGTGACACAGACATCAGTCTTTTTTTGTTGTTGTTTACATCTTAAAATTTTTATTTATTTATTTTTATTTGTTAACTTTTATTGAGGTCAAAATCACAAAACAAAATCAACTATTTCATAGTATCCAATTCTGTGACATTTTATACATTCACAATGTTGTGTGTCCGTGCATTTTTATTTCTTTATTTTTTTAAATTTATATATATATATATATATATATATATATATATATATATATATATACTTTTTATTGAAGTCGATTTGCCAACATATAGTATAACACCCAGTGCTCATCCCATCAAGTGCCCTCCTCAGTGCCCATCACCCAGTCACCCTTTTTATAAACTTCCCAAGTGATCTTAATGTGCAGCCAAGGCTAAGAATCACTGCCCTGGAGCCTCACAACCTAAAGCATGGTCCAAGGACCTCCAGTAGGAGCTGGTTAGAGAGGCAAAATCTCAGTGTCCATTGAGACTTAATGAGCCCAACTCTGCATTTTAACACAATCTCCAGGTATTCATATCCATTTAAAAGCTTAACAAGCGTGGCCCTTAAGTGACTTTTCCAACAATTTGAAACCAACACATCCTGGACTTCTTAAGACTGTTGCCGCTGCTTGGTACTGAAATTGCATCATTGCATGGAGGAGTTTGGCCTTCTTTATAAGTGAATAGGAAAATACAAGTTGGCAATACTCAAAAACGGCTCCCTTTGCCAATCAATTACCTGATTCCTCCCAAAATTGTAGGTGGAAGAAAGAGCCAGATGGTGACCTCTAAGCTGGGAGAGATGGCATGGGAAGTCTCCATATAAGGCAAATAACCACAGTGAATACCAGGGAAGCGTCAGGGCTGGAATTGCCAATACACAGGCCCATAAGAAGGAACCAGTTAGGCGAGCAACTGGGTTGGTAAGAATCTAGGGGCATGGATGATAGAATAAGAGCAATACATGAGTTGGGACCAAATGAATTGGGGAAAGGAAGCCACTCCTAAGCAATGTGAGCTGAATAGGCAAGATAGAGAAAGTAGCTTCTAGCTTCTATGAATAGAAGAAATAGCAAGTGCATTGGAGACTAGCCGACTTAGATTTGAATGAAAATCCAGCTCTTATAGAGACTGGGGAAATTATTTAACCTTTTTGATACTCTTCTGTAACCTGGGTACAGAACATTAAAAGTGGCAATTCATGTAAAAAGCTTAGTATCGTGCCCAGTCCATAGGTACTTCCCAATAGATGGAGCCGTTATTTGTGAATATCTGAAATCTTTTTCACAAACATATAAAACTGAAAAGATAAAGGTTGTGTTTACTATTTTTTATGCCTTCTCTTTGTTCTGGTCCACAGGAACCTGAGGGATATTTAGTATTCCTGGAGGTGTTTGGTACAATCTATTGAATGGCTGAGTGGATTGTATCTCTCAAGATGGCCATGATAAGATCTCCCATCTCACATCCACTTCTACTATGACATTGACAATACTCCCAACAAGAGGATAAATCTATATGCCCTCACCCTCTTGTATGGGTGCTTATGAATATGGAGCAAGTGGTGTTTTATAAATTCCAAGGATGGGCCATTAAAGGTAATATAGCTCTCGGGATGTTTGTACATGCAACCCAGATACCATGTTGCAAGGAAGTGGAGAGACCATATGGCAAGGCCACATGTAGGCGTTCTGGTGAATTCCCCAGCTAAGGCTCAAGCCAGCAGCCAACATCAGCCTCCAGCAAATGTGTGAGCAGGCTTTCAAATGATTTCAGCTCCTAGTCCTCAAGATAACTCCTACCTTTGAGTCTTCCAGACTGAGCCCAGACTCTGTGGCCCCTCATGTCTCCCCATGCATGTCCTTTGTATGTTCCTAACCCACAAAATCAGTCAGCATAATAAAAAGTTGTTCCTTATGCCACAAAGTTTGGGGTGATTTGTTACACAGCAGTTGATAACAGCAACACTGACATCACAGTATTTTCTCAGTGTTTAGGATTCCTATTATTCAGTTCTAATGGCCCTCTTTGTGACTGCACTCAGCAATAATTTGTTAGAGGGCACATTTAATTTAGTTACAAAGATAACCTTGAGTCCCAGAATTGTATTTGGGTGCAAATAACAAAAATTCAACTAGAATTATTTTCCTTTGTATTAAGAAATCCACAAGTAGGTGATTCCATGGCCAATTGTAACTCTATAATGCCATCAGACCCAGGCACCTTTCTTTCCACTCAGCAATTTTCACATCTCTTTCATCTCTGTGTTTGTAAAACAGCTACTGCACTGCATGAGTGAGGCTTAGTCTCCATCAAAGCAGAAAGGAAGGATAAGGATCAAAAGCAAAAGGCTGGCAGCATCTGTCCCCTTACATCTGGGAAATAATAACTTTCATGGGAGCGCCACCAGAAGATGTCATTCAGATGTTATGCCCAGAATGGGCATGGCCTCTCTTGGCTGCCAAAGGGAATGAGAAATGAATTCTCTTAAGTGGGTACATTGCTACCTTGAGCAAAATTGGATAATCTCACAAGCAATGGATTATAAGTAGATAACAGCAACATATGGCATAACTTTAAAATATAAAAATTCATAAAAAGGTTTCTTGAGGAGTTTGAGAAGGGGAGGAAGGCCGTGAGGCTTGTCAGGCCTCATGGTGCAGAAGATGGTACCAAAGTATGATGTAGATCAAAGATGCAGGAGTTGGGGTCAAGGGGTCATAGGTTCAAACTGCAGCCAGGCCTCTATTTTCACAACTGTGAAGTGGACACTATGGGAATAGCTATATAACAAGGTCATTATGAAAATGAAATGAGAAGACCCATGTGAAAACATGTGACAAAAGCTTAAACATATGAATCACCTCTCGCCAACGGTTTGCCTTATGTCACATCCCAGAAGGCAAATGAGTCCAAAAATCACTTCAGCTCTACAACCATCAATGTTTCTTGGTGCTGAACAATTTAGAGAAAGACCCAAAGCAGAAAACTAGACCTCAGAGGACTTAATTGAACAAGGAGTGAAGGCCTGTCTAGTATCCTATACCAGATGACTGCTGAGACTGCACTTAAAAAAAAAAAAAAAAAAAAAAAAAACCTTCCAAAAGTGAAGGAAACCTTGCTTAATACCAGGTCAGGTCAGGGTTCACCTCACAAGACTGGCTGTTGGACTGAGTCATGTTCCCATGCAAGACAAGAGATTCCCAAAATAAGAGTCATCCCTGAGAAGCAGACCTCAGCTGTTAGTAGAATTGGAGCTGAGTGCTTCCGGAAGCAGCCAAACCCAACTAGGAAAGGCACTGGAGTGTCCCAAACAACTTACTTTGGGTGAAGACAGAAATAATAATGAAAAGGGAAAACTCTGCTTTTGCATGGACTTTTGCTAGTGTGAGAATTAAACAAAAGTGGGGGAGGGGGAATGATAGATAGACCTGTAAGGCTTCCAAGTCCTGATAAAATGTAGTCTTCTTTCTACTCAAACCCCAAGCACAGAACAATTCCCACCTTCAAGAGAAAGAGCAGACGACTCTCTATGAGTTTAGCCATTCTGGGAGTCCACAGCTCATGGTGGTGCTTGCGGGGGCTGGGTGGGGGGTCTCTGCTCCATGTTTAAGATGAGCCATACCATCACCCCAGATCACATTTATTATTTAACACTCTCCTGTGAAAGATTTCTTTTACATTGAAAATGCCCGAGGTCCTCCTTCCGTCTCTTCAGTTGACCCCTTGCCTTAAACCGAGTGATCAAGGCTGAACACTGTGATTAGTATTCAGGGAAGTAATGAATGGAAGTGAAATGTAAATGGACAAGGGAAGCACCTTCTATTTTGTAAAATAATTATCCAGCCTAATAATTATTTCCATGACTCTTTTTGATTGATTGAGAAAGGGCAAGGAGAAGCTGAGCATTGTCTTTCAGGGCTAAATTCAAGTAGCAGAGCCCCAAAACAAGGTCACCCTTTAAGCAACTGGCCAACTGGCCAATAGGCATTATTTTGATGTGGGGAGGCTGTTTTATACACATTTGTTGGCACTTCCAGCTTTTTCTTCACAAGTGAAGAATCACAATTTGATGAGGGCCAGGGTAGAGCCTGCCTATTTCCAACTAACAATTTTCAGAGTCAATATGTATTGTAAGTTCCTAAAGAGAGCTTTCTCCCCTCAGATTTAGCATGAAGAATTTTTGACTGGGGTGGTGGCAGCAGGGGGAGCGGAGAAGATATTTTGAAACATTCACTCTAGTTTTTCATACCTTCACATTCAGGTCTCTGGAAAAATGCAAAACAGCGGTGTTTATGTTTGTTTGTTTGTTTCTTGCTCCCAGACTGAGCATGCTCAAACTGCTTTGTGATTCTTTTGTGTGTGTGTGTGTGTGTGTGTGATTCTTACTTAGAACCTTCAAACTTAGAAAGTTTGTTTCACTTTTGATTTCTATAATAAACCAGAACTAGAATTTTTAGGAAATAATAAACACTCATACAATTATGAAAGTAATAGAATGTCCTTGAATGAGTCATTTTTCAAAACCTTTGGTATTAGGTAAGATTACTAATTATGGTATCATTTGTTTTCCCACTCCAGTGGAGATTGAGGAGGTAGGGGCATTGATACTCCACTATTAATGTGGTTCCAGAGAGCTCCATGTAATGACTGGGACCAAGGTGGTAAATAATGGCTGCTTTTTGAAAGCTTACCACCTTCTGTGAAAGCCTTTCTTATAATCTCCAGTTGAGAGATCATTCAACCTTCCTTCCCAACTCCATATCCTACTTAAGTCATGATTTCATGACACTCCCATAGTCATAGCCTAGAGTATAAGCATTACTTCACATCATCTCCCACATTAACTGAGCATTTACCAGGGCCAAATAATGCAGCAGGAACCAAGAAGGGAACAACAAACAAGAACAGATACCATCCGTGCTCTCAAGAAGCGTGTAGTCCTATTGTAGGAGGCAGACAAAAAACACAAGTAAACAAACAAATAAATGAAATAATTACCAACTAGTTCCAGTAGTTATAAACATGCAGTGCTCTAACAGATATCACTAGTAGCCAATAAAATATTAATGAATATACAATTAACACATAAATGACATTTTTGTATACATACACAATATTGAGTAAAACTAGAGATTATATTCTGTAGATCTCGCCTGAGACTCATCTCAGCCCCACTGAATGGATGGATTTTCTGGGTTGTGCTGTATTTCTCCTTGAGTTTCTTGTGTCTTAGCTTATATTGGGCTGCGAGCAGCTCTCATAAGGGAAGAGGGGCCTCTGACAGCCAGTTTGAGCGAAGCCCCGCCATCAGGATAGCAGTTGGTGTATTATTTGATGGGTTTAACTCTTGCCCCCAATATCTCACAGTGCTCCCAACTGTCATTCATTTTTCCTGTCTTGCTTGTCCTCGTCAATTTCACCATGGTCCTTATTCGAATCCAGTACTTCCACGTCATTATTCCAACAGTATTTCCCTCCCCTTCTCATTTCCAATTGTTTTTCTTTTCTTTTCTTTTTTTCTTTTCAATATTCTCCATCCATTTTCATCTAAGAATTTCATTCCCAGCTCGGAGTCTATTTGAACTCTACTCTTAACGTTTCATTAGCATTTCATCTCTGTTTTTTCTGAGCTCTCTCATATCATTCAGATGTTTTCAGATGACATCTCAAAACTTTTAAAACTGTGGGTTAATAAGTGCTTGCAATGCATAAAATTCCTCAATTAAGAAAATTAACTCTTGTAAATGTATAAAAATAGTAATGTATTGCATTAGATACCAAATAGATAATACTTCTTTAATGTCACCCTAAGCTTAATTTTAAAATACTAAGTAAATAAATCTCTTAAATGCCTATAATTTTGGTAAATAGTCAGTACCTTCTTCCCTGTCTGTGAGTTAAAGTCAACATTTCAAAATTACCATAACTGGTTTCTCCAGATCCTTAGGTGTTATGCATTCACAGGTTGGGTGATGATTCTCAACTATGTCAGTGCATTAGAATCATCGATTTTTAAGACACAGCACTCATTCTTCACTCCAGAGAAATCAAATAAGAATAAGAATATCTATGCACCATTTGGCAATGGTGTTTTGTAAAAGTTCCCCAGGTGATCTTAATGTGCGGGCAGGATGAAAACTACACAAAACAAAACAAACCCCCCCAAAATCCATGCCCAGCTAAATGTTAGAGAAGCACACCAAAGTGACTTGAATATATAGCACATGAGAAGGGCTGGAAAGAAAACAAAAACAGAAATGAGATGGGACTGCCATTGGTGTATTAATCTGCTTTTTATATTCTATATTCTGATGCTGTGACATCTGGGACCTGGCTAATCTTGGAAAGACCGTCCCTCTCAGAGTACCCAATTACTCCTCTCATATACAAACCAGCTCCTTCAAAGCCCATATATCTCGCCTGTCTCTCTGTACAGCTTTCATACTCTAGGATACAATTCATCCACCCTAAGGACCATCCCAGGACCAGATAAGAGACAACTAAGGAAAACCCTAGGCCCTAGAGTCCACCAAAATGGTTCAAACTGGGCAATCATAAACCTGGTTAGCCTGCTTTGCCTTGGCCAACTTTTCCCCTTGCTCCCTCTCCTGCTGACCGACCCTAGTGCTTCCCAGTGGGGCTCTACAGGGCATGCCTCTCGTTTTATCTGTGAGCACAAACTTCCTCTTTCATGACCGTATTTCCTGTTTATTTTGGCATTAAAATTGTAAGCTTTTGTTGTTTTTGTATTTTTCCACATGTATTTTTTGACTCCCTTTTTTGTTGCTGCTACCACATTGTTGGCTATTTCCTATAAATATCCCATAGCTGAACTTCATTTTTAATCTCATCCGTTTCATATAACAAATTACAATTTATTTACAAGTGTGGATCATTACAGATATGTTCAGTCCTTTTTTTCTATCAGTAGATGTGGCCCACCTGGCCTGGGAAATACTCTTCACCTTAGCATACCTATGTAGACTCTCTGGATAAAATTACAGGCTACTCTGCCAAGTTGGGATCCACTTCCAGAAGAGAAGAACAACAGGGATAGTATTAGAATTAAGATCAGGTGAAGAGAATATTTGGAACCAACCCCTCTTCCTATGAGGCCCTTTGCTATTTCTTGGGGTTCTCCTGTCCTCTGTACCTCTGACTGTCATGGCTGGAAACACAAGGCCCTCCTGACCAACCACATACTTGCCTACTCTCTTCCCCACATGTACTCCCCACTGTATCCTCCTTTCCATCACTCCTACTCTGATGATCTTGAAAGCAAGCGCATTTTCATGGACAGGTTAGTCACCTCCATCCCCACTCGAACTTTCCAGGTGGCAGCTCATTGATTGCATGGACAGTGTCAGGTGGTATGGGGCAGAAAGTTTTCAGTCAAAGGTTTTCTCCATTGAAAAAGGGGGAGGCTGGGATCCACAATCTTAAGGACTCAAAGACTCCTCCAAAAAGCCTTAAGAAACCTCACTTAAAAAGCCAGTCGCCCATTTCTCTCCCTGAGGGGGGCCCCACAAATGCTTCCTCTTGGGCATCAGGTCTGTTTTGCTCCAACACTTGCCACCTTCATGCTTCCTGATAGACATTGCTACTACTAGCTCCATCCTAGGGCTCCAGCTCCAGGAAGTTACTCTCCTCTCCCAGCAACTAAACCTCCAAAGTCCCTAGCTTCTGAGCACACCTGTGTCACTAAGGATTGAAGGCTCCAAGCTTACTCAGGTTTGGGTTCAAACCCATACCTTGCCAAGTGTGGTCTCCACAGGTCCTAGTTCCTTCATCTCTAAAATTAGAATAAAGTGTGTGCCCTCTTATGTTGCTTCAAGGTAAAATGGAAGAATTTTGGCAAAGCACCAAGCCTCCTGCCTGACTCAGTATTGACTATGATTATGGGGTGATCCTTATAATGCAATGGTCCTCAATTTTCTATAGTGACCAAATGGCCATGCTATCTAAACAAACTTCACACAAACAATATTGAAAGGAACATTGATTTTTTTTAAAAAAAATTAATTTATGTATTTGAGAGAGAGAGAGTCTGGAAGAGGAGCAGAGGGAGGAGGAGAGAGAGAATCTCTAGTAGACTCCCTGCTGAGTATGGAACCCCACTTGGGGCTGGATTTCAGAGCCTGAGATTATGACTTGAGCTGAAATCAATAGGTGCTTAAGTGAGCCAGCCAGCCACCCCTGATTTTATTTTTTAACAGACTTTATTTGATTAAAAATATTTAAGATCTATAAGCATTATATTATACTGTAGTATACCACAGGACCAAGAGAATAACCTAAAACACTGCAAAATGGGGTTGAGCATTAGAGCTTACTTTCACTACAAAGGCCATTATTTGAAAATTTGCTTTTAAAATTGGGCAAGGTGGGGGTGGGAGTGCAGATAATTCAATGAATTTTAAGCAGTTTAATAAAATTGGAAATGAATCCAGTATATGTGAATTTTCAAGATACTCGGTCAGGACAAGGCTGATAACATCTGAAAGAAAAGGAAATTTTTAGGAACTTTAATCTCGAATAGGATAAATACACAGAGAATGGCTACAGCTGGAATAAAGGCAGGTCTGAGCTGCTGGAGCAGTCCTACAAATTCACCACTAAAAGGGGAAGTGTGATTCCTACAGGGCACATCTAGTTCTGGAGCACAAATAGAAACACCCACCTAATAGATGTTTCCTTACAAATTGGTAGAGGAGTGGATCTATTTCTCACCCGCCGGCTCGATTAAAGCGGTTCCTCCAAATCAACTTTTCATCTAAACAAACCTATGTGTGGGATGTTTTAGTCCAATGTTATATTTAAATCAATAGGCAAACATAAAAGATTTCTGGCAGGAAGCTACATTATTCACTCTCTTGTCATTCGTCACTTGATGAGGGCAAGAGGGATGGCGACTGGGAGGAATGGTTTATTTTTTAATGCTTGTGATATTTTTGTGCTGCTCTTTTTACACTCCCAGTTTTCAAAGTTGTGTTGTTCAGAAGTAACGTCCCCAACTAAGAGCCTTAGGTAACAATGAAATGACAGGTGTCACTCAAATGCTTTGCAAGTTATAATCAGTACAGAAGTTAAATAATATATCAAAGGCCTCTCTGCCTTTTTATGGCTATAAAAATAGGAGAGACTGACTGCCTCAGTGCTCACAATATTGTGGATATGAGAAGTCTGAACATGCCATCAAACCGTGTCCAGCCGCTCCCCCCACCTCAACTTGAATTTTTTTTTCTAATTCTAGAGTGGTGTGTGGATGCTTTGTAATGGGTGCTGGGATTTTTTTTTTCCTTTCCCAATGCTTCCTTGCCAAGGATATCATTATGAGATTCTGCAGTAACAAGCATTCTTCTGTTCAAATTTATATCAATTAGTTTAGGACAGTAATTCAATTGGACGGCCCACTGGATTTTGAAAGACTCGCGACCATGTCAAAGTGATGACCTTTTCCCTTCTCTCTCAGCCAAAAGCAATTTTTTAACAAGGAGCCCTGGAAAGAAATGCTGGTTTAATAATTAGTTATTGATCATGGCCAATGCCATGGCAAACACCATTGGATTAGTCAGAAACCAGCAAATCAGGACATGGGAGTCTCCCTTGTCAAGATTATGAGGCGGAGGTGAAAGAAAGCAAAGAACTGGCAGAAATGAGAGATCAAAAATAGTTTAATTAGGTAGGTTTCATCTTTGAAAGAGGTTCTTTTTATTTGTGAAAGGAGAAATAAAATCTTTAATCTGGATAGATTCAAAGCCAAATTATCTAAAACAACAGTGTTAATAGTGTATCTCCATTCAAAACACCATGAAACACCAGAAATGAGTTAAGCGGGTTTGGAGACCCACTAAAATTGCTTTGAAACAACACCACGCAAAGTTATTTTGATAAATTAACCCTGCTTTGGCCAGCATTTTTTGCCTCGCTAAGATACCATTAACCCCCATGCCCTGAAATGCCCATTAGAAACAATTTGGATACACGCACAAGGAGACCATAACAATTATAGACAGTAGCTTTAAAAGTATAATTGACTTTTCTGAGCACTAATTTAGGCATCATTTTAGGACTGCATAAAAATCTCCACATATGAACCACTTAATGGAAGGGGAAAACTTAAGAGAATGATTTTATTGTATTGGGGGGGGGGATGTTTCCATTAGTTGTACAATTTCTTTCAAGAATAGAAAAAAAAAAAAACACTGAAAATGCACAGCAAGGTGACAATGAAGTCACAGCTTCCAGCTAATCTGAAGATGGGCAGACTCAGTCCTGTGGCTGGCAAGCAAGAGTGGAGGTCCTGCTCTGCTCCATCTTTAATGAGGAGATTTTTAAGTCTAAATCCATCAGATCCATGATGAATTAGCCTTAGTATAGACATACTCTTAAAAACAACAGTATTTTAGAGATGAACATGCAGATACAGAGCAGGTGAATCAGATCTCTCAGTCCAGCCTTATGGTTTTATCTTTTGGGGAGTTCCGTTTTCCCAGAATGAAAAAAAAGCACATATCCACTAATTTTGCATCTAAGTTCAAGTAGTTCTGATGATTTCAGGGAGTATAATCCCACCCAAGTGTTGGAACTATTTTGAGTTGATATAATAAAGAGATATGCAACATTTAGCTTGTTGTCACAAAATGCAAAGTTACACCCCAAGAATCAGTCATGTCCCTATTACAAAAGTTGCTCAGACCAAATCTGGACAATGATTTGATTGGGGTGTCAATGGGAAGGAGCAAACCCCTGAGATTATTCATCGCCCTGTTTCAAGGTATCTCATGGCTTCTAGCTGATGTAAGATTCTCTGACATAAGAACTGTCCATCTCTAGAAGTATGACAATCTCCTAAATTCTTCTTAGAACTCACAGCAAGTACAATGATCCAGTTTACCACCTCACTTTTTTTGTATCAACCTGGCCATCAATATTTCAGAAAAATTATTGGTCATTGAGAGGCTAAGTATATTTATATTAATTTATAGTCATTATTAATTATATCGTCTCAAGAAAAGCAGCTCAGCATTGTGTGTGTGCACACATGTGCACCTGTGTGTGTGTGTGTGTGTAAGAAATTTTAAAAAATATAACTACTATATGTGAAGAGCCCCAGACTTCAAGCAAAGTGAATGCTCTAGTCTTGGTTTGACCTTTAATGAGCTGGCTAACCTTGGACACACCACATCAACTCTCTGGTCTTTATTCTCATCTATGAAATGAGTACGGTATCTTAAATTCTCACTATTCGTACTGTGGTGCATGAATGTACAGTATTAGCCTCACCCAGGAGCTCCTTAAAAATGCAAAATCTTGAGGCCCTAGCCAGACCGGCTGAATGAGAATCTGCATTTTAACAAGATCCTCAAGGGAGAAGTTCTGGTCTAAAGATCACTTTTTTAAAAAAGATTTTATTTACTTATTCATGAGAGACACAGAGAGGCAGAGACACAGGCAGAGGGAGAAGCAGGCTCCCTGTGGGGAGCCTGATGTGGGACTTGATCCCAGAGCCCTGGGATCATTCCAGGAGCCAAAGGCAGATGCTTAACCATTGGGCCACCCAGGTGCCCCTAAAGATTACCTCCAAGATCACTTTTGGGGTGCCTGGATGGCCCAGTGGTTGAACATTTGCCTTCGGCTCAGGGCCTGATCCTAGGGTCCTGGGATCAAGCCCCACGTTGGGATCCCTGCTCACCAGGGAGTCTGCTTCTCTCTCTGCCTGTCTCTGCCTCTCTCTCTTCTCATGAATAATCAATAAAATATTTACAAAAGAAAGTCTTTAAAAAATCACTTTTACAATCACTTCCAATCCTGTTATGTAGGGAAAGAGAGAGACAAACTGCTTATATTTAAAAGGACAGCCCAACCCTCTTCTATTGTGTCTCTCTGTGTTTACCCACTCACTTTCCAATGGCTAGCTTCTTTACCACATGGATGCCCTGAGCCTGTAGGGCACATGTTTAGCTTTGTGTTTAGCTAAACAAATGTGCTTGCTGTCAAGTGCCTTGAGATAGAGCAAAAATGGACTGAGGACCCTAGTTCTACTGCGCTGTCCGTCTGACTCAGAAGTTTTCCACCGGTGTCACGGTGCAGTGAATTAAAACCTCTTTACCACGAGTTCACCTAAGCTTGCATCCAAACTAGGAAAGTACAAGAAATAAATAATCTTATCTGTCTTTTTTTTTTCCAGCATCACCTGATCTGTCAAGTGTGTCTTTAGTAGTTCTCTGCCAAGCTGACAGATTCCCCCCCTCCATATCTGGATGGGTAGGGACAGACACCCCACCCCTCGGAAGATTCACTTACAGTAACTGCTGAGGTGCAAGCAGAGAATGAACAAAAGAAGGCTGTCAAGCCCGACAGCCAGCCCTGGATGTATGAGCGCCGAGCTGACAGCAAGGGCCTCAGAGGGTAAACTGCTTTGCTGGAACTAATTAAACAGATGAAATTATTACATGAATATGCAGATGTTGTTTACATTTTACCATATGGTATTATTTCAGGTAATAACTCGCAGGAGAATCCCTTCCTCTCATCAAGAGGAAATGGGTTGAAAGAAGGCCCCACGTGTCACCTTTCAGTTGCTAGGCAGACACTGATAATGCACGTTTCCTCTCGGAGTGGTGGGGAGGGTTCAGCCCGGATCCCCATGGCACCCGGCAGGACCCAGCCGAGGCAATGGGGGAGGGGCGTGGGGAAAGGGCGCAAGGGGAAGGGCAGGTGCTGCACCAGCCTGACTGGAGGAGCCACAGCGCCACATAATCCACCTGAGATGAAAGGACGTCCAGCCCTGGACGGTCATGTGGCCAGTCTGCAGGTCGCAGGTGGGAGCCAACAGACTCATCACAGCCACTGGCATTGGCATTTCCTCCAAGACTTGGGAAAGGGCTGCAGGGCGAGGCTGCAGATCTGTAAACGAAGACATGGGAGCCCTACCATCCAGATGAGTCTTGCACCCCCTCTAAGGCGAGGCCATTGGAGGAGGAGGAGGCCCTGGTGGTTGGGCCATGGAAGTGATGCGTTAACTGAGAAAGCTTCTGGAAGAGCTGGTTTGGCACACCCACATGGAACTCACACCTGCCGCTTAACCCATCCTTGTTCCTTCTTCCTTCCAGGTCTCTGGTGCCCATGACCTTGGAGCCATGGGTCCAGTCCAACTCCAACTTCGTCTGACCCCTCATCACCCACATCCAACTGATCACCAATCACCTGCACGTTTTGCTTCCAAAATGATCCTAGGTGTTCTCCTGCTCCCTCATGCTCCTTCATCTTGTCCTTCCCTACATGCTCCTCCCCAGTCCTCCAGCATTTGTGACAGACCTACTTCAGCATTCTTCTTATTACTTGCCTCCTTTGCTCACTCCCTGACATCATGCTTTTACCTTGGCTTCACCTCAGAATCATTTCTCAACTTCACATCTGATCAGGCCTCTGCCTGGCTTCTCATTGAGTTCAGTCCCAAGCCAAACTCGCTCACACTTGCTCTACAAGGCTGAACCATTCTATATTCTCCCCCATTTTAAATCTGTTTCAGTTTTCACATTAGGATGTTTCTGGGGCTGTCGCTTTTACCTGGAACATTTCCGCACTCCCTCCTCCTAGCTAAGGGTAATCATTCTTTTATGTTTGTGTTAGGATCCGTTGTAATGATTGTTATTATTTTAAGGAAAACATAACCATCTCATCTGGTCCCCCTAAAGCCCTGCATTATTTACTCCTTTGAGATAATCCGGACAAAGAGCCTTCTCTGAATTTATCTACACCTTTTCCATGCTCACATCAAACATATGCAAACATATATATACACATATAAAATCTTTTTACAGGCTTGGGATCCTATTATTCATGCTACTCTGTAACTAGCTCATGTCACTTAACAATGTCATGGACATTATCTAGATCAAAAGATGGAAGTAGAACACATTCTTTTTAATGCTGCAAAATATTCCATACCGCACGTACACCATCATTTACTAAACCATTTTGCTATTACTGAATATTTAGGACTTTTTCTTTACCTTCTTTCTCCTTTTCTCTTATTTTTTTCTCCCTTTGCAAGTAAAAGTAATACCATTACAAATTTTCTTGTATATAAGTCCTTCCATATTTATGCCTTTATTTCAAAAGAATAGGTTTTCCAAAGAGGATGTGCAGAGTCTATAGGCACATGTGGTTTTAAGTTTAATAGATATTTCCAGATTGCTTCCCAATATGGTTGCAATAGTCTAGATTTCATTCAGCAATATACGAAAGTGCTCATTTGCCCATATCCCTGATCAGTGCTATTTATTACTACTTTTTAAAGTGATCTTTGTCTGTTTTCGTTTTGCCAATAATAGTAATAAAATTGTTGTGTCTGGTTTTCCTCTGTGGTTCCTTCAGCGTGAGAGAAGTTCAGCATCTTTTTCTTTCTTTCTTTCTTTTTTTTTTTTTTTTAGCATCTTTTATTAAGTTTGTTGCCTGCCAGGATTTCCTCTTCCTTGAAAACTCAATGCTAATATCCATTGCCCATTTTCCTCTTCATTCGTTTGTCTGTCTTATAAATATGTAGAATTTTATGGACAAGGTCTCTGTCGTATGTGTTGCAACTTATCTTCCCAGGCTTGGTCTGTTTTCTGTTAGAGCTTCTTGGTTTCTTAAGTCTCTTGAGAAGGTCTTTTCCCATGCTAAGGTTATTCAAATAGTCATTGAATGTTTAATTAGTTTATTTTTATACTTCCTTTATCTTTTGGAAAATTTTCTTGGCTCCTTTCAATATTTATTTTTCCATGTGAATTTCAAATTCCTCCTCTCACATTCGTTATTCATTCTCAAAAAAGGGGATTGGAGTTCTAATTAGAATTGCAGCATATTAAAAAAAAAGAATTGCAGCATACTTATATGCTACGTTGAGAACGTTTGATAGTCATGATATTGTATAATAAATATTTGGCTCACTATTCTTTCTAACTTGTTTCTTGTTTGTGACTTTCAATGTAATTTTGAAATTTTTGTCACTTAAGTCTTATGACTTGTCAAGCTTTTTTTCTTCGAATTGTACTTTTTACTTTTTATTGTATTATTGTGAATTCCTTTTTTAATCTTTTCACTTTCCACTAATTATTTCTGTATTTGAGAAACTGTGAATATCCATATTAACTTGTTAATTATAATTATTCATTTTAATCCTCTTAATTCCAATAGATTTCAAGTGGCTTCTCTTAGGCTTATCAAGTATGCAATCATATCTTCTACCAATGAAGATACTTTTATTTTTCAATAAGTAATTTATTCCATTTTCTTGCTTTATTGCATAGCTAAAACCTCCAAAGAATGTTAAATAGTAGTGATGAGAATGGGAATTGTCCATTGTATCTGAAATTAATTTAAAAATTAATAAAAAGTACTGATTTTAGTATTTCACCATTTAATATGGTATTAATTGTTGGTTTTTAAATATAGATCTTTATCATATTTATATTATGCTACAAAGATTTTATCAGTAGTATCTTCCAAATTTTATAAAATGTCTTATTGATATTCATTGATTAAATAAATTCTATTTGTTGATATAATTACTTATGTTATTAAAAGTCCAAATGTTCATTTTTTAAAAAATTTCTATTAGTCATGAGGTTATTCTTATAATACATTGCTAAGTTCAATTTAACATATTTTAAATTTATATTTTACACAAAATTGCACTGCTTTAAGAGGTTTCAAATCAAAGTTTCTATAGCTTCATGAGAAATGATACACTGGTTTGGATTGGCCACAAAGCCTTACGACTCAAAATATGGATTTTTAGACGAATAACGTTGACATCACATAAGCACCTATTAAAACTACAAAACCTTATGCCTCCCCTCAACCTACTGAATTATAATTTGCAGTGATATGGATGTACATTAAAGTTTGAAAGGCACTGGTGTAAATTACATAGTGATTATTCACTTTTTTTTTTATTTATTTTTTTTATTTTTATTTTTTTTTATTTATTTTTTTTTAATTTATTTTTTTATTGGTGTTCAATTTACTAACATACAGAATAACACCCAGTGCCCGTCACCCATTCACTCCCACCCCCCGCCCTCCTCCCCTTCTACCACCCCTAGTTCGTTTCACTTTTTAAAATTCGTATCACACTCAGCCAAAAACCATTTGGTCATGGCACCTATTTAAAAATGGTAAATAATTATCTTCCCAAATTGTTGAGTTACTTTCTACCTCTATCTTGAACCAAATTTGAATGTTGCATTTTGCTAGGTAATCATATATTTCCTCTCATTTTTCCCTACAGATATGTCAAGATACATACACTAAACCTTTAAGGATATATCCTTCTAACATCTATAGCCCTGCCCCAGTGCTTATACCCCTGTTTCTTGAGCATTCTCTTCTTTCTCTGTCCTAGTACTTATCAAATTTTATTATTATATCTTCTTTAACTGCCTTTTTCCTCTATCAAACCCAGGAGGAAATGAGACCATGTCTATTTTGTTCCTTTTTTGTATATCTGGCACCAAGCAAAGTGAGACACGTAGTAGGTATTCAAAAAATATGCTGAGCAACAACTAGATGGATAGATGGATGGATAGATGAGTAAGCAGAGTGTTCTTAGAGATAGTGAGAGGTACATGATTATCTTTGTATCCTTTGTACATTTAGAGTGCCAGACAACACTCAAATTGCCTTTTAAAATATAAAGTGCTTTGTAAACTTTAAAGAGACATAATGACAGCACTTGGGGATATGATGATAAATAAAAAAGACATAGTCTACAGAGAATCCTTACAGTATAGTAACCTATTTTGTTTTTAACCTGATTAGTTATAGCTCAATGAATTTTAGAACTCCTCTTGTGTCCTCAACTTTCATACCACTCATGAAAATCCTCAGAAGCAGGAAATCACTGTATAAAAGAATGCTTTTTGTTTTTGTTTTCGTTCTTTTCAAAATCAGACAAAAATAAGTGACCACCTGGGGTAGAAAATAACTATGTGATAGGCTCAGCAAAACAATTTCAAGTAGAAAAAAAACCCCAAAAAACAAAATATCAAATGTGAATGTAAAACAACAAAGCCAACTTCCTCACAGGATATTGCACTAAAACCAAAGTCAGAGCCAAGAGAATACTTGCATAGAATGTGTGGAACAATATATCATGTATGCAACTTCTGGAGAGGAATGCATTGCAGGCCACCCTGAGGCATTGGTAAAGTTCTAGTTTCAATATTTGAACATTATCTCATTTATTCTTTCTAGGTATTCCCCAGTTTATGGCCAGATTGTTTCCAAATGGTGGTTTTAAAATTGTTGTTTATAATTCATAATATTGCTCCTGTGAGGGATGTGTTGGGATCCCAGGACAAACCGCAGGAAGCTATTGGGTGAATACATAATGGAAAATTGGTGTTAAGACGACCAGCCATGTAGTGCATCTGAGGATTGTTTTCTGATCAGAAGGGAACCCAGAAAAAATATCGAAGTAGACATCTGCATCACTCAGGGTTCTCCAAAGAAACAAAACCAATAGGATACAAGTGTGTGTGTGTGTGTGTGCGTGTGTGTGTGTGTGTGTGTGTGTGTGTGTGTTTATTTTAAGGAATTGGCTTCTAGGATTTAAGACTGGCAAATCTGATATCCACAGGCAGGGCTGTAGGCTAAAATTTAAGACAAAAGCTGATGCGTGGCCCTGAATCCGAAATCTGTAGGATAGACCAGTGAGGTGGAGACTCAAGCAGGGTTTCCATGTTATATTCTCGAATCAGAAGTCCTTCCTTTCCAGGAAATCTCTGGCTTTGTTCTTGAGACCTTGAAATGATTAGATGAGGCCCACCCACAGTACAGAGGGCAGTCTTTTCTACATAAAGCCAACAGACTGTGGATGTTAATCACTTCTACAAGATACCTTCAAAGTAACATCGACATTCACATTTGAGCAGACTACTGGGATCCATAGTCTAGCCAACACAATAAGTTGAATGAAACCTTCACACAGTGTCTGTCTCCCGACCCATTCCAAACCCACTGCCCATCACACCATGGCTTCAGGGCACTGCAAGGCTTCCTCACATGTTTGCTCTTCAAGTTCTTTCCAAGCTTTTCTTGGTCCTTCCCCCCCATAAACACACTCATTTTTTCAAAACAAACATCAGGAAAAAAGCAATCTGGTTAATGTATACTGTACAAGTGACAGCTAGAATTTCAGGAATCAAAATCAAAACTTTCTGGACCACCTGCATGGCTCAGTCAGTTAAGCATCTGGGTCTTGATCTCAGGTTCCTGGGATCGAGCCCCAAGTTGGGCTCCCTGTTTAGCGGGGAGTCTGTTTCTCCCTCTCCCATTACTGTTCCCCCACCACTACCATGAGTTCTCTCTCTTTTTTTTTCAAATAAATAATCCTTTAAAAAAACTAAAACTTTCTGCATTTTTGAAGTGGAGGAGGAGAAATATGTAGGAATAACTTGTACTAAACTAAGAGGTCACAAAACACATTGTGGAGGAGCTAGCAGACGACAGAAGTGAGAAAGTGGGCTTGGTCTAGAACAATGGGTCAGGAGTTGAAAAGAATTATGACAAATTGAATAGTGCTTAACCCTGCTCCTCTCTGGCCAGTCTGCGCCACATGGGAGCAATCTCAGTGATGCCAGATCTTTTTGTTTGTTTGTTTGTTTTAAAGGCTGGAATTCCAGATTTTCATGTGAAATTTCCCAATAAAGAAAATACTTTGCTGGCTGCCAATGTGAGACTCCTCCCCTAACTTTTTCCTTCGCTGTCTTTCTTTCCTGTAATTCTGCATTCTCATGTCATCTGAAAGTTCAGAGTTTCCACAGTGTGACTGACTGCCAGCCCCAGCAGGAAGTCTGGGAAGAAGGGGAGAGGAGGAAGATAGGAAGGGGCTTATCCCCAAGGCTCATCTGTCCAAAGCCGGGGAGTGTCTAAGTTAGGATATTTTTTACATCCCTTCCCCCTGCCCTGGAGGGTCTGAAGGACTTGGGCATGCACAAGGAGTTTATAAATCAAGCATTAAGAGTAAGTCAAAAGAGATGCCAGGGTGGCTCAGTGGTTGAGCATGCCTTTGGCTCAGGTTGTGATCCTGGAGTCCTGGGATTGAGTCCCACATCAGGCTCCCCACAGAGAGTCTGCTTCTCCCTCTGCCTGTGTCTCTGTCTCTCTCTGTGTGTCTCTCATGAATAAATAAATTAAATCTTTAAAAAAATAAAAAGAGTTGGTCATAAGATTTTTTTCATGTGGAAAATCTGCTGAGCACCCCTGGAATAATGCAGTTCCTCTGGACAACAAAATTAAAGATGAATGATGCCAAAGCTCCTTCAGGATCACAACGAAAAGTTCACTAAGTGCAAGAGCCTCATCAAACTAACTTCTGAAAGAATGCTTAAAGGAAGAACCATCATCCACTTATTTCCTCATTTCTGGAGGCAGAGGTGTTTCCTGGAAATACCCAGGAAAATACCGAGGCTACTCAAGGTGGGAAGGGTCTTGGCAAATCCCAAGGGAAAGTCGACTCATACCCCTGCTCCATCCCCTGTAGTCTCACATCTCTCATGGGTATGGACCCTATGGCCACGTTTCCCTCTTTTCGATACGTGTGAGATTCACTGGAGGACTAGTTAAGAATGCAAATATAGGCTTTTCTCCAGAAAAGCTGATCCAATACATTCAAGGCATCTGCTTTCAAAAAAAAGGGCCCCAGGTGAGGTAAACTGAGGACAGAACGTTTCAAGAATATTGCCCTCAGAAAAGTTAAGGAATAGATTTCAGGAACTATTTAGGGGGTCCCTTCTAAGCTGGGGATTCCATTTTAGTAGCAAGGAATGCTGCTTGGCAGTTTATCTAAGAGTCAACAATAAACCATGTATGTAAAACTCAAAGCTTTTACTTAGATGGACCTGGTTGTTTTTTCTTAGTTGAGAGGCCAGGGTTGGACTTCCATAACAATTGGATTTCATGCCTTCAGTCTGCTCTTTGGTGGGACTCTGAACACTTTTTTAAAATGTTGTGATGGGAAAATTTACCCTGCAATAGCCAATTATCCCTACTATGTCTGCTTGGTGGTCAAGCAGAGAAGTTCACACACTGTTGCTTATCTCTTTTCACACACCTAAATTCATTTTCTGAAGAACTGAAAAAAGACTCACCAGGCCTTAAAATAAAAATAGTGATGCAGTATTTAAGTAGGATTTGAATTTAAACCCAAATCTATGTAGATAAGTGATTAAAATACATACTGTCCTTTATTTGCTACCTTAGATAAACAACCACAGATACACCTACTGGGGGTTCAGCTGTTAGCACAAATGCAGAAGAGCATTGTGTCGGTCTCCGAGGAATTTTTATGTGCCTGACAGTCAAATATAATGTTCTGTGCAACAACTCTAGGTAAACTGTTTGTTTACAATCTCAGAAACCCTTTGGCGCCTGCACTGCAAATGATCATCCTTCATTGGCTTATCAAAGAGATTACAGAATTAAAGGTCCTAAAATCCTGCTAAAATGAGAGATTTAGTGTATTTATGGAAAGAAAAGTATTTAAGGCAACTAAGATTAGCAACTTTCTGTATCTGGAAGGTATCATTTTTTTTTTACCATGCTCGTCTGAATGTTTATACATTGCATACCTGATCCAATAATTTATTAGATAATGGGCCTTTTCTATTCCTCATCTGCAGTGACTGATAAAAAAATGCCATTTTAAGGCATTGAAATTAGAGAATAAGAGAAATAAGCCTTGTCAATGCTTTCTGTTTTTCAAAAAGTCTTCATGCAGAGAGTTTCAACCTAAGGCATATAGGAATAATATAGAATGCTGTTTTAAAACGTTAATAGTTTCAACCCCAACTCAGACCATAAAAACAAATATCCTGGGAGAGGTCATTTAAAAATCCCAGGAGAAGGGTGCCTGGGTGGTTCAGCTGGTTAAGCGTCTACCTTCGGCTCAGGTCATGATCCCAGGGTCCTGGGATCAAGCCCCACTTTGGGATCTCCTCCTCCTCCTCCTTCTTCTTCTTCCTCCTCCTTCTCCTCCTCCTCCTCCTCCTCCTCCTCCTCCTCCTTCTCCTCTTCTTCTTCTTCTTCTTCTTCTTCTTCTTCTTCTTCTACTTCTCTCTCTCTCTCTCTCTCTCTCGGCTCCTCCCCCCCTCTACTAAACAAATAAAATATTTTCTAAAAATGATATTTATTTTAGGAATCATTTTCAAATAAGGATCCACAGGTTTACTTTGAACTGGGGACAGGAGAGAGCTGAGCAGACCCTCAGTTAAGCTCAACAAATGCCGTATCTACTTTGTCTCTCATCCATCTACCATTATCTCAGAAAGCAGACTGGAGCAAGCAACAGCAATTGCTCATTATTGGTTATTTATAACAAAGCTGGTCATTTAGAAAGCATCCCTCATTAGTTTTCTATATTAGTCTTTGCAGCGAGTTGTCTGTATTAATTGCTAAGCATTGGATTGGACAGGTGGTTTTACCAGGGAATGAAGGACCACAACAGAAATCAGAACAGAAGCAGCCAGGTATATTTGTGCAAACTGGCCACCTGGGCAAGGTGTTCAGTCAATGCTGGTCAATGTACCCTCTCTTCCCACTCAGGTATAGTTAAATTTTGGAGAGAGTGAATGATGGAAACAAAATAAGAAACAAAAAATGCTACCTAATAAGCTGTCTTGGTATATTCATGTACCTCCCGGAGAACTCAGTCTATGAAAAACTCCACCACTTTACCTCTGAGTCAGAGCCTATACTGGTTCCTAATGGAACCCCAGTCATAACAGGGTTTTCTTCCCCCCTGGGTAAAATTACAACAAATTTTGTTCAGAGGTTCTCAAGCTCTTTCATTTTGTTTAGTGTCATGCTCTGAACACAATAAATTATAAACGATCTGAAAAATCACCAGATGTTGCAAACTAAAATCCATAGAAAAGATTGGGCCTTTTGTGCCTCTCCAGAACCCAAGCTCACTCTTCCAACTCCTGGATTCTAGTTTCCTTAGAGATCTGTGTAAGTGAACAACTTTGGCAACTCTCCTGTCAATGGGTGATCTGGTCAAGTCTGGTCAAGTGTGGGACCAGAGGGAAGCAATTTTCTGTTCTAGCAACAGCGAACATCCAGGACGAGAGGATGCACCAGACTACTTCAGGAAGTGAACCAAGTTGATGGAATTTAATGAACTTCTCATGGTGAATCTGCATTGCAGGGTTCAGGTAACAGCCCAGACATCATCCTCAGACCACATACTCCTGGGCTTTCTAGCACATCACCTGGTTATGCCCCATAACATTCCCTCCATCTACCATGCTCTGGTCTATTTCTGTGATTTTTCATTTATATTTTGTTTCCCTTCCAAAGAATGGCAGAATAATTAAAAGAGGGAATTTGTGTGTTCCATTTACCACCTTATCCTCAACCTTCATCACTATGTCAGGTGGAAAAGATACAACAACACAAACAAATCAGAAAACGTCATGCATTATTTCATTTGTGTATTGAAAAGTAACTATTCTAGTAGGGATGGGGACAGGGGGTAAAAGGGGCCAGGGATCATACAGACTAAAACCATGTAGAGGCAAGATTGTGAATGACCTTGTATTCCATATTGTGGAATTAATGGCAGTGGATAACCATGACATTTTTTAAGCACAGGTCAGGGTTGAGGATATGATCATATCTCTTGTTAGATTGTTCGAGTTTTGGGTTATCTCCTGGAGGGAGAAGCTGTAAACCTACTCTAACCCACCCTTGTAGAGAGAATCTTACCCATACTGGAAATCCTAAGTCAAACTCAGCTAGGAACCTCTTGGACTTTGAAAAGTCTTGGGTTCCCTCCCACCCAGGCAATATCTGTATTTTTGCTTTTCTGCAGGAAAAGTTAAAATATCTCATTTTAGATGGGAATTCTCTCCACCCAGGGCATGAAGATATGTGCCACCCAAAATTGTAAAACAAATTTTGTTTGATGTTGGAAAGCCCCCATACATTTAGGGGGCAATTCTCCTGATTGTTCTAGTTTGGGCAGAGAGTGACTATGTTGACATTCCCTAGGCCAAACAGCTGTGGGCAGTGGGGGATTGAACCAGGAGCAAGACAGAACAACAGAAAAATATGAGCCCAAAATGAGAATCAGCTGAGGTTCAGTCACTCAATCAACAAGGAGCTAAGATGGAAATGTGGCACCATACACATGCATAGGAGGAGCACATCATCGGAAGAAACACACGCTACCCCAAAATGCTCCAGTTCATCTCACAAAAACTAGTCGAACCCTGAGGTCCATATGCAAGTCGGTATTGCAACGTGTTTCACTTTTCCAAAACAAATTCTTAAACAATTTTATTAAAATGATATTTTAAAAACCTCGTGCATAGTTACTGACATTTCTTAGAAATGCTTACTCTAGAATTTCTTTTTGTATTTTTAATTATTTTTATTTGTTTGTTATTTACTTTAGGTATTATTATTTTTAACATTTATCCAGAATTCACTCTTGAAAGTACAGTTGGTGCCTCTTCTTGGTGAAGCCTCTTAAAATAGGGAGTCTTCATATTCTGTGCATGATGGATGTCTCTGAAAATAGAAGAACAGCTTGACTGTACGCACATGATTTTGTTGGACTCCTTGGAAATGGGGTCCATGGTCATTAATGAAGAACCTCACTCTTGAGTATCAAAACCATGCCTTACCACAAAGGTAGCACTGGTCTTTACTTGGGGTGTGTTAGAGCCTCAAACAGTGGTCCAGGGCTCTGGGTTCATCACTTCTAGACTCCTGAGATCCGAGAGTTGAAAGAAAAGAGTGTAAAGGGTCTCAGGAGTTGGCTTTTCTTGGAAAACCCTTAGAGAGAGGTCCCTGCACATCATGGAGATCAAGTACAAGCCACATTTCTTGGAAAAGATATTTGGCAAGAAGAGAGAATCTTCTTGGCATCTCCAATCACTACTGGTAATTCAGATCAAATTGGTACCTATTTCTTTCCTAATTTTTAAAAATATTAAGTACGGGTACTTGGGTGGATTGGCAGTTTAAGACTCTGACTCTTGATTTTCACCCTAGTCATGATCTCCGGGTCATGAGATGGAGCCCCACATTGGGCTCTCTGCTGGGTGTGGAGCCTGCCTACTTAAGATTCTGTCTCTCTCCCTTGGTCCCTCCCCCTACTCGTGCATGATCTCTATCTTTCTCTCTCTAAAAAGAAAAAAAAAATAAAAAACCAGATGTATTTGTACTCATTTTATATTATTGATGAATATGACATTTAGTTTTCAAGTCACAAGTTCTAAGGGTTCTCCACTGGTTTTGTTATGCAAATCAGCATACCAATTTGCAGGTAGGTAATAATTACATGGCTGTCTAAAGATCTCCATAATTTAAACAAGTTCATTGCCATTCTTATCTCTCCCTAGATATATACATTTTTAGGAGATCACTACTCAAGATCGAATTTAAAAGTGCTTCTAGCTTCATGGGACAGTTCTTCTGTTTAGAAAACAACAGAATGTTTGCTGGATTTCTAGTAACTAGATTCTGTTTTGATGGCTTAATCCTGATTTTACAGTCCAATCTTTTCTGGGTAGAGTCCCAAACCTGATTCTGAAAGTTCCTAACTTTACATACAAGGAAAGGAGTTCAAAGCTGATCTCTGATACATCCAAGGTTCATTTGATGTGGGAAACCAGACATATAAACTAGCGTTGTTGCGAATTATATGTTTATCTCCATGAAAGCTGCAGTGAAAAACTCCTGCCAAACCTAACTTAACCACACTGAATTTCATGGTGGAAGTTCCAGTTAAGAGAGTCAAAGATTCCCTGGCTTCTCACCAATCTCTCTATTAATGCATATCCTGACTGTTTTAATATACGTGTGAGAAAGACACTACATTTTGCATTCATAGTTTTTCTTGAGAAAAAGAATTCAGTGAATGTTTTCTTCAGTTCTAAAGCCTTTTTTTTTCAATACAGATACAGAGCTCCTCCTAAAAGGGAACAATATTTTAAATTAATTAGGTACATAGTTTACTTCCAGAGTGAACAAGGCAGCCTGCCGTATTCTGCAAACTTCTTACTCATGTATAGATATCATCTGTATCGCCAGTGTAGTTAGGTCCTTGTGCTATGCTCACAAACAAGATGCTTTTCCAGCCTCTCCAGCAGGATAGAATGCTTCTCATCTTGGAATGGTTTCTATCACTCACCAAGTGTTTATTAAGTACCCATGCACCAGGCACGGGTGTGCAGCAAACAGGTGGAGAAGGAGCCTCAGGGAATTCATAGCCTACTGCAAAGAGAGATCACAAATGAGTTGGAACAATAAGGTGGTGCAATGAGTGTTATGCTTAGAAAGGCCCTTCTCACAATAGGCCATCTCCCCATTGTGCAGAGCTGCTATGGCTTTTCTCCAACACAGAGAAAGATTCTGAGACAGCTCTTCTAATGTTTGGGTTTTGAATGTCTAGATCCACCTCTGAGCAGTCTGGATGTAGGAGAGAAGATGGTATTAGACTATAGGGCTCAGACCCTGGCTCTGTCATTTTCAGACTATATGACTTGGGCGACTTGGGCCAAGTTACTTAATTTCTCTGTGACTCAGTTTTCACGTCTATAAAATGGGCCTCATGAAAGTACCTATCTCATAAGAATGGTTGTCAAGGTTAAAATATGTAAGAAGCACAATAAGTGTTCTAAGTGTTAGATATCTTTATCTAAAATATCTTAGATATCTAAACATATCTAAGTTTTAGATAGTTTTCTACTAAATAAATATTTGTTAAATGAATGAATAGATCTAGAATCTTTTCTTGTGATCCAAGTAGAATTCAGTGTGATGAATCACATTTTATAAAGAGAGAAAGTGAGTCAAGAGTATTTTAGGGTGTTTATTGTTTCAGTTTTTAAGGTTACAGATAATGAAATTCATCTCTCTTAATTTATGGAGGCAGAAGAAGGACAATAATGAAAGGCGCCTGGGTGGCTCAGTCCCTTAAGTGTCTGCCTTTCGCTCAGGCCTTGATTTCAGGGGTCCTAGGATCGGGCTCAACTTGGGGCTACTACTTAGTAGGGAGCCTACTAAGAAGGAATCTGCTTCTCCCTCTCCCTCTGCCCCTCGTCCTGCCACTCACGGGCACACACACGCGCTCTCTCTCTCTCTTTCTAATAAGTAAATAAAATCTTTAAAAAGAAAGGATAGTAATGAAATACATTATTTCACTTCTAAGGACAACCTCCTCATGAAGAAAAGATTCTTGTCTCTATTTTAGGGGGTTTATGGATCAGGAAACTAGTCTCTATAAGGCTGAGGAACTCTGCAGGCAGTTATGGAAAGCTAGTGAGTCGTGGTGTTGGGATTCAAACTCAAGTCTGGCCAGAAATTGATCTTGCTGCTCCTGGATGAAGATACCTTGCCAGAGGTCAGAGAGAGAAATTAGAGGCACAGTCAGGATTCAAAAGTTCTGCGGTGACCATCAAGATCATGGCTCTGTGGCTCTATTCAGACTAAGCATTCTGTTTTCCTACCTTAAATTCCTTTCTCTACTTGTAAATAACCCTGTTTGCTAATCAAGCAATAGTATCTGTAGATGATTCAACCAAGAAGATTTGGAATTTTCATGTGTTTCATTCATTTCTGGAAATACAGTCATGAATAAGTCACAATCTCATTAACTCTCCTGCTTGCCTTCCAAGCTTGGTTTTTCAAAATCAGAGAGCATTAGAACTTAAAATAATGCCTCATGATTGACTCAGAACAGATCGTTTTATGCCTGCACTATAACTTCAGGAAATGATTAAAATAATCCATATTGGGGCAGCCCCTGTGGCGCAGCGGTTTAGCGCCGCCTTCAGCCCAGGGCGTGATCCTAGAGACCCGGGATCGAGTCCCACGTCAGGCTCCCTGCATGGAGCCTGCTTCTCCCTCTGCCTGTGTCTCTGTGTGTGTGTGTGTGTGTGTGTGTGTGTGTGTGTGTGTGTGTGTGTCATGAATAAATAAATAAAATCTTTAAAAATAAATAAATAAAAATAAGATAAAATAATCCATAATGGAATAATACCACAACCGGAACTACTTTTTCTTCTAGTTTTTTGTTTTATTGAGAAACTCTTGATATATAAAAACATAAAATTATAGCCATTGTTCTTTTTAAATCGTATTATTACATAATTTGGGAGCCAAATAGAAAACTTGTGAAATCCAGTGGTGATTGTTCAGTGTTCTGTAGTTTGTTGTTTATTTAGGGATGGAGGTGTACATCTCATTTGGGGGAGAGATGTTAAGATAATTGTGTCAATGGCTTCAGTTCTGGGATCCCTGGGTGGCGCAGCGGTTTGGCGCCTGCCTTTGGCCCAGGGCACGATCCTGGAGACCCGGGATCGAATCCCACGTCAGGCTCCCGGTGCATGGAGCCTGCTTCTCCCTCTGCCTGTGTCTCTGCCTCTCTCTCTCTCTCCGTGTGACTATCATGAATAAATAAATTAAAAAAAAAAAACCAAGAGTAGTTTAAAAAAAAATGGCTTCAGTTCTGAGCTAAAAAATGAACTGTGACCATATTTCTATTTCTAGGATGCCCAGAGCAGGAATAAATTTTAGAAACTTAGGAAAGTTTTTGTTTTTTGTTTTTTTAAAGATTTTATCTACTTATTCATGAAAGACACAGAGAGAGGCAGAGACATAGGTAGAGGGAGAAGTAGGTTCCCTGCGGGGATGCTGGTGGGGGACTCCATCCCAGGATCCCGACCTGAGCCAAAGGCAGATGCTCAACACTGAGCCAGCCACCCAGGTGCCCCAGAAGTTGGGAAAGTTAAGAATTGGCCATGGGTGCATTTTCTTTCAAGTCTGCACATCCAAAAATACAAGAATATGTTAGGAATCCCAGAAACATTTATTAATTGAGTACATGAATGAATACAGACTTGAGATCAACTTAATAAACCCAGAATTTGCACAGTAACACTTTTAATATATGTTGTAATTTGATCTTATTTTAGAATATGTTATATATGTTGCTACATAGCAAGTATAAAGGAAACATGCCTATAAGCCTTCTCTAATGTTCTATTTGTCTAATGCTTCAACTGCTAATAGAGCATACGAGGTAAATTAATTACAGTTTTTTTCCAGCACAAAAATAGATTTATTAAACATAGCTTTAGAATTGGTCACATTTTGGCATCTTCACATTTTAGACCTCTCTGGTTATTTCTCTATGTAGGCAAGTGAATGGAGAAATCTGCACCCATAAGGCCAGCATTTTGAAAGAGAACATTCCTAACGGCATGTGAGATTTTGCACCTGTAATTATTTTGGGGTACAAAATTGGCTACACCAATAATTGCTCCTATAAACAGCTAATTGTAGCTGCTGTTAGCCACTTGTGGGTGTAATTAGCTGCTTGCCCTTAATCTTCATGGAATGCCCAATTCTCCCTATAATTAGTCAATTGTAGATGCTGTTACTTTCACAAGAGAGGAAAGACTGGATTATCTCCCTTAAAAATTGTGAGATCAAATCTTTACATTTAAATCTCAGTTTATAGAAAGTGTGAAGAGAAATGATCCCACTCGTAAAATGGATTAGAGATAGCTTCAGTCTCCCTGTCTGTCTCTTAGAGACTGCATGCCCAACAGATGCTACAGGGGCATCTTTACCACAAAATTTATTTTTGTCTATGTAGTGTTAGCTGGTATTATTATTTTAATTTCTTAATAATTGTACTCCTACTGGAAATGTGCACAAAATATGTAAGGTTTCTCTGGGCACTCACATAATAAAATTCTGCTATAAAGAGCCCCAACTTACAGAGGTTTGTTTATACAACGGGTTTACAAAGCTTAACAAATCTAGAGGCAGAACATCTGAACGTCTGAATTAAAACTTCAGCTCTCGTTGGCTGACTGCATGGCTGTGGGTGAGCTACTTAACTTTGCTAGCCTTAATATTCTCCTCCATAAAGTGGGGACAACGACTCCTCTGCCCGTCTGGGTGAGAACTGCACAGTGCCCAAACACATGCGTAACCATCCCAGGCACTTGAGGAATATTTCTTACTATAGCAAGTGTAATTCAATTCTTCAGGCTTTTTGTAAAGCATGGCATCCTTTCCCAGTATAGTGCTGAAATTCAGTTTTGCTATTTGCTCCAAAAATGGGAGCTACCATACAAAATTAAAATTCTCTCTAGCCATTACCTGTTTCCTCTTCTGTGGATTTTTAGAATCATAGAATTTTCTTTTTTTAAAAGCATGGATATTTTCAAATGGCAAATTTTAGTAGAGTGTAATTAATTTTAGGCTATTACTCTGACATGATAGTTGTGCATATATATATTCTATACTGTAACACATTGTACATATGAATATGAACTTGTATTGTGTGGGTATCATCACTCTCTGAAGTCACAAAGGATTCTCAGAATTCTAACCTTTACACCATCTTTGTGAGCCAAATGCCCCTCCCAAGTAAGGGAAAGGGTAAGATACAGAGAACTGTCCAGGATGTGAGCCATGGGGCTGACAACAGAATCCCAGGCTTCATCCAAGTGTGGCTTTTCCTATTATTTAATTCTGGGAAGAAAACTCTAAAGTGTTCTACCACTCTTGGGATAATTTGAATCTTAACTTTAAACTATAGCATTTCTGTTACGGGCATAAATCATCCTCTGCCCAAAAGATTTTAGATAGATAGGTAGATAGATAGATCGATCAATCGATCCTGATTATCATATGAGTGTTCACATGTCTGTACATTTGAGTGTGTGTGTGTGTGTGTGTATCTGTATGGATGTGTGAGTGAATAATGTTGTCATAAAATAGACTGGAAGCCTTGGGAGCTTGAAGCAATATCTTTCTCCACTAAACTGCTTTATTACTGCCATTCCCTCCCTCCTGGGCATGCAGTCAGCTGAGACTAGGCCAAATTGGCAGTCATTTTCAGAGAGGCTGGCAGGCCCGTGATCTCTGGGAGTTCCCGGCCAGTCTCTCTCTCTCTCTCTCAACCAGCCCTTCCAAGGGGCAGTAGCAGCTTTGACTCCCGGGCTGCAGTTTCCCTGGGTGGGGTCAGGAGTCAGGACCGATATCAATTTCTATCTTAAAGTCATACTGTGAAGGCCTTCTCTACCTCCTGTGGTATTTTTGTAGTGACAGCTCTTTCTGACTTCCCTCCTGATTCTCCGACTTCACCGCCTAGCAGCATGCCAGAATCCTTATGAGTGGCTGGAAGGAAGAGTCCCTTTGGTGACCAACGGGTTAAATTGATAACATAGTTTTTCTAAAAAAAAAAATAATTTGGGGAGATGTGTTGACTGTTGATAAGCAGACCTAAAATAATAACAGCAGAGGCTGCTTATCACGAGCAAGCAATAGTCCTATGACAATGTTCTAGCTGATGAAAAAAATGGGAACAAAAATTAATAGTGACAGTACTGTAGAAACAAGCCATAAATTCGATACTAAGTCATAAAATACAGACTAACCCAATAAACACATGCTACTGTTATTATATTAATATTGTTAAAAATATCATAACATTTTAAAAATGGAATGGAGGTAGAAAAGCACTTTTTTTAGTGGTCATTTTCACTCAGTGTGGCTTGGAGGCAGAGGATCTGTTGTTTTTTTGGGAAGGGATTTTGTTTGGCTTTTTTTTTTTTTTTTTAAGGTAAAACCACTAAAACTCTTAGTGCAGTAAAGAACCTGACTTGGAAACATAACAAGTGCAAAATGATCACATTTCTACAAAGAGGGGATGAGAGAAGGAAATAATATTCATTGAAGGCTTTTGTAGGAGTCAAGCATTTTGCATTTGTAATGTCGATTAATCGGGGAAAAGAACATTTCCAATAGGACTTATCTTCCAGTTTGGAGCAAAGAAAAAAAAGAATTAATCCAAAAAAAAAATAATAACTTTTTTGAGAATGTCTGATTAATGCCTGTTTCCCTCTGGATATTTATCCTTCAAGAAATAGTTTCATTCCAGACAATGTGGCCCAATATTATAATCTTTTTCCTTCAAGGGGTTTTTTTTTTTTCCTTAAAAGTCCTGAGTCATACCACAACCATTAATTCCATTAATTGCAGATCAGCAAGGGGGTACATTGTCATGTAAAAAAGCAAGACACTAGTCACTGGGAATTTTTTATTCTGTTCCTTATCATTGGAGCCTTATCACCTTCTTAGAAGCTTGTGCCAATTGCTTGACTTTTAAAGCCCCAAAGACCAATAATGAAATGACACCCTTCTCCCCACAAATATAAGATGTGAGTGTGCCTATTTTCGACTGGAGAAACAGACACAAGGAGATCGATCATTTGACTAAATCAAGTTTGCACAACTTGCCAGACGTGTACACAAAACTATCCTACACTCTTGCTCCTGTTTCTGGAAGTGAATTTGATGGTGGCCTCTGAATGCACCTGCTGAGGCTGGTTCTATAAAACTTCTTTGGTATCCAGAGTCTGTCCTTTGCCTCACTTGAAATCCCACCGATGTGTTACAAAATGAGATGTTTATATAAGTTTCAGGAAATCATATATGATTCACCAATAATCCTTTTCTAATATTTTTCATCTCCACATGGCCAGCCTTATAAATAACAGAAATGAGGGCTCTACCAGCAACACATTTTATTTCCATTTCTGGTTGTTCCCTCCCCCCACCCCCAACCCCCACCCCGCCTTTATCCACCCCTCTGTGTGATAAGCTTTCATTCTCGACAGGACATCAGAACTTGACTTAATAGGGCAGCAGGGGTAAAATCGCCAGCTCTTTACATGTAGAGAATCCTGAGGTACATACAAGCCTCGTTCTAAGATGTGATAACGTAATCTAAAGCCAGGCCTAGCCTGTCAGTTCAGGTCTAAAGGGATTTGATTCAGTGTCACAACCTTTGCCTCCAGAGGTCACTTTCTGTTCTTGCTTTTCTTATAACAAAAGGCAGGGGCGGGGGAGGGGTGACTATGGGGTGTGTGTTTGTGTGTGTGCGTGCGTGTGTGTGCGTGCACGTACACACGTGTTTTTTCAAACCTTGTGAATTCCTCAGCTGCTGCTCGTTTGAGCACGGGGCCTTTATTTCGGCCTCCTGAAACATTTTCATTAGACAGAGGCCTCTGAAGTATGCTCGAAACGTGGATTGTGCAACTAAAAATCTTAGGCTTCTCTAGAAGCAGCCTGATTGAAATCAGCACTGTGTCAGGGCCTGTCATATCTCAGAAAAGACATAAAACACACGGAAACATCAATAAGCAACAAGCTTCTGACAGCTCTGAGACATTCCAGCTGACAAGAAGAGAAAGGGGGTGAGGTTAGGGCTCAGGGGGGATATTTAAAATGCCTAACAGCCAGCCGAAGTGTTGGCAGGCTTCAGGGAGGCCGGGAGAAGACAAGATAAAGTCTATCAGGTTATCACCTGGTTCGAGGTAGATTCCTCCTTGCAAGGCCACCGGGATGAGACAATGACACAACTGCTTGCTCTCTCCCCCACCCCCCCCCTTTATTTTTAAATGTTTCTAAGAATCATGCTGCACTTGCAGTGTTGCCCAGACAACGTTTGTGCAAGAAAAGATTAAAAAAAATGTTAAAAAGGAAAAAAAAAGGAGAAATCTGTGAGTTAAAGAATTCTGCTTCTAGCTACAATGTACAGAAATCAAAAAGGATTAACAAGGTTTTTTTTTTCATTTAATTTCCTGTACACCAGAAGCTTTTGTTAAGAGATCAGAGATATTGCTATTTATTGAATTTTTAATATGATCTTTATTAAAAGGCAGCACACATGTTTGGTTTTCTCTCTCTCACTCTCTCTCTCTCTTTTTAACATGCATGTTTATAAAAATCAAAGGCCAGGAATGAACCATGGTTGTTTGATTTCAGTGCTTTTATAATTTGTGTGAGGATTCAGATATAGGACAGATTTAAAATTTTAAAAAGAAAACAGATAAATGACCCTCTCCTCTTTTTCATGGTTCTTGGTCTTCCAAGGCAAGAATTGGTCATCATGTAGTAATCCTTCAAGTATTTTAGCCAGCCCAGAGACCTTTGATAAATGTCCTCTAGTCCAGTATGCTCAATTACAACAAGGTAAATGAAAGCAAGAGGCTTTCAAATTCATTTCATAATTTGGGCTCTGGTTTATCCCTCTCCATGGGCTTTGTAGGGTACACGTTTTCCTATGTGTGGACTCCCGGCTGCTTTTCAAAGAGAACTCTCTCTATTAAAAAGGATTAAATGTTTTTGTGGCAGATAAGAATTGGTAAACTTAGATTCTAGAGTCATAGGTTACAGATTCAAAACGAAAGGCTGAGAATCTCCATGAGCTTGAAGGCCGTTTGTCTTTTAGTTTCCAGTGTGGATTTCGGTAGACCTCCACTGCGTGTGCACATTCAGCTTTTTCCACACTCAAATCTTATTCATTTTATGTCAGCTGTATCATGCTCATTTGTGTCTTGGTGTAAAACCAACCAACAACTTTGACTACCATAAAAGACAGAGATGCAGGAAACAATGTCATGGCAGAAGATCGAAGAGTCCAATGTTGTCAATTTAATCACGTGGGAGCAATATCCCTAGTATTACTCAACCTTCACTTTTTTGTCTATGAAATGAGAATAAGGGTATCGTGGGGACAACATGAGATATCGTATGTAAAAGCTGCCTTGCACAGTGTATGATGCTATTCATTTTTTATCATTTTAGTAAAAGCCAAAAGAAGAGGAGAGTCCAATCAATACTAAAAAAGAGGAAATGAATGGTAAACACTTAGGCTACAGTTAGCAACTGCTGTTGGATAAAAATGGAAAGATGAGCCTAGCAGCTGGATGGTTACACTGGGTGAGTCCCCAGGTGTCTTTCCAGCCATGAAGCTCAGTCAACAGTTGAAGCACAGAGCAGAATCCAGGTTATTATGAAGGACCCATTATGATAATAGGGCAGGATGATATCTGATTACCAGTGCCTGCCGGCTCCTTTTACAGGTATTATGTTCTCTGCTCTTACACTAGTCTTATGAGAAAGGAAGTATATTTAGCCCCATTTTACAGATAAGAAATTCAGATGCAGGAAGTCTGAGCTGCTCCACAGCATCCTACAGCACAAGTGTTTGGTTTATTTATTTTTATTTATTCTATTTGTTTTTCTTTTATTAGAAATACATCTTTGCACTTTTACTTGCTCTTGTCCAGTAACAAATCGTGGAGGTATTAGAAATCTAGGAGGAAGGCATAGCTAGCTCCAGTGTCAGAGGAAAAAAAGGAAGCCGGACAGAGCAGTCTGTGCCAAGAATTCTAGTGGCTGATAGTGGGAGGAGCTTTCCATGGGAACTTGGCAGGGCCCCTGCAGGGGCTGAGAGTCCCTGCTCCCTTGGTTCCTCCAACCTGGAAGTCTCTTCTTGTTTGCTGACCAAATCACAGCCATACATTAGCCTGCATCATAAGAAACTAGAGAGACATGAGCGGTTGTGTGTTGTCACGTATTTGCGCTCTTCCCTGATGCCTGCTTTGCACACTGTCTTTATTGGTTACATAGGAAATCCAAATGAAAGCCACACTTGAGGCTGTACAAGTTGACATGCTGGCCAGTTTGGAAGCTAGACGGGCCCTTTGTGAACCAGTTCAATGCAATTCTCTGCCGGTTAATAGCTCCTTACACATTTTTGCTACACAAATCTACATTAGAAATCCTGCTATCTTATCATTGAACGGGTTACCAGCACAAAGCCCAACTCAAGCTCCATTTATGTTGGAATGGACATAGCATGACTGGAAGTTCATTGAGCCAGGCCCCGTGGTCATTCGTGTCTGCACCTCCAGCATCTGAAACAACATCCAGTACAAAATGAAAGTTCAATAATCAAAAGTTTTTGTTTTTGTGGGCCCTCTTGCTCTAATAATACACTAACACATACTTGAATAAGAAAACATTTGTCATAATATGCGTGACTTATTATACATGAGATGATAGATACCTCAAGATTTTTTAAATACCTATCATTCATTCTTTCATTAAAAACAAAAAAATTGGGATGCCTGGGTGGCTCAGTGGTTGAGCGTCTGCCTTTGGCTCAAAGCTTAATCCTGGAGTCCTGGGATCAAGTCTCGCATCGGGCTCCTGCATGGAGTCTACTTCTCCTCCCTCTGCCTATGTCTCTGCCTCTCTCTGTGTCTGTCATGAATAAGTAAATAAAAATTTTAAAAAGTCAGTGGTGAGCACCTACTGTGTGCTGAGGACCATGTTGGATGCTGGAATTTACTGGTCACCTCTCTGTGGTGAATACATGCTGTTTATTGGCACAAAATTTCTATTAAGGTAAATTATGTGTCTACTAAGAAACTGGTTTAAAGCAGGTGATTTTCTCATAATGATACATACTTGATAATCCCAGTGTTCACATTTTAGGCTCATGCGCAAATAATTACTCAGTTTCTCAGGTTCCATAAAGAGGTTTTTCTCCAATGTCAGAGGAAGTGAGAAACCTATGTAGAAATAGAAGCTGCAGGGAGCTTGATTTTTATTTGTGCAGAAAATATCATTCTGGAGACATTTGCAGTTGCCAATACTTTTCAAGAGAAAGCGAGCTAGTGATCTAGATAATAGATAATTCCATATAATCTGAGCAATAATTTCAGATCCTAAACATATTAAGCTTCCCATGACTTTTCACTATACTATAAAGTTTAATGATCACTTTTGATGTCTTAAATGTTTATTATAATACTTAACAACCTTTTCTCTGGATTTTAATAAATGTATATTTGAATATCATCATGCTGGAACAGGAAATGTCTATTTCAACGTATGACAAAGCATGTTCCATTTAATGGCTGAGTAAGAAAATAAAATCTAGGAAACTTATTGATGAACAAATATTACAGAACAAATAATTTAGTCATAATAGAAACTCCCAAAATAGTGTTATGCTCTGAACATCCACTTCTCTTCTCTTCTTTCTCTTCTTTATCAAACTCTGTTGATTTTGCTCTAGATGTGACAGGGATGCATTTTGCCCCTGAGAACTATTTATCACTTTCATATTTGGAAGACTGGTGATTTTTGTATCTTCTATGGAAGGAAGCTCAAATCAGAAATTCATTTTTCAAATGGATACAGATAGTTACCTGATCTTAATAGTTGTCTCCCTCTCCTTACTTCTCTGGAAGTTTCTAGGGGATGCTATAGGGGATTTATGGTCTCTATACCCTGTTTCTTCTTTTTTTTTTTTCTATACTCTTGGGTGATCCTTGGTAGAAGCTCTGTGACTACTTTTAGCAATTCAATATGTTTCATCAAATATTTGGTATTAAATTGGGTAGGGAGAATTATAATGTAGAGGTCAAGGCCTGGACTTCAGAACAGATCTGCTTTGAAATTCAGGAAAAATCCAATCCCTGATCTGAGACCTGGGTTAGGACCTGACTTTAGGCTCTTTGAGCCTCAGTTTACCCGTCCTACAAATAGGGAATAGTATTAATTATTGTGAAGATTAAAACAACTCAGTTAAAGTCCTTAGTGTAAAATGAGTGCCCAATTAACAGCAATCATCATTAAATAACATACTTAATATTATTTTAGGTAACTGAGTTTGAATAGGTGTTCTTGATTTGGGATACCTTTTAAAAACATTCTCAAATCCTAGCTCTGGAAATAACATCACCCTTTTTTCCAACCAGACTAAACATAGTATCTCTGTTCTAGGAGTATACCTAATCAGTACAACCTGAATTGTGACACAGTATGGCAATTAGTATAGCCCAAGAATCTTTCCTAGAAATTAAGTAGAATGTTTATTTTCTGAACTCTGCTTTTTTTTAACATTCATATATTTTAGTTAGTAATTTCATTAAACCCTAAAATGTTTGAAGGGTCACAATTACGGCTAAAACTGTGCAATTAAGACTCATTCTTCTACTCAGCTTATTCATTTCTGGATACCTGATGATTAAATTTGCCATAAGATATTTATCTAGAAACAAATTATTATTTTCCATTCCAAAAGAAAATAGACCATCAAACTAAGAGTCTTTCATGGATGTTATTTGCATGCCCTTTTTTCGATTTATTTTCAAAACAAATACTCCTGTTATAAGAATCAGCCCATGAGCATTAGTACTGAAAGAAT
This sequence comes from Canis lupus familiaris, assembly GCF_011100685.1. Classification (NCBI taxonomy): domain Eukaryota; kingdom Metazoa; phylum Chordata; class Mammalia; order Carnivora; family Canidae; genus Canis; species Canis lupus. The sequence goes on from NC_049224.1 coordinate 44,356,308, forward strand.
TGTAAAGTAAATGGAAATACCCAATAGAATGAGTACAAGCAAAGTTTGTTGGTTTGTTTTGGGGTTTGGTAAGGGTGTTCCTTTGGACTGATATCTATTATGAAGGCTCTCAAAAAGCCTGCTAATCTAACCTGTCTCATCTCCAGTATCTTCAGTGGCAGGCTAGCAATACTGGAGGCTAAATTCATAGTACTTACATGATATTGATTTTCTGGCTCCTCCTATTTGGGGAATTAATGGTAGGGCCTTAGGTAGGTATTTTCTACACAGGCATCTGGCAGACAACTACTGTAAACCACTTCTCCTGGGGACTGTTCTAATATAGAAACCTCCGGAAAGGGGATCCCTGGGTGGCTCAGCGGTTTAACGCCTGCCTTCAGCCCAGGGCATGATCCTGGGGTCCTGGGATCGAGTCCCACATCAGGCTCCCTGCATGGAGCCTGCTTCTCCCTCTGCCTGTTTCCCTGCCTCTCTCTCTCTCTCATGAATAAATAAATAAATTAAATATTAAAAAAAAGAAACCTCTGAAAAGTATAGGTCACTAAGTAGATTTCTACTTTTGTTTCTTTAACAAACGTACATGTTTAAATTTGCACACACACCCCTGATAAAAACACACTTCAATTTTTCTATTTTGTGTATCCAATGTAAGATGAATATAATAATAACATATCTCAAGGGCTTTTGTGAGGTTATATTAAAATAATCCTTACAAAGTACTTATTCTAGCACCTCACCCACAGTAAGCACTCTGTAAATGTCTTCAGTTTTTAAATGTTGCCACTTTATTATGACACACCCAAGTACCTAATTCTAGAGAGTAATAATATATTTGTTTGATAAATACATCACAAACAATAACACTGATGTAAACTTCTTGTTATTTTTTGAATATATAAATTTTAAGTAGACTTAAAACTCTTATCTAATTATAATTGCATAGTTTACAGTTAATATTGCAAAAAAAGGCTTATAAAATTCTGCCCCAGAAAAAAAAAAGCTTATACTCATGTAAAAATCAGAGAGATTGAGAAAAATGATGGACCCCTGGGTTACTAACCCATTTGCATTATTATTTTGGAATGATTATTAGAGATATAACATAAAAGAACACGTTATAATTTCCTAAAAGAATGAGGACAATGAAAATGATCTCAAATTATTACAGCATATTAGCATATATTCATACCTGTCACTTATTAGAAGCACCACTTAGAAACAAACAAACTACAGGAATTGAATCTTTAACCTCATTTTTTAATTAAAGGATTCTATGACCTAAAATTTATTTTCATCCATATGGTATTGAAAGCAATGGAAAAAAGAAATGTTGAATTACGTCTGCTTTTTCATCCACGTGTCCAAATGGGAACTGTCCATGATTCTACAAGAAGGGGTGCCAAGTGAACAGTGCAACAGTGCTGTGCAAAGTAACTTGGCTTTCTTACCATTTTACTTGCTATCATAGTTACTATTTAAATTTATACTTTATTCTCTAAAGAACAAATTTCTAGCACCCCCCAAAATTAAAATAGACCATCCAAGCAAAAAAAGAATCTTGTTATAATGGATCAAAAAAAGTAACATTGGAAACAGACAAATCCAAAAGCAGGGAGGGGGCACATTCTGCAGATAAACTGGCCCATTCTCTTTAAAGAGTCACAGTCATGAGAAAGAGAACATGCTGGTTGGAAGAAACTCAGTGGCATAACAGCCAACTTCAGTATGTTGCTCCATAATTCGCCCTGCAAAGGATTTAGGGGGTCAGTTGTGTCACCCAACCACAGACTGAGTATCAGTCCATGGACATTTACTGAAATGGAAAGGTGTAGATCATTGACTGGAAAAAGCAGATTACAAAACAGTGTGTATAGTACAAACTTATTTTGCTGGAAAAGATACACACACAGAGAATGATCCAGAAGGGTATGTGTAAACTTCAATGGTAGTAAAGTCGATAAAAATGAAAGAATTTTTAGAGAAAGGACTGGACTGGTTTTCTATTTATCCTGTTAGGGGTACAGAGACTTGCCTTTTTTTATGTTATAAACTAAATGGACTCAAATATCAAGCGGGGAAAATGTTCCATTAAAATAGACACATCCAAGGTAACATGTAATCATTTTCACACATGCTGCTTAAGAACCTTTTGTATTTGTCAAAGTCAAGTTCATTGATGATTTCCTTTTACGTTTATCTGATAATTGGTACTATTTTTATAAGCTAGAGGAAAGCAAACTGATTTCTCTTTTGCCTGTAGTTATTAGAAGATGCACTTAAAACCCCTGATTTGAAACCATCTGTGTCATGAGATATTGAGCTGCTCCTAAGTGAACTAATGAAAGCCTCTTGGAAAACACTTGATTTTGAGAATCTCCACTAGTGCTGCACTGGAATGCCACACTGCAGCCCATAACTTTTCATGCTGTGAGTGAATTCAAAGCCTTACTGAGTGAGTCTCCCTCCACATGACTTTACTTATAAAGACAATTACTGAAAAATCATCTACATTTACAAACAACACTCAAACATTCCTGTGCCCATTCTGCTACTGATTAAGAACTATGTTTATAAAAGGTTATCAAATTCCAAGTAAAGTTCATTCTCTTGTTGTTTTTATTCTATCACATGTACCCATTTTTAATTAAAGCGCTCTGCATTATAATGAGTTTACAATTTATTTTCATTTAATTAATGAGCATTGGAAAAGAACCATCTCCATACACCCTCCTCTACACTTTCCCCCTTAAAGGTGGGGGAAATATCTTTACTTATAAAGATAATTATTTGGGAAATTGCAACTTCAAAATCAAGAGTTTCAAAACCATGCAAATTGCAGAAAAAAAAGTCACAAAGCCTAAGAAATTGTTTTTGTAATGGGTATGAACCCAACCACAAGCGATGATCTCTGACAAGATGCCAAAAGACAGAGCTGATGACATAACTTCCCTTTAGCAAACCCCCAAAAGTACAACCTAGGTTAGCAGGCATCTAACAAATTCCTCATGAAGAAGAGATGTACAACCTGTCAAAACAAGAGTACCATTGTCATTTGGAGGTCGTTCAGCTCAAAAGGTTGAGATTTTTTGGCAAATGTCAACTTTTACAATCTTTCCCCTATGATAATTTGGTATTAGTCCTACCTCTTGTGTCTGTTTTATTTTTTTTTTTTTTTGCTGTTGTTGTTTTATAGGAAGGAATACCTCATTCCATATTTCTCGATTTTTGCATTGAATCAGGTCAACTGAATTTTTTAACATTTTAACTAGAGTATCTAGGATTTTTAATGGATCTTAGGTTTAGCTTTCTCTTTTATGAATTTGGAATATTTCACATTATATATATATTCTCTCTCTGTAAAATCATCTCAATATTCTCTTCCCCACTTCAATTCTTTGATGTAGCATTATCTTTTTCCCCCATGATGAATACTCTCTAAGGCAATAATCCCTTTCGTCTGCAACAAAAGAATCTGGACTTTTTCATTAAAGTCCAGTTCAGCAAAACACAGCCATCTGTTTGACTCTGTGTCTTAAATGTCACATTGCTTTGATGAGGGAACAGATGCCCAGCTGACGACTCTACAGATATAATTGGACGGGTACCGAAACTCTAACTTTAGGGCCACTTCGTAGTAGATATTTGGACTTCACCCACTTTTACCCTTAATTGATGAATACAAACGCAGTATTTCAGCCATTTTTAATACCTTTATTAAGTTGTGTTAGTTTGCTCTTTTTTGAAGATTAATTCTGGTCTTCACCTCCTTTTGTGGCTGTCATTCAATCCCAGTTTGAAAAATGTCTTCATTCCTCGCTCTCTTCTCCATCCTGAAGACCCTCGCCCTCAAGGCTCCCTCTGTTCTCTCCAAACTAAACTTCTTGATGTTTGATTTTCCCACTCCTGATTTTACACTTCCTCCACACTCGTTCTGAGACCTGGAATAATGCCCTCCCTTTCAAATCTGCTCCTCCCCTTGCTTGGAATCCCACCCCTTTCACAAAGCTCTCTTTATGTGGTTGGTGGTATTGGGAGTGGTCTGGGGAAGTGAGTAATGAATGTATTCACATATGTAGTGAAGGGTGAGAAATAGAATGAGTAATTGGATTTTGCACAAACAGGCTCATTAGCGAAACTTAAGGCACCAAAACATGAAATTAAAGTAAATCGTTTGTGTATCACTTCATTCTGTAATATGTTGCAAATTCTACAAAGGTAGGGGTCAGATATTCTATTTTGTTTGTGTCGACCCTCTTTCACCAAGAACTAAACAAATAACTGAGAATGCAAGAGGCTACCTATGTCCTCTCCTGGAGAGAGGGACAAAACGACAATATTTGGGGCAGAGAGTTTGATGAAACCTAAGAGAACATTGGAAGAGCCTCTCGTGGGTTCACACGTGAATAACTGAGCAAGGCCTGAAAACTTTTCTGTACCCACTCAGGATCAAAGACCCATTTGTCCCAGGACTGGGATGAGCATTCTGTCCCCTTGGCTACTGATTGCAATCAGGATCATTGTCCACACTTTAACAGAAATTAATAGGTAAATTTATCTTACAATTCATCTTCACATTCATACCCTACTGGCAATCCTAGGGTCACCACTGAACTTCTGGGCCCTATTTAAGCTTTCACTAAGTTGTATGGGATTCTAAAATGTGTATCCAGTGGAAATATTGCATGCAGTATTTCATGTACTCTGATATGGTATAAATTATCTACATATCTATTATAAGGACAATAGACAACCTATAGATAATTTACAGTATTTATTTCTACCGCCTTTCTGTGTGATAAGCAATGGGCCATGAAATTTGGGATAGGAAGAATATTTGTGCATCCAATTAAATATATTTGTTTTCAAAGTATATTTCAATAGATATAATATAGACAATGGTAGATGCAACGACACTTTAAAAAGTAATAAGAGGCCAAATTCTACAACCACATATGGGAGCCTGGATCTTGCTTTGAGCTCCCTGGGAAACCATTGAGAGCTTCAGGACAGGCAATGATATGGTGAGATCTGCATATTAAGGAGACTCTGACTGGGGAGGGAGGGCTGGCTGGAGGGAGGTTGTTAGAGCCCAGTGGCAGCCTCTGGTGGAGAGTGTCACTGCAGAGCACCACCAGGACAGCACCTAAATTCCTCCTTGTGTTTACATGGCTATTGCTAAATCACATTCTGATTTTCCTCTCCCTCTCCTACCTGGAAGTTTCCAAGGGTCTCAATCCTATTTACCAGACCTTCTAACTTTGCCTCAGTCACAAAAAAAGAAAGAAGTCAAGGGCGTGCCTAAACTAGATGCTCTATGTTGGATCACAAATTAGGTGCTCCTTAAAAATTGATACCAATAGCTAATGTTTATTCAATACTTCCTACATGTCCTGGATAAACCCACACAGCAATTCCATAAGGGAGGTACTGCCATCACCATTTTAGGTACAAAGAAATGAGCACACAAAGACAAGGCAATGTGTCTGATGTCACTCAGCTAGGAGGAAGTCTCCAGATCATCTAACTTTTGTGGCCAGACCATGACCACTGAACTCCATTGTCTCCTTCTGTTACGACTCATAGTCCCTGTAACTGTGTCTGAGGACTGACTCCTACCTATTATAAAATTTCTTTGGAAAATCAGTCTAGTCCCCAAAACACATATATATTTGAAATGGGTCTCGCTAATGAAAAGTTTGCAAGGCTTATTTGAAGGAAAGCATACAAGTTGATACAAAACTGCAAAAGAAGATCCAAATAAATAAAGAGATATCTTATGGTCCTAGATGGTAATGCTGAAGACTACAATTCCGGCAATTTCCTACCTAATTGATTTGCAAATTTAATAAAACCCAAAACAAGAAGCCAGTGGATTTATTTGAAATTTAACAAATTATAATATTTATCTCAAAAAATATTTTATTAGTGTAGCCAATAAAGTTTTAAAAAGAAAAGACAGACAATAACTGTGGAAATGGGAGACTGCCATATAAATAGTAAATTATATTATAAAACCATAGTAATTAAGAATATCCATTGGTGTTACCTTGAATAAACAAATCACAAGAGAGATTAGAAAACCTCAAACTTAATAGATGATAGATAGATAGATAGATAAATACTATAAGTATAGGAATTTAATGTGACAACAGATAGATTTTGAAATAGTGAAGAAATGGCAGAAAATCCAGTACATAAAAAGCTATATCACCTTAGAAAATATTCAAAATAAATTACAGATAAATTTAAAACTAAAGAACCAAATTATTAAAAGAAACTCTTGAAAGAATTTATTTTATTAAAAAACACTTTTTTATTTAAAATAAAGAATACAGGTGCCAAAAAATAAATTAATTTGGCTTCGTCATATGTGTAATGTATGGGAAATATAATAACTGGAATTCAAAATCAAGTGATACACTTGAATAAAATATTTACGATGACAAAAACTATGTTTATAATATAAAAGAATTCCTATAGGCCAATGAGATCAAGAAAATCTACCCAATAAAAAAAGTGGTATCAAATTAGCCAAAACTGGAAAATAAAAATATTACTGGAGGATGGATACCTCATAACTCCAAAACTTACTACCAAGCTACAATGATTGATAGTGCAGAACTTGCATTAAGAACAGACATATAGAATAGAATGGAGAAGTCTGGAAAAACACAAACAAACCTTACACTTACGGCCACTTGACTTTCAACAAAGGACCCAAGATTATTTGATGGGTCAAGAAAGAAGAGTTTTCAACAAATGGCTCTAGAATACTTGATATCCAGTGTGTAAAAGAGTAAAATTGGATCTCTACCTCTCTAATGTAAGAGCTAAAACTATAAACCTTTGGGAGAAAACAAGAGCAAATCTTTGGGCAGCCAGAGTGGCTCAGCAGTTTAGTGCCTCCTTCAGCCCAGGGTGTGATCCTGGAAATCTGGGATTGAGTCCCACTTTGGGCTCCCTGCATGGAGCCTGCTTCTCCTTCTGCCTGTGTCTCTGCCTCTCTCTCTCTCTCTCTCTCTCTGTCTCGAATGAATGAATGAATAAATAAATAAACAAACAAACTAAAAAAAAAGAAGAAGAAGCAAATCTTCAAATCTTTGTGATGTGGGATTTTGGTGCCACAATGATAGCAAAGCAAAAGTGACCAAAGAAAAAGGAGGTAAACAGCCCCTCATCAAAATGTAAAACTTTTCAGTTTCAAAGGACACCATCAAGAAAAAGAAAAGACATGGGGCAGCCCAGGTGGCTCAGCGGTTTAGCGCCACCTTCAGCCCAGGGCCTGATCCTGGAGACCCGGGATTGAGTCCCACTTTGGGCTCCCTGCATGGAGCCTGCTTCTCCCTCTGCCTGTGTCTCTGCCTGCCTATATATATATATATATATATATATATATATATATATATATAGAAAAAGAAAAAGAAAAAGAAAAGAAAAAGAAAAAGAAAAAGAAAAAGAAAAGAAAAAGAAAAAGAAAAAGAAAAAGAAAAAGAAAAAGAAAAAGAAAAAGAAAAAGAAAAAGAAAAGACAACCCACAGAATGGAAGAAAGTATTTGTACATCATAGATCTGATAAGGGACTTGTAGCCGGAAAACAAAATAAAACAAAACAAGAAACTCTTACAAGTCAAAAATAAAGGCAAATAACTGAAACTTTTTTAAAGATTTTATTTATTTATTCATGAGAGACACAGAAAGAGACAGGCAGAGACAGGCAGAGGGAGAAGCAGGCTCCTCACAGGGAGCCCAGTGTGGGACTCAATCCCAGGACCCCTGGATCACACCTTGAGCCAATGGCAGACGCTCAACCAGAGCTACCCAGGCATCCCAAATAACCCAATTTTTAAATGGGCAAAAGATTTGAATAAACGTTTCTCCAAGGAAGATATATAAATGGCCAATAACACATGAAAAGATGTTCAACGTGACTCTTCATTAGGCAAATGCAAATCAAAACCACAATGTGATGCCATTTCATACACATTAGGTAAACTATTATCGAAAAGGTAGATAACGAGTAATAGAAATGATGTAGAGAGAGGCTCCTGACTGGCTTAGTGGGTAGAACATGCAACACTTGATCTCAGGGTTGTGAGTTTAAGCCCTATGTTGAGTATGGAGCCCACTTAAAAACAAAAACAAAAAAAAAATGATGCGAAGAATTTGGAAGCCTCATACTTTGCTGGTGGGAATGTAAAATGGTACAGACACTTTGGAAAACAATGTGGAAGTTCCTCAGAAGGTTAAAGATTATTATACGACCCAGCAATCCCACTGTTAGGTATATACCCAAAACAATTAAAAACATGTTCACACAAAACCTTGTTCAGGAATATTTATAGCAGGATAACCATGAAAGCCCAAAGTACAAACAACCCAAAAGTCCATCAACTAGTGATTGCATACACAAAATGTGGTATATCCATACAATGGACTGTAATCCAGTCACAAAAAAAGAATGAACTACAGTGAGAATGTTACACTAAGTGAAAGAAGCTAAACATAAAACGCCACACAGTGAATTATTCCATTTATACAAAATGTACAAAACCAGAAATCCATGGAGACAAACAGTAGATTAATGATTGCCAGGAAAGCATCATGGGAAGTGACTACTAACGGATGTGTATGAGATTTCTTCAGAAGGGTGATCAATGTCCAACTTTACAAATATACACTGAGTTTGTACATTTGAAAGGAATGAACTTTATGGTTTGGGAGTTATTTCTCAAGTAAGCTATTTTTTTTTTAAGGGCAAAGACTGAACAGAAAATCCACAAAAGGCCAATACACAAATGAAGATAGACTCAATTTCGTTGGTAATTGGGGAAATACAATCAACACTACAATGATATATCATTTCATAACCATAGATTTGCAAAGGTCAACACATCTGACAACCTCAAGAATGGCAGAGGATATAATATGGTAAGAAATCTGAGAGAGACTGGTAAGACAAAGGAGTATAGCTCATTGGAGGGCAATATGCCAACACTCAGTAAGGCTGCAAATGCATGCATCCATTGCTTTGGCAATCCTACCTCTGGTTTAAACCCCAGAGAAAGCCCTACATGTAAACTAGTACCGCTCATATATATTCTTTATATCACTATAAACAGCCAATACTGAAAACAATTTATATTTTTATCAAAGAAGGAATAGTTAAATCAACTATGCTGTATCTATAAATCGCTAGATACTGATGCAGAAAGTTCTTCAAGTCATGTCAAGGGTTTAAAAGTTGCAAACAATAGGAACAGCCTGACCTCATTTGTGACTTAAAAGGCACCAATTATATTTTTGTACCGGTACATGCATATGTACGTACTTGTCCAGAAACAGACCCACTCTGAAGACGCACAGTGCACTGTCTGCAAGTGTGACCTCTGAGAGAGGACAGGGTGCCGAGTAGGACTTTTCATTTTCTGTGCATTACCTGTGTGTTTACGTTTAAGGGGAATTGTTCTTTGTGTAAAGATAAGAAGGAGGTTTGAAAGGAAGTGAGGAAGGAGTAGAGGAGGGAGGAAGGAACACAGACCTGGTAGACAGGCAAAGATGGCTTATAAAGTGGGGAGGGAAACTGCCTATCACTGGGTATGCTCCATGGAATCCCACTGAATCAATAGTTTTCTAACTATTAAATCACAGTCATGGCTCATATTGGCTAAATTCTGATGTATAGAGTCTGCCCAGCAAAAACTTCCAAGTGGGCATCCACAGAAATGACTATTAAAATACTCTGTTCTTGAAAATTATGAATAACACCCTCCCTCATCATCATCAACTGAGCAAACCTGTTGGATTAAAGCCACCAGAGATTGTTCACCAAGCAGCAAGGCTTCATAATAACATGCACTCGGCTCACAGCCCTCCGCTCCCTCTGCTACTTTGATTTAAGAGCATTAGGAAACTGTGTAATTTTTTTGGTCCCCTTTTTATTTCCATGGTAATTTATGTCTGTGGGTAAGCATTTTATTTTATCAGAGACATGGGGCTAGAGTTATTTTTCAAGGCGCTTGAATTTTCCTTTGATGCCCACTGAAATTAAAGGCAGAGCGGCAGAGAGTACCCATGCTGTTTGTCACAGAGTCAGAGGTTAGAATTACATTTGCTGCCATTTATTGTGACTATTCCGTGCCAGTAGTTAGGGTAGCACTTCTCATGGGCAATGCAGTATTATTAATATTGCAGACATCAAAACATTTGTGAATGGGATATAATTGACTTGTCAGTCACATTAACAATATCCCCTGTGGAATACCATTCCAACAATGGCCGAGCAGAATATTCTTCGGTTATTTACATCTGACTCTCTAAGTCTTAAACCTTTGAAAAAATTTTGAAGGTTTATTTTAGCTTTAATGCAATGCTGAGATACAATTATTTTGGTGTGCATTGTATAAGAAGTTGATAGCAAAGCTGACTGCCTCAGCGACTAATAAATATTTCCGAAAAACAAAGGACTATTTTAATCAATGAGGAACTAAACATCATGTGAAAATATGATTCAAAATTTTAAATGATTTAAAAATAAAAAAGAATTAGGATCCTCTAGTTGTATGGGATTATGTTAAAAATCCATAAATGTTTCATTATTATGTTGTGATTAGACAAATAAAGTAAATCATTAAAACTTTAACAATCTTAGAAGATTCTAGATAGTGAAAAAACATAAAAACTCCAGGTTAAATACACACTTGGAAGAAAATATAGAAAGAACACCTTAGTTAAAGAGAAGGACAAGGGATCCCTGGGTGGCGTAGCGGTTTGGCGCCTGCCTTTGGCCCAGGGCGCGATCCTGGAGACCCGGGATCGAATCCCACGTCGGGCTCCCGGTGCATGGAGCCTGCTTCTCCCTCTGCCTGTGTCTCTGCCTCATTCTCTCTCTCTCTCTGTGACTATCACAAATAAATAAAAATTTAAAAAATTAAAAAAAAAAGAGAAGGACAAACATTAAATGGTCTCATTCATTTGAGGAATATAAAAAATGATGAAAGGGAATAAAGGGGAAAGGAGAAAAAATGAGTGGGAAATATCGGAAAGGGAGACAGAACATGAAAGACTCCTAACTCTGGGAAACGAACTAGGGATGGTGGAAGGGGAGGTGGGCGGGGGGCGGGGGTTACTGGGTGACAGGTACTGAGGTGGGCACTTGACGGGATGAGCACTGGGTGTTATTCTATACATTGGCAAATTGAACACCAATAAAAAATAAATTTATAAAAAAAAAGGTAAGTACGCCTTGAAAAAAATGTAAAATTTGAATGTGACTTGAAATTCTACCTATCAGTAGGTTGAAATTAGTTTTATCTTGAAATGGATCCTGAGGTAGGAGTAATTCTCCAGCTAAAAATAAAATTTAAGGCGTCTACTAATTGCAAAGTAAAATTAATAGGGGTTAGTAATGTGTATGTAAATACCTAGATATCCAGCACACAGAAAAACTCAGAGGTATTATTAGACAGTTTTTATTTTTTTATTTTTTTAGACAGTTTTTAAATGGTATATAACATTTGTTTTACAAGCAAATTGGTTATTTTAAATTAGAATTGCATTGATGTTTGAGGAAAGGAGAACATTAGCTGGAGTCAAGTGTTTTTTTTTTTTTTTTTTTTTTTTTTTTTTTTTTTTTAATTTATTTATGATAGTCACAGAGAGAGAGAGAGAGAGAGAGAGAGAGAGGCAGAGACACAGGCAGAGGGAGAAGCAGGCTCCATGCACCGGGAGCCCGACATGGGATTCGATCCCGGGTCTCCAGGATCGCGCCCTGGGCCAAAGGCAGGCGCCAAACCGCTGCGCCACCCAGGGATCCCTGGAGTCAAGTGTTTTACAAATTACTGTACCTGTGAATTTATTTACAGTGAGATGTGCTGTTTTGTTATTCATATTTTTACAGGAACATTTAATAATGAATTAACAACAAGCCATTTTATTTACTGAAGAGCCTTCTGCATTTATTTCCCCCATATTATCTGCTCCTCTCAGAAAGGATTCTTAGATGGAAAGGACTGACTCCTTCCATGCACATAAATAAATATACAGAGAGTTGCTGGATAGAAACATTTCACTGACATTAACAAATACATCCCACTCTGAGACATTTGGAGTTTTTCTAAAGCCTCCTTCCTTTTTCATCTAAGACAATGTCACAGTTAAAAGAAGTTTTTAAAAAATCTGTTTGAAAATATGTTCCACCCAATCAAGGTACCATGTTAGTCTAAGAGTAACTCACCTCTAAGGGTCTCCGTTGCTCTCTTGAGCAACCCACTAGTCTGATATCTGTGCACAAGAAAACATTCGAATCATTCAGTGGTCCCTTCCATTCAAATAACAAACATCTATTGAGCAGCTACTATGTGGCAGGTGCTGTGACAGGTGCTGAGGATGCTGAAGTGAGCAATGCTAAGTGGGGGAAAGAGACGGATATAATATTATCAGGTGCATGCGTCATTACAAACTGTATGAAGACCATGAAGGAGGAGGCTATGAGACTGTATAAGGGAGGGGGGGCATCAGGGAAGTGATGTTTGAACCTGGGAAGTCAGATGGAGAGAGATTAACCAACCCTACCAATTCCAACTGCAGTTGTGGGGGGCGACCTCATCTTTCAAGCCCTAACCTGCACCATGGCTTGTAACTACTCTTACAAATGGGCTTATACAAGGTGAGTCATTCAGGACAACCAGAATGTTTGTGAAGAGTTCCACTAAGCTTTCTCCCTGCTGGCTCAGGAGCAGCTCTGGGGGTCATGTGTCACTGGGGAGTGCCACTGTCTGAATTGGGGATGGCCAAACCAGGCTGAAAATGACAATTTTTTTAAGATTTTATTTACTTATTTTACAGAGAAAGGAGAGCACAGTAGGGAGAGCAGCAGACAGAGGGAGCTGGAGAAGCAGGCTCCCCGCTGAACAGAGAGCCCAATATGAGACTCAATCCCAGGACCCTGGAGCTCAATCCCAGGACCTGACCCAAAGGCAGATAAGTAACTGACTAAGCCACCCAGACACCCCTAAGATGACAATTCTTAAATGTATAAGCTGCAGGAGATAATAATCTAACATCAAATAACACATTTAAGACTCAGAAACATTGCCATGCAATTCCTCTTGTTTCACACTTTTTTATTCCTCTGTAGAACATCAAATTTGTGTGGGTCTTTCTTCTATTACAAGACCATAATATTCAGTCAGATTGCCAAAATAGAAATGCTAACAGTCCACTGTTGACCTTCCTGGATCGTCACTTAAAAATTGTGACAAAACAATCTCGTTTAGCCTAGATTAGTTCAAGCCTGAAGAACATAAATGGGAAAATCTCAGTGCAGAGAGAAATAACAACCTTGGAAATTTTATGTCCAAAATTTGTTAATAGTGAAACAAGATTCCCTCAGAATTAAATACATCTGCAAATTACCAGGGAGATGGTATTAAATAAAGATTTTAAAATAGAGTGTAGTTGTCTGTTGATAATTTTTCCTAAGCTCCAGACTGGTTTTTGTGAAATATGAATTAATGTTCCAAATCCTCCAGTATTCTAGCCTATCCATACAATGACCCTTCCTATAATGATCCCTGAAAAAAAAAAATAATTCTCAGTAAAAGTAAATGTGTGAAAACCGCTCGAAGGTGGAAAATGTTAATTTTGTGAAGGAACACTGCTCTAAAGTTTTAGCCTGTGATATTTTTAAGTAGGCTGAGATTGATAACTCCAATAATATCTACCTCCTAAAGCTAGACCTTTTCATGTGCCTTAATAAGGGAAATGCCTAAAAATTAGAAGGCACATTTTGGGCAGACTTGACCAACAACCTGTGTCGAAATGAATAATACCATGGCATCAAGCTAATGCAATTTCATCTATCCAGACTTGCCTCCACCAAATATTCACCTTTTGTAAGGTTATTATAATGGCTTAATTTAATCTTACCATACATGCAACATGGGTATGGTTACTGCCTGATAAGGAAACTAGTTGTATTCATTAAATCCTGCTATAAATCTCTTTTCTGAAATAGCTATAATATAGCCTTCCAGCAATGACAATAATGTAATTCCTCATCTTTCTCTGTGATATTATATAACTGTAGCCTGCAGCTAACTTCCACTGTAGGTGTTGGGGTGGGGTGAAGTATTTGCAGCCCTGTGAGAGGTGGTGGGGAAGTTAGAGACCCGGAGTCTCACAGTGAAACTTTGGAGATAGGAAAACTCAAAATTAAGCAAATCACTCCTTTGCTACAGATGAAGAAATAAAGCACCTCAAAACTCTTAAAATCCACCTTTAAAGCCCTCATCTAGGGATCCCTGGGTGGCGCAGCGGTTTGGCGCCTGCCTTTGGCCTAGGGCGCGATCCTGGAGACCCGGGATCGAATCCCATGTCGGGCTCCCGGTGCATGGAGCCTGCTTCTCCCTCTGCCTGTGTCTCTGCCTCTCTCTCTCTCTCTCTCTCTCTCTCTCTCTGTGACTATCATAAATAAATTAAAAAAAAAATTTAAAAAAAAAGCCCTCATCTAAAGATATCCCTTTATATTTTTTTACCAATCTATTATTTTTCCCAGAGCAACTCCCTATGTGTTCCCTCCATGAAAGGTAAGTGTGTGACCCCTGAAATGTACAGGTATGAAATTCTTATAACACCAGTTTCAGAGTCTAGATAATAAACGTTGAAGAGAAAGTCCTTTTTTAAAGCATTTGCAATCTCATTTCGAGCTTCATCCTGCTGAAAACTATATAATTTTTAAAAGCAGATACATCAAAATATATGTTCACAAAACTAGCATTATTCTTCTAAGAAAATTTTCAGTGTTCTAATTCCTGTAAGCACATAAAAGTTTCAGATAATCAAGTAATTTTTTTTTTAGGAGCGCCTGCCCCACTTATTTTAAAAATCTATTTTGCTCCAAACAATCTCTATATTGAAAATTAAAGGAAAAAGAAATGGGAAGGGGGAGGGACCTGTTTCAAAAATCTGAAGCGTGGACAGAAGGGTACTTTCTTCTCTGTACTGGCAGTTTTAAGATTAAATGCCTCTGTAGGCTTCTTAGACTTATCAACCTTGTCCAGTGACTGAATATTCTCTGCAGAATTTGTTCTACAGAAACGTTCTCAGCATAGATCTGTCTCCACTCTGATTTGAGCATTTTTGAAGCCTCCTGGAATGACTGGCATCCTGATTATTTTCTCCTTTTGGATGAAGACCATGAAAGCAGTAAGCTTAGGTAAGCACTATATGAGCACAAGATCTCTAAACCAATCACATTGAAGTGGTTGCATTGAGTTGAACTTGACATCGGTGTGAGTGAGTCTGTAGGCTTTAGGAACTAACAACTGCCTGTATTTTTATATTACTATTTTGTTTCATTTCATTTGTTGGAGATGGCAAAGTAACAAGAAGCAACTAGTATTTTTTTTTCTGTTCCACCGACAGGAGACCCCCACTGATAGAGTCAAGCTGAAATCTTCATGAAAAGAAAACTAGTTTCTGATGCTGAAGACTAACCTGGACAGCTTAGGCTTACTACTGCTAGCAAGCAATGAATCAATGCTGGCTCACCTTGTGAGCCCTCATGTCAGAGAAAGGGCCATGTTTAAATGGGGCATCAGCAGTGAAGACTGGAATGTGGGGGTGGGGGTTTTCAAGTGGCTCTCATCCTTCCTGCATTTTTCAGAAAAAAAGTGAAACCATCCCCCACTGTCACCTGTTAGTTAATATCCTTGGAAGTGGGCTTGTTTTTGGGAAATCTGATATACAAACATACAAATTTACAAAATCATAAGTTGGGATGATGATTTCCATAGCTCTGCACTGCACCGCTACCTGGGCTGGAGTCATCCTTCTGACAGTCAAGGCTCTGAGGCATCCTGATAGATGGCATCCACCCACAAAGGCACCAAATATGTAACGCTAAACCAAAAAACCATTGGTTTTTAAAAATGAGAAAAATCTTGTATGTGTGCTGAAACATATTCCAAGGTTCTCATTGGCAACTTCTGGATAGGGTTGTCAAGTTTAAATGTCTCCACTGCTTGGGTGGATGTGTTGAAAAAGGTAAAAGGGATGAGTGGATCTTAAGCTAAAGCTGCCTCATGGGTCTTCCAGGGCTGATACCAGCTCTGGTTAATGACCAGCATGGACTCTCAGAGTCTGAATTTGGTGATGCCCTGGTGTCGGCCTCAGAGTTGGATCTCCAATTTTTGCCCTGAAAGCATAGAAGTCAGCAGCCATGAACTATCCTGAAGCAGATCATACAACTTTAGAGGTTGAAGCCATGAGAAATTGAAGTTCTCCAGTCTCATCCAAACCCCTTCCTTCCTCTCCTTTTCCAAGAAAAGAGCCTTTTCTCTGCTCAAGCCTTAGCTTTACCTGTTCTCTATACCTCCATCTGTCTTCCGTCTTCAAGAACTAGCTCCAACCCATCAGCATTTAAATAAGTGCCGTTCTTTCTTCTAATAATAATAGTAAAATCAAAATTAAAACCTTCAACTATATATCACTATCTCTTTCTTCCCTATGTAACGCAACATCTTTGAAAAGGTGCTAAATTCCTCTCTTTTCTTCTTCCTTTCTCCTCACCCTGAGGCTTGCTTCCATCAGGTTTCTTTCTCTACAATTTCACAGAAAGAGTCTCAGGCCACTTCTCATATCATCCATCCAAATACATGGACTGTTTTTGATCACTATTTTAGAATTTCTTTAAGCATGCATATGATTTCATAATAATAGCACATACATCCTTCTATCTACCACCAAGAAATAACAGAGGCCTTTCATTCTTTCTTCACCAAAAATAAAAACATTATAAGTGCAGTGAAACTCACTTTATACTTCCCTCCATCCCTTCTCTTAGCCCATTCTCCTCTCTTTCTCCTTCACTCCCAGATCTGGCCACTACCATGAATTTGCTGTTTTTTCAGTATATATCTCCTTGGTTCTACACCCTGGGTATATTCCATCACCAATATACCATCTTCACTCACATCTTTTAGAATTGTAACCAACTTGTGGCACACTGGCATACAACATTATGCTTGATTTTTTTCAACCCGACATTATTTGAATGCAGCCCACATTGGCACACAGGTACCTGATTCGTTGATTTTAATTCCTATACAGTATGCCATCAAGTCAGTGTCTCTTCTGAAGTATCCATTCCATACCAAGAGATGTTGAAATTATCTATTTCTTATTCTTTAAGTGATACAAACACAAATACAAATGCTGGAATGAGCGTATTTCCACACATTTTTTACAAGAGTATTATTTCCTCCAGGATGCACACCTAGAAGGGGGCTTTCTGAACAGAGTGCATGTACATGTTCACCTTTGCTAGATTTTGCCAAATGGGTGTCCAAAATGATATCAAAGACTGCTTGAAATGATGCTAGTATTATTTCTCACTTTTGCTGGCACTGTCAGATCTTTCAGTGTTTGCCAATATGCTGGATGTAAAGTGGTGTCTCACTTTGGTTTGAACTCACATTTCCCTGGTTGGAGGTGGGGTTGAGTGTGTTTTCATAGGCTTCTTGGCCTCTTGTGTTTCCACTCATGTAAGTTCCTTAATTCATCTCTCCTTCCCATCTTTTTTCTTTTGGGTTGTCTTTCTACTATTGATGTGTAGGAGTTAGTAGTTTATCATTTAATCTCTCCGCCCTGGGACAGTTAATCATCAAATCTTAAATAACCATCAAGTCTCTCCACTTTCCAGGGGCACCTGGGTAGCTCAGGCTGTTAACTGTCAGCCTTCAGCTTAGGTCATGATCCTAGAGCTCTGGGATCAAGCCCCACATTGGGCTCTCTGTTCAGTGGGGATCCTGCTTCTCCCTCCCCCCCTGCCTCTCCCTCTGCCCACCACTCCCCTTGTTTTTTTGTTTTTGTTTTTCTGTCTCTCAAATAAATTAAATCTTTAGTAAAAATCTCTCCACTTTTTACCATCACCAAGGCCAGTACCACCCCAGTGGAAATTTGCCATGTCTTATATGAATTGCTGCTGGATCATTTTTCCTTTTTTGGTCTTGTGGTCTCTAAGCTATACAGTGGGCAGGGAACATTTCCATTACACCATTCTCCTGTTCAAAGAACCTTCAAGTCCTCTTCACCATGGCTTGGAAGACATTTATAACATGGCTTCCACCTTTCTTTTCCATTCTACTCGTTTCTTTTCTTAACTTCCCACACCTTAGGCTCCAGCTATATTTATTGACTTTAGTTCTTGTACCAGACTCTGCTCTCCACTGACCTCTTGGCCCTTGCATACACTGTCTCTCTCTGCTTGGAATGCTTGCATTAAGCCTGCCCCATCCCCACAACTTCCCTCACCTGAATCATTCCTGATTAGCTGAGAAAGTACCATTTTTTGTCTGCATCCACCAGTGGAGAGAAGCACCAATGAGAAGAGGGACCACACTGGCTATCTTTTCAGAGGTAACCCCAGCATCTCAGGGATGCTTTGCTTAGAGGAGTGGTGACTGATAAAAAGATTTGATCCTCAAGATTCCAAAACTAAAAAGATCTCACAAAGCATTCACTGACTTGCTCCAAGTCTAACCCACTTAGGGGGGACAGGGGGAACTTTTCAGAAAGACACTTATTGTACAAACATAACCCGCTCCAAAACCCATATTTGAGTGGTTAGCGTCCTGAATGTACAGGACTCTCTAGAGTGTGTGCTTATCAAATCTTAAGGTAGCTTAAGATGCATGAATCTGACCTTGCTCAGAAAGGAAACTAAAGGATATATCAAAATATGAATATAAACCATTTTTCCTTGAATACTTTTCTTTCTCCAGAAATTAACTGAAGCTTGTATGTCATCTACATTATTTATCCACACAAGTATATGTTAATAATACCATGAATGTACATAGTCTTCGGAAGATAACTTGTAAAAATAAGAATTACTCTCTGCTATCATACAGAAGTCCTATTTATTTGATGACTAACACCTGTTTATGTAGTTTTTCAGTGTAAAGAAAATATAACTTAGACATAGATGCTGTTTAGAGTCCTGGTTACCTAACCTCTGAGAGTTTAACATAACAACCTGTAAAATGGGCATTTTAAAAATAGGACCTGTGTCTCAGGGTTATTGTGAGGATTAAATCAGACATTAAATCAATGTGAAATAGCCTTAAAGAATGCACAAAGCAGGCTCTGAATAAATACTGTCATCTTTTTCTTCTTATGTAGATACCCCTCCAAAAGCATGCCTATTTCCATCATCTGCCTGGATCCTCATTTTAAGCTGGAATCTGCATTTCTGAAATGATAACCACAATCATGTACTGAGAGCTTGCTAGGGATCAGACACTGTACCTGTGCTCTGGAACATTAAAACAACCCCACAAGGTCGCATGTCATAGAATCTCCCCTTATGAGGTTAGGTGCCATGAAATGCCATGAAATGAATGATAGAAAAGTTTTCAAGTGACTCTTTTGGGATCACTAAAAGTATCAAAATCTCACCACTAGAAGAGGTTTGTGAAGTCCTTCATCTTTCTAGTAGGATTACTGTTTTGAAGGACATGGGGAACATGAAGAATAGAGCAAATGTCTAAATATCCTCAAAGCCTTTTACAAAATTAAGGATATAACCAGAAAGAGAATATGACAGAGACAGTGATTACAAGGCAGAAGTCCCAGTACATAGTAGGTTCTTAAGAAAACTGGTTGGGTCCAGAGCTGGTATTCAGTCTACACACAATGCCATAGCACACCAGTTATTTACAGCATGTATCCCTCCTTACTGATTGGTACCCAAGTCACCAAATGCTAAATATTCTCAATATCACACTGATTGAATAAAAGAATAGCTGTAATCATAGTTCCTTCTGTGCACAAAATCTGATGTAAACTGAAACATTTAATTTTTTTTAACTGAAACATTTTAAAATTTTAATTCTAATTGCAGGAAATAAAAGAGTCAGATCCATGTCATGTGATTGGAAACTAGATATTTAAATTCCCAACTCTAAGACAGATAACCAATTGACATCCATGATACACCTTCATAAATTTCTCTAGATGGTTTCTTTCTTAATCATCCATAAAATGGAAACAATTGCACCTACTCCAACCTAGTTAATACTGGTTCTGAAACTCAATCACATACTTTGGGTAAAAGGATTTTGAGCATCTCAGGGCTGGATAATGCAATTTATCAATCTGGAACAACTGCTTTCCCAGAGTGGAGTTTATAACAAATTAAAGTGTTATTTTAAAAAAGGTTTGCTGGGACGCCTGGGTGGCTCAGCGGTTAAGCGTCTGCCTTCAGCCCAGGGTGTGATCCTGCAGTCCCAGGATCGAGTCCCATGTCAGGCTTCTGCATGGAGCCTGCTTCTCCCTCTGCCTGTATCTCTGCCCTCTGTGTGTGTGTGTGTGTCTCTCATGAATAAATAAATACAATCTTTAAAAAAAATTAAAAAGGTTTTCTGGGTGGCTCAGTCAGTTAGAGTAGGACTCCTGATTTCAGCTCAGGTCATGATCTCTAGGTTATGAGATCGAGCCCCTATTGGGGCTCCCTGCTCAGGAGGGAGTCTGCTTGAGATTCTCTCTCCTTCTCCATCTGTCTACCGCCTTCCCCTACTTGCTCATATGCTTGTGTGTGCACGTGCTCTCTCTCTCTCTTTCGAAAATAAATAATTAAAAAAAAAAAAGCATTTCTTAGAAAGTAGAGTTCAGGGATGAAAACAAATGCTCAGGGAGCAAATGTCCTGCATATAGATTGAGTTCATTTTTAGTTTTTTCTCTTTCTTCGGGGCTGCTCACCTTGGGCACATTTGTTTCTCACGCACCTCCAACAGAGAGAGAGCGAAGCTGAGAAAACGGGAGCAGGGATAATTGTCTGAGTGGCTGCGCAATAGGACTTCTGTTTCAAGGTTCAGCGGGCAAATGAAAACTGGACATTACCTACAGTTTGGAAGTGATGTGTGGCATCCTGGTGCCTCACTGCAATTTGATTTTTACAAAGGAAATGGGAAAGAAGAAAGAAAGAAAAGGAAAGAAAGAAAGAAAGAAAGAAAGAAAGAAAGAAAGAAAGAAAGAAAGAAAGAAAGAAAGAAAGAAAGAAAAGAAAGAAGAAAGAAAAAGAAAGAGAAAAAGCTTCTAAGTTTTCTCTTCCTAAGGCTTTTTACCAACAAAATTTCTATGCAAACAAAAAACTTTTGAACCTTGACTATGTCTCCTGGTACGGATAATGACGACTACTCAAACTGCATTTAAAAAGTGCTGAGTAGTTGATCCCGGTACCTAATGATGTTACTCATCTCGTCAGAGTCTGATTGACACTAAAAATAATAAATTAGAACAGAAAATGATTTTATGGGATCTGTGGGCTGACAGGCAGGCTAAGTGTAATATCCTCTATTACACTTGTCACCGAATTCTATATGGTTCAGCTCTGAATAAGGGAGACAGGGATGTACTATGATCTCATGATTTTTATCTTCAATCATCTATGTCTTAAACATATAAAATTAATTTGCCTACTTATAAATTCAATGGAAAGTAGGGACCAAAAACACTTTCTCTGTGGTAAAACAAACATTATTGTGGGAAGCCTATTACACAGGCAGGAGTGAAATAATAAATTAAAAACTGTCATTCTTGGATTATCTAGGATACAGCCTTTGAGATGTCTATTTTCTTCATCTGATCTAGTAAATTTATAAATTCAAAATCAATAGCCATACCTGCTGAATCACTGGTATTCATTTGGGAAATTATTTTAAAAGAGCTGTACTTGAAAGCATCCCATATTACACAATGGGCCATAGGTTTGCTTTCAGCAGTTAGCAAACCAAAATTAATTCTTATAATTATTTACAAGATGGTTGGATGGTTAAATTTATAGCATGGTTGTTTTTCTTAATTTCAGTAAATCATGATAGATTTGTTCTTTGCATTTTGGGAAAGAGAAGGAATAAACAAAATTCAGAAAAAAATTTAAAATACTCCCACTTTTCATTTTAAGTAATGTCTATGAATCACTGAGGATGATTTTTAATTTTGATTCATTCAATGAGCTCTCCTAATGCAATGATTTTCTCCATGGAAGTCCTTAACCACAGTGGCCATTTGCAGCTGATGATTTTTTTTATAAATAATTTATAAAGCCACTATACACTTATACTTTTACACTGAAAGAGAGAGAGAGAGAACAGAATTGTATCTTAAACTCTATTTACAAATTTACCTTGGCAGGCCCTCTTACTGCCAATAGGAAACGATGTTGCATATTTAATTTGCTCTTTTGTTACAACGGGGCTTAGGTTAGTTAATTTCAATTTTCGATTTCAAAAGCTATCAAATATGGCTCAGATGAGAAATCAATTTTTCTCAGCTGCCTCTGTTTTTGTGATGGGAGGCTTCCCATTGGCTGAGGGGGAGCCATGTGACGTGGCAAGAGATTAGTTCACCAGACCCCGTGTTGCTGCCACCTCAATTACTGCCTGCCTCTTGTAATTTAGCCTTATAACACCTAATTTCAAGACAGAACTCATATTTAATTCATGAAAGCTTCCACAAGAGTAATTGTGAAATAAATTGCCATAGAAGATATCCATTTGTGACTCATTTTAATTTTGTATGCTAGTAGCATGCTATTTATTCTACTTGTTTAACACTTTAGCACAAACATTTTTTTTTTTAATATTGAACTTTATGCACTGATAGCTGCATACTTTGCACTATTTTCCCACATTACATCATCTCCTTTACTGGGATTTCCTTTCACCAAACTTCCACCCAGTAGTGTTTCTGATGGTTGTTAAAATCAAGAACTTATAATCTGCTAATTATTGAATGTGTTGTTATGATCTGCACCGAACTTTAAAAGTAGCAACTAAAATCACAAATGATAGCAGATAAATGGTAGTTAGATGACAAGGATCATTCCAAGGGCCGAGAAATAAATAGAGTTTAATTTAATATTTTAAACAAAGGCATTCATTACATATATTGACAATTCACATTACAACATTGGTATATATTTTAAAATTCTTGAACCAAAACATATATATTTCCTGTGTATACACACCATTTTGTCCTTTTCCTCCCTGTTGCTATGCCAACAAGGTGGGTGAGGCCTTCTCAACTGCCAAACTCAGCTGTCATCCCTTCACCCTAAAAGCCTTATAATTGCTTTTATTTGCATACGACAATTAGGCAGGATGGCTCACAGCGAGAAAAACCAACCTTTCTCTCCCCAAGTGCACACAACGCCAGCCTGTAATTTATAAAAGATACGCGCCATGTGGCGGAGCACTAAAATAGAGTGATGAGTCCTTTCATCGGATTGTAAGCCATTAACAAAAGAAAACATCCCCTTTCAGGCTATAAAAAATGCCTATCTGGTGTGAACCTGCAAAATCACAAAGTTCCCCCCCTCCCCAGCTCCCCCCCGCCTGGACCCTTCACATTCATTATCACATTGAACTCAAAAGGAGTTCTAGAGAAAGAGTTACATTTGGGTGTTTATGAGTAATGGGGTGCAAATAAAATCCACACTGTGCTAAATAAAATTGCATCCAGAGTAGTTGGTGTTTGGGAGTAATATTTTCTTCTTTCTTTTCTTCTTCTTCTCATTCTTCTTCTTCTTCTTCTTCTTCTTCTTCTTCTTCTTCTTCTTCTTCTTCTTCTTCTTCTTCTTCTTCTTCTTCTTCTACCTTGTTTTGCATCGTGTTGCATGTTGAAATGTCATATTAATATAGTCATTATTACCCTTTTACTTCGGGGAAACCATGACAGGATTTTCCAATCAGCATTCAGGTCTGTGAAAGCTCAAGTCAGGAGGAATGTGGATGGTTTAAATCATTCTCTGTTTCGGTTTTCAAAAGGTCTTCAAAAATTAGTGTCTAGTGTAAAAGGTCAAAACATGGTTGGAAATCATTTCAGTGATTTATTGTCATCATTTTTTTCTGGTGACTTTAATTCTAATTATTAAGACATTTTAATTTTATTCTTACATGCCGCATAGAATCTAAGATAAAATTTTAAACAGATTCCCTTTTGAGCAATATTTTAAGTAACCAATTATGCTGTAGGGTTTGTTCAGCCTTTTCTTGGAGTTTGTGCCATTAGAGACCTTTACTTTACAAAATGAGCATCAAATTTGAACTTCATTTCCTTTAAACTGTTCAGCATTAAAACTGTTATTCAGAACACTAAAATTGTGACCTAATTCTTTCTCTGTGAATCTTTTAAAAGGCAGTCAGCACTCCGTTTTTATTCACAATTCACTGAATAAATATTGATCATATAGCCAATTTGGGTCCAGGATCTTCAAATGGATACGACTAATCACAAATCACTGGGCCACGTGTCTGTCTCTATGCTGCCAAGGGGACTGTAATTACAATAACATCTCTAAATAGTTTATTTAGATTAAATTCTGTAACTGAATTTTTTACATCCACAAGTGAATTACAGTGAAGAATTGCTAAAGTAACAAAATAAAAAAATAAAAGGAAAAGTGAAGGCGTCACTTCAAAAAGCCATGATGAAATTAAAACCAAACCACTGATTATCTGCTCAAAAAAAATGTCAAATTCCTTCAGAAAACTATGAAAACCAGAACATGAATAAAGTCATGAGGTAAAAAACAAACTTACACAAAGGTGAAAAGACGTGACTGATCATTCACAGAAAAAGAAATTAAAATGTCAATGAATACACAAAAAAGCCTGGGCCTCATCCACAGGGGAAGAACCACAAGTTATAGAAAACATGCAATCTAAGTTTTCACATGTTCAAATATAAACATTATAACCGTGATAACCTAATTTTAGCAAGGACGTGGAGTCACAGACTAAGATATAGAGCCCATCAACATGTAGATTGTTACCTGTTTCCCAGAGGACAATTTGGTAACCTGCGATGAACTTCTAAATGACCAGGATGTCTGACCCGAGAATGCTGCTTCTAAAAGCTAAATGAGGGAAGGATGAACAACCATACACAAGGGTCTTTTTTACATGCTGTTTGCTGTTTTATTACTGCCCAGATTTTGAAATAAGCTAAACGTACATTAAGTTATATGGTATTCCTCTGATGAAATATCATACAACCATTAAAAGGCTGAGATAGATCTGTTTTGCATGAATATTTATCTACCCATCTAACTATATATGCATACATATATGCAATATATTATTGCACTCATGTAAATACATATGGAATGTAAACATATACATATTTTATGGCTATATATTCCATGCCTATATTATATTCCAGGCTATATTATTCCATGCCTATGTATGTCCATATACATGCACAATGAGTATGGAAGGATGCATCATCAAATATCACTGTGAGGTAGGCAGAACTTAAAAGAAAACTGTCAATTTCTGTGGGATTTTTTTGTTCCCAAAAAGCATAATTTTTAGGGGAAAAATTGTAGACATGAGTAGACTTTCCACAAACAGCGTCGACAACACGTATTGAAGTTCTCATAGCATTTGATGTTTCATTTTTCTTTCCTGTCCCCTTCTAGATCCCCACTATTTACTTTATTGCGCACTTCCCAAACCCCATCTCTGACCTGCTGCTCCCCCTGCCATATCAGTTACACCAAAGCACCCCAAACTCTCATTTTAATACAACTTATCAATCTATTCAGAGTTCATCCAGAATGGATAAAATGATTCTATAATGATCTGGAATCTAACTTGGGACTTTTTTTTTTTAACTTGGGACTTTCCTGACAGCATTCTTGATATGAATGGAGGAATAAAGAAAAAAGATTTGTTCATTGCCTAGAAGAGGTGTTCCTATGTGGAGAGAAAGCAGACCAGTCCAGGGAACACTGATGGGCTCTCCCTCTTCACTCAGGTTTCCAGCTTGGTCATTATAGTAAGTGCTGAATAAATAGTTAAGGGCGAAACTGCAAGCTGTACAGTCAAGTAGGAAACTTCACAGCATACATGATTCTATTTACACTGGCCTCTTGCAGACATATGGGCAATCTTTAAGAATTAAACCATGGGCACCCAGGTGGCTCAGTGGTTAAGCATCTGCCTTTGGCTCAGGTCGTGATCCCAAGGTCCTGGGATCAAGTCCTGCATTGGGCTCCCTGCAGGAAGCCTGCCTCTCCCCCTGCCTCTCTCTGTGTTTCTCTCATGAATAAACAAATAAAGTCTTTAAAAAAAAAAAAGAATTAAACCAGTAGTTACCTTTCCCTGAAAAAGTGAAAGGCAAAACGCAGAAATTTTCCTGGACAAGTCAGCATATAATTAATCAACATTTTACATAGATTTGAAGTAAATATATTTTGCGAATGATTTGGTTAGGTTTTGTCAAGTTTACATAATTTTCTGTCTTCACTCTTTATGTGACTAGTTAGTTACTTGTCTGAGGACATGACATTTTAGGACCCGAAAATAAAAGAATCCAAAGAAAACCAGTAGTTGGGGACTTACTCTTATTGGAACCAGGGACTAATAATTCCAAGACCATTAATACTTGAAAAATATCTTCTGCATTTTATTAGCACACATATTAGACACACATGAAATTCCTTGAAATCAAAGAAAGCCTAATATTCTGGTTCATTTTCGAAATGTATGTGGCTTTTAAGATCTCATAGAGACAAAAAAATTCTCTGTCTTCTTAATTTTATGGGACAAACAGAATATGGTAAATTATTGAAAAGATAAGATTAGATGAGAAGTTTTTTTGAAGACAACTCTGATATGTAGCATATATCTGTTTACTGAAGTAAGTCAGTCGGAGAAGGACAAACATTATATGTTCTCATTCATTTGGGGAATATAAATAATAGTGAAAGGGAATATAAGGGAAGGGAGAAGAAATGTGTGGGAAATATCAGAAAGGGAGACAGAACGTAAAGACTGCTAACTCTGGGAAACGAACTAGGGGTGGTAGAAGGGGAGGAGGGCGGGGGGTGGGAGTGAATGGGTGACGGGCACTGGGGGTTATTCTGTATGTTAGTAAATTGAACACCAATAAAAAATAAATTAAAAAAAAAGAAATTGGATAAAAGGAAAATATGTAGGATAAAGTTTTATAAGATTACCCCTAGCTGATACTGTCAATAGATTTATGCCACCCTAGGTTCTATCATTCCATTACAAAATAATAATATACGCATCTTAAGAACAGTGCTGTGGTTTCTATTGTGCAACACAGGGGTGAGGGAAATGTTTTTCTAGGAATATAATGAATAAATTTTGGATATATCTGGAGAAAAAGGGAGTTCTTTACCAGCATGTCCTATGAACAATTTTTTTAATAAATTACTTTTTAAAAAAAGAGTTTTCAAAAAGATGAACATTATTTTAAGAAAATAGGCATAAATTTTATAATTTTTCCTTATCCAGGAGGGTATTGTTCTTGAGATGAAACATCCAAATGAGATAGCACCATGAGAAAAACACTGGATGGGGTAGGTGAATTTTGTCCATTGTCTGCTTCCTCTGAGATGCCTTTCTTTAGTGGCTAGGGCACTGGAAGGTGGGAACAGTGACTGAATATTTACTGCCTTGGAAATAGGAAAATCTGACTACTTTCCATCCACAGAGTTGTGGACAGCCACTTCACATTAGTAGGTGTCCTATTTCCAGAAAAGATGTACAAAATTTATTCCAGGATATAGAGTACACAATTATGAGAAACCATTATGCATTGTTATTTTTTCATTATTACTGTGGTTCAGATCAGATCAGATCTAAGGAGAAAGAGCTTGCACTTTTCTTTTTCAAGGATAAACTTCAGGGCATTGTCTGATGAGATTTCTAGTGCAGTATTTGTTGAAAGAATCATGCCTCTTTTGGAAAAACTGTCCAGGCAGGGTGTGGTACCTTTTGGCTGCAGCGTCTTCACAGAGCTTCCTTACATCTTTTTTTCTATTATTATGATTTTCCCCCCACAACTGTAATAAAAAGCAATCCATGGGTAGGGACTTGAAGTTTTCCACACAACCCTGTGCGGAGTGAATATTCGTGAGACATGAATAATGAATTCGGAGATGAGCAAGCAGAGGCTCAGAGGCTCATTCTGCTTTCTTTTGTTCTTCGGCCCCTGGTCCGTGAACCACAGAGTTGACTCTGCCACTTTTAGGGAACAAAGTGTCCCCAGCACTACCTCTCCTGCCTCAATTCAAACCTCATTGGAGAACTCCTGAAATGAAGCTGTCACTCAAGGCTGCTTGGGGACCTGTCACCACAACATTGAGCCTTTTCATTTTGATGGGTCAGCCTGCAATCCCCTTGAAAGAGAAGTCCGTGCCACCGTGGTTTCTCTTTCCACAGGAATTCTGAATTCTAATGAAACTCCAAATCGCTCAATAAAGGCAGGGGCACGAGGAAGTAATCCAACGCAGATCTGAGTGAAATTTGTATTTTATCTTTTTTTCCCCCAGCCCATTATTCTAATCACTTAGGTGGTTCACAAAGGGTTGGCTCACAGTTCAGGCGCAAGAGGAATGAGGTGTCCTTTGTCTGGATGCTACACTGAGATTAGGTAGCAGCTCTCTGAAAATGAAAGGCCATGGCTCAAATTTCCTTGGGTAAATATCCATCCACCTACTGTAGTTTGCACCAACTGAGCGACACATATTTCTCACGTGTGCCAGGCTGAGAGAAAAGAAAGAAATTCACACTTACATGATTTTGGGGTATTTTTTGGTATGCCCATGAAATTGTCTTTAGAAAACGTCCTGTGAACCTTTTGCCACAGAATGAAGAGTATTGGCATTGCTACTGTCTACTTTGTGATCAGCAAGTGTCTCAGACATACTATCTGGACAGCATCATGCAAATTATTATTTACACTGAGTTCTTTCAGTCATGTTCACATTTTTGAGATACTTACATTGAATGCCATACACTGTTCAACCACTGTCTTTCTTTCTTTGGAAGATAATTGACAAAACTTCCACAAAGGAAGGCATTGAGGTGACTGCCCACTAAATTTTATTTCTTAGTATATTTTTATAGTATACCTCCCAGAATTACATGTGTTACTTCGCATGCAAAGGCAATTCACTCAAAAGTTCACCAAAGAATTTTCTACCCCTTCACACTAAATTATGTGTAGTGTGTACTGTTCATTTAAAAAAAGAGACAGAAGATGAAAGAGAAATAGAGATGTGTACATAATATATTTATAAAAATCAATATATAAAGTTGACTTTATTGTGTTATCAACAAGCCAAACCCAGCTAACCTTTATCATTTAGCCTTCATGAAGAGCTAACAGGCAGTCTAAAATGTTACCATGTCTGTCCTTCCTACCCTTACAACTCCACAGTCATATTTGTGTTACTCAAAACCTAAGAGCTACCAATCCATATTACCTGCCTTCGCTATGACACATCACCCTAAATATGTCAACTGCCTGTACGCTAACTGTGCAAGGAACATCTGTTATAACTCCAGGTGCTTCAGCGTCCAGACGTTAGCTGTAATTTTTTTTTCCCAGCCAATACCGAGAGTGCAACAGACCATTGCATATAAAACAATTTCTTCACACCCAACCTTATTGTTTTTGGGGTGTATTAAGAGGAATATTTGAAGAAAAATATCACTAATATTAAATTACAATTTCTCTAGCAGTTGTTTTATGACACATTTTATTTTTTATGCATGTGCTACTAGGAAACAGTGAAATATCCTTTAAAAACAATCATAATCTACCTTATAGAGGAGGGAGGCAGAGAAGGAAGAGAATGGATGAACCTCAAACCCAGGGTGATCTCAACTATAAATCTCCATTTGGGATCAGATTGATTCAGACCATCAACTGGAGCTTCTCTTGTCCTTATAGCTAGTTATTTTTCCTTTCTGCTTTTTTTTCCCATTAAGTGCTAAATGGCGGTATATATGTATGTCTGTGTATATATATATATATACACACTCATGTACACAAATTATATACCCTTTGTCTTGATTCAGGTTAAATCACATATCAGTTGTATACACACACACATACTAAGGCTTGGGGAGAATTTTAAATATCGTAGAATTTTCCAAACTGTCTGGAATAATAGATATGGTTCTTTCTAAAACTGCAGAAGCCACTTTATTTTATTATTTTGTGGTATTTTCTAAAGATGAACTATAAGGATGCAGTGGGGAAGTTCGTGCTAAATGTTAGTTATTTTATTTGTTGTGGCTCAAGGACAGATCCAGAATGTCCACCCTCCTCAATCTCCTCTCAAACTCCTTATTAGAGAGAAAAACTATGAGCTACGTTTTGTTCATTTAGGGGTAAATGACCAAGTTTGAAAGCTAAGTAGTTGAACATGATGAGCAATGGCCAGTTAACTGTAACTCACAGCCTGATTCTGCTCTTGGATCACTCCCCCTCTTCAGTCTGGAGGTACAGTAGTTTCCACAGTAAATTCTTATATCTTGCAGCACAAAAGATGGAAAAATTATCCTCTGAAACAAGACAAAGGGAAAAAAACAGAGTTTACTGGAAACATTGACCAATTACATCTGTATTTATGTGTGCAGAAAAGTGTATCAGCAACTCAACATTCACTGCTTGTTGAGAAAAATCTTTGTCTTCCACCTTGGAATTCACTTCTTCTGAAGTTTTACAAGCATTTCAAATGCAGAGAAACATTGCCATTTACTGGTGCAAAGTTATAGCTGCTCATAAAACAAAATTAGGATATATTAACCATGCAGATGTACAACGATATTTGTGCTCAGGTTGGGTAATCCTTCAAATCAATATTTTCATGGACAGTTGCATCCAGAGAACAAGCCTAAAACAGACTTCCAGAGAACAGGCTTGAATTTGACAAACCCACTTGCTTCTGGAGGTTTCCGTCACTTTCGTAGTTTATTTTATGGTAACTGTCTGAGCACAGGATCAAAATAGACTCATTCTCTCTTCCTAACCATCCTCTTTGTTATTCCAATGGAGCTGGCCTTTTGGGCCAGCAAAACCTGGATCTTTGTTTGAATTTCATTTACAATACTACTAGTCTAAGTCATTTTATCCAGTAGGAACAAGATCAGGGATTGGGGAAATGCCTCCTGCCACGAATTCACTGAGACAGTAATACATCTGTGCTCACCTGGGTTGTGGAGGAACCCATGCTGCCTGTGAAGGACCTGCTGTTTACCAGAACAATTTTTCCCCTCCCCACTTTGTCTCTTGTTCATAAGTCAGTCAAACTTCCTGTGATTTTTGATGGTATTCCAACAGAAGACCAGAATTCCAGGCAACCAGGCAATGAACTCCAACCCTGCGTTATACACACTGTACCTTGACTAGAAGTTCTCCTGGGGCCCTAGAGATCTAGCAACAGTAACTCCATTTCTTCATTCACAAAATAACATAAAACACCCCCATCTCCTGCCCAGTGTACCCCCTAGTCAGAAGAAATGAGAAGGTCCTTGGAAAGTGTTTTGAAGCTGGAGGCTGAAGACGCCATGGAAGTAAACAGTAATTTTATTAATTGCCTCGAAATAGAAAATGTTGAGTTTAAATCCGTGCTACTTTCTTCAGAGTAAACACTAAATATAACAGCCAAAGCGATATGGTTAAAATTAACTTGCAGTTGCTTTTCAAGCTGGTGAGATACAATTAAAAATGGGGGATATTGCCAAATCTCATTTAGTGCTTTCTTTCTTGTGAATAATATCTGTACATTCAGGTCTTCATTATACTTCTCAATGGCATAGGAATCCCACTACATCTGCTTATTCTTGATTTTTATCAATGGAAAAAAAAATATTAAGTTCCCATACAACATTAAGTAGCACAATCACACTTCCCAGGCTTGCTGCAGCGACTCAAGTCTCTGTAGCTCTCCTCCTCCTCTGCCCTCCCTCCCTTCACATCCATGTGAGTGTGTGCACGTGTGTGTGCACGGGGGTGGGGGGAGGAGGGGGGGTAGTCCAGGAGCCTGTCTTACTCTCTGGCTCTAGTATGCAAAATGGCTGTTATTGACAGATCACAGTATGCCAAACAGCACTGAACGGGTTAATTGGCATTTTAAAAAGGTAATTGTAAAATGTAACCTGCATAAAGTGTTATCACCAGAATTGGGAGGTGGAATGTAGGTCTCCCACCCACTGGAGATTCTTACATCTTGAAGAGCAGGATGAAGACAAAAGCAATGCTACTGCTGTTTCTTGATTTCCCCTTTCAGCCCCAACTGCTAACCCCCAACACTCTCTTTTGAATTTACTGTTTCAAGCCAGTAGTTACAGAAGAGTCGTATGTGCTCTGTCCTGACTATAGAATTACCTTGGGAATTTGATTGTAGCATAAATATGCAGTAAATCATTATATGTGTGTAGTTTTTTTTTTAATCATGCATAATGTATACATACAGGATTTGTTTGGGAAAGAACCACAAAATGACTGGAGTCACAAAGAGACCGGTGTATTTTAAGACATTTCGATGACTTTGAGTGTAGAATCCACAATTTTTAAATGGGTTTTTTAAACAGGTAATTGTGAAGCATACATAAATGCTGATTACCTCAGAGCATGATTACCATAGGATGGAGGGAAAACCACGGCAGGTGGTTGCCACTAGCGCCCAACATAACTACTTGGTTTAACTTTGTAGAGAAAGTGTTTCATTTTGGTAGTTAGAACACCTTCCATTATACCGGAGTAAAAGAATAACAAGGCAAGTGAACTACCGAAAGGGGATTTCTACCCAGTACGGCAAACCAAGGGGGCTACATTCTAACAGGATTAAATGTGCCCTTGCCCAGATTCACATACTCCCTCACAAATATGCACATACACGCTTAAGTCTGAGTGCCACAAGGTCATGAACTGTGCCTTACTCATTCTCCTATCCCTTACAGTTTCAGCACAGCGCTGTAAACAGGATAGGTGTCCAATGAATATTGTCAAATCCAATAGCTCGGTGAGATGAGAAAAAATTAAGAAGGGATTATTTATGTGGGGGGAGATGGGGTAATAGGGGTACAGAATTAAGAGCACACTCATCTTGATGAACCCTGAGCAATATATAGAGCGGTTGGATCATCATACTGAATACCTGAAACCAATATAACAATGTGTGTTAACAATATTAGAGTTGAAATGTTAAAAATAAATAAAACAAAAACAAAAATCGAGTCATTTATTTAAAATAACATGCAGGATTGTGAACTGTGGCCATGGCAGGATAGGCTAGAATTCAGGCTGCCTGACGATGCAAAACCAAACCCAAAACACTGCAGTAATTCCAACTCTAGAGAATAAAAGTTAAGTACATAATAAGAACATATTTTCTTTTGATAATAGTTTTCTATCAGGGGCCTCTTCTTCCTTGGGGAAAAAGAAAGGGTCATGATAAAGATATATAAACCTCTCAGACACATGATGGACCTTTGCTATAAAAGTGGAGACAGTATCAATCTACCCCCTACACTTTGCCTCTCACACACACGCATCCCATTCAATTATTCTATCTGCCCTTTGCCCACCTGCCCAACCCTAAGATTCTTGGCTAGAGAACAACTTATCATCCTAAGCATTGCTCAAGTAAGAGAGCCAAGAAGTATGGCCAAGTGGTGTGGCAGTCAGAACCTTGAACTTTGGGCAAGGCGACACACATGCACGCACACCACATACGCACACACACACACACACACACACACACACACGCCATCCCACTGGAGAGACTCTGAGTTGGCTTCCCCCTTTGCAGCAGCCTGCAACAGTGCAGGAATCCATACCAGCTCCAGCATTCTCTCCTGCAGGCAGCTTCCGTTTGGAGAAACAAAGTAGGGGGGATTGCAAAGGATCAATACCTCTTCTGGTGCAAACAGAAGGGCTAACAGTACTGTATTCATTTGGACTATGAAAATTGTTCGTTTTTACCTCACCCCCTTGCTATTTATAGACAAAATCTCAATTAATACTCAATTAGTATAATTAGCACCAATTTACTGTGACTTTCATAACTTGGGATAATTTCATTTAATCTATTTCATATCCATAGCCAATCTCACAAGAATAAACAGTCACATTCTTTTGGGCGGAGGGAGGTTGTGGTGAACTTATCTGCCCACTTACCGCCATGGAAATTCATTCACCCATCTGTCTTATGGCTGCCTTACAGGTATGCATTTAAACGGTTTCCAGTGGAATTCTACTGTCAGCCTTCAGGAACATGTGGACTGCTGCTACCCCTTTTGCTACTTGTGCCCAGGCCCTAATGCAGTATAATTGAAACAATTTTATTGTCTGGAGCTGCTCATTCTAATGTTTCAATGACAGAAAATACTGGTCAATTTGACAAGTTAATATGACTTCAGTGGTCATTTGAACTCCTTTAAGCCATTGGGTGCTAAAATTGCTTGTCACCTCCTTTCACCTGCAAAGGGAATTCAACCAGTATCTAAGGTTGGGGGTAGCGGTGGGGGCGTGGGAGGGGTAGAGAAAGTTTTTCACTGAAAAAGCAGCTCTTTCAAGAGTAATTGCAAGTTTTGATAATTGGTAGGACACTGCCCCTTTTTGCAATGGTTGGATCCCTCTCAAAAGCAATACTTTTCTCTCTCTTTTACTATCTTTATGTAAAAGCTTCTAAACTCTGTGCCCAGTCTCATACACTAAAGCCTTGACCAGCCTTGTGTCTCCTCTTTCAGAATAAATGAAACACCATCCTTAAACATCCTGACTTAGTCGCTAGGGGATCACGTAAGGTGGATCATTTAAAGATTATTCTCAAATCTCAACGCCCGGGGTTTTCCAGCAGCTGCCAACAACGGTGGTTCTAAACATATCACCATCCAAAACCAACTCTGACAAGATTTCCGCAGCAACTACTTTGCAGGTAAGCTGTGAAAAATTAAAATGATCTCTGCCCCCCCCCCCCGCACCCCCACGTTTATGAGCCATTAGCAAGTGACCTTAGAAGGGGTTACTTTAAATAGAATGTGTTAAGTTTACATATAATAATAACAACAAAACTAAATAGCTTTAAACTAAGTGGCTTATGGGTTTATTTTTTTCTAAATCAAGTTCAGATTGCATTTTGGGATTCTATGTCACTCTTTCTTTATTTTTCCAAGAAAATCCGTGATTTTCATGGCATCCGTGAGGGCCTGACCAATATATGTTTTCTCCTTACAGCAGCAAAAGCTTTCTGTACAATTTGGGGTGTAATTCCTTCTTGGAAAAAAAAAAAAGATCTTTTAAAATATCTCATTCTTTCCTATAAGAGTTGAGTTGAACTTTCCTTCTTTACCTGGTTGTCTAAGTACACACTGTCTCTACTTCTAGACTGATATGACCAACAAATACACCCTGATTCCTTCCACCTTCCACTTTCCAAGGGCAGGGATCTGCTGTGTTGGCCATGGCCTGGCACTTTGTTTTCAATCTCATCATTTTGTTTTTGAAAAATTCACACTCCTTTGCACTGGAAAAGTGCCTCTCTCGGTCACATCAGCGCATGGGCTTTTGCCCCCTTAGGAGAAAAGTATGTAACTAATCCATGAAAAGCAGGGTATTCAAGTCAAAAAGTCAAAAGGGTTCTTAGAACTCTTAACACATTTTTTAGAACTCTTAACACATTTCTTCTGGACCTCCAATGTTGTCTTGAAAAGATACAATCTAGCTTCCATTTCTACAAAGAAGTAAATGAAATTGACTTACCACTCCTACCCTCACCCCCAAATAGCCGCAATGGAATCTGGCTGGACGGATGTTACAAAATCTATATTTTAAGATTTTCAATTTAAAGCGATTTCAAGAGACTCTTATTGCTCAGAGAATGATGGTATCTGGGGCTGGGGCTCTTTCAATTTTTTGTTTCTTTTTCTTAATGCTCAGACCCTCAACATGGGAGCAAAGATGCCAAAACTCGTTCCTCAAGAACAGACGGTGGCCTAATTATTAAAAGGAATGGCCTTCCTGCCTGTGATGATCTGTCTATTTGTGTATAAAATCCTACAACTGTGAAGAGCCTTGTGTACAGCAAAAGGGAAAGGGTGGGGGAGAAAAAAGGAAAAAAAAAATCAAAGTGCTCAGTGGAGATACATCAGAGAGATTACACAAGAAGAGAAGCATAGTTTTCAAGCCCCCAGAATTCTTGACCAAAGAAGTAGTTAGTCCCAGGTCTACATCAAAAGAAAGCGGCGTTCTGTGTCATTGCTAAGACATTTCTGTGATGTTTTGCCCTTAGTCTCGGAGTAATCAAAAGTCACATTTTTTTAAAAAAAAGGGATAGACTATCCCTTTAAAATTAGATCATCACTCTGTATTAATATGCAGAATGAGTTGTCAATTGACCAAGCAACAAATGTACTTCCTCATATCCTCATTTTCACTTCTATCTATGAATATTTTAAAACTCTAATGTGTGCCTGGCCATTTGGGTTTTAAGCGAAGACTTATCACAGTGTAAAACCCTTCATTTTTATCCCTTAGCTGAGGGCTTCTTTTTCCTTTTTCCAGGGTGTCATTAAAAATCTGATGCCAAGAGCCGGGACTTGGCAAGGTTTGCAATATAATTTGCAATCTGCAGTGTTTGCTGGCTAGCCCCCACCTGCCCCCCCCCTCTTTTTCCCCCTTACCAGCCTGCCCGCTAGAGTCAATAGGGGGCATCGCTCATCTGTCTAAAAGAAAAATAGCAGCATACTAATTAGAATTCTATTTGCCAGAAGCCTCGGAGTTGCTGTGCTTATAGATTTCAAGCTTCTTTTGTTTGAATTAAATTGCCAACTTTTTTTTTTCTTCCTTCTTTGCAGTAGCATGAGAGAGCGGGTGCCTTATTTGATTGAAGGGGGGTTGGGGAGAGGTTGTGCGCGGGAAGAGTCTCAGCTATGGAAATGCTGGGGAAATGTCAGGGTTGTGTTTAAAAATGCCTGGTATGCTTTTCAGGGGCTGACTCCTGTCTTTCGCAGAGTTGTTTTGGGGGAACTGGTGGGAAGGTGGAGAAGTTCAAAGGGCAGAGGCTAGCTCTCCAGTGGAGGCCCCCAGCCCGTGCCCCTTGGCCAATGCTGAAATTCTGGGAGAGCTGACACACTCTCACCCCATGCAAAGCCAGATGGCTCATGCTTGGATAACAACCTTGGGCTGGGATCACAAAGCTGGTTCATAATGGAACACAATCTCTCTTGCTCTGTGAGATATTCTTCCCAAAAGTGGGAAGGAAAGAACCATATTTAATATTAGCTTGTTTTTATGACCCCTTAATGAAGTTCTTATGGTCCTTTATTAAAACGTCAACATTTCCCATGAAGAATATGAAAATAATGTCCATGTTCTAGTTCAAAAATAACCCAACAGTAGAAAACTTGGGGTTTCAGAGAAGCACCCAAATGTTTTGCTGAGGAATCCTCCAGTAATGCAACGTGATCCTGTTGTCAGGAGTGCATCCTTTTAAAGTGAATCCTATAAAGACCTGGAACTAACCAAAGGGAAGGCCAGACCTATGAATCCCGCCTTATAGACACTTATAATTTGCTTCTGAACTAAGCTAAAATGAAGGCTTACAGCAGCTATTAAATTAATTGTCCTTTGAAACACAAGAAATAAACATAGATGCTATTGAAGACTTATGTACATGACAATGAAACCTGCCCTCCAAATGCAATTGTCTACTAAATAGTGAATAGGTAAAGACAAAGCGGTATTCGATATAATAAAATTGTCCTGGCTGATACAACATAGAGATTGGGGTTTCTCTTCCTTAAGTGATTTTGTAATGAAGAAAATACTTGGCCATAAAGCAAAAGAGTTCATTTTTTGCATGTTGCACCACGACTTGATACTGGGGCTAGCCCTGCAGTGCTTTACCCACCACCCAATAAAATCTGTCTCTTCTCACCTATGTCTACACTGTGATAGCCTGTAA
Source organism: Canis lupus familiaris (assembly GCF_011100685.1). Lineage (NCBI taxonomy): Eukaryota > Metazoa > Chordata > Mammalia > Carnivora > Canidae > Canis > Canis lupus. The sequence continues at coordinate 44,394,105 of NC_049224.1, forward strand.
ATGTGCTAAAAACCCAAAAGGGGCCTTCATGAATGAATAAAATGAACCATAACCTTTATTGTTAATGCTAACCTCTATTGTTAATGCTAACCTCTCAGCTGCTTTTTTTTCTTTATTCTTAGGCAGTGCAAATCAAGAGAAAAGAATGAGATCTTATTTTTGTGGACCTGTGTGTTACATGGGAGCAAGTTCAAAGAGAATTATCTCAAAAAGATTTGCTGAACAGAATATCTGCGTGGACCCAATGCGCTTACAGATGTTTGCAAGGCATTCCTTGGACTGACACATTTTCACTGAACTAGGTTTGGAGTCCGGGTCTTGCCCAAGCAAGTACTTGCTTTTGCATCAGTTGCTAAAGAAGCAAACATTTCAGGACCTTTAGAAACTAGCATTTCTTATACTTGAATGAGAACACTGTAGCTCTACAGGTAGTCCTTTCCCCTTCTGCCTTTAAATTTCTTACACCTCCAAGCTGAAGCACAAAACATTGATACTCGAGGTAGCATGTAAACCCCAGAGCCAGCTCCACTCACATATTTTTGAATCACTTTTCCAATTGGAAGCTCCAAGAATCTGGTCCTCCTTTATCTCTTCTTGTTATACTAAGTGGCAGGAGACAGAGTGGCAGAATGACCCACAAGATGGCATCTGTCACCAGGGGATTTTTTTTCCTGCCTTCTGCAGGCCAAATTTTGTTTGAACTCACTGTGGCCTCGGTCACAACTTCAACTTCCGACCCCCTTTGCCTCTTTGTCTTTATCCCCTATGCTCAGACGGCCCAGCCTGTTTACCTGGCTTCCTGAAACCTTTTCCTTCAAGAAGCCAAGCCCAAGAAAAAAAAAAAGAAAGAAAGAAAAACTTTAATTTGAAATCTGGGCTCAGAATTATAGCAGCAGTAAGGGTATAGGATGCGGGACCTGCCACAGCAGCCTCCTTGAACTAGGATGGATTCCCCAACCCTTCCCCCAACCCCCTCTCCCACCCCAGAACTCACGCAGACCCCAGGCCTGCAGGTGAGGGAGCTGATTGCCACACTGATGAAGTGGGAGGGTTTGGGTTGCTTTTAAGGCAAGTGCCTGACAAATAGCGGAAATAGAAGTGCCCTTGGAGGGGTCTGCTGAATTTTAACCCTAGCGAGAGTTAAACCCAGTACCTGTGCATATTAAATCCAAGCCCTTAGTTTACAGAGGAGTCAAAAGTGTAATCGAGGGAAAGGATGATGTCTTTGAAGCACCAACAGGCTTATAAGAAAAAGGATTCATCCCTCAAGAGGACGAGGACACAGAGAATTTGATGTGTTTGGCAAGTTAGAGAAAAGGAGGTTTGGAAAAATCTGAATATCTGAGAATTGGTTAAGGACATGATTAGATTTCAGGGTATTAAATCAGTCAATGTGTGCAAAAAGACTGCAACTGTGCCGGCCAAAGGTTAGTTTCATTATCAGAACCATGAAACATCTTTAAATGTTAAAGTCATTAACTTATTAATATGAGGATGAGGATGAATATTACTTTATCAATATTCTTTGAAATGAATTCAATTCAAATAACAGAGGGTTTTTTTGTCTCATATTAATTAACTATATTCCATTCAAAATAATTAAAAGCAGTCTGGAAAAAGGGGCACGGTGTAGGCAGGAGCTGGTGGAGGTGGGGGCCGTACTGGGGAGGAAGCCAAGGATCCTTACTGGAGCCCTGTCTGCATCTTACTGCGGTGATTGCCAGGGAAAGTGACAACTTCCATGGACAGCAGCCTTGCCCTCCCTCCACCTCTTTCTGCACCCGTGCTTTGCCGAGTCAGAAGAGGTGATGGGGGAAGCCTGCCACCGGCGAGGCACAGTGACCCATTGTGTGATCAGATGTGGTGACAGCCCTCCTCCTCCCCTGCGGGCGGGGTCTGCAGCTGCCCATCACCACGCACTGTTCCACCCGGTGTCCCAGCATTTCAGTAATGGCGCTAGAAAGGGTCTTGAAGCATTGTAATTAAAGTCCTCTACAGCTGGTGTCATGAAACAAATAAGAGAAATGCATTGCGTGTCAAGGACAGCTAACATTTGTGCTTTTTTTCATAATCTTTTTTTTTTAATCATTGTTGTTTCCTGTGTATCCTGTACGAGCACCATTACTTCTGCTTTTTTTTTTTTTTTTAACTACCATCCTGCTCACTTGGGAGTTATTTTTAAGGTCAGCCAGTATACATTAATCCTGCCTCGAGTAAAAATTTACTCCTCATGATAGAACTGACAAGCCTGTACAATAACACATGAAAAAAAAAGTAATTCATTATTTATTTTTAAAAAACAAAAGTAATGGGCTGTTTTGTACATTATACAAGTGCTGGATGAAAACTCTAGTGTGTGTGTGCCCACGCATGTGCATGAGTGTGTGTGCATGTGCTTGCATGTGTGCATATATTGTTACAGGAGTACCATCCCTATAATGCCTGCCTGCTTTTCTAATTACTCCAGGCTTTCTGCATGGGAGGAATAAGAAAATCACATTTTCACAGCACTCTTGTGGAATATGGTGGAAACCTTTCCTTCAAATTTGCTTCCTGCTTACTCCTTGCTTTTGATGCTGTTCATCTCCCAATGGATGAGCCTTTTCTTTTCTTCCCTGAGACATTGAACCATGCAAGGAAGGGGGGGGGGGTGCGGGTAATAAGTGGCAGGCAGGGACAGGAAGGAGAAGCAGAGATCTTTACTGTGTGTGCATTTATCTGTCTCTAAGTAGGACTTGAATATAATTCCGTGAGACACTCTTCTCCCTTTAGAGCTGGGCAGAAAAACAAGCTCATGAAATCAAACAAGAGGGCAAGAGCTTATCTTCCCCCAACAAATTTATCAAGAGAGAGTTGGTGGTGGGCTTAGGAAACTGTCATGGAGGGACAAGGTGGAGATCAAATGTACTGTTGAGTAAGGAAACGAAGCACAAACTTTGCCCAGAGCTTGGGGACAATGATGCTCAAAGATTAACCCACCCTCTCAATTAACACCTCACATGAAAATCCCCACAAGGTCATGGGATCCGTGCTTCGGTGCGGTCAATCAGCGCCGCCCGCCTCCATACAAACCGAGACCGAATGCAGAATTAACACCGGTCCCCAAGCCCTCGCTCACAGACTCACGTCAGATTAAGCCCTTGCACAGAGAAGATATGAAAAGCATTTCTAATTAGGGTCTGAGGTTACTGGTTAAAATGCAGTCGAGCAGTCTACCAACCATTCTTCTCCTTTTTTATAATTTTAATTAAACTCAGATACTATTTAATTCCTACCTGCATAGATTTAGTACTACTTGAATGCAAACCTGATAAAGAATACTCCTGATCCCCACTTAGCTGCCACAAGGACTTATTAAAGAGGGGGTGACTGTCTGCAAGATCTTCCAGGAGTCCTTTTGCAATAATTACTTTTCTATCAAATGAAAAGCATAATATTTTTCCGTAAATAGGTTTTTTTTCCCTGTGAAACTTTGACTTCTCTACTCTCTTGACAAAATTGTAATTATAACTTCACTGTAGGGGTTACTTTACCATCACGCTAGCCATTAGAATGCTTTTTCTTGCACACCAAAGCTCTGTTTTCTCATGGCTTACAGAAACTTGAGATGGATGCTGGAGAATTTTTCGCACAAATGTATCACTAATTAGATGTGGATGTGTTGCTTCTGTATTTAAAAATACTATTGCCCAGACCCTCTTTGAATTATTAGGAATTCCACAGTGCATCTGAGTCCTTCTGCCATTGTCTGATTAGTAGTCTAGTGTCTTGGTTCCAATTTTTAATATCTGCGGTGACCCCGGAAGCCTTCAACAACATCTTCAGCATACTAAAGCCTCGCTTCTTCAAAGCACAGGTCTGAATAATTCAGGATCTGTAACGGCAGTTTTGCCCTTATGAAACCATTTGGGCAACTTTGGGATTCTAGAATCTATAATGCTAGTTTCCTTTCCATGGCCTTTTGATTACTTTCCCAGTAGTGGTTTCAAATAGCCATGATTTCAAAAATATTGTTCTAATGGCTTGTTGCAGTAATAACAGTATCAAAAATCACCCAAATAAGTTCCCCTTTTAAGTACTTGTAACAGAACTCCTGCTTCACCCCACAGAATCATGCAGGTCCCAAATCTCCTATCTACTGGATAGAATAAAATACAATCTCATGTTCCATTTTTCTAAGTGTGGCCGCCATTTGTAATGGTGAAATTAACATGAAAATGTATTGTACTATCATTTGACCGTTTATTTAACGTTTAAGGAAAACATTTTTTTCAAGATTTTATTTATTTATTCATGAGAGACATACACACGGAGAGAGGCAGAGACACAGGCAGAGGGAGAAGCAGGCTCCCTGTGAGGGACTCCAAGATCACGCCCTGAGCCGAAGGCAGACGCTCAACCGCTGAGCCATCCAGGTGTCCCTAGGAAGAGCATTTTGAATAAAGAATGGTATAAGGGAAATGTGCTTATGAAATGGCATTCATTCGATGCCATTCTCAACACAAGCTTTATAGTCTTAGAACTAAAAGGAGGGATCATGAAATCTAGACTATTAAGTGACCAGACTAACTTTTTGTACCTCTCTTCATTTTCCTCATAAACCACAGGTTTCAAAAGTATCCATAAAGGGCTAGATGCTCAGCTTGTGGTCAGCTTGTACCCTGGGACTGTGCCACCAACAGGGATAAGTTCAGTGATGTTTACTGAAAAGTCCTGGAAGTTGCTTTAGACTGAGCTACAAAGGGCTCTCTTTTCTTCCTAAAAGAGAGGTTTTATCTGTCCCTAATCTCTGTGGTTTCCATTTCCTACTGAGTATCTACACACTTGCTCCCTACACACTTTTTAAACCATGCCTCTTAGAAACCTCCTCAAAGCTTCCTTCCAGTCCTGCCATATATGCACAAAAATTTGAATACATCCTGATTCTTCCTACCTGGAGGTTTTCAAAGGTAGCACAGTGATACAATAAAGAATAAACTAATGTCGCATTCCCTACTTACTTCCTAGCTGGGTGACCACGGATGTTACTCAACTTCTCTGTGCTTCATTTTCCTCATCTGTAAAATGGCAATCATATCCATACTTGCTCACAGAGTGAGTATAAGAAATAAGTGGGTGAGTACATGTAAAGGCTTAGAACAATACTCACACAGAGGAAGCACTTCTTCACTGGTATTTAGTATTATCAGCCACTCTTCCTTGCCTGGAAAGTCTCCCTCTCTAGAATATGTCTGCTGAAAACCCAGGGGTCATTTAAGGCCCCTGTCTTCCAAGAAATCCCCCTTGGCTCTCTGGGTCAAAATTGGGAACCTCTTTCTCTACTATGTGTTCCTTTCAGCACCTAAGACATTCTGGCATTTCTTACATTGGTCTGTGCAGGTCATAGTTCTCTAGCTGTATACCGTAAAACCTGAACAATTTGCCCCAGGTTTTGGTCAAGTAGTCAAATGTCCTCAAGCTACAATGGAAGATGTGTGCCCTTTCCAGAGGTGTGTCAAAGGGAGCCAGAGCATGAGCTCCTGGAGGGCAGCCTGGGTCTGCTTGGTCTCTGCACCCCATAGCTCTAAGCCCAGCGCTGTGAGCAGAGCAGATGCTTGGTAAATGTTTGTTAAATTAAATCTCAGGCAATTTGCTTCGATTTACTTAGAACTCCCTGGGTAAGTAATCAGTTCCTATACCATTCAATGAGTTTTTAATAGCATTTACATTGGACTCTCCATATAGGTTAATCAGAACCAGCTCTCCTAACTCCCCGGCTTTCTACTCAGGGATTTCAGACAAACAGACTCAGGTCAGTGCCTTGCTCATCTTTCCCAAGGCTGTAACTGAATGGGGAAGCCTTGGCTCTACATGAATTTTTCTTCCATTTGCAAAACAGACATCGTAGAAGGAGATGCATACAACAGACCAATCGAGTCAAAGGTTTGATTTACAAGGGACTGTGTTTCCAATGAATGCTCAGCTGTCTACATTGAAAGAGACTGATTGTAGAGTGCTCCCCATCTGCAGAATTGAGAAGTCACTATTTCAGGACTTGCTGAAAATTTTCAAGTACTGGCAATTCAAACAAAAGGACCCAAAACTTAAACCCAAAGATAATCATGAATGCTGTGAACTACTTTTGCTCCATGAACAATATATCCCACCTAAAAATGAGTGAACTTTACTTTGAATTTCTACCCCCTTTTTTATTATTTTCTTTTGTAATTTTTATGACATTCCAGAATACCCAAATATGAGGAAGAAAAAAACTAGGACTATAGGCTCAGAGGTAAAGAGAAAAACACATAACAACGTAAATGATGGCTCAACATAGAGAAAATATCTTTTAAGGATCAAATGCTGCCAAAGGGATCCTGAAAATCTTTGTGTGATTTTTTCCTAGTTATCTTGTTTGAAAAGATAGTTCTGAGCTTCTTTGCTTGAAGTTTAATATTTATTTGATTGGCATATATGGCTTAAAGGTGATTTGGAAAACATAACAAAATTTAAACACAATCCCTTCAAATCTAACACACCTGGGAATTAAAACTAATGTTCAAGAAATACCTTGTGCCAATATCATGCTTGTCTTATCTCACTTCGCTCTCACATTGACTTCCAAAATTCACCAGTTGTGTTGTACATGGTGAGATGATTAAATAGGTTGACTTTTCACATGAGATTATTTGCTACAAATAGATTTTGAAAGCGCTCTTGTGCTCTTGTTATTCTGCATGATAGTTAAGGCTCCCATTTTATATATAGAAAAACTGAGATTCACAGAAACACAACATGCCCATTGCTACATATTTAAAATACCAGGAGGTTAGGATTAAAAGTTGAACATCTCCCATCTAAAGTCCACATCCTTTTGCCCAAGCATATGATCTTTTCCTCAAGGATTGTTTCGTTTCTTCACATGTTCCTTCTTTCCAAAGATATTTATTGGCAGCCATCTGTAATGACAGGCATTATTTTAGGTTCTGGGAAACAAAACAAATAGTAGCTAACAAAACAAAGTGCCACCCTTCTCAAGTTTATACTCTAGTGAAAGATACAAATGGTATATTAACTTTCAAGAGGCAACAGCAGCTATGAAGAAAAAATTAGCAGGGCACAGAGCTGAAGTCAATGAGGATAGAGGGCTATTTCTGGTGAGTGGTCAGACACTCTTAAGCAGAGACCTGAGGGAAATAAATCCATGTGCCAAATTCCCTGCTGATGGGCACCTAAGAAATTAAAACTAAGTTGTAAAAGCCATTCAAGTAGAGATCCTCAAAAAGAAATAGTAGAGGGAGGCATCTGAGTGTTTCAGTCAGTTAAGCGTCAGACTTGATTTCAGCTCAGGTCATGATCTTGGGGTCGTGAAATCGAGCCCCATGTCAGGATCCATGCTCAAAGGGAGTCTGTTTGAGATTCTCTCTCCTTCTCCTTCTGTCCCTCCCCTTGCCCCGCTCTCTCTCTCCCTCAAATAAATAAATAAAATCCTTTAAAAAGAGAAAGAAATAGTAGAGAAAAGCAAATTAACCATAACAGGTTGGCCTGTGTATTAAATATATACAGACATACACTTCCAATACATACAGCAAAGGTAGTCAGATCTAGTAAACGGGATCTAATCATCATTCTTAGCATTTTTATTAACCTCTACATTTCACACAGCAATATTAAAAAGTAGAGTCCCTCCTCCACCCGGAGGCTGGCAGAGTGCCACTGCACACAGTCCAACCCTCCCCACCTTCTCTGCCATGGCCTGGAGTAGGTTTGCTTTGTAGGTTTGTCTCCCCCTCAAACTGAGACCCTTAGATGCAGGGAACCTTATGTCCTCCTCCTAACCTAACCTATGACATTCTGTCACTGAAATGGACCACTATGCAATGTTTTTGACAGAAAGATTGAATGAACGTGGATGAGTTTCATGCAGTTGAATATTCAAGACACTGAAGACTTGACACGTGTGTTGTCTGTATCACATGCATGTACATTTAAGGACATCACACACCAGGCCTTCTGCAAAACTGTGTGAGAGGGATAGTCAGACCACCACTTCACACAAGTGAACCCTGAGGCTGAGAGGAGTCAGGAAATGGCTGATTGAGGACAAAATTTTGCTCCTGCCTGGACCAGAGATGTATGTGGCATTGGCTTGGCTTCTCTTTCCCTTTCTCATTCTGCCTTGCTGATGTCTGATTTTGAAGTCATTAACAACAAGCCTGCTTTGCTTTTTACTCGATAAGAAGTAGTGAGCGAAGCATTGGGGAACAATCTTTTTTGAACCCGCCTATGTTTACCATAATATTGTCTACAGTTTTGCCTTGGTCACAAGAGCTTCAGACACAGAGGACTTTGTGATGGCAGGAGTGAGTGAGGCCCTAGAAGTGAGTATGGGGGACCCAGAAAACCTGAATCTACAGTCCTTTCTACTTTCATGTAAATATGTTTCCCGACAATAAACTGAACCAAGTGCATGCCTAAAATGAATGCTCCACATTTTTTCCATACAAGCATCCATTTGACTCAAGGACACATGCTACAATGCTACATGCTCAACATTTCAGATTAATGAGCGTAGGCCCACAGCAAAGCCAGGTTAATATATTTCCTGGTTGCTCCATCTGATACGCTCCATCTGATATATCATGCATTCATGTCCTAGAGAGTTCAAGTTGCCTAAGAGAGCAAATATGAAAATCACCAAAGATTTTATTTCTCATAAAGGCTCTATAAAGCAAAATCTACATAAAGCAATATTCAGCAACATAACAACAGTAATGACAATATAACAGTGATAGGCAATGCTCTATCCAATGTGTAATTAATATTTTAATTATTTTTCTCAGTAATACCTGCATCCCACTGTGCAAAGTAACTGGGTCTCGTATTTTTCAAAGATGACAAGATTAGTGTTATTAATGTTCTAGGATGTGTGTCGTTATTTTTTAATGTTATTAATGCTACTAATGGTGATGAATAAGAGAATCATTATGAGGTAAGGAGGTGGTTCGTTCTGATGATCCCACTTGGATCCCTTTGGTTAATAATTTATCTGTGGCTGAGGCAGACTTCGTGTATCCCAGTTGTATATCCCCATGTATATTTATGTCTACTAAATTATTTTAAATTATTTTAAAGAACTCTAAAAATAATTGGCCTATTATCTCACACAAATAGTTTTGATTGAGATGAATAGAATTTTAGAAATATAAACATCAGAGAACTTGTTTTTAGAATTGTTTTTAAGAGAATGCTGGTTTTGCTGGCAGAGGAAATTATAAGCCGTCACCTTTCAGCCTTAGATCTCAGGGAGATTATCTGTTGAATTTATGGAACATCTTAAAATAGTTTAGTTTCCAAAAATTCTAGGCTGTCCATAAATAGTATTGAGTTTCTCATGGTGTAAAGCTGGGCTGTTTGATACAGTAGCCCCTAGCCAAACATGGCTAACTGAGCACTTGAAATGTGGCTAGACTAAATTTAGACGTGCCATAAAAGTAAAATACTCTCTGAGTTTTGAAGGCTTAGTCCAAAAACAAAAAAACAAAAACCAAACCGAAACAAAACAAACCAAAAAAAAAAAAAAAAGAAACAAAACCCCAAAACCAAAAGAAACACCAGATCTCATAAGTAACATCCTAGTATTGATTGCGTGATAATTTTTTGGACAGATTTGGATTGAATAAAATATTACTTAAATGACACATTTTTTCTTTAATTTTTAAATGCAGGTTCAAGAAAATTACACATGTGGCCCATATCACATTTCTATTGGGTAATGCTGCTCAAGCTTTGTAACCAGTAACCAACCAATCCATTTTACAGATGAGAAAACTGAGTTCACAGAGATTATTTTGGGGCTCCAGATTCAAGCAGCTTGGCTCTAGAAGCAATGCTTTTAACCCCTGGGCCATGTTCCCTTAGAAACAAGGGTCTGGGCTGCCCATGATTACGTCCTTCCTTGCAGATACCCCTGAGCTCAGCGGGGGATAGGAAAGGGCTAGAACCATCCATGCTCCCATACCTGAAGAAATGCCCCAAACAGGCCCAAACAACTGAGACAGGGCGACAATAATCTTTGTCATCTAAAAATATTCTCAGCTGCAATGCGGCATTGTCCCTCCGTGAGGACAACGGCCAACTTCCACTGAGATCCTTCTGCGGGGAAGGCAGGAGCTATCATCATGCTCCTCGGCCCCATATTTGCATCAGTGACTGGCACTCTATTAGGATTGGTATCAAGGGGGTGGGATCCTGGTTTCCCTGGATTTGGGCCTTTCACGCCTTCTGATTGATAGCTCCTACTTGTAAAGCGGTCACCCGCGCAGCTGTCTGCTGCTCCTGCCCGCCTCTCCACTGTGGTTGATGCAATTCTGGTTTCATTCACCAGTCCCCTTGAATAGCAACATCCTCCAGTTGGAGGCAAACCTGCTGTCGTGGTTTGCATGCAGGCACTGTCCTGCCAAGCGCTCCATGGCACTGCGTCTGCCAACTGACAGGCAGCCTGTGGATCCCATCCCTGATAAGTTTTCTAGTTTCTCAAATTATCTGTGTTTTCCTTCTCTTTCATGCTCAAAGCATAACAAATTTCTTTGATATGTTTCTGTGTGCTGTGGAATGCCAATGGCATCAATTGAACTGTATCGCACCATGGAAAAAGCTGTTTTTGCAGAACCTATAAATATCTGCTGCTTCATGATGTCTTTTGATTGCTACATAAACTCCGATCGTTAAACATTGATCAAAGGTGGCTTGGAATCAAATGGCTTTATGCTATGATGATATGGGTGCAACAGGCAAAGGTCAGAATTAGGTGTTTTGTGTGGACCCACACCCTTATCATGGAAAAGCTTCCAGCAGACTCAGATACATCAGCTTTTGTCCTTTAGTCGAATTTAATGACATGCATAGTACTAGAAGTTTCCTGGCTTACGATATATTTCTTTGTAAATGTAAAATTGTTAGGTGACTGCATAGAACAATTTTAAATTGAAAAGTAGATAGCTAAGCAGACAAAGATAGAAGACAGATGTAGCTAGCCTTTTTTTTTTTTTTTTTTTTTAGGAGAGAGAGAGAAAGGGTAGGGAGGAGGGGGAAGAGCAGAGGGAGAGAGAGAATCTGAAGCAGGTTCCACAACGTGGGACTCGATCCCACGACCGACTATAAGCCATCCAGGCACTCCCCTTCTGTGGTTTTCAATAATTTTTATTTCCTTTCTATGTTTACAAACATGTAATATCTATTGATTGTAGAAAATTTGAAAAATATAGGAGAAAGTTATTCTCCTGGGGAACCCAGGAGAATTGACTAGGAAACAGAAACAACTTGTTAACATTTCTCATTCTTTGCTATGCACAAAGATTGTTTTTCAAGACATTGGACTATACCGTGCATTTGTTCATGTCTTATGGCCCTTAGCACTTTTTATGTTCACTTAGTTACCCTGAGCATCTCTCTCTGCTACGTTAAATGTTTTCCTATATGTGTTTATTCCTTTGATTATGATGATGGCTTCACAAGTATATGCATATATCCATATGTCAAATTGTATACATTAAATCAGCACAGTTTTCTATATATCAGTTACGCTTCAGTAAAGCTGTTAAAAATATTCTCTTATAACTTCTGTCGCAATCACTATATGGTGAATCCTGTGGATGTATCATAATTAATTTAACTAATCCTTATGGTGAGACATAAACGTCTTTTTTCTTCGTGTCTGTAAACCGTCTAGCACATTGAGGATCACCAAACAGAAGACAGGTTGAAATGAACTCGTATAAATTAAATAAGTAATATAAAGATCAATTTACTTTTAGACAATGTTATATTCACCCCCAACATTGTCAATGGAAACAGAATATCTGAGGAAAGTAAAATCTATTAGGATTTTTAAAATGCGTATTTTTTTTGGTTCAGTTGGGCAAAGTCCTCCAGTCCTCCCTGGAGATGATCTTCCCCTCCTTAACCTACAGCAAGATCTCTTCAACATGTTGATTTTGATTCTCCCTGGAAACTTGTGGAAACTCCCACAAGTATCAAGTGTATCTTGATTATTTGACACTGGAGTCAGAGTTTTCATTTGTAGTAATTTCAATTTAGATGCTAGATCATCAGCCACATCCCAAAGCAATGATCAGAATGTGAACATGCTCCTTGATTGGTGCATGACCAATTGCTTACTGTTCAACTACTTTGATTTCAGATGTCTGATGTCAGCAGGAACTGAATCAATGCAAAATGGTTACCTAGTAGTGCCATTGAAACAAGGCCAATGACATTTAGTCTAGTGGAGATAACACCAAGTAATAAGTTAGTTAGTTCTCTCATCTGAAAAGAAGAAAGTTTAACTAGATGATTTAAAAGTTCTTTTCTTTCTCCAAAATGCTGATATCTGTGGATCCTTCAATTCTGCATCCTCAAATTGCATCCTGTATCATATACTGAGCACACTGAACAGGCTTAGAAGCCAGCTTCCATGTAAGAAGTTGACTATCCTTAGACGACCATACCATGAGGAAGCCCAAACAGCCTATTTATGTGCTTAGAGAAGAAATGAGATCCCGGTCAACAGCCTGCAGGTGAAACCCCAGCCAGCACTAACCCCTAGCTATCTGGAGCCTCTAACCATCTAACCACCCAGGTGATACTGTGCTCAGAAGAAATGCCTCATCAACTCACGAAATCACGAGACATCATAATTGTCCTTACCTTAAGTCCCCAAGTTTGGGGACAGGTTACTATGCACCAATAAGGAATGATCTATATTAACTAGTATGAGAAACACAGAATAAAATACGATGTAATTTTTCATATTTGCATAATGACTAACACATGTATATATGTACATACGTGTATGTGTGTGCATATACTACATTCTCACTAAAGTAATAATTAAAATCACATGATTCAGCTTGAAAACAAATCACCTATGTTGACTTGAAACAAATTTCTTTTTTTTCTTTTTGAAACAAATTTCTTGCGCTTTTTACCATTAGGATGGTGATGGGAGTCATTACATTCTTTAATTAATGTGAGGAATATTTGGTTTATGATGTTCCTGTGATAGATTCAAATCAACAGATTCATGAATACACTTTTTCCTCTAGGTCAGGAGAAATTGTATTCCAGAGTAACACAGTTAAATTGAGTGGAATTCGTGCTCACCAAGTTCCAGGATACATAATATGTGTGATAACCATGTCTGATGTGACAGGGCCTGATGGGCTGCTGGCTGCAAATAAAGCATCTGCCATAGAGAAGGACAATAGGCATTTATATTCCTCCAACCAGCCTTCAGCCAGTCTTATAAGCAGAGGTATCTTTGAATATGGCAGAGACTTCCTCTAAGAGATGGTAGGAAAGTAATCATGGAATCTCTCTCTCTCTCTTTCCTCTCTCTCTCCTCCGCCACACCTACCAAATCAGCTGCATAACCAAAATAACCACTGTCACACAATTTCACCAGCAGCAACAAAACAAGAAGAGATGCTACTTTATCCCCTGTGCTTCCTAACATGCCGGCTGAAAAGAGCTCTTGGCTTAGCCTGATGTAGCACTAACCTCGTCCTCAGTCTGGATCTTAAAAACAAGATCAGGTGTGTAGAATTAGAAACACCCCCCCTCCTGGTCAATGCAAAAATAGGTCTCACCAACTGTGCCTGTAGCAGCTCTCCTTTCTCCACATGACCTACTGTTTACTAACTTCCATCAATAAAACCTCATCTCTTGATATGTTATGATTCCCAAGAGCATATAACTCACCTGATAGTAGTTTTACTTTTGGCAGCTCTTTACAGATTCCATAGAAGAAACATCCACATGCTAACAAGTAGGCTGTTTTGAAAAGCTCACTGAAGGTTGGGTTAAAGCCCATATACGTGAATAGAAAATGTTAGCACCAGATATAGACTTGACCATGTGCTTGCAGCTGGGGGCAGGGGATGGGGACTCATGGCACTTTTGAGACTTGTTGCTACCTCCCCACCTATTGCACATATTAGCTTCACTCAGGGAATTTTTGTTCTGCCACCTTTGATTCATGGGTATTTTTCTAAAGTTGCTGGGCTTCTGATTTTCTTCTTTACTTCTCTAGATAAATGGACTTGATCCCAAAGACACCAAAGCAGGTTTGGCTTGCGTGCTCTCTTCAGCCCCCCTGCACCTGACTCCCAAGCCCCATACCTCTAGCCAGACTAGAATGACCCTCACAGTTAGCTCACCCAAGACCAGGTGATTGTCCAAATGTTCCAACATGGTACCAAACCAAGACACTTATCCATGAAGAGCATAACTGAAATCCAGTCCCCCAACTGGTCATCTCATCATTGGTACTAACTTCTGTTTTCTATTTTATTTTTTTAAAAGATTTTATTTATTTATTCATGAGAGACAGAGAGAGAGAGAGAGAGAGAGAGGCAGAGGGAGAAGCAGAGGGAGAAGCAGGCTCATGTAGGGAGCCCGACATGGAACTCGATCTCGGGTCTCCAGGATCAGGCCTTGGGCCAAAGGCGGCGCTAAACCACTGAGCCACCCGGGGTGCCCCTGTTTTCTATTTTAGATTACTATTTCAGTGGAGAGAAAGCAGGTAACAAGAAGATGACCAGCATTGGCTGATGAAAAAGGACAGGTGTAGAGATGTTCAGGGATTAGGGTAGGAAAGCACACACACCTAGCTATCTTGAAACAATATTTTTTGTGCACCGAAGATGATATATTTCTGGCTGATTTCTTTTTGTTATGGTTGTTATTTGTTGTGCCCTCCAGGTGACTTACAAAAAAAGAAGTTTTACTGATCTAGGATTAAGATAAGTCTGGTTCATATCTGAAGGCTCACCAAATAGAATAATACAGCATTTAGTAGTATCCAGTTAAATATTTGTTGAGTGATTGATAGTTTAAATATTTTAAGTGTATTTTCCTTAAAGTAAGTTTGAAATTAATATACACAAACCTCTAACAAGTAAATGAATTCTCATATCGCTGTGTGAAGAGTGCCACAATGTCTGTCTACCACTTCTGATTTGCCACTGTTTACAGCAGCTTGGTAGGAAAAGCTTCCATTTCCCTGCAGAATTTTGTGTGAACAAGCTACATATCTATAAGATTGTGTGTGGGTGTGTGTGCCTGTAAGGTGTTAAGCAGTTATTTATAGAAGGAAGATTTTGCACCCTCCATTCTAGGGGACAGTCTGTATCTGTGTACATTCCCAGGAGTCATCAAAAACTTTTATCAATTTACTTTTATAAGTCAAATGTTATTGAAACACAGCATAAGCTGCCTATGGAAGAAATTTCAAACTGAAAGCTTTTGAAATGTGAGTAGCCATCTCTCTTCTTAAGACAGATTTTTTTTAATACCAGGAATTCTTAAACGTTTAAAACCTTTACATAGCTAGGTTTAGAAACAATTCTTTTTATCATAATTGAGCTTTATTTATACATCCTGCCATATAAGACTTTAAAATCATAAAACAGCATTTTGTGGAAGGTAGGCATCCTATCATTTAAAAGTTTGAGTCTATCTTAAGGATCATCTATATTTCTCAACTCCACCAGGCCTGAGGAAGCTGAAGAAAGCATTCACTTAGGTTTTTATTAACTGTAATAATCCCTTTTTAAAAAATATTTTAAGTCAAATTTGAGTTGTTTAATAGAAAGCAACATGTTGCTTCCAATTAATGGATAAAGACTGCCAAAATCTTAAGATTTCCTCAAAATCTGTATATCTCTTGTGATACACCAGAGGGATTAAAACAATTGGTCAAAACAATTCCAATCTTGAGGGTAACAACAGCTTTGGGCACAGCATTTTGAGATATACAATAAGGGACCCACCTGTCTTGCCACACTTTCCAACCCCCCCACCATAAGCCTTGTTATCTAGGGGTGAAGTCAGTGTCTTGAAAGCCAATGTCAGGATCCACTAGCTTTCACAGAGGGGGCAGACACTTATTAGCAGAGGGTTATCAAAACAACTTGCAATGTGAAGGCTGACTAACCCTAGGAGAATGGCTCATGGAACTCATGAGTGTGCAGGAGTGGTTGGCATGACTATTTTCAGAGCAGAAAATGGTGCTTGGCATGTTAACAGAAGTGTAATCATTTTTAAATTAATAACTTAGCAAAAACATATAGATCCAGTAAGGGCACTGCAATGAGCATTGAGCAGCAAAAACACTCTGGGTACAGAGGAAGGGATGGTAGATGAATAACGGCTAAGCTGTGAAAACAAGGAGATACTGTAACATAGTGGTTTGAATAACATGCAAGTTGATTCCTCTCTCACATAACTCTGGAGGTTGGAAATTTAGATGGTAGGGCCTCCTCAGAATTCACTCATGGCCTCCAGCGCTTCCAACTTTACCATAGTCCTCTCAAGTGTCATCATCTGGGTGAAAGGCAGCTGGGTCACTACTATGAACATAGCCCATGTCTTTCCTGAGAGAATCCAAGAGCCCATTTCCGTGCTTTAAGGTCATGACCCGGAAGGAGCACGCATTACATTCACTTATGTCTTATTGGCCACATCTAACAATCCAAAAGGCAGATAAATCTCATCTCAAGTAGGAGGTCCTGTGCTATCAGAAACTGTTTCTGAGAGAGAAGAGAAGAGTATTTGGGGGTAGATATCTAGCACTCCACCAAGACAAGGAATGGTTTATTGAAGACTATGTAGTGTTTGCTATAGTGTCAAGACTAACTTTTTTCTGTTACTTTTCCCTGATGCCTGTCTCCAGAAAGACTGCAAGCTACCAGCTTAGCCACCATCCTGCCACTGGGCTGTGTGGTCAAAGGACTGGCAGTTTCTGCTGTTCCTGAGAAAATCTCCCACATGACAGCATCTATTTCATTAAAGTTGACTACTCCCAAGAAAGAAAGGCATTGTTGAAACTTCAGCACCATTTCTACTTTTTTTCATCCTTTGAGGAAACGATCTTGACATTAGAATTCTGAAAATGAAGTAAACACTCCAGTCAGTTCTTTTCCATTTACTTACATTTGAGAGAGTTGGCTGCCAAGCTAAAAGGCACTAATGTATTCTCCTCACTCCAAATACATCAAAGAAAGAATGAAAAGATATTGTGAGTAAAGTTTTCAAAGCTTTTTCTTTCCTTCTCTTTCTTTTTTTTTTAAGTTGTCTACTTAATGAAAATGGCTACTACGCAGTCTACAGATTATTCTTATTTAAAAAATAAGGGGAATCCATTTGATGCTTTGTGAAGAGTAACTTTGCAACTTCTAAGTACTTTTAATCCAGGTGCTTCATAAAGGTGATACTCTAGGTTACTGCTTTTTAAGACAGTAAGTCCATACTTGAAAGTGGGAGCTGCCTTAATGCCAGGTAATGTAACTGCTGCTGAGGCTCTACTGAAAAAAAAAAATGTCTTAACCTTCTTAGCAGCCAACATTGGTCACTATTACTATTCAAACTTTCATCTTTTTAATGTGTCCTACCTTTAAATTCATTGATCTAAATTTTGGGGGAAACTCCTCATCACATTGGGAATGCTGTCTACACAGATTTTTATCTGTGAGGAAGCTTTCTTGCCACTCTTTTCCAAAGACTGGCATTCACTCTCTACCTGGGTGACACCTTTGCACGTTGTGCAACAGCTAACAAATGTCTGCTGTGTTCCTGGTACAATACTGAAAGCTTGATGTGACCCAGCTGAGGGTGATGGGAAAATGAGGAGATTCCCAACTGGTTTTGGGTCCACCCCAAGCTTACTGCTTGCTTCATGACACATAACACCCTACCCAGAGTCTGAGAAGCCATCTCAACTGGATTCTAACAGAGGAGGTTGTGCTTAGAACATTCTCCTATCTCCAAAGACCTTATAGGCTTTTAAAACCCTATCAGAAAGCGGTTCCAAAGGAGCCTCATTTTAGTTTTCTATTGCTGCCATAACAAAATATCACAAATTTAACGGCTGAAAACAACACCATTTATTATCTCACAGTCCATGTGAAATTGGCTGGTTGCTCTTGATCTCTCAGGCCAACATCAAGGCATCTACTGTCAAAACCCTTATCAGCAGGCTCTGAAAATTGGCTTTAAGCCCATCCAGGTTGCTGAAAGACTCCAGCTTCCTACAGTTGTAAGACTGAGGACTCCAATTCCTGGCTGGCTATGGACTGGGAGCTGAAATATTGCTCTGGACCTTGTCCTGGGGCCCCTTCTTCTCAGAGTCAGCAATGACCTCTCTGGAAATCTAACTTTTCATTCTGCAGCATCTCACTTTCTCTGGTTGGAGAAAGTTCTCTGCTTTTAAGGATTCATTTGATGAGATGGGGCCTATCTAGATAATCGAGAGCAATATTTTAATTTTAAACTTGAAACCATCATTTCATCAGCAAAGTCTATTTTGTTATGAATATGGTAATATATTCAGAGGCTTCAAGGATTAAACCATTCTGGCCACCAAAGGGCCTGACTATAGATAATAGAACACAGAAAGTGTTCTTCTCTAAGCTGGGAAGGCATACCTAGTCATGATGGCCAGACTTGTGGGAGAGACAAGGGGATGCAGTCAGACTATCTACCTGAATCCCAGAGCATGAGGAAGCAAGAATAACAGACCATTTACAGCTGGTCAGTTATTGTTGGAAACAGACAAGACTCTAGGTGAGTATGGTCAGACCTGCTTTATGACAAGCCAGAACTTAAATTACTATGTATATTTTGTTTTTGCTCCTTTAGGTAATTAGTTAGCTAGTCTGCTACTAAGCCACTTGTTGGCTATTGCCTTATTTATTTATTATCCTATATTTTTACAAAGGATTGTCACAGCCTACAATAAATATACACAATAAAATAGGCATGATAGCAGCAACAATAAATCAAAAGACAGCTTCCTTAAGGATATGCAACTATCAATGAAACATTATATATCAGATGGCTCAGAAATACACTTTCTGATATTTAGACTTTGGGGTTAAGCTGAAAATGCTTCATGCTATTCATGTGAGAGGAAGTGAGCTGAAGTGCAACTTTCAGTAGCTCCACTAAAGGAGAAAGGCAAAGAAACACAAGGAGATTTTGTTGGATAAAGAACAGCAATTTTCTAAAAAGTTCCTGGAATGATTCACCCTAGAATCCTACTATCCTTCACAGTTGGACATACTTAACACTATGATCTAGTCTTTTCTCAGACTTTGGGACAGCTTTGGTTCCTAGGCCATTTGAAGACAAATCCCAAATGGATGTGAGGCACAGAAAGACCAAAATCAATGCAAAGAATATCTGAAGTCCTCTTCTGGTGCTCCTTTCCTATTCAGGGACAGTCCTCATTATGTATAGCTCATTGGCAGGAAACCTATCCTGCTACCTTCTCAGGAGACAAACAGGTTACATGTACTCTCTCCCTATCTGCTGGTAACTGAAGTGTGAGTACCCGATAGGACTTTCCAAACTGATCCTCTTACCTGGATTGCAGAAGTGTAGGGGGGAGTACTCACTCAGGAGCAGCAAAAAGGTACTGTAGTTGACTCTCAGTGCCAGTAGTGTTAAGGAGCCAGGCAGGACTCTGGGCTTCACAATGGTTTCTGAGCTTCCTGATATTCCAGTATATTCTTGTTTCAGTTAGCCAGAAGTGGTTTATTTTGCTTGCAGTCAAGAACTCCACCTGATACACTATGTATTGTCTCTGAATTCTTGTTTTCTCTGGCGTTACCCTGTTGGGGTTATATGAGACATGGAGAGTGCAAAAATGTTGATGAATTTACATGGAGAATCGTGGTAACAGAACGAAAGCCCAGGCACAACAAGGTCAAAGGTCCCATGAACATCACTGGTAGGATGGAGACTCCACAAAGAAAGAGATTAAAAAGTCACAAGTTGGGAATTCAAGAAAAAAGTGGTCTTTTGCCCTTCACAAGTGCATTGAGTAAAGGAAAAAATGGCATCTCTTCAAGTAAAGAATAGACCTAGATCCTTTGAATCATGTAAATTTGATTGTCCTGCTTGCAAAGCCCCTTTGCTCCTCAAAGTAGAGTTTCATGAATTACCAAGTGCAGATATTCTTCAGATGTCAACAATTTACATCTGACATTTTATTGTTGACTGAATTCTAGATTGACATATAGGTTCTTAGTAATTGATTGTAAATAATCAAATACATTTAGCCTCAAGGAAATAAAATCGTGACATGGAAGTGAATATCAGTATTCTAGCATGAACACCACCATTTTCCCCTTCACTTCCCCTGCAATCAGGACACTAGACCAGTCTCCTTAACAAAATGAGTCTCTCAGGTTTTTCATTTTCAGACTACTTTAAGATAGGAAAAGGCTCCCATGTTCCTCACTTTGAAGGATGCATTCCTAGAAAGGCAGCCTGAATTGATACCTATCTTCTTGGCAAGAGCATCTCAATGATGCCCAGTTGTGAGGTTTCTATAAAATGTGAGGCTACACAGCTTTCACATTACTATTATGTCTTTGTTCATTTGGCTTTCCAGTGTAGTGAGGCTCCTATACCATCCTTCAGATTTTCAATCCTTTGTACAAACTCAACTTGCCTTTAGTTCCTGATTTTACCAACTACTGTTTCCCTAGGGTTTTGATTTTCTTATGGTTGCTAAGCATCAGTAATTTCATCTGAGTTACTGTCAAATGTGCTGTTAAATAAGATTGAGTTTCTTGTTCAGGTTCTAGCACCTTTGGATACAGTTATGAATCTGATCTGTTTTCCTGGCAATTTGTTCAAATATGAAGGTCACTGAAGAGAGAAGGTAAGGAGTCTGTTCCCCTTAGAACAGGTGAGGGACATTTCTGAAGTGGATACACCAGCTAATGCCTGAAGGAACAGAGTTAAGTCCTGAGGAAATGAAGTTGCTGGTTAGTCCTACAGACTGCCCCAGGCAAGATGAATTAGATTAGAACTGGGAAGATACTTGATTTCGTTGAACATTAGTTTCCAAAATACCCAAAAAGCAAGATATCAAAGAAGGAAATTTGCAAAGAAATCTGCCAGCACAAGAAAAGTCCCTTACTAACTGAACACACTGTCTTTTCAGCAAATTACCCAGTTGGCCCTCCCCAGTCTCCTCTAAGCCAGTTTACCTGTGTTTTGGCCCAGCATTTATCTTCCATCCCAATCTCTATCTTAGAAATAGATCATGGTTTCCCTCACTTGAACTTCAGCTCTGACTAGCCTATCTAAGTGATTCTGTGCTGGACCTTCCAAGTGGGACACCTTGCACCTTTCAAGGCTTCCATGTAAGTTCAGACCAATGTAGCCACTTTTATTCACTATTACTTCCAATCATAGATAGGAACCCCCGACATACCTTCTGACTTTATCTTCTTTGGCCAGAGAAAGAAGAGGAACAACAGACAGACGTTCCAGTTTCCCATAAAAAACGACCTATGATGAGCCTGTGGCATATCAAGCTGATAACATTAAGAATGATGGTGTTGGTGGCCTGAGGAGCAATTGGTCATCTTGGGTTATGAATTGCTTTAAAACTACATTATTCTGCCTTCCTCTGAAGCTATATACTGCAGTGAGGAGAGAGAGAGAGAGAATAGTAGGAGCCAAGATCATGCAGGATCTTGCAGGCCATGTGTAAAGTATTTATTTCCATCCCAAGAATACAAGGACCAGTGAAAGCTTGTAAACTAGAGAGTAACATGATGAAATTTATATTTTCATCACTTTAGCTGTAATATGAAAAACAGCTTGGAGGAGGCAAGAATGGATGCCTGGTCCCTTGGACTTAGATAGTGTCAGTGGAGATCAAGACATGTAGGTGGATTCCAGAGATATTTAGGAAATGAAACCAACAGAACTTGGCTATAGTTTGAATATGAGAAAGTAATAGAGAAGGAGTTGACAAAGAGGACTTCCAGCTATTTGTATTGAGTAACTAACTGGAAGGGTTATTGTGTCATATACTGTAGGAGGACAAGCTTTGTTTTGTTATGTGTGGGAGATAAATTATAAGTTATGTTTGGAATATGTTGAATTTTAGACATCTTAAGACACACCCAGGTGAAGATGGAATGCAGGAAGTTAGTCATAACCAGTCTCAAACAATAGACATTGAGGGGGTAGTGTAGTATTTCTCATGATAAAATGAGAGATTGGTGGTTGTCCCACAATATCCATTCTCCTCTCTTTCTGTGCAGATCACAATAAATAGCCACAGATTCTTCCTTTCCAATCCAGAAGTGGAGTGTAACTTCTCTTCCTCTGAATCAGAGTTAGTCACTTTGGGCAATGGAACTTTAGCAACTATGACTCAAGTAGAGGCTTGAAAATGCTTTCACATTGAAGTTTGCCCCCTTTTACTGTTGAAGTAACCTTAATACCACCATAGAATGAGTCCTAGTAGCCTGCTTGAGATGAGAACACATGTGAAGATGAACAAAGCTGATGCCACACCACATATGTGTGTAAAGCCATCCTGCCAACTATAGCTAGTCACACTTGGCCAGAGCAAAAGAATCACATGGCTGACCCAGAGATTGAGTGCTAAATAAAATTATTGTTATTGAAGCTGTTTAATTAGGGGATGAATTGTTTTGCAGGAAAAGCTAATTAACACAGAGTAAAAACAAATCTCTTGTTTTAAGCTGGGCACTTTTTCCAGGCTCCCTTGCAGCTAGATGCGGCCTTATGACCACATTCTAGCCAACGAGGTATAAAGTGCCAGGGCATGTACAGGGGAATTTTCTTAAAAGTGGACTGGTATGACCATCTGCTTTATCTTTTCTCCTCTCTTGCCCCCTTTATCTGCCACCTGAACTGCATTTTTTTAAGATTTTATTTAGTTAGTTAGTGTTTGCTTGTTTGTTTGTTTGTTTGTTAGTTTGTTTGTTTATTGAGAGAGCATGCAGGAGAAGAGGGAGAGAGAGAATATCAAGGAGACTCTGTGCTGAGCACAGAGCCCTACGTGGAGCTCCACCTCATGACCCCAAGATCATGACCTGAGCTGAAATCAAGAGTTGGATGCTTAACCAACTGAGCCACCCAGGGGCCCCCTGAACTGCAGTTTTGATGCCTAAAGTTCTATCCATCATCCAGGACCACAAGAACACGGGCTTATTCTAAGCATAAGCATTCTAAGTGGGAAGAATCCTAAGTCCCTGAAGGCTTCATGGGGAAGAATCCCACACTAGGTCTGGACTGTCTGCCTCCATACATTTATGTAAGGGCAAAATAATTAAGTTCTATCTTGCTTAAGCCATTGTTATTTTGGATGCATTTTACTTACTGGCAAACCTTAAGCCTGAGTTATAGTCATTATCCAGGTCCCAGGCATGCCAAGTAAGACAGTATTATGGGCTTTGGCCTTTGCTTCAGCCCAAATTTCCTCAACTACCTCATTTTTGTTCTCATGTTGCAAGTCACTGCAGTAAGTCATTTATCCATTTCTAGCCTGGATTTTTTTTCTGCCTTATCCAACTCATAGCAACCATCTGATTATCTGGGAAGATCTACAGGTGGTTCCATTTACTCTTGCTTGTGTTTGAACTGCACTTCACTCAGCAGACCAACAGCACTTTGGTCAATCCACATATCCTGCCTGGGGCACCAACAATTTTTAGTTGCAAATCAGTAGTGCTTGCATCTTCTTATACTCTGTTTTCAAAATTAAGGGGGCATTGGTCTCATCTTAATATTAATATACAGTATTGTGTTAAGGATTAAAAAGGCTATACAGTTGTGCCAGGTGGCTTATTCAGTGATTTCAGCTCAGGTCCATGATCTCAGGGTCATGAGATTGGGCCCCACCTGGAGCTCCCACTGAGTGCGGAGTCTGCTTAAGATTCTTTCTCTCTCCCTTGCCCTCTGCCCCTCCCCTGCCCTGATCACATGCACATTCTAAATAAATAAATAAATAAATACATACATACATACATACATACATAAATAGCGCTTTATGATTTATAGTGTACTTCTAAATGTGTTTCCTATGAAGAAGTGGGTTTTTTTAGCTGGGGTTTATTTAATTTTTTTGAATTGTGTTTATTTATTCATGAGAGACACACAGAGAGAGGCAGAGACATAGGCAGAAGGAAAAGTAGGCTCCCTACAGGGCTTCCTGTGGGACTCAGTCCTAGGACCCCGGAATCATGACCTAAGCCACGGCAGATGTTCAACTAGTAAGTGACCCAGGCATCCCTTAAACTGGGGTTTAAATTTATGAATTATAAAATCAAATTACTGTAATAAGCTACATTTTTTAATGTAGTAGAAGATTGAACAAAACAGATTAGAATGAACTAGAAAATACCTGAGTCCATTGTCCACAGTAAGGTTGGTTATCAATCATGAAACTTGTTTCATGTGTATATAAATACATATGTAAATGGAATTGTTGAATCATTGTATTTTACACTTGAAACTAATATAACACTGTAAGTTAATTATACTTGAGTTAAAAGAAGTCACGGTGATTTTGCTAAATTTGGAAAACTTGGAATGTTTTAAAGGAAAAGAGCAAGGTGTATAGTCATCTTACTATTTAAAAAAATACTTATGTATATGCCAGATCTTCATGTAAAATGTGATTTCTAATTTAGGTGATAATTGAAACGTCTGAAAAACAGTGCTATAGAGAATATGTACTATTTCCCCCTACTTGTTTTTTTTTAAGATTTTATTTATTTATTCATGAGAGACAGAGAGAGAGAGAGAGAGACAGAGACAGAGACATAGGCAGAGGGAGAAGCCGACTCCCTGCAAGGAGCCTGATGTGGGACTCGATCCCAGGACCCCAGAATCACGTCCTGAGCTGAAGGCAGACACTCAACCACTGAACCACCCAGGTGTCCTTGCCCCCTACTTGTTATCCATACCTCTTCTTTTAGTTAAAGTTACCCCAATTTTCAATGGGGAGCCACCCTCCCTCATTCATACTTCATGAAGAGAACTGGGTGCCTGGCTTAGGTCTACCAAGTGGCATATTACATCCCTTTAGCCACAGAGTAGGTTTAGGAAGTAAGAGTCTCAGTAATTTCCAATCAGTTCAGACCTTGCTAGGTAAAGGGATGCTCTTCTTCACAGAGCTCTGAGACAGGATAATGAAATCTCTTCCTGTCCTGTCCCCTTCCCCCTCCCAGAGGCTGCTGAGAAGTTAGCATGTGAACCTACAGTGGCTCTTGGCACCATCATATCACCACCAGACAGATTCTGCTTCTGGGTGGGGCCAATGCAGGGTAAAGTACAGTGGAGGGTTGACAGAGTAAATAGGAGCTAAGATTATATCACCTGAGCTCCCTTATCCACTCATACCTGCAGCCTACCTGTCCCTGGAATTTTATTACCAGCCAAGAAATCCCTTTTTGTACTCAATCTGATGTGAATGGGATATCTATCACTTGCAGCTGAAAGTCCTCAGTGTATACTGTCTCACTCATTGAACAGTAGAAGAAAATCATGTATTATTTTTAAAGGGGGAAACAGGCTTAGAAAAATTAAACAATTCTACCACTTTTATACATATAATAGAAGCAGAACCTGAATTCTGATCTTCCCACTCCAGAGCTCGTATGCCCCCCAACATGTCACCTGTCTAGATTCTTTCACATTGTAAAATGTTGTCAAGACTTATCCCTGGGGCACCCGGGTGGCTCAGTGGTTGAGCATCTTCCTTTGGCTCAGGTCATGATCCCGGGGTCCTGGGATTGAGTCCCACATCAGGCTCCCCCACAGGGAACTGCTTCTCCCTCTGCCTATGTCTCTGCCTCTTTCTGTGTGTCTCTCATGAATAAATAAATAAAATCTTTAAAAAAAAAGAAATATTTATCCCCTTTGTAGCATATTTCAGTTCTTCTTTCTTTTTCATTGCTGAATAATATTCCATTATGTGGATAGTCAAAATTTTGCGTGCCATTCATCAGTTAATGGAAGCTTGAACTGGTCTCACTTTTTGGCTATTGTATATAATTCTGCCATGAATGTTCACATACAAGTTTTCATGTGAACATAAATTTTTTATTTTCTTGAGTGAACATTTAGAGACCTAGCCTGTTTTTCAAAGTGTCTGCACCATTTTACATTCCAACTAGTATTTATTATTATTATTTTATTATAGCTATTCTAGTGAATATAAAGTGATACCTTGTTCAAGTTTTGATTTGCGTTTCCCAACAATTAATGGTATCGAGTATATTTTCATATGCTTTTTGGGCATTTGTATATCTTTTTCTGGAGGAATGTCTATTGAAACACATTGCCCATTTTCCAATTAAGATATTTGTCTTTTTATATTTTTTTATTATGGATTCTTTATATATTCTGGATACTAGACCCTTATCAGATATATGATTTCCAAATATTTCTCCCATTTTGTGGGTTATCTTCTCATTTTCTCGATGATGTCTTTTGAAGCATAAAAGATTTTAACTTTGTTGAAGTCTTATTTATATCTGTTTTTAATTTGGTTGCCTATTCTTTTGGTGTCATATATATGAAACTATCACCTTACCCTACATCACAAAAGTCACAAAGATTTTTTTCCTAAAAGTTGTATCATTTTAGTTTTTACATTGAGAATTTTAATTATTTTCAGTTCATTTTTGTATATAATGTGAAACAGATGTTCACATTTATTCTTTTGCATGTGGAGACCCAATAGTCCCAGAATCATTTGTTGAAAAGACTATTGTTTCCCCCACACCAGTAACTTTTATTGAGCACCTATTATGTGCTGAGCAATGTTGTAGGTTCTGGAACTATTCTTTTGGACAACATAGATAGAGTTTTCTCCTTCCTGGGCCTTATGTTTCAGTTGTGGGGGACCTGAGCACACCAAAGCTCTTCTGTAAAATGAAGCGGAGAAAAGAGGAGAAGCTGTCTTGGGATGAGGTTACTATTTTTGTAGTGACTGCTCAGGAAAGGCCTCACTGATAAGATGATACTATTGACTAGTGGTTCGTTTCTTGCTCACAACAAACTTACGTGGTAGGCACCATGCTGCCATTATTGTACAGATCAGGAAACCCAAACACACTTGAACCACAGAAGCTAAGTAACTCACCATCTTACTATTTCACAGAGAGGGATTGATACACAGGTGCAATTTAAATCAGGTGGCTGATGTTGCAAATAAAATTTAAATTTAAAAAAAGAAAAGAAAAATAAATCAGGTGGCTAAGAGATTAAGTGTCTGCCTTCAGCTCAGGTCATGATCACAGGGTCCTGGGATCAAGTCCCACATCGGGCTCCCTGCTCAGCAGGAAGTCTGCTTCTCCCTCTCCCTGTGACCCTCCCCCTACTTGTTCTCTCTCTCTTTCATAAATAAATAAATAAAATATTAAAAAATAAATCAGCTGACTGAATGTGTATCTCCTTTATTTAGGTAAAACTCGGCGTGATTCTTTGACAAAGAGGTCCATGAAGCAGATAACGTGGTGAATTTTGCAAGAGCTTAACAAGACAAAGGTGTGTTGCCACTGACAGTGCTGGTGGTTTGTGCTTGGAGTTGTTCTGCAGCTCCTCTTCACAGTACATTGGGCCAGTTTTCTCCTCCATGCTCTCAGCCTCTTCCTCTTGCCCGCCTTCAGGTCACTGCTCCTCTGACCTGATGCCTCACTGGGAAATTCCACCATCTCCAAAACCTTCATATTAATGACAGCTCTGAATTACATTCCAAAACTCAGAATGAAAACAAACAAACAAACAAACAAACAAAAAAAAACCCTGCATTTCTTTATTCTCTAAATCAAGTGAAATATGATTCACATTCCCACATTCAAAATTAAAAAGAAACCCTTTTTCCCCTCCTGGGACCTTATCAGTGTCCTAGGGAGCTTACGTAAACTCCCAGGTGAGCACACGTGTTTATGTATCACTATCTTGATACCCATTGTTGCCTTGCAGGCTGCATCCATTTATTCATTCCGTTCAAGTCAATCATTCATTAATTCAACAGATATGTGTTGAGTACTTAAACTGTGTGTCAGGCACTGTAACAGACTCTGAGATAAATGGGGAACAAGATAACTTGGTCCTGGCCAGCTACCATCCGTCCACTGATGTGGCTTAGTAGGGAAGCTGTCAGCTTCAGGCCAAGGCAGATACTTAATGCTTTGCCCTTTGACAGGTCCCATGCCTCGCAAATATCCTTCTACCTCTGGGATACTACAATCTTCACCACTCACAGAACCCACAAACTTTCTTTTTGTCTGTAAGGGAACCCAAATACCATCCTAGACTATTCCCTGACCCTCATTACCTCTGAAAACACCAAGCATCCATGTCTCTACCTCCTGAAAACTCATTCCCTCAGAGTGTCTAGACCAGAGAACACAAGTTAGCAATTTACACATCAAACAGGACCTACAGATGCATGCTTTAGGATTGCACACTTTTTTAAAAAATGGACTTCAATTAACAATTTAAAATCAGCCATTTTCACATAAAAATCCAGATTCCCATTTGCTTTAAAAACTGGAAAGACTGGTAACCAGTCCACATAAGAATGCCCTTCTAAGATGAGTATACCCACTCTGGTCCCCCAAGACCTTTTTGCACCTCCCCCCGACCCTGCATATCCCACACAGATATGTGTGCTAGTGACCCCAGTCTGTAATTATGATGGCAGATACTGCTATAGGTTCACTAAACCAGCTTCCTTTCTTCCTTGGGCACCGAGCTAGAATACATGTTGCCAGAGGGGAGGAGATGTGACTAAATTGTGGGCAATAGCCTGAGGATAGGAGTGATATTCACCCTGAGTAGATGTGGCCCATGAAAACTTCCTGCAGAATCTTCCATGCTACCTCTTGCCCACTGGATATAAAGGACAGAGACCCAGATCAGGGTAAAGACTCAAAAAGAAGTCTGCGACTGACTAAACAGAATAGAGCTTCCCCATTGACTTCATTATACTGTAAGGTGAGCAAGGCACAACTTGCTTACAATTATTTTGTATGAAGAAAAAAAACAATTATTTTGTATGAAGCCATGGAGACTTTGCAGTTGCTTGTTATAACACTTAGCTCATTTGACAAATACACCATCCAAACCATAACCATATATCGGGGTCATCATCTGGGTAGGATTATATCTCCAATTTTTCTCTGCAACACCCAAAATCTATTTCCAGTATATACTCAGGCAAAAGCTGTGCCATCAAGAAAGGGGTGGGAAAAGATAACAATTCTTTTGTTCATGAGATAGTTGAAATATAATTGGGAGGGGGAAGTTCAAGAAAACATTGCCCTACTATCCCTTATCAAATTGTGTTAATATCAGCTGACACATGATGAGTACTTGCTAGGAGCCAGGCACTCTGCATACCCTATTCGTTTTTGACAACTACCTTTGAAGAAGGCATTATTACAGTTTCAAAGATAAGAACACTGAAGTTCAGAAAAGTTTAGCAATTTGTCCAAAATTACACAGCTTGCTGGTCATTTGCAAAGTGTGGTCAGGAACTCAGATCTGCCTGTGCTTGTTTCCCTGCCTGGTATCCTCAGCCTCCTCCAAGGGGATCGATGTACTAATTCACAACATGATTGTATGCCAGCACCTGCTATAACATGCTGCTGACACTTCAGACCAAATAATGGATCTCATAGGTGGGACCTATAATATTTTAATTTGAAAGAATAACTCATAATAATGATTTCCATCACTAGAATAAGATGGCTCTGGAAGGAGATTTATTGTGACAGAGAAGTTGGTTGAAATTCTTCTCTCTGCCCTGCCTGGGCACTTCAAGGCACCCCCAGCCCACAGCACCATGCATCACAGCAGGAATTAGGATCAACATTGAGATCCTATCAGAGCCTCATTCCTAGACTAGTTTCTAAATATTTTAATTTCGCATATGCAAGCTGACTCCAAGATTATTTCCCCATTTCTAAAATGGAGATCCAAAATTGTGATGGAGCATAGATAGAATGTCATAGTGAGTTAGTTATCAGTTGTTGCACAACAAATTATCCCAAAATTTAGTGCCTAAAACAAGAACATTTATTTTCTCACATTTCTGCGGGGTCAGAAATCCACAAACATGTATGGTTCACTGAGCTCTCTGGTTCTGGGTTCCTCACAGCCTACAGTCAAGGTGTTGATTGGAGCTGCAACACTCTCAAGGCTCCATTGGGAGTAATCTACTTCCTAGCCCATTCCCATGGCTGTTGGTAGGATTCAGTTCCTTGTAGTTTGTCGGACCAAGCCCTTAGTCCCTCAAGAGCTATTTGCCAGAGTCCTGCATCAGTTTCTTGTCACTTGAGCCTCTGCACAGAGCATCTCACAACATGGTAGTTGGCTTCATTAGAACAATAAATCCAAAAGGACTCAAAAGAACATAGAAAGAGTACAAGTTAGACAAAAATCACAGCCTACTCACAATCTCAGAAGTAACATCTTGTCATTTTTGCCATATGTTAGTTGTTAGACGTAAGTCACTAGGTCTAGGCCACATTAAGAGGAGGGAATTACACAAGAGTATGAAGACCAGTACATCAGGATTATTGTGAGCTGTCTACCACACTATGTAGGAAATCTAGCCCAATTCATTATTCATTGTACACACTCAGTAAATAGTAATAGCAGTTATTACTATTGTTTTTATTGCTATTATATTATTATTATTATTATTATTGATGGTGATAATGATGATGAAAGAAAGATGACTACAGTCAAGACAAAAAGATCTTTTTGAACCCCAACCAGATTACCTACATTCAAATCCATGCTTAGCCTCTCCTTAGCTGTGTGCTTTAGTATAAGTTATATAACCTCTCTCTCCTCTGGTTCCTCATTGATAAAATGGGGAGATAACAGCAGGATTTATCTCATAGGGTTCCTGTGAAAGTTCAATGGCATAAGATATGTAAAGTACTTTAGCTCAGAAGCTAGAAAATAATAAGTACTCAAATATATGTTAGTGAACCCTGAGATCACCATTATTTTCTGCTACCACTTGCCTAGGGCTACTTAGGCGACAATTGCCACAATAATGCTCCATAACAAACACCCACAAAATTTCAGTGGCAAAAAACAATTATCATTTATTTCTTACTCAAGAGTTTGAAGGTCAGCAGGGCAGCTCTGTTCCTTGAGTCTCTCATCCCCCTATTGGAGCCAAGTCAGCCAGGACAGTCAGCCTCTTGGCAATTGTAGAAGTCCAAGAGGGCAAGTCCACTGTGCAGTTTCACATCAACTGCTTTTTGTTTTAGAAACTGAAAAGTTACATGGCTTTCGTGAATGGAATGCACATGGAAGGGAGGTAAAAGTGCCAGGAACTCAAAATTTATTGCAATCCATCTTTGTCTTACTTTTTTGGAAGACAATCATAGAAGGTATAACATAGTGGTGGAGGATAGAGAGATAGGCAAAGGTAAACTGACATTTTCAAGTATCTTCCATGCTGAACATAGTCTAGATTTCATTTCTTAACACAACTCCTTAATGAGATAAGCACTATTATCCTCATTTTATAGTTCAAGAAACTGAAGCACAAAACTTTGCCTGTGGCTGGCTTATCTGAATCTAGATCTCATGTCACTGTATCACCCACTTCTGGATGATGCTTGACCATTATAGCTAAGGTCACTGGGGTGGAAGCATAGGGCTAGGACTAGCCTTGGGAGGCAACTGGCCTTGATTTCTGACACTTTGCAGAAGGTCTTAATTTCTAGGTGGCCACATTTGTAGAATTAGAAGGATAATTAGAGGTTTTTACAAGTCACTCCTCTCATTTGGAAAAGAAACTGAAGTTCAGAGAAGTGACAATACCAAATGAATGGATGGTAAAACCAGGATTGGAAATTTATCTCTAGAGCCCCAGGGCCTTTTCCACCTTGGTTGGCTACCTCTTTAGTTTAAGTCTCTGATCCCTGTCTAAATGCAAATTTCCCTGGGAAGAGACTTTTATATTTAATGTGATTGATGGTGGGAAGGAAAGGACTCTGCTTACCTCACACTGAAACTGGTTGTCCTAAATGACTACCCCAGGTGCCTTTGTCAGAGTTCAGGTACAGGTGACCACGGCTTTGGTCTCAGCTAACTCTAGATGGTTAGCCCTAAAGACACTTTGTAAATCCTCTAGTCAAAGACACAGGTTTAAAAGGGTGGCCTTGAGGTCACACCACTAATTAGGAACAAGGGAAAAAAAAAAAAAAGGAACAAGGGAAAGATTAGACCCAGTTTCTCTGATCCTGGGAAGAATGTCAGGTCTTTTTATCCATTCAGACTATATTTGGGCCACACCTTCCCAAGTGTCCGAGACAGTCACCATCTTGCCTATTGAACACATAGACCATGTTTACTTCTAAATTAGCCTTGAAAAGCAGCCACACGTGTTCTTAACAAGGAAAGAGACAAAAGGAACCTACTTGAATGCATAACCCTGTGATTCATTGATTTTTGTCTTCCAATTTAATTACATTGCAGGAAATATTTGGCTAAGACATGACTGCTTATGAATCTACATTAATACCAGGATCAGGGCAGTTTCAGGTCATTCTTCCTTTTGATTCTACTTTTACTTCTAGAATAATATCACTTTTCCTGTCTCATTTGTAATGTGATAGCAAAATAAGTGATAAGGTTTAATTGTCTCTGGAAGAAAAGCTTTTAAAAATGTATTCTGTAATATGCAACATATTTAGAGCTTACGATAAGCAATTTCTCTCAGGAGGAAGTTTTTCAAGGAAAAAAAAAGTGACTCTAAAAGTAATTTCAGCAGCAAAGTAGATTAAATATCCACCATATTAGTCACAGAGCATTAGATGGAATTGAATTGACTGAGCAGAGGTCAAAGAGTGGCTAAAGTTTTTAGCCCACCAGAGGAGCAATAAAATCCAACCATACTTAAAATCATTAACTTTAAACCCTTTGATATGAGATCCAAAACCTCACTGCTCATAGCAGGAACTTCCAAACACCAAGGCTGGTAAAAGAATAAATCCCTTCAAGAGCTCTACATTTCATGAAATACTTTAAATGGAATCGAAGGCAATGGGAAGAAACTGGCTTTTCCAGGCTCTTCTGAAGAAAATAGAATTCTACAAGGCTTATTTGAAACAAACAAATAGACTTCTGGTCTACCCTCCCAAATATTTACAGGCAGATTTGTTCCCACAACTGAATGCAATATGTCAAAAGACTTCAAGTTAATTTCTGGAAGGAGAGGCAAACCTCAGGGTTATGAACTTTTCTTCTTTCTATTCACTCAGCCTCAAAAACACAGTCTAACTTTTCTTGCCACCACCACCACCATCACCTGACCAGCCCACCGAAGGGGGCATGAACTCGTACTCATACCTGAGGGGTGTTAGCTTCAAGTCTGTTTTGTTTTGTTTTTAATGACAAAGTGAGCTACAAGCCAGCAAAGGTGAGAACTCAGAGCCAAAGTGCTCTTGCACACTCAGGAGAGAAGCAGCATAGAATTTAAAAGCTGACTGGCAGATACAACTCAAACCTGAAGCAATGGGTGGCAAGCAATTAAAGATCCTGGAGAAACAGTCTCCAGTTAAATCAGTTCCTGAGAGACTACAAAGGACAAAAGAGAAATACACCTTTCCTAAAGGTTAAATAATTTATTCCTCCTTCCACTTCAACTCATTTGCTTACCATTGTTAAATGCACCATGTTCTGTCCCCATTAGCTAAAAAAAAAAAAAAACAAATCAATTTTTAAAATTCTATTAATGCTGTGAGTCATGTATCTGTAAATAATGGGAAATTCTCTTTAATGGTGGTATTGAGAAAGAATGAAGTACTGATTTGGGGGAGTGGAGAATTGGCTTTTAATTAGAATTGTATTTATGACTAAATAGGAAGTGTATTTGTTTCTGAGAAAGTGGGTCATCTAGATTCCATGTTCAGACTAATATATATTTGGGATAATGTTTTAGAAAAAGTTGGGTTCAATTTTTAAAAGCATGCAAATTTGTGAGACAAGGACAGTATTTGGGGGCACCTGGGTGGCTCAGTTAGTGAAGCATCTGCCTTCTGCTCAGGTCATAATCCCAGCATCCTGGGATGGAGCCCCGCATCAGGCTCTCTGCTCAGTGGAGAGCCTGCTTCTCCCTCTCCCTCTTCCTGCTACTCTGCCTACATGAGCACTTTCTTTCTCTCTCCCTCTGCCAAGTAAATACATGAAATCTTAAAAGGAAAAAAAAAAAAAAACAGAACAGTATTTGAAAGGGACCACATGGATTACAATGATGCACAGACAGTAACAGTTGAGCTTTTAACTAAATGAGGGGACACTGAGTCTCCATGTACGGCAGAGTTGGACCAGAGACAGAGGCATCCTTGTGTGGGTTTAGCTGTTCTTAGATAAGCCAAATGGCTACCACTAAGCCTTGCGGTGGGCAGAGCCACATGTAATATTATTATTTGACTGAATGCAGAGTGGGAAGGAATGGTCCTACCAAAGCCAGATTTCAGCAAGCCTGTGTATATAAGATATATACATAACATCTGGGAAAGTGTTCTAAAACCTTAGACAGAGAGCTTTGCACACGGGCCCAGTGCTTATAAGCCCCTCCTCATCTGTGTGATCTTAGACAACTGGCTTAACTTTCTCTTGCCTCATTTTTCTTATCTGCTAAATGGTGTGATAGTAATAGTTCTAATCTCATCTGGCTATTATAAAGATTCACTGAATTAGTATCTGTAGGCATGAGAGTAATGCCTGGTAAGTACCAAACACTGAATATTTGTTCTTATTAGCTCTTTTTTAAAAATAACTAGTGGATGCACATGGTACACATTTTTAAAGATCTAAAGCAGCACACAGTAAAAACTCAGCCACCTGTCACCATCCTTGGTTTCTGTTCTATTCCCTGGGGCAATCAGATTACCATAGTATTAGGTAACTTATTAGAGATATTATAAACATGGAACACCTGTGTGTCTATACTTTCTAAAAAAAAATCAATCATAGAATACCCTACATGTTCTTTTCTGAACTTTGTTATTTTCACTTAGTAATTCATCTTGAACATAGTTCCCTCACCATCCTTAGAAAAGCCCCATTCGGGATCCCTGGGTGGCGCAGCGGTTTGGCGCCTGCCTTTGGCCCAGGGCGCGATCCTGGAGGCCCGGGATCGAGTCCCACGTCGGGCTCCCGGTGCATGGAGCCTGCTTCTCCCTCTGCCTGTGTCTCTGCCTCTCTCTCTCTCTCTCTGTGACTATCATAAATAAATAAAAATCAAAAAAAAAAAAAAGAAAAGCCCCATTCATGTCTGTATCAATACACCAGATTTCTTTTTTTTTTTTTTTAATTTTTATTTATTTATGATAGTCACAGAGAGAGAGAGAGAGAGGCAGAGACACAGGCAGAGGGAGAAGCAGGCTCCATGCACCGGGAGCCCGACGTGGGACTCGATCCCGGGCCTCCAGGATCGCGCCCTGGGCCAAAGGCAGGCGCCAAACCGCTGCGCCACCCAGGGATCCCCCAATACACCACATTTCTTAAGCATAAGGGTCATGGCTTCTTAAGCAGCTCCTTATTGGTGCATGTGTAGATTGTTTTCAACCTTATGCTATCACAAACAATGCTTCCATGTCTGCAGGTATATAAACATCTTTGCAAACATATGTTTATATCTGTAGAAAAAAATTGATTGCAAGTGGATTTACTGGCTCTTACATAACTAATCTTGACATAACTGTCCAACTATTCAAAAGGAGATCTTCAGATGTGAATATATTTTTGTCTGATTAAAACTGTATTACAAACAAAAGGTATTATTTTATGCAGCTCAGCCAGTTGAGCATTCAACTCTGGATTTCAGCCTCACGTCATGTTCTCAGGGTTGCAAGATCTAGCCCCACATCAGGTTCCACACTTACCAGAGAATCTTTTTTTTTTTTTTCTTAGCAGAGAATCTATTGGAGATTCTCTCTCTCTCTTTCCCTCTGCTCCTCCTCCCCATTCAATAAATAAATAAATAAATAAATAAATAAATAAATAAATACTTTTTCTAACTTTCTTGTTTGGCAGATGAGGACACCAAAGACACACCATGATATAGCAGCAGTTGTATGTGACAGGGGAACACCTAGAACATCCAGGGTTCTCATTAAGTTTCAAGTGTCTGCCTTTTTTTTTTTTTTTAAGATTTTATTTATTTAATCATGAGAGACAGAGAGAGAGAGGCACAGGCACAGGCAGAGGGAGAAGCAGGCTCTATGCACAGAGCCCGATATGGGACTCGATCCCCAGTCTCCAGGATCACGCCCCGGGCTGAGAGCAGCCCTAAACCACTGAGCCACTGGGGTTGCCCTCAAGTGTCTGTCTTCGCATTAGATTGCCTCCTCCTTAGTCTTGGAACTTCATGAATCCAAATCAGAAGACAAGAAGCAAAGTTTAAATTTATGTAAAAGTAATTTTAAATGGCCTATAATTGGGGCCTTGCTGGAAAAGACTCCAATTTATGTATTTCATTGGCATATTGATGAAATAAATAAGGTTCTATATAAATTATGCTTATCAGTAAGCATATATGATATCAAAAGTCGTATCAATAATACCAACACTAATGGTTCTTCTCTGATGAGGTGTACAAAAATATTTTTAATCTCTTTTAGATTTTTAGAAAGAAAATATTTCATTTCCAGAGAGACCATACATGTAGTTTTCTGAGGAATAATTCGTTGAAATGAATATAGTAACGCTTTTCCAGAAACTGACGAGTATCTCACAAATAATGCAAAACTGAATTATCTACCCAAATTTAGAAATTCTCCCTCAAACTGTAATCTCCTCCAAGGTATGGTTTCCCAGAAGGTAATCAACAATCATCAGTTGTGTTTGTACGTCACTCATTTCAATGTCCTACATAGAAGATGACTTATCTAGAGTCGTAATTGTAAATCAAGAAATTGAATCTTAGCATTAACATCACACAATATAAAAAGTTTCACTCTGTGTAGTATAAATAAATACTTTTTATTAGACTGTTTTACAATAACATAAATTCATAGGTGATGAAAGCAAAAACATAAATAACCGAAATACACCACGGCATCCCTTAAGAGAGGCTTAGGAACAATGTTTAATAAATACTATGTATGACTACCAAAATGAGATTGTGGCATTGTTAATACCCTGGGACAGAACTCTCCATAGAACATCATTTATTTACACCATACACAAAACACCAAAGTTAGAAGCTGACATGGCCTCCCATAAAATTAGCTCGGCTACAAATCCCAAACCATGTACATGAAGTGACTAATTACTTCCCCTGCTTGTTTGGCTGGTATCATTAGGGCACATCTCATTTTACTGTTTTTGTATGTGCTTTTACATGTTTCTGCAATTTGATATTATCTGTTACAAACAGTCAGCTACTTAGGGGCTGCTTCCAAAGTATTTTATAACAAGCCCAGACGGGTGCTTTAATGAGCCTATTACAAGGGCTTCGGAAAGAAGAGGCTTTTGTGAGTCTCTTCCTGCCCCCTTTGGAGTTTAGAAGGTGGGAGAAAGCCGTTGAGAGGAGGGTTTAAATGAGCCTTTGCTGGCTGTTCCACCTGTGAATAGCACTGGTGTGTTGCAATTAGAAAGAGGGCGTGGCTCAGAGGGAGCTGAAGGCATTCCAGGGAGCATCTTGGGGGAGCTGACAAAGTGGCTGCCTAGGGCTCCCGACAGGGGCTGTCTCAGAATCTGAGCAGATTCTTGCTGGCACACCAGCATAAATTTGGACTAATAACTCTTTTCCAGACTCTGGTGCTAGTATACCAGTCTGCATCTCGAAGGACAGACTCTACCCCTGTGAATAGAGTTTGGTATGGATAATTGGATGCTGCATGCTAGTGAGAACTCCTTGGAACTGAGGTCAGACCTCTCAATAATCTACTCCTCCCTCCGCCCCTTACCAGCTCTGTGGTCTGTGGCAAGTTACTTATGAAACCCATTTGTGCCTCAGTTTCTTCATCTGTAAAATGGGCATTATAATCATGCCTCTCTCAGTTGTTTTGAGGATTAAATGTTGCATGTAAATTACTTGTTTTGCACAGTTTTTTTTTCTTTATTAACTGAGGCCATTCCCAGTACATATTAAGGACTCGTTGGGGACTGGATATATATATTCGTCCTCTCCTCACTGCCCACCAGAGACCAAGGTAAATGGTAGGTACTCAAGTGCATATTGAATAAAATTTCCAAGTGTGTTAACACACCACTGTTGGTTCAAACATACATACATACATACATAAATTGTAACACAAAAAATGTAGTTATCATTATTTAATTTATTGAAATATGATTCTGTGTATTTCCCCTTGGATTTCTCCAATACATTGACCCCGGTCAGAGCACGTAGCCCAGCCCTTTGGGTAGTTCCCTGCCTCAGGGAATTTTGTAGAATTGAAAAGAGATGTTCAAGAGTTCATCCTATATTTTGTAAAAAATTAAACCAAAGGTTCTACACTGAAATTTTCGTGTGTGTGTGTGTGTTAAGTTGAACTTGAGAGGCTTTAAAGTTTCAATTACTCTCCAGTTTCTAAAGTCCTCACAACTTCTTGTTTCACAGGATCCACTTCATTTATTCTTCTCACTGGCTTGCTTCTGAGTCAGCAACCCTGGGAGCT
The DNA here is from genome assembly GCF_011100685.1 of Canis lupus familiaris. Classification (NCBI taxonomy): domain Eukaryota; kingdom Metazoa; phylum Chordata; class Mammalia; order Carnivora; family Canidae; genus Canis; species Canis lupus. The sequence continues at coordinate 44,432,597 of NC_049224.1, forward strand.
CATGAAGACATGGTGTATCCTAGAGAGAGGGAAGAGAGGGATGTGCTGGCAGGGAAGCATGAAGCACAGATTTCCCCGAAGCTAAAGACACTAAATGTTAGGGGAGGTACCTCTGATGGGGGAGACTGTATCCCACCTGATGGCAGCAAGAGCTCAGAGGGGACAGGACTGCTCAGAGGCGAGACCCTACCAAATGACTCCTAGCCTCACCCATGATTCACCCCTGTCCCAAATCTAGTATAAAAGCCATAGAACCAGGACATCTGGGTGGCTCAGCGGTTGAGCGTCTGCCTTTGGCTCAGGGTGTGATCCTGGGATCTGGCATCCAGTCACACGTCGGGCTCCCTGCAAGGAGCCGGGTTTTCCCTTTGCCTGTGTCTCTGCCTCTCTCTCTCTCTCTCTCTCTCTCTCTCTCTGTCTCTCATGAATAAATAAATAAAATAAAATATTTTTTAAAAAGCCACAGAACCTCTGGACCGAAGTAACTGTAAAGAGGTCCTTGGGGGTGTTGGAACTCAAATGTGACCTGATGACCAGTGATGGGCTGCTGACAGGGTGTTCCCAAGGCTTCGCTGCTGTGTCACATGGCAGGACCTTAGGCAGCCCCAGAAATGGCAAGGACATCGGAGAGAGAATCCATAATGCCTGAGATCGCCTGACCACCAGCCCAGAGGAAAGACTGCTTGGGGGCAAACTATCAAAAAAACAAATAAAAGAAATGAAAACTATCTTATGCTGCCCCTCAACTATAAGTTTTAGCCAGCTCCATTACTGTCTTTTTGATGCAATGCATTCTATGCTGAATGAATCTTCTTTAATTAATGCTATATTTTAATGGGAGAATGTTGTAATAAGCTACTGTTTTATATGTGCGTTAGAGACCACATTATACATGAAAATCTTCAATATCAGACATTTTAAGGGTTTTCCCTGCCTGTAAGTGTTGTCCTGTGGGCCAACTGGCCAGTGGCCTTATTTTATTTGAGTAGGAAAATAATAATACAAATGTACAGAGATGGTAGGCAAGACAGGCATTCCCCACTTTTCCATGGACCCAACCAGAAGCTCCATCTTTTTTTCCTACTTGTCTGCCATGAACTCTTTAAGTTTCAGATTGTGGTACAGAAGCTAATATGGCAATACTTTCAGATCTCCTAACTCCCTGTGCATAACTCCATCTTCCCTGCATCTCACTGGGTACATGGAACTGGTGAGGTTTATCTGAATGAGAAATAATCTTTTAAAACAGGAAAGCTCAAAACCACCATTTGTCTTCAGATCGTCTCCAATGGATATTGGTGACTAAATGCTTTTCTACTCTCTTTCCTTCCCTGAGGGAAAGAAAACTTCATTCAGACCTTTGGCCCAACTAATGAAAATCTCAAAAAATATATTCTTGCTAATTACCCAAGTGATGGCCACTTCAGGTCAGATCCAAATGTATCTGCGCTGTTTGTTCATGACTAACCACTCACCATTAGGCTGCATATCATAGTTTGTTACAAACCAAAAAATCTTTTTTGCTATGCTGAAAGAGTGTTATTTCATATTCCCTGTTTTTAAGCTACATCACCACCACTTTCAGGAGAAATTGTGATCCTGTCATCCTTTCTCGCAGAAGAGACCTGGCACCATTCATCATGATGCAGATTCCCCTCCAGTAGTGACCCCATGAGGCAAAAAGAGAAATCCATTACCAGGCTCATTCAGGTCTTTGGCCTGCCTTCTGAGAAAGCCTGCAAGGATGAAAACCTCACTAACTATACAAGCAACTTAATTTTGATAGGTAATATTTGACCATTAGATAGCAAGCAGGATTTGCTCAACTTCATGATGTCCAAATTGTTCACCATCTCATGCAGGCTTTTTTCTTTTCTTACCAGCTAAATGTATGTGAAAAATAATTTCAAAGATACAAATCATCAGGAGAGTAGAGCCTGGTTCTCATGCTTAGATAAATATACAATCTCAGAAGTCAGAGGATTTGTATCAGTTCTTGAAATGGGATTGATTTAGGGTCTGAAAAACCACTGATTTGATTACTTTCTTCTTACACAAACTCATCAAAGAAAATGTCTTCTTCTAACCACATTGGGTTTAGTTCGGAGTGCCTTGTCCATAGTTGATTTCAACTCCTGTTACATGGTGAGAGAGAGCCACCATTTCAAATATTTGGCATGATTCATTAGAAAAAGTGCCCCAAATTGCCATAGGTTATTTTTGCACTGTGTAACAGTGTTTTCCTCCTGCAAAGATTAGTGTCTTTGAGATATATTGTCTTGCATCAAACATTATCTTATTGTTTGTTGCAGAAGCTTATGGAACACAGAGCAATCTTTCCACACAAATACATGAAGATTCACTACCTCAATTCCAAACACACAAACTTGAAATCTGTCCACCAGAATTTCTTCTCCTAAGTTTTACAGAAATGTGAAAACATTCAAACGTAGCCAACACAAGCTTCATTGGTTTGACATCATGAATAGAAATCAATGAAAACGACATCCTTTTCTTCTAATTGGGATGCAGAATTCTGTGTGGTTTGATTTTTGGTGGCACCACTTGCCAAGGCACAAGTCTGAAAATGACTCCTACCCATTGTCATACTGGCTTCCTCATCCCACCTCAATCATTCACTCGTGGGGCAAAATCATGGTCATTTTTAATTGCACCCACAGTTACTTAATTACTACAGTAATTGGTCACTTGTATCTTCACAATCAGAGGCAAATGCCTGATTTCCACTGCCAACAGCAGGTATAATTATTTATTAGCAGAATTTCCACCTGACATTAGAAATGACCACCAAAATAACAGGTGCAAAAAATAAAGTGTCTAAAATTTGGGCTGAATCAATACCTCATTTCGATAAAGGAGACTGGCAACAGAGAAAATAAATAATGAGAACTGTCTATGTGACCTGAAGAAATCTCTGCAGGAAATAATGAAAAGTAATTGTGAGGAGGGGTGAGAGGAGGTGAGGAATAGAGAAAGGAAGGTACAGAAAGAAGGAGAGAGAGGGAGTGAGAAAGAACCTACAGTCTTAGGGAAAAAATAATACCACCTTATCAAAATGAGCAAGCCACCTAATCAAAGCTAGCCCGACTTCCCATCATCTAAATCAGAACTGCCAGAATGAGGCTCCAGTGATCAATTTCTTTTCACAGATAACACAGGAGGAGAAGGCCTAACACCCAAGTACATTTTTCATCCTTAAAAACCAGCCCCTCCATGTCTGAAGGCTTTTCTTTCCCCCTAAAGATGTTGTGGGGCCTGGGGAACCACTTAAAAGTTCCTTGCTATGCTCGCCCAAGAAACACAAAGTGTTGGTGAAGGATAAACAAGAGGGCTTTTTCTTTGACCCGCTCTGCAGAGTGATGGGGTAGTGTTGTTAGTTTATGTGAGAGAAAATAGCATAGGCTTTCTGAAAACAGTGGAATTGGATTAAGGCCTTTGTACAAGCCTCAATGCTGAGGGGAATTAGCAAGAGTTGTAGGCACTTAAAGGGGCCCTCATGCTGAAGCTTATCCCAGATTTTGCACAATAAACATTTAAATATCAACGGTGTTTTGCAACTTGCAGCACTAATGTATAAACTTCTCTCTTTTGAAACTCCCAAATCCTTCCAAATGTCTGCAACACCCTCCACAGAAACATATAGGACCTAGAGCAGAAAACACCTAGTCAATGATGTAAGTCTGCTTTTTAAAAAGCTGTTTCTCCTTTTCTACCTCCAGGATCCAGAATGTTTTATAACGGCTAGCTAGTTTAAGGACTTCAGATGCTCTATGTAATTTTAATCATTCAACTTTCTTTCAGGCTTTGCATTCTGATCTTGCGGGAGGGGGGGTGTTGCCGGGGCGGGGAGGGGGGGTGTCCCAGGGATGGATAAGGATGCCTAGTTGAGTTTAGAACTGTTTCGACCAAGATTTTGTTGTTGTTGTTGTTGTTGTTGTTGTTTTTAAACATCAGAATCCAAAAAGGTATTTTGTTTTAGAAGGACTCCTTAGGAAATTTTCAAAAGAGAAAACCAACTTTGGAAGAAAGGAACTATTTTGTCTACAAGCCTGCTGCCTGCCTCATTGAGAATCCGCATATGCAAGCTAGTTCCCACCCCACACACTAATCTGATACCCGGGTGTCCTGACTGAGGACAGTAGACTGATTTTTGTAGCAAGAGTATCCAACATCAAACAGTTATTTGATCTCCCTGATATTAAGCAAATTCTATTTCTCTCTTTAAGAATTCCAAACTCCCAAAAGTAAAATCAGAGTGTTATAGAGCCAAAGGGGGAGAGAGACAGCTTTAATTCCTCTCTCTCCCGAAATTGATCAGAAGACAGACATCATATTTTGTTTTCTGAGAACAGGATATTTGCTCTTGCTTCCTGTGATTCTTCCTTTCAGTGCTTTGTGTAATCTGCGCCCTGGTGTCGTTTTTTAACATTTGCTGCTCTTAATTTCATGCTAAAGCAAACACTAGGGTTGCAAGCACATTTTTCATCAAAATCTACATCAGTAGTTTATGGAACTTAATGAATAAACAGATCCCCTTCTTCCTTTCCAGCATATATTGTCTCGAGATGATTCTAAGCAACTCAGCCTGGTAGTAATGTATTCCATCCAATTGAAGAGTTTGCAAGGAAATATATCTACAGTGACCCAACAGAGTAGTAAAACACTTGTTTGAAATTATTTTTTGTAACTGCGCTCATTTCATGCCTGAAAAGGCAGTGGTAAAAATCTCATTGCACTGGGGGCTGGTGGGGGCGGGGAGTATGGGGGAGGAGGGGGATAGGGGGGTGGCAGGCGGTGAGGGGGGGGGGTGGGAATGAAGACATAACTGTCCTGTCCAGCTCTGAGGCATGTTGAAGCAGTTTGCCTATTGAATTTGATACAATGATGTGTAGATGAATAAAGTTATCTCCGGTTCTGAATAGGATGGTGTCAGTGGGAGGGTAAGAGGGGGGAACTTGGAATCTGAAAAGAATTCTTTTTTTTCTTTTTCTTAAAAAAAAAAAAAAAGAGGGAGAGAACTTGAAGGTCAGGGTCCAGCTGCCCGGCAAGAGTAGAACACAACAAAATGCTGGACAGGCCCAAATAAAGACAACTATAGACACCCAGACACAGATATTGCAAAAGTTGCTTGCTTCAAGTAACTAATGTATTAACATATATTTCTATAGGCAAAGAGCTATTTCTTTCCTGTAGGCTGTCTTAGACACTGATGAAAACATAAGAACATGAAGAGCATCTGTAAAAATTACAGCTTTAATGAAACAGATGAAACAGGCCATCAAAGGTAGGAGAAAAGAAGAAATTTTAATGATTATGGCTTAATTCTAATAGATTATAATTATTATGATTGGTATGAACCAGTTTCTGACTGACATTCCATTTTCCCCCATTTAAGCTTTCATTTAAAAAAGGAGGGGGCAGGGGAGCCAAAAATACCCACCAGCCACTAATTATTCTCCAGGATTTGCTGCTTAACTCAATACAAGGCCTTTAATCAAATAGAGCAAAGAGATAAAACCTTTCAATGTGCATCATCACAGGGGTACACACTCTTCCTCATCCTGTTCTTTTTGTATAGGTCTAAAAAGTTATAGCATTTTGGTTTTTAACAATCCGAGTTCTGTGATACAAAGAGAAGATCTGAAGACTTTGCAGGTGGTCAGATGGATTAGAGCTAAAAGGTTGGGAAGTTTATGGCAGATCAACTTGATCTAATGTTTGTTATCTGTTCTCAGTACTGCTGGTGGCTTTTAGACTTTTATTGAAATGTGGCGGTATTTGATGCTTCCTTTGGTTAGATGATGCTCGTCTGTACCCTGATAAGTTTTTAGAAGGCAGAGAGAGTGATTTCTCTGGAGATGGAAGTGGAATAAGGGCCCCAAAAGGGTCTGAAAATCATGTCCCTCCTTGCCATGTAACAGCAGTCTCCTTTCTGTGAAGCTATACCTGCAAAAAATGTTCTCAAAATTATAGATTCTGAGGTGTTTTTGAAAAAACTTCTCTCATAACAAATTGATATCCAGGTTGGAAATATGCCACATGAAAGTTTTGCTTCTCTGTACTTTAAAGCAAAATAATAACTCAACTATGATGATGCCAGATTATAAAAATTCAAAATGTATATAGCATAGCATAGAGAGGTGTTAAGCCACTGTGTCATACACCTGAAACTATTGTAAGCTTTGTGTGTCAGCTATACTTCAATTAGAAGGAAAGGAAAGGAAAGGAAAGGAAAGGAAAGGAAAGGAAAGGAAAGGAAAGGAAAGGAAAGGAAAGGAAAGAAGGAAAGGAAAGGAAAGGGAAGGAAAGGAAAAAGAAAAAAAGAAAAGAAAAAAAGAAAAAAGAAAAGAAAAGAAAAGAAAAGAAAAGAAAAGAAAAAAAGAAAATTTCAAAGGGAATGGAAAATCTTATTTCTCTGCATTATGGCTCCAGACTTTATTCTAATTCCAGAGTAGAAATTTAGATTTAAATCCTAAATATTAACATAGTTTTTTTAGGGGTATTTTCACAGAGATTGCATTGCATTTGATATTTGCAATCAAGCCAAAAGTATTTATAAATTGAAAAGTACCTAATTTCAGTGAAAAACTGAAAACACAAATAATACTTCATAACCTAAATTATCTCACTGGCTGATATAACAGCCCTGGATACTTCCACATTTTACCATCACCTATACTAGAGCCCTATTCCGCAGTGGAAAAGCTCAGGACTGATCTATACATTTCACTGCATTACGCTATAGGATGGCATGGTATTTGAATCCTGACAGTGGTCTTACACCTCCACAGGGGGAAAAAAGCCAGAGGGATGAGTTTCTTCATCATGCACGTTGCTATTAGGCTATTGACACCCTATTGTGTGGTTGAGAGGTAAAGAAACGCAGGAGATTATTCAGAACGTGAGATCGTGGATGTTTTTTAAAGATGTCCCTACAGCAAGTAGGATTTCTCTCGTGTGGTCTTCGGGCCGCCAAGCGCGCTCTGGAGCTGCAGTTGTTAAAGGCGGGATTGGTGGCATGCTGTGTTTAATGCAACTCTTACCAACAACTTGCAAAGATTAGGAGACTGGCAGAGTGATGTCAATGAAAGTTTAAGGGCTCTGCTTTCTGAAGTTGTTCTGAGTTAATAATTAATGGATATCTTTCTTTGATGGTTCTTTTATATTTAGATGCAGCTGCCTGAAAATCAGCCACAAAGGAAACTTGATTTTGTTTGTCATTAATTTTGACTTTGCTTAACAAATGTTTTTGCGTGCCTTAGCATCATAGCTTTTTAATTTGGACTCGGTTTAATGTGGAGATGAAATCCTTGATTAACCAAACTGTTGTTAATTTTCAGGCATTGGTGATGGTGTGTTTTATGGAGTGAGGTCGTTCTAAGTAGTTTACCATCTTTCAGATGGGCTGAATCCAACTAACAGTTCAGTGGTGATGCTAATTTTGATGGACTATATTCACAGAGGAGTTCCTATTCTCCTGTAATGTAATAATTCATTCCCAGTTTCTTTAGCATGGGACTATTCTGATACTCTCTCCTATGCTATATTTTTTAAGACAACAGGGAGAATTACATAATTGCCTGCATAAGCAAATCCTAAATGTCTTCCCTCTGCATGTGTCCTGTCCAATAATAGGCAACAATTTGACCGAATTAATATGGGAGATACCGATTAAGAAAAAAAATTAAACTTTGAAGGGTATCCAGCCTTGAAGATATTCAACTAAACTGTTGCCATAAAATACATGTAATTTACCAGGATTTTTATTTGCACCAAATCCAATCTATCTCAAAGATTTCGGTCTGCTCTTAGAAATAAAACAGCAAATTTAATGTTTATGTAATGTGCATTGGATATACTTTGATAGAACCATACTTAAAGTCATTTCAAATGTCTTTTTTATGCCAAAACAATTCCTGTTGACTCATTTCCAATTTCTAATTATATGAATAATTATTTCTGAATCCCACAGTTCTCCTAAATAGCGTCTATTTTAACAACTGCAATTGATACTTCCATCAGTTAATATACTGTCTTGCTTCAGCAAATAACTAAACATCTGCTGGTTGCATTTACTGTCACTGAGTAAATGATTTTATTTAAAAGAAATCATGTAAATTAGAGAGAAGGACAGACTACACAATTTTCTCTTTTTCATTAGCCAGAGTTTCCTTTCCTTTAAGAACTGGTTTGATACCTGAAGAAAATTATTTGCCTTACCAGCTTTCTGTAACATGGTTAGGGAATAAAATTTGGTTCTAGAAAAACAACATAAAAATAAATTCTATTTGATTCAGGGTATTCCTTAATGCCCCAACTGTTGATATTTAATTAGTTAACTGGAATAGTTGAGATCTTTAATAGTTGTTGGTACTGGTGCTTCATTTAACTGTGTTATATTATGCTCTGTTATCTGACCATAGCCTTAGCTTTCAATGAAAGCTTTCATTCCCTAAATCTATATCTGCTACAGAAAGGGCAAATAGATGCTTTCAAGACTATTTTTCTTAGATTTTTTTTCCTGTAAGTATTTAAAAGTCTTTCTCTCAGCCCCTTCTAATACCTACAGATGGCATGCTTTCAAAAAAAAAACAAAAAACAAAAAACAAAAAACAAACAAAAAAAAAAGAAACCTTCCTCATCATTCCAACATTCCCTGTGCTATCGGTGATCTCCTGTAATTGATAAGAGCATCTCTAGCATGTTTCTATCTGACAGGTGTCAGACTCAAAAACCACAGAAGCACTGGGGTCATAATATACTTGTTCATGCCTCTACCTGTTTTCACTGAGAAGGTTAGAAAAAGAAACTGCTACTGTCTTCCTGGATGTGAGACTACTACTTGGGTTGGACTTGACAATACCTCAGAATGATGTGTCAAAAAGATAGGGGGAGGCATTTATGAAAACTCTCAAACCAAAATGCTGAAAGGTGAATGCAGAAGTACAGAGAAAACATATGTGAGGAGTTACTTTAATTAGTACAATCAATAATACTGGTTTGTTGTATTTTTTTTAAGACTCCACTTTAAAAAAAGAGAAAGCAAACAGTTACGTTTTTGTGCAAAATGTTTGTTTCACAATTCAGCAATTAAATGAATCTTACATAGATAGTATGGAAATGCTTTTTAAAGAATAGTGACACTTGTTGCAAACTTTTTCTTTTGGTAACATCTCATAATCACACATTAAAAGATACATTTTGTTCTCAAAGGGGTAATTTCAAGATCAATATTGCACAAATGATCAGGACTAGATTTATGGCTGGTCTCGTGTTTCCAATACTAAGGATATTTAGTACTCCATTTAGAAAAAAGAAAAAGAACACCAGGATATTTTAGAGTGACGTTTTGATGATCCCTGATTTAATTCTGTTGAAGTTCCTTTTTTAGCTAAAATGGAAATTGCCTTTCTCCCTGCTTTTGTCAAGATCTAGAATTCATTTCATCCTCAGTTTCCAAATTGTCGTGCATTTTCCAAGACTAAAAAAAATCATTCAAAAGAAATGTTAGAACTTCAGGATTATTTGCAGGAAAACAAGGTATACATGAAACGTGTATGTCTTCTAAAAGACTATGCAAAAAATTAAGGAACAAAAACTAAAGCACCACCAGGTTTTTATTCTTTTTAATCTCGAGAAAGCTTACCATGACATTGGAAATTATTCTTGCTGTTGATTCTAATAACTTTATCTAAAATGCCTGAGCATCTTTAAAACATGTTACTTGTTACTTCTATTAGTAGCCTGATGAAAATTCAAATCTGCACCTCATTATCTTTAAGTATAAATACACTTTCAATGGCATAACACCTAAACTGAGAATATATACTTCAGGAAAAATGAAAGGCTCAAAAAATACAAAAAAAAAAAAGAAAGAAAGAAAAATGAAAGGCTCACCCACATTCACTGTATTAACTTTAAGCTATAATGAGATTAAATATTGTTTTCTCTAAATTGATTTTATATATTCCTGCTGTTTTTACCTTATACTTTGTACTTTACTTTGTACTTTGGTTATGTTATCTTTTGCTCAAAAGAAGTCCACTGCTGGAATATTGGGGGTGGGGGTTAATGCACCATTTTCCCACTGTAATAGATATAGTTTTAGAATGTTTGTCCCTGAGTTTAAAATAAAAGATATGTTAATAAGTGTCCTATTCAAGACTTTCTTCTCCTACACTAAGAAGCTTGTTTTCATTTGACAAAAACTATTAATGCTAAAACAAAAATTGTTTTGAATTCATTTATAAGGGATAGACACCTACCTCTTTAGTTAAAATCAGTGATCCATTAAGGCTTTCTAGCTTTTTTCCAAGCTGTGAGCATACTGAGTATTTAAGTATGAATAAGAGTGAAGGTGGGGGGTAGGTTTAGCTAAATAAAAGATTGCTTGATATCTTGGGGTTCTTTGAAGAGTTTTATAGGCTTAGAGTTCACAGTTTGAATGAAGGACTTTTTTTAACTTTTATATATAGAAATTTGTTAACCTGAATTTCAATTATTGAATAATTAATTAATTACACTAATTACCTTAGTGGAAAAATTTACACAGTGAGCAACCTAAGTTTAACTCATAAATTGAAGTGATAGACTTGATATTGAAATAATTAATATTGATTCCGGATGTCAGCGATTTTTATTGTTTAACACAGAATGTTCACTTTTCATGAAAAATATTAAGGTATTTATTTAAGTGTTAAACTACCGAAATATCTTATACAAAGAAACCCCCAAATATTTACATGTTACAATGCTTTTGCTTTGGGAATTTGTTAATATTGGCACTCAAAAAAGTAAAATAAAATAACATAAAAGTGTTCACTTTAAATAATTTTTATGAAGAATACTGATTCTTGAATGCCAGGAATTTGAAAATAAAGTAACAGAGAGACTAAATGACAAAAAAAAATGCAATATTTGCCTTTGGAAATTTTGCCTTTTAGAAAAGATTTTAATAACATCAACATATACCAAAAATTCTATAAATTAAAGAAAGAAAAAATGTGTCATTTTTTACTGAATGTTACTGCCTGTTTTTTAAAAAGTTATTCTTTATTTACCTAAGAATACTTAAAGAAGTCTTCAAATGCACAAAGCAAATAAAATGAATTCAATCTTGCAGACTTCTATGAAATACTTTTACAAATGAAAATAAATGGAAGGCAAACAGAGTACACTTGTTCCAATATTGACACAAACCAATGAGAAACAGAAAATTTACTTTCATTCTGCACAGAAATGTTTCCCCTCCTAGCAAAACTCTCTGTCACAGTATTATTTTTAAAGGATAACCAGGATGTCATACTCTTCACTGGTTTATTTCTTAACCGTGATACTAACTTAGAATTTTAATAGAATTATACCTTTGAAATACCTTTCAATCTTCATTAACTACAACTGGTGTGTAGTCTGTAGCAATGATCTAAAATATAGAAATAGGTTCAATAGAAAGGATACAGATATACTTGAATTGTTTTTGCTAGATTCTGTTATTTACTGTGGGCTACAGAAACAAATAGTAATATTTCATGGTAATTTTCTATGATAGAACACATTTCAAAATCATAAATGACCTAACATAATAAATTATAAAATCAGACTCAAACTCATAAATCATTACTTTCTTTGCAATTCCTGCTATTGCCTTTTAAAATGACTGTTCCAAAATGCCAAATATACTGTAGCAAATACTTCTAAACTTTTATAAGCTACCTCCTCATTCTTACTGCCCTTGAAATAAATATTGCGGTTGAATTTTATCATATGGAATTATAATTAAGAAGGAAATTTTCTTCATATATTATAATAGAATGAAAAAAATATTCTCACAAAAAAAAATTTCTAATTTTGGTGGTCCATATAAAAATTGTGAAATCTGCATGAGCTTAGTTTTATTTTTATTGTAGTTTAGTCCACAAGCAAATAGAAATGTAATCAGGCATATATAAAATTAATCTTCTCTAAATCTCAAAATACTGACAATATTGACAGTGAAAAGTAAAGTTCTACTATAGTAAAATAAAGAAGCAATGTTGTTAAGCTCCAGTTATCATAATTTAATACCATCCAAGTAAATCCTAAATGTCTAATTAATTGCTTTGATTAAAGATTTCCAAAATAATTATTTAAATGATCCATAGAAAACATAAAGGACAATATTCTGAATTCTATTTCATTTAGGCATGCAACTTAAGGAAAAAGCATTTCTTAGAAATATACTTAAATAAATATTAGTGTGATGATTTAACTTAGCATTTGATTTGATTGATTAAAAATTACTTGACAAATAACAATGAGAGAGGACAAAAACAAAAGTATTTCTATTTCTTCTTGAAATTTAAATTACTAAAATAAAGGATTCCATGTTCAGATTGGGGTACTATGATATTCATTTCAATTTGAAATGGAGAATTTTTTTTAAATTGCATTTTTTTCATAAAATTTATTGTTATTAAATTAAGAAAAATGCTTCCTTGAGTCATGTGTTCAAATGCAAACTAAAGCAAAGTGTTTCATATTTTATAAGACCTAAGGCAGTGTATTATGATTTAAAGAAAAATATCCATATGCTTTTTTTAGTCCTGCTATTCTAGAATTATTTGGATGGAAATTATATTGTCAGGTGAAAACCTCAATCTTTAAGGAAATTTAACCCAATATTGAATTAAGAGTCTACTAAAATTAGAAACTAGTTTTCCTTATTTTGGTAGTCTGCACTACATTGGTATTTATTTATAAACCTTTTGAAATTTTTACAAACTGTAACCAGCACCAGTTATAGGTGAAAGTATTGACCAGTATTTTGTTTGTGGTAACTGAAACACAGTGTCAAAAATGTATATTTTAAAACTATAGTTCATGTTGGTTTTATTTTAATGTTTTTCCTATGTGAGCATAGTTCGCTGCAGATTGAAATTATTAAATGGCCCTTTATCCTACAGTCTATATTCTAAGAAATTATCAGAGATGTGAATTATGCCTCATGAACATTTTTGGATTTGTCAAATGATAACATAATACATTTTAACCAGGAATTATTGCCTCACGTATATGGGCAGATTCAAGTTAAATAAAATTTCAAAAAATAAAAAAATAAAAAACAGTTCGCTAAACTTAACTTTTTCTCACAATAGAAAGTCTTTATTATAAACTTAGCCGAGTTACTTAATCAGGAACGGATTATCTAATAATGAAGGAGAAAATTCTAGAATGAAAAAGAGAATAGAGTCTTCCAGAATTAAAAAATAAAAAAGCAATTCAATGTAGAGGGAATTTTCTGAGATGATAAAGTAATACATCTCCTTGGGTTGTAATATAATCTAAAAAAAGGATTACAGACATCTTTTAATTATCAGTAATTTTATAAATATGTTTGTGTTTACATATTATAGATATGTGTATATGAGTTTATATATATTTACAAAGTATGTTATATATTTGATATTATATATTTTTGCAATAGAAACAGTTAAAATCTTTAGTGTTTGAAGTGTGAAAATATTTTACGTTTAACAAAAATAAGGCTGAAATAAATCTTTTCAGACATTTTGTCAGGCTGGACTTAAATGACCCCATTGTCAACTGCACCTTCCTTTTGGAGCACATGTTGAACAGATAGATTTACAAAGTAAAAATTTGAGTTGAAAACACATCATTACTTGAGCTGAAGACTTTTCGTATTAGTTCAGTTTACTGACTTGGAGCCTATTAAAAAAGGAGAAAAGTTAGCTGCTTTCAAAGTACTGAACTGAGGATTATCATCATTTTGATGAGGCCACCCTACTATGATAGGGCAATGTAATCAGAATGTTGAATTAAGTCAAGCTCTAGTCTGAAAAGAATAAACTGTATTCATCAGTAAATGTTCTTAATGGGAATCCTGAAAATATTTCATTATTCCTAATTTAATTAAGAGGCCTTGAACAGTTAACTAGAGGCCCACATTCATATTCAAGAATATGTTATTAGGAAAACCATAAGAAATGGTACGCAGGGTACTGATTTCAACCTGCATTTTTTTTTCAATTGAAAAATGGCCTCATTAACTTTACAAACATTCATTTTGTAGACGGTTCTACAACTTTACAATGTCATTGGCTATATATTACCAATAGAAACCTTCCTAAACCAACATGTTAATTAAACATTAATTTATAAATATTTATACCGGGTTTATGCTAATATGAAGTTCAATCATATTGCCTTATCTATATAAATAATGGATGTGTGGACCTATTGATAAGTGTACCTCAGGAGCAGTGTATAACATTCAGAAAATGTTTGTAGACAAGCATTGTGTTGCATTATTTTCACTTGTGTGCAGAATCATTGCACTGAAGGATAATAGAACCTACACTCCAGGTATTTTCAGTATTAGAGATAATGCAAGCAAACACCTAGCACGGTGTGAGGCACATAGTAAACAGTACAGAAATGGGAGATGTTATTAGTATTACTAGCAGGTCCCTCTCCCTAATAGCACTAAGGTATCATTATAGCCCAAAGGGAATCTCACTCCCTCACACACATCTCCCAAGTAACTCCTCATACCAACCACACGCTTTATCAGTATAATTACACATTGCCATCTAGGGCTACACACAGCATTAAGAAGAAATCAGGGCAGGGTGAATGTATTTCAGATGAAATATATAAAATGGGCTCAGGAGGTGGGCCTGTGGTGGAAAGCACACACAGTGACAAACCAAAGCCTGAGTCCTTAACATAGTGCACAGCTGTATCTGTACGTGTTGGCAACAAGAAAGAATCGCATAGACTGAATGCACAAAGTCATGCTTTAAACCTCTCCCTATTTTGTTACTTGTTTTGCCTGACTTCAACTTGATTTGCTCCTTCTTGCTCTCTCTAATAAAATGGTGAGGGGACTCTGGTAGACCTGCAGGCAAAGGGTACTGGGCCACACAATCCATTTGGTGCCCTTTCTGATACAATTGCTCTGAGTGGCAGAGCAGGGTGAGGGGATGAAGCATGTGTATGATCTGATGAGCTTGGCTCAACTGGGGGCAGCTTCTCTAGGCAGCTAAATTAAAAACCTCCCTGCAATTTTGATCTTAATCACCCCCTCCGAGGCTGTAATTGGGGATGGTCACTTAACTCTCTCCTTCCAGATTCAAATGCACAGTGTCCCTTTACCTCACACATTTATTAGATCTCTCCAAAAGGACTCAGACAGCATTGAGCACATGGCCTTGCCAGCACAGTATTAAGACACCGGGGTTTGGGCTACATCAAATCTCACTAGCCTAATGCATTCTTAGGAATTCATATTTTTTTGTAACAGGTAGGAAGTGCCATCTCTAAAATAAAAGTGCCATAGGTTTGGGCTTTTTCAAACGTTGGTAATAAAAGCCCCTATTTATAAAATAACAAAAGACTGAATTGTATACATTAAACCTGTCATCTGTGGAATTAATTAAGCCCTTTAAAAATTGAAGAGCCCTCTAAAAATACCATGTAGAAATGAAGATCAAGCTGGAGAAAATCTAATCTTCAAAAAAATTCCACATGTGGGAACATCTGATGGCACTCTGAAAACCCTCAAGGAATGCAAGCCTATCTGACCACTGAGAGAGCCCGTCACCTCGCTGGTTCCTTTTGTGTTTCTTTTTTTATTGTGGAGGTATAAATTATTAGGAATTAGAGGCAAACGGGGGTGACTATAGGAGGGATCCAAATCTCAGGGCAGTCTGAAAGGTGATCATGGGGCTGGGAGGGGGATTAATTCTGTTTAAGCAACACTGACTGAGCTTGGCAGGCCTGGGAGATGCACCCATGAATGAGGCTTACTTCCTGCTCCTAAGGAGCTCACTGTCCCGTGGAAAGAGGGTGGGGACTCAAAGGGACACATCACTCAGACACCTACAGAAGCATACAGTAACAGAAACACAGGAGAAATGCAGAAAGAGCCAAGAAGAAAGCTAAGAGTTGCAAAGAAGTCCATATTTCAGCCAGTAAAGACATGTCAGAAATAAATAGTGGCCTCTCTCACATAGCTGTGCTTTAATTGACCCAACCGAGACTTGTAAAGTCATTTCCATGACCTCAAGGATGACCTACACAGCAACTGGAGCACTGTGGCATTGTGGTGGCGGTAGGAAGCCAGGTGGTTTCCCTCTGGCTTAAATCCTGCTACCAGGGTGAGAAAGCACCTGGGTTCAACAGGAATAGAGAGACAAATATTGTTGGAAGACAGTCCATCTCTGTTCTCAAGAAGAACCACTCTCTTGGGCGGAGCAGGTTCACGCACTGTTCAACAAGCGTATTGTGAATGCCCAACCCCAGCTGACTGTTTCTGAGAATGAGAAACTCTTTTTCCAAATGATTTTGAAGATAATCCTCAGTCACGCTCACAGGACAAAGTCAAGCCAACTGCAGGGAAGTTAGGAACCAGTATCAGCCCTGTGCTGGGAACCTGCGGGTCAAGCAGCCCCCATGGCTGGAGCTCATGACAGCCATTATCTCCAGTGACTACTGACTTGGTGGAACAAAAGTGTGACTCCGTATCTGCCTGGTGGGTCTACTGTGTGGATCAACACTCTGCTTTTCTGTCTGGTCTCAGACTGAGAACTTATAGACTGAGCCTGAGATATTCACAAGCCCACAGCACGAGCTGTGGGGAAATGAGGCTCTCGGTCCCTTCATCTGTTGAATATTAAAACTGATCAGGACCAAAGGGATCCCTTCTTCCATGTCCTCTGGAGAGGAGCTGCCCCTAAGAAGTGACTTGCCCAAATCAACAGCTCACAACTGGTAAATGTGAGACCAGGATGCATGAGGCTGGGATCCTTGCTTGATGCCCTTTCCACAACACAAAAAAGATCTTGTCGCTATTCTGGTTATTGCTAATAACCCATTCATTTAGCCCACTCAGAACCAGACACTCTCTGGAGATATGAGAGTGAACCTGTTGTAACTCCAGCCCTCAAAGAACTTGCAACCCAGTCGGGTGACACAGAAAGAACTGGAAATTGCGGTGAAGCATCTAGCCATGCATGGCACTGGTTGAGGCCTGAATAGGCAAAGTATCTAAGGGTTGTGTCAATTATAATGTCTCATTTTCTGGTTTCTACTCCTTCCTCCACTGGATATCGTGCCTGAGGATTTTCAGCTGTTCCATCCACACAGGGCACGAGGTATTCCTTAGTGAAGCAGACAATAGATGACCATGCATTTAGTGTCTTACCAGAGACACAGAGGAACAGGCACAGAGCATGAGACGTCCTTCCATATGGGAAGAGACCCAAGCTTAGAAGCCATCTGTAGATTGCAGCTTCAGCAAATGGATAAATACTGATTGGGGTTTTGCGTGTGCTGCTCAATCACAGAATGACCTGTGAAGACATCTGAGAGCAGAGGGTATACATTGCATATACCCAGTGTACTAGTTTCCCACTTTATTCTCCTCCCCCGGGGTCTCTCATTCCACAGAACTGTAGGAAATGCAGGACAGCTGCATACCTCACAAAGCATACCATGCAGAGCAAGCGCCCCGAGCAAAACAGCTCTTTGCTCTCCATCCCACCGTGTAGCACACACTTGAGATTATTGATGCCAAGTATTTCCTTCAGGAATTTTAAATGTCCTCCCACTGAGCAGCAAATCATATACCATCCAGAGTTCTGATGTGAGCAGCATGAGTTTCCTGAGGCTTCGCAGGAGACATATGGAAGTGGTGTTGCTTCCTTCACAAGTTGCCAGCCCAAATGCATGGACCATTTCTTCCTTACAAGGATATGTGTTTCTTTTCCAGAAAGTTTGCTTTATCACAATAATCTGGCAAGGCACATAAGCAAGTCAGTAAGTTTGCTACAAGGCTTCCTGAGGAGGAAGGTGCTGGGGGCTTTTGCCCTGGAGAACTGTCCAGATGGGGCACTTCCGTTCCAGATATGTAATGAGCTCTATTATACCCAATTCCCCTCTCCTGGCCTGAGTGATACGGGGAGGCAGCCCTGGCTCAATGATAGAAGACTCTCTGACCCACGGTGAGATGCCCCAAAAGTAAAGTGTGATGAGATGGGGAAGTTTAACCTAAGGGAACACCCAAGCCTGGGGCTGCCATTCACAGCTATACTCCAGAGTCCTCTGCAGCTTGGTACAAGCTGCTTTTGGTGTCTAGGAATGGGACTCAATGAGTACTGTTGTCATAGGATTTTTCTAGAAGCGTGAGTTTTTACAGGTGTCTCCACATTACTACAGAGCCTCTAGATGTTAGCCTAGGAGGGCAGAGACCATTGCAATTTTGTTCAGTGCGGCATTTTCAGGAAGAAGAGCAGATTGGCACTCAATAAATGTTTGATGAATATCAATAAATTGACCCATCCCCTCCCCTCTCCCATTCAAAAGACATCTGGTCCAAGATCAGGACATCCTCTGACTCTCAATTCCAGCTACTGATTTTCCCTCATTCGAATGGGAGTCACACAGAAGAGCAGCCAGTAGTTGAAAAACACAACAATAATTGGGCACAGTTCTATGATGCTCTATTTTAAGCATCTCCATCTACTCATTTAACTTCACTTCAACACTAAAAGGTAGGTAGTTATTATTTCCAGAAGAGGAAACTAAAGCAAGAAAAGATAATGGCCAAGAACACACAGCTAATAATAGCTAACACATCCAGGATTATGAACCCAGCAGTCCATTACAACACACCAATACTTTTTTTTTCTCAATACCAATGGCCTTTTCGGTATGCAGGAAACTTGGACCTTCTAGAGAAATCTTCTACCGTGAAATTGATGACCATGGTGTGTTCCTCAAATTGAAGAAGAGTGGGCGATGACGGCTCACTCAGACCTTTTCTTTACACATACCTCTTCGATTCCTTAGATGATGAGCTCTCAGTGGTTGGGGTTGACTGGCTCACTCACTCTCCTTCCCTCTTTCCTCTCTCTCTTCTAACTTCTGGTCTCACGAATCAAAGAAAGTGAATAAACACAGAAATGAATTTCAGGGTAAATATGGTGGACTTACTGCATGTATTTATTTTTATTAATGAACAATAAAAGTTACTTTTTTTCCTAAGGGAAAAAAAAAACTTCAAGGACAAGAAGAACTGAAAATGTTATAATAGCATGAAAATTTTCAAAGCTGTAAGGCAGATAGAAAAACAGCTAACACAAGAAAACAGAATTCTAACCCAGCATGGGAAAAGCAGATGATGGAAACAATTCATTTCAGGCATCCCCAAAAGGCTCAAAATTGGTGCTATATGATAGCTCTGAAAATAGGCATGGAAAAAAATAGGTGTTAACACAAGGATTAAATGAAAGAGAGATTTTTTTTTTTTTTTTTTTTTTAAGAAACATTCAGATTCCCAAATATTTCCCCATTTCTACACACTGGGGTGATGTGCTCCTCCTTCACCCTTGCAAAAGATGGGCACTCTAATCTTTGAAGAGAGGGGAAAAAAAGAGGCTTTAGATAGGGAAACATCAGACACATCTGAGGACAGGTATCATATGCAATCCAGGGGGAATCCCTGTGTGTGCTGTGGGACACACAGCCCTCCATTGGCTACAGGTCCAGAATGCTCACAGCTTAACCTTCAAGGAAGAGGTTAAAAGACTTTTCAAACAGGTCACTGCCTTCTTCCCAAAGGAAAGATTGAAAGATGCTAACTTTGGAGATTCCCCAAATGGGGAACTATGCCACACTAAAGCTTTCAAATGGAAAACCCGAGTCCACTATTTGAATTCCTTTTTCTTTTTTATTTAAGTTTTTATTTAAATTCCAGCTAGTTAACATAGAGTGTAATATTACTTTCAGGTGGGGATGCCTGGATGGCTCAGTCAGTGAAGCATCTGACTCTTGATTTCAGCTTGGGTGGTGGTCTCAGAGTCATGGGATCCAGCCCTGTGTGGGGCTCCATGGCCAGTGGCCAGTACAGATTCTGCTTGTCCCTCTTCTCTGCTCTACCCCTTAAATACATAAATAAATAAAATATTTTTAAAAATTAGTTTCATGTGTACAATATAGAGATTCAACACTTTCATACAGCACTCTATGCTCATCATGACGAGTGCCTTCCTTCATCCCCAACACCTTTAACCTATTCCCTCCCCACCTCCCCTCTGGAAACCATCAGTTTTGTTCTCTATAGTTAAGAGTCTGTTTCTTGGTTTTCTTCTCTCTTTTTTCCCAAACAGTTGCAGCCACTCTGGAAAACAACACAGAGTTTCCTCAAAAAGTTAAAAATAGAATTCCTTTTTCTTAAACACAAAGACAAAGGGAAATGATAGCACCAGGAAAGCTTCTGACATGAACGACAGGGATGAGAACACACAAAGAGAAAAAGCAACTTGGAGGGACAGAAACATTCAAATAAACTCTCATTCATATCCAAAAAACTCTCATTCATATCCCCTCAAACATAGGAGCAAATCATACAGGTGGGAGCAAATTAAAAATAATAATACTTAGCAAAATACAATAAAATAATATCCTATAAGGGAACATTTAGAAAAACTAACCAAAAATTCTATTAGAAATTAGAAGCCTAACAGTACGAATAAAAACATCAATAGAAGGGTTAAAAGTTGGGACACCTGAGTGGCTCAGCGATTGGGCATCTGCCTTCAGCTCAGGGAGTGATCCCCAGGTCCCAGGATCAAGTCCCACGTCGGGCTTCCTGTGTGGAGCCTGCTTCTCCTTCTGCCTGTGTCTCTGCCTCTCTCTCTCTCTCTCTCTCTCTCTGTGTGTGTGTGTCTCTCATGAATAAATAAATAAAATCTTTAAGAAAAAAAAAAGAAGGGTTAAAAGTTAAAATTGAGGACATGTAAAAGAGCAAAGCACAAAGATGAAAAGAAAATAAAGAAAATGTGTGAGGGGCACCTGAATGCCTCAGTTGGTTACACATCTGACTCAATTTCAGCTCAGGTCCTGGGACTGAGCCTTAAGTTAGGCTCCACACCTAACTTAAGGCTTAAGTTAGGCTCCACCTATCCACAAGATGAGCTTGTCCATCTCACTCTGCTCCTTCCTCTGCTTATGCTCTCTCTCTGTCTCTCTCTCAACTAAATGAATAAAATATTTAAAAGAAAATATATTAATGTTTCACATTTTCACAATGCGTGAACACGATCTACCTAGGGCCTTCAGTATCTAAGTAACAGAAGCTCCATAATAAGCAGAGATATTGGAAGGAAGTCATCAATGAAATAATTCAAGAGATTCTCTCAGAACTATGGAATATAGATTTCCAGATGGAAAGACTCCCATCAAATGTTAGACATAATGAATGAAAATAGATCCAAACAGGTGCATTGTCATGACAGTTCAGAATGTTGGTGACAAAGATAGAAGCCTACCATCTGGATTTGGAAGATAATGGATCACATAGAAAGAATGAGATATAGGAAGGACTTTCAACTTCTTAGCAGTAGCACTAGAAGCTAGAGGCCAATAGAATAATACTTTAAACAACCAAGAAAGAAAAAAAAATATCAACCAAAAATTCTGTTTCTGGCAAAATTACCAAATAAATATGAGTGTAAACATTGTCAGGCATGTAGGTCCCAAAAACATTTTCCCTCCTGGGGCACCTGGGTGGTTCAGTCAACTGGAGTCATGATTTTAGGGTCCTGAGATTGAGCCCTGTGTTGGGTTCTATGCTGGATGGGAAGTCTGCTTAAAATTCTCTCCTTCCCCTCTCTCTGGCCCTCCCTCCTCAAATAAATAAATAAAATCTTAAAAAAAAAAAAAAAAAAAAAAAAACTTCCCTCCTATACCCTGTCTCAGAAAGCTACTAAAGGATGTGCACTAGTAAATCAAGGGAGTAAACCACGAAAGAGAGAGATGAAGGACAGAGAAAACAAGATCCAAGAGCACAGAGAATCTCCAGAACCTCAAGTGAAGGTTGGTGGGTTGAGAACTGAGTCCAAGATAGAAATGGCAACCATCCCTGAGGAGGGCAGCTCCAGAAGAAAAGATACAAGTAACAGAACAGACAGTATATCTGAATGTCTTTAAAAAAGTGTTTGCATGGTCTTAATGACATAAACACTGGATTCTTATCTAACCAAATCTTCAAAATAACTATATTGGAAGAATGAAAACACAGGTAAGTTATGAGTTAGCTTAAAACTGAAAAATCAAGAAACAAATATGCCTTTGTGCCAGTTAAAAATACAGAATGAGGGATGCCTGGGTGGCTCTGTGGTTGAGCATCTGCCTTTGGCTCAGGGCATGATCCCTGAGTCCTGGGATTGAGTCCCACATTGGGCTCCCTGCATGGAGCCTACTTCTCCCTCTGCCTGTGTCTCTGCCTCTCTCTCTCTCTGTGTCTCTCATGAATAAAAAAATATTTTTTAAAAAATAAAAATATGGAAATATTATCAAAGATAAACAGAAAAGTCAAGAAAGTGGCTCTGCTTCTGGGAAGGAGAAATGTGGGGGAGGGACGGGGTACTGGTTTTCCTAACCAACCTTGTCGAACAACTATGGCTCTGTTAAATTGTGTGCGTATGTATCTTGACTTTTTAAAGAAAGAGAGGCATTGTACTTCTGAAAATAAATTGCTGAAGATATGACACTAATAAAATACCAGCAACTCTCAAAAAAAACCACAAAAATCCTTGTATTGGCAAGGCAGGAAGCAAAAGCAGAAAAGGAGTGATCAAAATTTGGTTTAAATGACCTCAATAGAGGTGCCTGGGTAGCTCAGTCAGTTAAGTGTCTGCCTTCAGCTCAGGTCATGATCCCAGGGTCCTAAGATGGAGCCCTATGTGAGGCTCTCTGCTCAGTGGGGAGTCTGTTTCTCCCTCTGTCCCTCCCCCACTCATACTCTCTCTGCCTCTCAAATAAATAAATACAATGTTTAAAAAAATAAATGACCTCAACATCAATTGAAGGTACACCTAAAGAAAGATTCCTTGGCCATCCATGCAAAAGAAGTGGAAACCTTCAGGAAAGAGGCAGGAGAATCCCCCATCTCTCATGGCTTGACTATCCATCCAAATCATCTTTAATGCCTTTTTTTTTAAATTTAAGATCAATTAATTAACATATAGTGTATTACTAGTTTCAGAAGTAGTTTAGTGATTCATTAGTTGCATATAACATAGCAGTCATTGAATAGATTAGGAATCGCTAACTAGCACCATTATATATAATTTTATATAATTATATAAACATAATGGTGCTAGTTGGCGATTCCAAATCTATTTCTACAGAGAGATTTTAACCTGTTAGCAGCTTTACTAAATAAAACAAAGCCTTGGATCTCAAGAAAGCTCCAAGGTGTTAAAAGACAAAATATTCCCAGGATAGCTTTTTCTCTGTGGGGGACAACTTAAAATATGTTAAACGGAATGGGGGAAAAGCTCCTCTGTTCACAGGAAATAGTGTTTCTGCCATAGCACAGCCTACAGTGCCTTCAAAGATAATCCAGGTCTTACTCTGTTTTACCTCCCAGGGAGGTAACCTGCAATCCCTCCAATACTGTACATCCATCATGTACATACATCATGGCCCTCGATAGTCCTTACTTGGTGAAAGGATCCATATTACCTGCCCAGCATTCCACATCACTGGCATCTTCTTATGCCCCATCCACTGTCTCATCACCTACCCCAAGAAAGTGGGTAATTATGACATTGATAGGACACTAGTGAGAATCAGTTATCATTAAAAAACAAAAAACAAACAAAAAAACAAAAAAACAGACTAAAACACAATAACAAAGACCTGCTGATTTGGAATCACTTGCTATAACCATACCTCATTCCTCTCACTCCAGAAAAGCAATGTCAAATAAATAAGGAAGTGAGAAACTTTATCATAGTATGACCAAGATATTACTAATGAATTACTAGAAACATACCCCAACATATGCCCCAACAATGGGATTGAGAACCTTTCCTGTGATATCCATACAGATAAAGTCCAATACTGACAGCATCCCTTTTATGTGTGCACCATTTTAATATTTGAAAACAGCTTGCCAGCCCAACCCAAAGAGTCATCTTTGTAGAGAGGTATTTCTTAGAATTGAGATGGTTCCCAATATGAGCCTTTATGAAGCCTTATGAATACATTAAAAATAGTATTTTATTTTACCTAATATTTGTAATTTTTTCTAACAGTCTCCACTATTAATGGATCCACTTAGGCTTAAAATAAACTAAAGACTACATTCTTTCTAATAGTTCAGCTACTATTGACTTCTCCCTCCTGCTTTGATACATCAGTTGACATTTTTATTTTATATCTAAGCTCACATTCACATATTTCCTTTATAGAATCTGGTCTTGTAAGACTCAGCATATTATCCCAACCTGTTGTGATTAGTTTTTGTCTTGATTTTTCTGAGCCTTAGATCATGCTCGCATTTGATAAGTCCATGTATATCCTTAATGATAAAGTGGATGTTTTGGTCAAGGGCAGAACCAGGTGGCCATCCGCTAAAGACTTCTTTTTGGGTGGATCCAGTTTTATCAATCAGCTCTTTTGTTCTAGAAACATACTCCACTCTTGTAGCTAAGCAAGGAAGCCAATCAAAAGATGATAAGGCAGAGGGCCATGTCTCCTAATTACTTCCCAAAGCAAAGTCTTATCCAACTATATCCCTCTCTTCTTTGAATACCCTATGTCTGGGTGGTCCCTTTTCCTGTACTTCTAGATTGTTGCATTCCATTGTTAATTTTTTGGCTCTTTTCCCTCTTGTTCTGTTGTCACACTGTGATGAAGCATTCTTTCTCCTGATATGGAGCTGCTTTAGATTTCTATCCTAACAGTTCATCTCTCATGACATAACGCTTAAATGCTCCATCTTTGAGATAACTTCCCCTCTCTTGTCTGTATGTCTGTCATGGGGAGGTAGCAGTGCCTAGTGGTTAAGAATATCAACTGCCAGGGGTGCCTGGCTGGCTAAGTCAGTAAAGAATGCAACTTTCGATCTTGGGGTTTTACTTGTGAGCCCCATGTTGGGTGTAGAGATTACTTAAAAAAAAAAAAGTACAGACTCCTGAACCAGATGACCTAAATTCAAACTCCGGCTATACCCTTTACTGGCTTTGTGACCACTTACTGGCTTTGCACACTCTCTGTGCCTCCGGAATGTTGCTCAACACTTTTGACTATCTCCTAATGCATCACCACCACTTCCGGGCATTTTAGAGGCACAGGTCTTTCTCAGGTCGGTAGGATAATGAACTTCAGCTTCCTTCATCCTCTGCCTGTTGTTTCAATTAACTTCCCAATCCCGTTTAAGTAAATGTTCATTCTCTATGAAATTTGGACACTTAATAAGCAAATGCATCTTTATGACAAGTTTCCATGTCCTTCTTGCCAGCTGGATTCTGCCCCTAAATTACTTTTCTACAGAAATTGGGGAGCCACCACTGATCAGTAGAAAGTGCTTTGAAAACAGGCAGAACCTGTGTTTGAATCATGTTTCTGCATTCAGATCTGCACATTTTGGAGCCAACCAGCTTCTTGCAAATGAGGCAGAGAATGATTTGGGTTCACATACAATTCCAAGAGACTTAGCAAGGCACATTTCCTTCCTTTACCTTCCCTTCCCTTCCCTTCCCTTCCCTTCCCTTCCCTTCCCTTCCCTTCCCTTCCCTTCCCTTCTTTCTTTCTTTCTTTCTTTCTTTCTTCATAAGAGACACAGAGAGAGGCAGAGATACAAGCAGAGGGAGAAGCAGGCCCCATGCAGGGAACCCGACATGGGACTAGATCCCGGGTCTCCAGGATCAGGCCCTGGGCTGAAGTTAGCGCTAAACCGCTGAGCCACCCCGGCTGCCCCATTTTGTTTTCAAAAAAAAAAAAAAAAAAAAAAAGGCTGGAAAGCTTTAATTGGCCATATGAAAACTGTATTTCTGCATTAACAGGCAGGGCAAATTAATTCTAGGAGGTTATTTGATTCTGGATCTATAAGAGGTTCCAACACTTATGAAGATAGAGACGATGATTCAGAGTTTTAAAAATGGAACTAGGAAGGAAATGTTCTTCTGGGAGGGCTGAGCCTACAAGGGCTCCAATAGTGGTATATATCAAATAAAACAAATTCTTATCCCTGCAATGTCCAACAGCTGTTTGCCATTTCCCCTAAAAGCAGCGGGAAATTGGCTTAAACTGCAAGGATTTGAGTTAGACATACGGAAAATATTCCTGACAGTAGGGGTTGTTCAACAATGGAACAAGTTAGCAATAACAATCGTGGAATGGGTTTCCCAGGGCTCTTTGGACATTGTACTCCATTTGTCTGGGAGGTTTTCATATAACCTGGCCTATGGGAGACCTCCTAGGATCCTTTCCAGCTCCCTGGTCCTTAATTAGTTCAGCATGCTTTTGCATTAATAGCATTATAATCCTGGCCACAACTGATTAAAGGACAAAAATCAATTTCTCACTCAAATCCCCCAAACAAGAAGGTGTTTTGCTCCCCCATCCATGAGAAATGGGATGGTCCGCACGTTTTCATTCATATGTTTTTAATTTCTTCGGGGAAGTTTTAAAACGGAGATTACCATAAACCAAAGTTTAGCCTAAGAATATATTGAATTATAAACTGGTGGAAAGGCTGAATAGAGATGTATAATGGAAACATTAACAGAGCTTTAGCAGTGATGGCAACAGCGTGTCACTACAATGCAGGCGGAATCACGTTAAAGTAACTGCTATTGTAGATAAGGGGGTACTGCTCTTAATAATGGATTTTTCATGCATTACTTCGATGCTTTTAACGTTTTTTCCATCATGAATAGTGACCTTGGAATAATGCGAAGAACCATATTTAGTATTTAACCTAAATACCAAATTTAAAGACTTAAATAGATAACACAAAGGGCTCGATTCCATGCTGCTGAAGATTATGGAAGGTTGTAAAATGCTTCCACAAACTCCTATGTAATGGAAGTAAATCTTTTTTTATTGAAAATATGCAATGCATAACTACCTCCTTCCAACCAAGCCAGGAATAGTTCACAGATATGGAAAAAACTGTAACTGAATTGACAGGTAGATACCATGCAGGAGCAAAGAGGAGTGGGAAAAGCTTGAACCTCCTCCCAAAAATTCCCATACCATGCTCCTCACAAGCCATCCTGAATTTTTTTTTAAGATTTTATTTATTTATTTGAGAGAGAGAGCATACAAGCATGAGCAAGGGGAGAAAGAGAGGGAGAAGTAGAAACCCCGCTGAGTGGGGAGCCAGATGCAAGGCTCAATCCCAGAACCCTGGGGATCATGATCTGAGCCAAAGGCAGATGCTTAACTGACTGAGCTACCAAGGTGCCCCCTAAATATGTTTAAAGCAAAAATAGTGGACTTGTAATCATAGCCTCCAGTAACTTCCCCTAATCCTTCTTCTGACCAGATTACTTTCCTAAGACTCTCCATCTAAATTCTAAAACTGCAGTGTGTATCAAGGTAAACAAACAAACAAACAAAAATTAAGCAGGTATATATTTATCCTGGTCCTAGAGAAGTTGAAAAGTATGGATTTAAAGTTTGTTGACCCATGCCACTTCTGTTAAGATACTTGAACATGCTTCTCCCCCCAGCAACTCACCCGTCCTCTGTGGCCAGCATACTTGTCACCCTCCATTTCTCTGGGTCTGTCTCTGCCCTGATCATGCTCATCTCACTGCCTGCGCTAGTCTCCTTCTCTCAGGATCAGGAGGCCAACCAGCAGACCTGATAAGTTTGCCAGTCCTCTTGTCTGGTGGGAAAGAGGTAGGCAACTGAAGGGCACATGGTGTGAACAAAACTGCCTAATGTTAAATGCTATCAGCTCCACCTCATCTATGAGTGTTTGGACAGCATATGTGATCTCTTCGCTTCCTTGTATCCATCTATAAGATGGAGATGGTAACACCACCTATTTCTTAGGGTTATTGGAGGATTGATGAATTAATACACATAAAGCAGACAGTGACTGCACAAGTAAACACAATAAATGTGAGCATTTGTCAGACATTCAGGAGATAAGACCTTGGCTTCTCCAACAGTTTAGGACCACATTGCCAGAATTTCAGCCCAAGGCAAGCAAACCAGGGAAATCCTTAAGACAATGGATTCTGGAATATAAGTAACCAGTGCTCTGCTGATGAGAAGTGACTGGAGAAAACTATGTAGTGCTTAATCGTGAATACATGTACCAGTCTGGGTAGAAAAGAAGAATTTTCACCAACAAAATCCATCACCCAAATGATCCCTTCAGAATAACCTTAGTTCCAGCTTTGGCTCCCTTCAACCTGAGTGACTTTGGACTAGTCTGTTGGCCTCTCTATGAGCTTCATTTTTCTAATCTGTAAAGTAGAGATGATACTGATCTCACTGGATATTTTAGGAAGTACAAAGGAAACAACATGAATGGAAGGAGTTATATCAAAGGATTATAGAGAATGAGATCATTTGCCATATTGCTACCTTTTTATTGAAACTTCTACCATTCCTTCTTTGTCTAATTTGTGTTTTGGAGCAAATTGTCTTTTTCAAAAAACTGAGTGTTCTTTTCTTGGTCTGATCATCTCCGAATTTATCCCTAGAAAATCTACCTTTGCCTCAAGAACTGTATTTGGAAAATTCTCGTCTGTTATGGGATCCAGGGTTACCTACCTCCCCTCTGCCTGTTTCCCTTCACTCTCCCCAACTAAGAAGGAGAGGCTGTCTCTCATCCTAGTACAACTTTTCATAGGTCATTATTGATTTGATTTCCTTTAAAACAAAAATAAACACCAAAAAAGAAAAACTTTATCTGAAGAAATAGCCATGAAGGCGTTGGACTATCCTAATAAAATAATAGTACCTCCTCTTCCCTAGTTGCCACAGGTCATCACCTGAAAAACAATTCTAAACATGAAATTCTAGGGCACCTTGGCGGCTCAGTCAGTTAAGTGTTCGACTCTAGATTTCGGCTCAGGTCATGATTTCAGGGTTGTGAGATCAAGCACCACATTGGGCTCGGTGCTCAGGTGGAAGTCTGCTTGAGATTCCCACTCTTTCTCTCCCTAAACCTTTATCACCACTCTCTCTCTAAAATAAATAAATAAATCTTATAAAAATTTAAAAAAATAAACTTTAAATAAAAAAGAATGACTAACACTTAAAAGAATAAGTTTTATTTTTTTATTAGGGTATAATTAACATACAATGTTAGGTTTGTTTTGGGTGTACAGCTTATTGATTTAACACTTGACATACTCAATGCTCATAATGATAAGTATAATCACGATCTGCTTCATTATGTTATTACAGTATTATTGACTATAACCATGTTGTACCTTTCATCTCCATGACTTACTTATTCCTCAGCTATAAGTTTGTATCTCTTAATCCCCTTATCTATTCACCCATCTCCCCTCTGGCAACCACCTGTTTATCATCTACATTTAAGAGTATTTTCTTCCTTTCTTCTTCCCTTTCCTCTTTCTTTCTTTCTCTTTTCATCTTTTGTTTTTCTTTCTTTCTTTCTTTCTTTCTTTCTTTCTTTCTTTCTTTCTTCCCTTATTTGTTTTGTTTTTAAGATTGCACATATAAGTGAAATCCTATGGTATTTGTCTTTCTCGGTCTGACACTTAGCACAATACCCTCTGGGTCAATCCATGTTGTTGCAAATAGCAAGATCTCATTCTTTTTATGGCTAAGTAATTATCCACTTATATATAATTATATATACTTATATTATATTGTAATTATTAAATATATAGTATAATTATTAAATATATAACATCTTGTATTATATATTTATATTATATATTTTATATGTTTATTTCCATATATATAATTCTGTTATGTATATATAGAGAGATTACATTTAAAAATCACAAAGAAAACAACACAGAAGGTGGATAAAGGATCAGATAAAAGGGACCCAAAAACATCTTGGAAAGATACAGTCTCCAGGGAGGCTCTACAAATCCCCATTCCTTCCAAGTTCACTTGACTACAGACCACAAACAGGATCAGACAGGCTATTCCATATATTTTGCAAACTGAGGTAAAAGAACAGGGCACTGTTCCAAGTACCCAGATATTCTAGGGAAAGATAGAGTGGGAATACAGGGTGGAAAGTAACAAGGTGAGAAGGAAGAAAGAAAGGAAAAGAAAAGTGCATAAAGGACACAGTAGCTACATTTATTGAGCATTTACTATGGGCTAGGCATTTTCTTTTAATCCTTACAATAATCCAGTGAGCTAAGGATTTTTTTTTAAGTAGGCTCCATGCCTAACATGAGACTTAAACCCATGACCCTGAGAATAAGAGTCAGACCTCTAACAACTGAGCCAGTCAGGTACCCCTGAGCTAAGGATTTTTGTTATCCTTTCTGGTGAGAGACTGAGGCCCAGAGCTAGTAAACTGTGTCTCCTGAGATCTGGGAATCTAGATCTGTCTTATTTTGAAGCTGGTCCTCTTGACCTTCTATAAATGCCTACTCAGCTTAGATGTATGCTCAGCCTTTCATATTTCTTAAAAATAATCAAATTAAGCATGCACACTATCACAATCCAACTTTCAACTACTCAAAGAAAGAAAGCAGCTAGCAAAAGTAAGCTTTTGATTAAGCTGGTTTAAGAACTTGTTACTTTGATTTTCCTCCCTGTGGAGTGAGCACTCAATAACACACCCTCCAGAATCACACCCCCTCTCTTTCTGACCCACCTTACATTGGGTCTCATAACTTGCTTATCTATGTTATATTTTTTCAAACCTACTTCAGGAAAGCATCAGGCCAAGTGCTCAATGATACCACTTTGTGTCCAGACCACTCTTCCTTCAAAAGTCACTTCCTTCTGCAAAAATCTCTGTGTTTGCCTCCACACAAAAGCTGGGAAACCCAGGAAGACATAAGTCAAATCCACCTCCACCACCCGGTGTACAACCTTGAGCAAGTTCCTTGTTAAAAGTGACTCCTCGCTTTTTAAAACGGGCATAACGCATTAGATCTTAAGATTAAATGAAACAGTATATAAAAAGTCCCAGGCATATAATGTGCTCTGCTGGCCATGGTGAGGCCTGATGACTTACTCTACAAAGATGGCATCTCTTCTGGGACCAGAATGTTCACACTATCTTTCTTCCCTGGCCAGTATTGAAGCAACCCCACTAACTTCTGGCTTTTTATGTAGCCTTTTCTCAGGTCCCATGTTGGTGGTATATAGTGTCCCTTTTGAATATGAAGACTCATTCTTAACACAAAAAATTCATTGGTGTCTCATAGGATGATATCTGTTGGTTGAGAAAATGGCTGCTGCCAGACCTCTTGGGAATCTTGCTCTTTGTTTATCAAGCCCCTTCTGTTCAGAAATTCTCTCTCCATACACAGTATAAGAAAATAGGTCTCTATTCACCAAATAGCAGTCACATTCCTGTTTTATGTTTTGCCTTCTGTTAAGAATTACAAGGTCACCTGGATTGGTCTGTTGGCTATTCTGAAACTCCCCTGTTCAACTTTACAGAAAATGCCTTGGTTTAGAAAATGCCTTGGTTTACTCTCACAGATGGTTCATCATGTCCATTGTTCATGAATTTTTAACAGTTTAATACTCTGAAAACAACTTTATTTCCCTTTATTTTAAGTTCCTGGCAAAGCATGTGGGAAAGAAAAGATCTCCCTTGACCCTTTGTACTTACAACACAGACATCCAATAAACATCTACTAATTTGGTTCATAATGTTGAGATTTAAAGGAGGTATTTGCATTCTCCATACATGCCCAACACTTTCCCAACTCTGAGTTTTCTCTTCCTTGAGGTGTTTCTCTTCATGGTCAAATTCAGTCAGTGCTTCTAGGTGCTACTGCTCCAACACCAGCTCCTCTACAAAACCCTCCTCCCCTGAATTCCTGGCAGCTTGCCTCTAAGCGTAGCCAGGACTTTCTGTCCCTAACCACACCACATAGGTACCAGCTTATAACTCAGACCCTGGCATCACACCCCACTATCTTCATTATTCTCCATGCACCCCCTGCTTTCGCCCCTAATTTCCTCTGCTCTGCTTGAATCATTTTCTCATACTCAAAAGTTTGGTCCCTGGGTCTAGGCATTATTTTTCTCTATGTTTCCAACATCCAAGGGTACATTAGATACTAAACCATGGAGTCCTGGAGGATGGTGACTGGCTAGCATCACTTTCTCTCCTTGAGACCTCCAAATGCTTCTCTATATCTCCACTTTCCTTCCTGCAGACAATATCGGCATTTTGCTTACAGCAAACAACCTCAGGGTATTCCAGGCCCCTACACCCACATAGATTCACAGGTAAACCAAATACAAAGTAAATGGAAAAGAGAAGGGCTTATATTTCCTATTACCTCCACTATCTGATCATATTTCAATTCCAGACATGTTTTCCATTGTTATTTCCCTGGCCCAATTAGGTTACTGGATTAACAAGGCAAAGATTATGGATATAAAGTCCAGTGTCCCTGAGTTGATATAATATTAGGATCCTGAACAGTGGGTCCCAAGGATTTCTCCTACCCACAGGACTGAAATGATGAACACAGAGTATCATTAGACAGATATAGATATAGATACGGATCCCGGCCATTTATTTTCTTACTTGTTGCCCTAATACATCACACAATTCGGGAGCCACTTTAGTGGTTACTCAATCAACAAAGACCATCAAACGCCGGTATTACATTTTACCTAATTGCCTCCCTCTTTTTCGGAGGCTTATACTCCACAACCTCACAGCATGCTTTGACTAGAAGGAAGGGGTCAAGGTGCGAAGTGACTGTGGTGTTAATGTAGGTGTCACATAAATGCATTAGCTCTGTGGACCAAATAAGGGAAAATATTTTGATGAGAAAATGGCATTTAGAAGTGTTAGTGCATTTAAAACATTTTCCCAGTGTGGTTGCATTAGCAGACCTAAACAATCAAGGGCCAGGAGGCGTTGCCGCAGGGATTGTGAGCTTACAAAGTTACCCTTGTTCTGACACCTATTAATAACCACCTTTGGAGAATTATAAAGCACAGTGAAAACTGAATTGTCTCTGTGCCTGCAAATATTCCACAACTGTGACTTATACAGACCAAAAAAAAAAATCTATACAGTATATGTTTATTCTCTGCCGAATAAGAGGCTTTGGGCTTTAAGAAGTCTATTGTGTGTGATTTTAGGTACCAGTAGCACTTGGGACCTTTTTCTGACATTTTCTACTTAAGGAGCAGAGAGGTTGCAAATGTGCAATGTTCATTGGCAGGGAATTCAGAATGTGTGCACTCGTTCCAGCTTTGAAAGAATTTTCACTCCTCAGGCTAAAGAAAACCTCAACGTGTGAGGAAACGGGAACTTTTCTCATCTTAAACCTTTCAATTCAACTGTCTCCTGCAGCAAGTTCTGGGAATGCCTTCAGTTGCATTGACTGCTTACATTGTTCACTGATGGAAGATGATTTTGAGGGAGGGAGGGAAGCTCAGGTTCTGCTGATAATTAGGGTTGTACAATCACATGTCAATGCCAGCTTGCTTGACAGAATTGGATTGATAGGATCATGCTGCATGATGAGAAGCTTTAACCAAACTTCCATTTCTACTGCTAGTGCTAATTTGAGCACCCTAAAATCTCTTGCTACTGATGTTGAGCATAAACATTAAACGTGACTGGAAAAATATTTGTCCCTGAGGCAGAGAATTGCAAATGTGGAAGACCACCCAAAGGAGTTAAAGATCCTGTGCCTTTTTCTTCCATCCATTGCTAACAAGTCAAATTTGAACACCTTCATCTGAACTGTCAGTCTTGGAGGTATACAGCTGCTTCGACAGAGCTCAGATTCTAACCAGGGGCCCTCGTACTGATCTCTGGGCAGTTGTTGTAGAGTTTATACCAATGGAAAGGTTCCTTCTGGCTAAACCAGTATGGGCTCTGATAAGCTATTGGAGTCTTAAGTCTTTCGCAAAGACTTACAAGGGATTATAAGGAAGACAAAACTTCAGGTTAAGTTCAGCTCAGAGGCCAGATTCAACTGGCAAGGTGAAGCCAGTTGGAGAGGGATGCTCATGTCGGAGGGGACATTGGTCAGAGGATGAGGATCCTGTGTGAGATGTATGTCTGCCGGACTCAGGCAACAATGAGTCACTTTGGTTTTCAGAACTTGACAAAGAGTTCTTTCCTTATTACAGGTAAACAATAAAAATTCAGGATTGGAAACAGTCTTGGAAGCTGTGTTGTCCAATTCCATGCTTCCTTGAGTGCTCAGAAGTCCACTACCATGTCATCATCAACTTTGGTAGCACTGTATTTAGCATCAGGGCCACCATTGGAGGATTAACTCAACAGCCACTATGCTTGGGATCCTCCTCAAGCATGATTCCACGGATCTCCCCATCGACTCTCTGCCTTGGGTATTATTAACCAATTTTACACATGAAAAAAAGTTTAAAAATTAAATGACTTGCCAAATCAACAGGAGCTGGTATTTGAATGCTGAATGTCCTATTACTTCCCTAATTGGTCACCCAGGATCAACTTGAATGCTGTAAACAATGGGAAGCTCAGTATTGCCCAAAACAGACATTTTTATTTTAAAACAGCACCTCCATGAAATAAGCTGAATTTCTACCCTTTCATCAAAACTGCCTCCGGAGGCCCTTTAGGACAGGTTGAATCTTTTATGTAAAAACCCTGAGACCATCAGGAGAGAGTAATTATGCCTCCCTATTTAAGTTTTCTCTCTTTTAAGCTAAATTCCCTTTTGTTTTCCTCCTTAGCATTAATTCCTTGGTATTCTGGTTTCTGGGTTTGTAATTAGTCTAATACATTAGTTGCATGTTAGTTCAACTAGGCTACATGTGGAAATAAATGAACCCCTAAAGCTCAGTCAATAACACACCCAAGTTTGTCTCACACTTATGCAAAGTTGAATAGTTCACTTGGGGGCAGATTCCATTTCACAGTGCTACCATTTCAGCATGTAGCTGTCACTGTCACCAAGGCAAGAGAGAGAGCACAGAGAGCCCACATTGCCCTGTGGTGCTTCCTCCCAAAAGTCACACAGATAATTTCCCATGGCAGGAGTGGTCAGAACATGGCAGAAAGCCCCGCCCAACAGCAGAGAAGGCTTCCTGTGTCTTGTGGAAGAGTAAAATGACACAGGACTTGATGAGCACAAAGCGTTGTTGCACTACCCCTTCCTTCTTTTCCTCCCCAAACCACACACGGTGATAAGGAGTCCACTTTTCTGGTGTTTCCTGCCTGCCATAGCTCTTATCACACCTCTTCTTGGATTTCTTACTGATAAGCTTGAAAGATCCCACATATCAATCAGAACTCTGGCTACAAATAATAGAAGTTTCTACACACAGAGATTTAAGCAAGAAAGGGAATTTACCACCTCACATAACAGCACAGTTCAGATGTAAACTTAATTCTGAATTCACAGCTCCAATGATATCATCGGGATTTGTCTTCTCTCCAGCTCTTGGTCTGTATCCATTCCTACACTGGCTTCATTCTCAGGCTCCATTGAGGCCACCAGACTCACATTATCACAATATCAAAGCATATTCAGGAGCAGAGGGAGTAGTGAGTCCAATTCCTCCACAGCTCAATCAAAAGTGTTGAATACCTGTCTCCTTTTTTCTGATTAACTAGCCCAACCGAGTGCACATCCCTGAGCCCATCAGTCTCTCAGGAGAACTGCTGCTTTGATTGGCCACATCTGGATCACATGATATTTCCTACCCCAGATGTGAACCTCCGCAGGAACCACATACACACAGCATAGGGTTATGGTGGATCCCCAAATGAAGACTTGAACTTCTCACAACATAAATGAATAGGTGCTGAGAAGCCACAGGTAGTGCCTATCGACTAACCATCATTTAATTTTGTGTTAATCAGGCCCCATTGGCAGAACTTGATGCTGACTGATGTGAGCTTCTGCTGCCATAGCATTTCCCAGTTGAGCTGCTCCTAATCCCAGCCCCTGTGAGATCTGCTTCCCAAGACCCACCCTCACCTCGGTAGTAGGTTTAGTTCTAGATCAAATGGCCACCCAGTGTAGCCATGCTCACCAGCAGAAACTAGACAAGCCCCATCAGATTGAAAAGAGGCTGAGACCACCCTCAAGGCAAATAGCAATATTTTATGCAATGCTCTAAAAAGCAATTGGCACATCAGCCCTGAATTTCACTACCACCTAATTTGCATTTCTCCATCTTATTTTATAAGGCTCCAGTGAGGGACTGCCTCAATTGTCTTTCTGAAATCCATACACACTTCATCTCCCTGATTTGTAACTGTCTCCAAAAAGGAAATGAAGTTATTAATCTGGCAAAGATTCATTCTCAGTGACTCCGTCCTCGTTTCTAAGACCACCACTTCCTTTTGTCAAGGGCTCACAAACCATCTTCTTAATAATCCATTCTAGAATTTCACTCAGGATTGACATTAAGCTCACAGGTCTATAGTTTGCAAAATCCCCTTTCCCCCTTTTCAAAAGCCAGGGCTGTGCATGTCAGCCTCCTGTCTCTCAGCACCTCCTCCTCTTTATGAGAGGCAGCTAATGGAGGATTTGCCTAATGTCTCTTAATGAGGCAGTGCAGAGCCAGGATTAGAAGTCAGCAGACCGTGAGGGTCCAGCCTTTTGCTTCTCCTTTTCAGCTGTGATGATTTCCCCACCCCGTGTTTCTGAGATGAGACCTCTCTACCAGCATTGCCAAGCATGAGATCTCATTTCAGAGACTGGCCACCTCTCCTCTCCATTTTGTGCCTCTCTTGGGGCATTGGAACAGGGTGTTAAATGGAGGGGCTGTGACCTGAGGTCTCTGAGTACAGCACAGTCCTGATCTCCAGTGAGGGACAATCTCTGTCACTGTCACTGCTATAACTGATTATCATTCCCCTAGTTCATTTTTAAATTGAGTGTTTGAAGTTATTTCACCTGGAGGTCCTCTGATTCTGAATGTAAAGGAATCAAGGCACTTGGGATCACTTCTGTACCAAGTAGCAGGTTGGAACTGCCTTGTAACCCCTGCCCCAACCAAGCTCCCACATTTTTTCTGAAAATCCAGAAAATCCAGACCAACCTCTGTGTTGGTCTCATTGGGCAGAACTGCCTCCCTTTTCACTTTTTTTTTTTTTTTTTTGCCATTTTCTGTGTGAATATATTCATCTTTAAGTATCA
Source organism: Canis lupus familiaris (assembly GCF_011100685.1). Taxonomy (NCBI): domain Eukaryota; kingdom Metazoa; phylum Chordata; class Mammalia; order Carnivora; family Canidae; genus Canis; species Canis lupus. The sequence goes on from NC_049224.1 coordinate 44,469,724, forward strand.
ACCCAATCCTCATCCCGCATTTTAAAATCTCAACTAACTTAGCATAAGTTAATCAGAAAATCCACTTTACACTACCTTCTAAGAGCTCAACTACAAAAGAATCAAAGTGGCACTGGGCATCTGCCTAGGCCAAGTAGATTTGCAAATTGGTGCAAATGTACTTAATATTGATAGCTCTGTAATTTCTGGAAGAGTTCAGAATTGGAGTGATGTAATTAGGTTTTATTGGAAGTTTTCCTTTAGATTTAAAAGGAAAGAGAAGGGGAAAAATCAATATATTACCTTGCTATGAGGTAAAAGTAAGTGAGTCACTCGTCTTAATTTATTCCATGAACTAAGGAGAATGATATTCACCTCTCTGGACGATATTATACATTATGAATAGACACTGTGCTAATTTTTGAAGGTTAAATTCAGTATTTCCACAAAACAGAAAGATTATTTTTCACTCATGACTCACAATATAATTGAGTGTAGAAATGACACATAATATTGACACATAATATAGGTAACCTCTTATATCAATCTATATACTTACCATGTCTTTCGCTCCATGCCATAGTGTGGATCTTATGAGAATAAAGACCTTACAAGAAATAGGAACACCAGCAACAAAGAAATTAGCAGACCAAAGGATAAAATCTTTGCCCCTCCTCACGTGGGGGAGAGGAGAGAACACATTTTGTTGCATGAAGACGGCAAAAATCCGAAGGGCCCAATTTGACCTGAGCCACTTCTACATCCTATAAACTGAAGCAGACTATTAATATCTCTAAGATTTGCTTCCATTGTGTATAACGTAGCAGTAATAATGCATGCTTAATGTATCAGTCAGCTATTGCTGTGACAGTGTCCTGTAACTAACTTTTCCTAAATCTCAGTGATTCACAACACTATAATTTATTTCATACTCATGAGTTTATATGTTGGTTAAGGCTCAGCTGATTCTAGCTGGATTTGGCTGACCTTAGCTGAACTAAAGAGCCTAAGGTAAGGTGAAGGTTTGCCCTCCATGTTTTCATTCTGAGTTTTAGGGTACACTCTTCTCATGGAAGAGGTCAGAAACTCAAGTGAGATGAAGAGAAATACATGAAACCTCTTACAGCCTTAGTTCCTAAGGGAAACAGTGACACTTCTACCCACATGCCAATAACCAAAGCAAATTTCTTGGCCAAGGTGCACATCAATGGGATAAGAAAGTATTTCCACCCATAGTGAATAGGACAAGGGTTTGAGAGAAGGAAAATATGAGCAAATGTTTTGTTCTGTCCCACTTTACATAGTTATTATTAGGAAACTCAAATGAGTTAAGTTATATAAAGCACCAAGCACATAATAGGTAAACCAAATGTAGTAGGCATTATTTGATCATCTAATTACATAATTAAGAGATCAAAAATTATCTACATATTTTTTCAACGCTGATTCTGATGAACCCTTATAAACTGGTATTATAATCACTTGATACTCAGGCATAAATGATTTCTTGCTGAGCAAGTGTTTTACCCATTTGATGTCATATGTATCAATACTCTGAATGTGGCCAAGATACAGACTGAGGAATGTGTCTGGAATTGGCATTGCTTGGTTACACTTTCCTACACTTATCTGGACAGATATGGACAGGCAGCTTCCCTTTTCTGGGTCAGCTGGTGAATCTGTTAGAAGTGCTGTTACTGAAAAAAAGAATCAGTGAAAATTGTCACAATTTTTGGAGTGACTGGCAGAACTGCTACTTGGTGAGATTTCACAATATTCAGAATCTGCTATTTTTTTAATTGGTGTTTTCCAGTTTGTTTGTTTGTTTAAATCTCAATGCAGGGCAGCCCCGGTGGCGCAGCGGTTTAGCGCCGTCTGCAGCCCGGGGCATGATCCTGGAGTCCGGGGATCGAGTCCCACGTCGGGCTCCCTGCAGGGACCCTGCTTCTCCCTCTGCCTGTGTCTCTGCCTCTCTCTCTCTCTCTCTCTGCATCTCTATAAATAAGTAAAATCCTAAAATCTCAATGCAGTGTCCTACTTGGGGGAAAAAAGGAATTACTTCAGAAAATGCATTTTACGGTTAAAAAAAAATCCTCATAGATTATTCTGGGCAGGCAAAAGCAGCCCTGAGGTTCTGTCCAGTTTTTACTCATTACTCCTATAAAGCCGACTCAACCTTTCTGCACCTCCCTCTCCTCAACTTAAAAGGAAGAAGATTGGCTTAGAAAATCTTCATGATCTTCTCAAGATAAAAAATTCTATAATCCTAACTTAATTCTTGCTCAGATTGGAAAGTGCCTCAACATAGAGGCCCAGAAGCAGAGGTGATGTCAGTTGTCAGTGACACCCACACACAAAATCTTGGTAAAGTATTCAATCCAAAGGGTTTTGCTGAAGCTAAAAGGCTGTGTCACCATTGGATTATTTCCCCCGTTTCTATTATCAACATTCAACTTCCATCACACACTCCAAATCTCTTCATGATTCCATTCCCAGTACAACTACCTTGGTCCAAGCTTTCTTCTCTCACCTGAACATGGTCTTATCACTGGCTCTCCTCTTCTACTTTTGCTCCAATCTATTCTGTTCTTCACCTGACACTCAGAATGCTGCTTATAAAATCAAAATTAGATCATTCCTTCTTTCACAACCCAATGCCCCAACTTCTTCTCAGTCCCCCTTCCCCTAAACACATAGGACTACTTTTGGTCCTTAATCATGTGAAATTACCTCTCAGCTCCCTAACTCCACCATTCTTTTTTCTCCTTGGACATCCCCATAGATTGTCAAGGCTCCATTGCCACCCCCTCAGAGAGCTTTTCTGACCATCTCATCTGAAGTCCCCGCTGCTGCACACCTGAGTCTCTATCATATTACATTTTTAAGATCTTTTATTGTTATGTGAAATCATCTTCCTTATTTGCTTATTTGTTTTCACCCTGGTACACAAGCTCTGTCAGGTTCCTGCTGGTTCCTTAGCAGCTAAAAATACTGCATGGAACATAATGGGGTCTCAACAAATAACTATTAAATCAGTGATGAAAGTAATGAAGTGAGCTGGCATATGGTATACCTCACCAGCTCAGAGACAGGGAGAATTAGCCATCTTCCAGTGGCCCTTTGAGTGACTGGAACTGTGTTCTCCCTCAAATCACAAAGTAAAACTTGTAATACCAGGTGTCTCTTTCTTCTGGGATGAGTGAAGACTCCAGAAGTTACTGAGAGAGAGAGGCCCAGGTCAGGTAGACTTCACTGAGGTCAACACACAATCTGTTCAAGGTTATGATGGCTGTCTTGACACAAGGAAGGGAAAGTTCCAGGGACCCAAAGTATCTAGATAGTGAGTATCAAGAAAAATCATGAGTTACCCTAGACATAATTCCCACTTAGGCTTTAACTTCTGACCCCTGTGTGTATGTGTGTGTGTGTGTGTGTGTGTGTGTGTGTGAGAGAGAGAGAGAGAGAGAGAGAGAGAGAGAGATGGGTCCCTTGCCCAAGAAATGGGAATAATAAGAACAATGATTGTTATCCAATGGGATTATTAAAAGAACTCAATCAATGTATGAGAAGAGGCTTTAGTACACAATACGCACTCAGAAAATACTAATTTCCTTACTTCTTTGTAAGTGATTACATCAATTAAGATGTTAGGGGCCACAAGTAAACTCCTGAATGAAAGGAGTTTAAACAACAGAAGCTTACTTTTCTTATGTGATCTGAGGTTGGAGGAGATGGTTCCAGGGCCCAGTCACTACAGTCGAGCTTGCATGAGATTCTCTCTACCTTGTCCATCTACAGAGGTACAAAACCATGACCATGGCTTCAATCAGCCGGTCTCTTAGGACAAGTGATGAAAGATGAGGGAAGGTGAAGATTCCTCTTTTAGGTATTCTCCCTTGGGCTCTCTGATCTCTCTGGTTCTCTCTCTCTTTTCAGGTAGTACCTTGGATATATTTTTTTCTCTTCTGTGTCTACTTTCCACGTCCCACCTCCTCGACCCTCTGCATGCCTTGGAGGTTGACCTTCCCAAACCTAAATAGCCTCCTTTGGTATCCGCCTTCCAGTTGCATTTGGTTTCCTCCTCCTCTCCAGTGGGCTGCATATCTTGATTGAAGGCCACAGCTTCCATTGGGTGGCCCTCTCTCATAGTGGCAACTAGTCTGTCCAGGTTCTGATAACCATCCTGCGTGTGCCCTTTCAGTCCCAGGGTGGTAATGTCCCTCTTCTGGTTCTAGCCCCACCATAGATCTCCTTAACTGTCCCTTGTAAGCTTCCCTTAACCCGGCTCATAACTTTGTAAACAGTCACTTGATTAAATTCTCTTTAATTACCCTGAGTGAGCCATCTGTTTCTTGCTGGGACCCTGACTGGTACAGGAAGAAAAATCTTTCTCAGAAGCTATCCAACACTCCCATCCCTCCTCTTGCCTGTCCCAGCTAAGAAGGAATTACAAGGAGGAGGAGGAGGAGGAGGAGGAGGAGGAGGAGAAAGAAGAAGAGGAAGAAGGCTCTTTCCTTCAGATCTCTCTCTAGGATTGGGTCATGCAGTGAAGTCTGGGAAAGCAAGTCTCTGATATTTCCAAATAACTGCCCATCAGGTGGCTATCAGTTGGCAACCAATAATGCCTACCTTAGAGGTACCTACCCAAAGTTTTACCAAGAGAAGGAACAATGTCGATGGCAGAGTAGGAGAGAAAAATCAGACAAGTAGCCCCACTCCTGGCTTTCTGCCAGCCCGCAGGAATTTTCGTGGCTCAAGGTTTACCAGCAGTTACTACAATTATGGTGATGGTGAGCAACAAGAACTTGTTCCAGAGTGGGTCCAAGAAGGACATCAGAGGCTGCCAGCCCCTTGCCACAGGCTCATGAAAACTCCCTCAGAGCACTAGCAATGGTGAGGGGAACCTTTGTCCAGGACAACATAGGCTTTTAGATCCTCATGAGAAAGCCTTATTTTTCGCACTGAGACCCAAAAGAGAAGTGTACATTGTTATGGTTGGGTTGTGGTTGTGTTTGTTTTGTCCCAAGTCCTTCCCTTTCGGTCCTTAGACAAGCGCAAAATTCTTTGGCCAGTGAGAAAATTGTAATTACACATACAACATACACTTAACTCTTAATCAGCATGAGCTGAGAAGACATCTGATATTAATGTAGACCTGGTAGGAATATTCAGATGGTCATCTATTCAGGCTGGGTCTGGTCCTAAATGCCTTCTTTGCTTTATATCACACATAGTGTTATGTGTCCTTTTTGATTGGCCAGTAGACAAAGTCACCCTGTCTTCTGCCTTAGGAAGTAGTTTTGTTCTTGTTTTGTGTGTGTGCATGTGTATGTTCTTGGGTGTGTGTGTATGTGTGTGTGTTATTTGTTTTTTAGGGAAAGAGTCCTGGCTCTTAGCCATATGGAAATAAAGGAGAAAGATCTTCATATAAAATAAGATCAGGCATTGATCACATGTTACCTATTTATCCACCTTGCATATAAACTTGATTTCTATGGTTTCTCCTTTGTTCATAAGCCTTCTGTGACAGCCACCAAGGTTGCTAAATATACAAAGCTTATTATACATATTCATTTTGTTTACTGTTTGTTTCTTACTAGAATGCAAAAGCAGGGATTTTTGAGTGTTGTATCCCCTGCTTTATCTCCAATACCTAGAATGGTAGCTGGTACATAGTAGACGCTCAATAAATATTCATTAACTGTAGGATCCTATCAGTAGATAAATGAATGACTAAAGGTAACCTCTGATACTATCTGCTGTCTAGAGTTTAAATGATTGCTGGCTTATGATATCACTCTACACTTTGCCAGACAGTATGCTCTGACTGTCCAGTAACTGAGTAAGAGGTCTGGGGCTTTTGGGGTGCCATCGAAAAATTCACTCATATCTGGGGTCCCTTGAGGCCCTGGGCAGAGAGATCAAGCCAGCAGCTACGCTATTTTGGGAGCACTCAAGGGAGTGATGACTGAGCAGGTGAATGTACAGCCATGCCCACAGAGGGGATCTCCATACAGTCCTCTGGAACATTGCCTTTAGCTAGCACAGAGGGTGTTGCTGCTATTGACAAGTTGCTGGGAGCATCACACCATATTTGACAAATCCTCTGTGCTGACTGTTGGTCCTATTTTTTTCTAGAGGAAAAAGAATGTTCCAAAGACTAAGACCAGGTGTTAAACTTTGCAACAGCTGCCCAGCACAAGTGTTAGGAAAAGAGGCCATGATGAGTAAAGAAGCCTCAAATCACTCCCCATCTGCAGCCCCAAGAAGACCAGACAGATGCACAGCACACCTACATCTTCAGATCACCTGCTGGGCCCTGCACTTACAGACCTACTACCTTGGTGAACACATCTTATCGCATCATTCCCAGCATAGAGGGCCATGATCCAATGTGCTCCTCCTTAGAACCATCCTTCATGTCTATTACTCCTAGTGCTTCTTTCCCGCCAATGCCACAGTCTGGGAGGCCTGCACATTTGTACAACAGTGTTCACTTGTTCAGTTTGGTGAAAGCCAGTACTAGTCATTTGACAAAAGGATCCCAATCTCTCTCCACCAAAAGCTAGCAGTAAATTTCTACTTTCTTTCTATCATGTCAGAGACTCTTTAATTGCTGTTCTCACAACCCTATTGTAATAAAAAAAATATATTAAGTAACCAAAGAACTTTTGATTCTGTAGGTTTTCTGTGTCAATATCTGCACGATTAGAAATTAAAATTGAGAAGTGTTTAAAATGTTGATTTTTAATTCATTCTAGAATAACAAAAATAAACCATTGCATGTAACATAAATAACGAATTTTAATGAAAAATAATATTCACCAAAAATACTGTGAGAAGAGTAGGCTTGTTTTACATTTTTATAAATCTATTTAAAGTTTGGCTTGATAAAAAACAGCTGGATTCTCATGTCTGCTTCTGCATTTTATCTAATGTGATATCACGCAGCTTGCAGCCTCTGGAAAGTTCCACTGTATACTCATGAGAGAATGAAAATGAAAAAGGAAAAAAAATCTTAGTATTATTATGAGAGTCATTTTGACAATTCTCATCTTATTTTCTTTGGGTCTATTTGTTCCCCTCCACATTGAGGCTCTGGCCCAAAGGGATAGGTACTCTTCTCTGGTGGAAGAATAAAGAAATTCATTTTTCAAAGAGATCAGTCTCCTTCTTTTTTCCCTAAAAGAAATAGATTATTTCCTCCTTGCTAGTTATGGTCATTTTGTCGAAATCAACCAAAGTGTTCTACATCACAGGTTTGAGGAGTTTCATAAAAATTCCATAAATGTGCTCTAATAGAATATGCCAATATCCACTTTACTATTATTTGAAACTGGTGGTTTTCAAACTTATTTTAACCATTGAACACTTTATTTGAATGAAATCATATAAGAAGCTCATGAAGACAATCTAGGCAAAGATGCTCTGGTTGAAAGAGGCTGAGTCCCTGATCAGCCTGCCTCATGTCAGCGCCCTAGCACTGCCCCCCTGCTAAAGGACCCTCTAAGGATGAATTCCAAGGCTTCTCTGGGAATAGCAAAGCACAGTTGGAAAGCCAATGAGTACAGCCATTGAACATCCACCCTGGCTTAACTTAACTTATGTCCCAGGCTGCTCCTCGAAGTCTTTACCCAATCCTAACATCCCCTGTTCTAAACCCCAGATCCAAACCTGTTTCTCTGACAATCAGGTGTATAAAAGAACAATCTAAAGAAATAAAAATTAAAACAATAATGTTGACATTTTATGCTTTTCATGTTGGTAAAAATTTTATTCTAACATATTAAATACTATAAAGGATACGGAAAAATAGGAGTACACTGTGTGTGGAAGAGCAAATTGATACAACTTAGGACAAAAATTTAGCACTATCTAGAGCAACTGAAACTGCACATTCCATACAATCCAACAGTTCTAACCAATCTGTTCTGTTTAGAGGTACTCTAATATGTGAACAAAGAAGGCATACCCTATGATATTTGTTACAGATTCTTTGTAATGGCAAACGAACAAAAAAAATGGAAAAGATTAATGCACATTGACAGGGGAAAAGAAAAATAAATTGTGCTTTACTTATATGCTGAAATACTATGAACAGCTTAAATGAATTAATTCAATATATATTATATATGTTTTATATAATACATATGTGTCAACAAGGATACTTCTCAAAAATATGTACTTAAATGAAGGAGAAAACTACTAAATGATATTTCTTTTTTTAAAGTAAATCAATCTTTTTTTTTTAAGATTTATTTATTTAATTATTCAGAGAGAGCGAAAGAGAGGCAGAGACACAGGCAGAGAGAGAAGCAGGCTCCATGCAGGGAGCCCGAAGTGGGACTCGATCCCGGGTCTCCGGGATCACACCCCGGGCTGCAGGTGGTTTCGCTGCGCCACCGGGGCTGCCCTAAATGATATTTCTAGCAAGTAACATTTATATAAATGTTTAAATGCTAGGAAGTATTATGTATTATTTTGGATGTATTTATTAATATAGAAAAGTATACAAAACAGTTGGAAGAATACGACAGTAGTTGTTTTTTTTTTAAGATTTTATTTATTTATTTATTTATTTATTTATGAGAGAGAGAGCATGAGCAGGGGAGGGACTGAGGGTGAGGGAAAAGCAGAATCCCCACTGAGCAGGGAGCCCTACACAGGGCTTTGTCCCAGGACCCTGAGGTTACTACATGAGCCAAAGTCAGGTGCTTACCAACTGAGCCACCCAGGTGCCCCAATGGTGGTTATTTCTTTTTTTTTTTTCTTTTTTTTTTTTTTTAATTTATTTTTTATTGGTGTTCAATTTACTAACATACAGAATAACACCCAGTGCCCGTCACCCATTCACTCCCACCCCCCGCCCTCCTCCCCTTCTACCACCCCTAGTTCGTTTCCCAGAGTTAGCAGTCTTTACGTTCTGTCTCCATTTCTGATATTTCCCACACATTTCTTCTCCCTTCCCTTATATTCCCTTTCACTATTATTTATATTCCCCAAATGAATGAGAACATATAATGTTTGTCCTTCTCCGACTGACTTACTTCACTCAGCATAATACCCTCCAGTTCCATCCACGTTGAAGCAAATGGTGGGTATTTGTCATTTCTAATAGCTGAGTAATATTCCATTGTATACATAAACCACATCTTCTTTATCCATTCATCTTTCGTTGGACACCGAGGCTCCTTCCACAGTTTGGCTATCGTGGCCATTGCTGCTAGAAACATCGGGGTGCAGGTGTCCCGGCGTTTCATTGCATTTGTATCTTTGGGGTAAATCCCCAACAGTGCAATTGCTGGGTCGTAGGGCAGGTATATTTTTAACTGTTTGAGGAACCTCCACACAGTTTTCCAGAGTGGCTGCACCAGTTCACATTCCCACCAACAGTGTAAGAGGGTTCCCTTTTCTCCGCATCCTCTCCAACATTTGTTGTTTCCTGCCTTGTTAATTTTCCCCATTCTCACTGGTGTGAGGTGGTATCTCATTGTGGTTTTGATTTGTATTTCCCTGATGGCAAGTGATGCAGAACATTTTCTCATATGCATGTTGGCCATGTCTATGTCTTCCTCTGTGAGATTTCTGTTCATGTCTTTTGCCCATTTCATGATTGGATTGTTTGTTTCTTTGGTGTTGAGTTTAATAAGTTCTTTATAGATCTTGGAAACTAGCCCTTTATCTGATATGTCATTTGCAAATATCTTCTCCCATTCTGTAGGTTGTCTTTGAGTTTTGTTGACTGTATCCTTTGCTGTGCAAAAGCTTCTTATCTTGATGAAGTCCCAATAGTTCATTTTTGCTTTTGTTTCTTTTGCCTTCGTGGATGTATCTTGCAAGAAGTTACTATGGCCGAGTTCAAAAAGGGTGTTGCCTGTGTTCTCCTCTAGGATTTTGATGGAATCTTGTCTCACATTTAGATCTTTCATCCATTTTGAGTTTATCTTTGTGTATGGTGAAAGAGAGTGGTCTAGTTTCATTCTTCTGCATGTGGATGTCCAATTTTCCCAGCACCATTTATTGAAGAGACTGTCTTTCTTCCAATGGATAGTCTTTCCTCCTTTATCGAATATTAGTTGCCCATAAAGTTCAGGGTCCACTTCTGGATTCTCTATTCTGTTCCACTGATCTATGTGTCTGTTTTTGTGCCAGTACCACACTGTCTTGATGACCACAGCTTTGTAGTACAACCTGAAATCTGGCATTGTGATGCCCCCAGATATGGTTTTCTTTCCAATGGTGGTTATTTCTTAAGAAGTTGAAAGGGGCTTGGACTGGGTAAAGCACCAGAAAAGGCTGCTACATTATCTGTGATGTTTTCTCTGATTGTGTGTGTGTGTGTGTGTGTGTGTAAGTGCAAAAAAAATTATAAAATGTTAACTAATAAATCTGGATCATGATAATGCAGGCATACATTGTTTTATTTTCATTCCATATTTTCCAACCTTATTTTGAAAAATAAAAGTAGCCAAAAGTGAGTGTAGTTTACTCTTTTTTGAATGCTTAGTCTGAGTGAAACAGATTGGGGAACTTAATCCTCAAAACAATCCAATTACGTGATCACTTTTATTATCTGGGGAAATTTCAGGCTTAGAGAAGTTATACAGAGCTAGCAGGAGGCAACACGAGGTGGTCCACCTTGAGAACCCATATTCTCAGCCCCTGTACCATACTATATTCGACTTCCACTTAACCTCACCCAACCCTGGAACTAACCCAAAATTCTTTTTTTTAAAGATTTTATTTATTTATTCATGAAAGACACAGAAAGAGAGGCAGAGACATAGGCAGAGGGAGAAGCAGGCTCCCTGAAGAGAGCCCCATGCGGGACTGGATCCCAGGACCCCGGGATCACGCCCTGTGCCGAAAGCAGATGCTCAATTGCTGAGCCACCCAGGAGTCCCTCTTTTTATTTTATATTTATTTATTTATTTATTTATTTATTTATTTATTTATTTATGAGAAAAGGAAAGAGAGAGAGAGAACAAGCAAGGGGAGCAGCCAAGGGAGAGGGAGAAGGAAACTCCTCACTGAATAGGGAGCCCCACCATGACCTCAGTAGAAGGAGGATGCTTAACAGACTTAGCCACCCAGGCACCACCCAAGATTCTTTCTATCTTCTACAGCCTGGGCTTCAAGTCTCTAAAAGATGATGCATAACAAGAGCATGTGTTGACTTTCTATAGTACTCATTCTTACCCATTTACCTAAACACACAGAATCACAAAGAAGCTCCACATCTACCAAACCCAAAGTGAATAAACTATTTGCAAGCAAAATTGCTGGTGCCTGAGTTCTTCATGATAATCACATCTCTCAGGATCCAGAGTTAGAAGTTTCTAAATCACAATATGCTGGAGTTGACTCAGTGTTGTCAATATATTCCATCCTTGAAATGGGGCAGGGCAGGGAAGGGCAATGGATGTTCCTACTCCAAACAGTAACTGAGCTCCAAGGAATCTGGGCAAACTACAGTACAACCAGATTTCCCCAAAGTGCCCACCCACCACATGTAAAATAATAATGATAATCAATAATAATATTAATAATTATATGAAATCCCTGGCAGGTAACCTACAGCAGAGCTGACATCATAAAAGTATCCACTTCAACCCCAAGACAAAGTATTTTTTTAAGGATGGTGATCCTTTCAGAAATGATACTGAAGAAAACAAGGGTGCTGATACTTGTTTCATTTAAGACTTAATCAGAAGTCTTTGATAGGTAGCTGGAATCAGAAATCAGAAAAGTGCCCCTTTCAAGCCCAACACAAAGTATTTTTAGGGATTGTGGTTTTAGAAATGATCCTATATAAAGCAATTTTGCTGCTTTATTGTGCAATTTCACTTAAAAAATAATCCAAATTGTACAACAGGAGGCATTTTTGGAGCATTAATGCCCATTCACTCCTCTGTTAAGGGGGATAGGGAAGAGGAAGACCCCCCCACCTCATCCCCAGTGAGTATGCTTCTTACTCTAAAATGGAATTCACAGAACTTCAAGGTGAAAGACCAAAAAGCATGTCCTCAGCCTCCAAATTGTCACAACCCAGTTTTGTGATGGTCCTCCAGGTCAGTCCTGATTTCCAAAATTATCTGCCTCTTCAACAAGAAAATTCACCTTTAAAAATGAAGTTCTTTTGGGACACCTGGGTGGCTCAGCGGTTGAGTGTCTGCCTTTGGCCTAGGCCGTGATCCTGGAGACCAGGGATTGAGTCCTACATTGGGCTCCCTGCATGGAGCCTGCTTCTCTCTCTGCCTCTGTCTCTGCCTCTGTGTGTGTGTGTGTGTATCTCATGAATAAATAAAGAAAATCTTTAAAAAAATAAAAATGAAGTTCTTTTATTAGCATGAAACTAAATTATAGGGAATATCTTTATGGCTAAATGTTTGTGTACACGGTTCTTTATAACAGTGGCTCTGCCTCCCAAAAAAGAGGAAAGAAAGTGTCCAGTCAAGGGGGGTTAAGTTCACACTAGCATTGAACAAGCAAATATGCATAAAGTGCTTAGTGGAAGCCTGGGACACAGCAGGTTCTTAACAAAACTGTATTTGTTATGCAATCAGACAATCATGGCGGGGATTGCATGCAATATTTTTAAGATGTGGGAAAATGAAAAAAGAACGCCATTGAAACATGTCCACAGCTTACTATAAAACAAACTTAACCTTTTCAAAAATAGTATGTGGCCAGTGATCCCATTTGGCTTTTAATATATTAAACTGGCTATTTTGGAGTAGCCACATTGTAATTTTTGTTTGATTCATTTTGTTATTATGTTTTTTTGAATTGATGCCTGAAGCAGGCTCCATGCACAGAGCCCACGGCGGTGGGACTGGATCCCGGGTCTCCAGGATCAGGCCCTGGGCTGAAGGCGTCGCTAAACCGCTGAGCCACCCCGGCTGTCCAATTCTTAACTAAGTTTTGATAGTTTGTATCTTTCAAAGAATATGTCCCTATTATCTAAGTTTTTGAATATCTTAGTATAAAGTTGTTCATAATATTATCTTACTAACCTTTTAAAACCTGAAGCATTTGAGTGAACTCCACTCTTTCATTCCTAATAAATAATTTGTATGTTTTCTCTCTTTCTTTCTGGTTGGTTTAGCTAGAGCTGTAGTTTTCAAGCAAACTGACTTTTCAAACAACTAAGTTTTCCTGCTTTCCACTTTGTAGTTCTCTATTCTTACCTTTATAATTTCATTTCTTCATTGGATTGGGTTAATTTAATTTTCTTTTTCTAGTTTCTTAGGTTTAAAACTTGTATAAATGACTTGATTTCTTTTTCTTCTGTAATATAAGCACTAAGTTCTAATAAATATACCTCCAAAAGCACCATTTAGTGATATCACACACATTTTGATATATTTTGCCTTCAGTTTTGTTAATATTTTTTTAAAGATTTTACTTATTTATGAGAGACACATTGAGAAGCAGAGACATAGGCAGAGGGAGAAGCAGGCTCCATGCAGGGAGTCAGATGTGGGACTTGATCCCAGGATTCCAGGATCACACCACCGTGAGCCAAAGGCAGACACTCAACCACTGAGCCACCCAGGTGTCCCTGTTAAGTGATTTTTTTTTTCTAGTTTCCCTTGTAATTTCTTCTTTGACACTTGGACATTTAGAAGTGCATTGTCAAATATCCGAATATTATCAGATTTTGCAGATGTCTTTCTGTTATTGTTTTTTAATTGAATTCTATTGTGATCAGGAACATACTTTTTGTTGTTCCAATTCTTTTAAAATCATTGAGTCATCTCATATGGTTCAGAATATCATCTGTTTTAGTAAATATTCTATGTACACTTGAAAAGAATGTATATTCTACTGTAGCTAGAAAATGTTCTATTTAGGTCAGGTTGACTGGTAGTGTTGTCCAATCTTCTAAATTCTTACTGGTTTTCTGTCTAATTGTTCTATCAATTACTGAAGGAAGTATGTTGGAATTTCAAACTTAATTGTGGATTTGCTCATTTCTTCTTTTAGACCTATCAGTTTTTGCCTCATGTATTTAAAGTTCAGTTAATGAGTGCATACACATACAGAATTGTTTTGTCTCCTTGATGAATTGCCATATAAACATCCCCTTTTTTTGTTTTTTTTTAATATTTTATATTTATTTATATAGTTACACACAGAGAGAGAGAGAGAGAGAGGCAGAGACACAGGCAGAGGGAGAAGCAGGCTCCATGCACTGGGAGCCCGATGTGGGATTCGATCCCGGGTCTCCAGGATTGCGCCCTGGGCCAAAGGCAGGCGCTAAACCGCTGCGCCACCCAGGGATCCAAACATCCCCTTTATTTTTGAAATACTCATTGTTATGATACTTACTTTGTCTGATATTACTGTATCCACTCAACTTCCTTTTGGTTAGTATTGGTATATGTATCTTTTCCCACTCTTCCTATGTTTAACCTGTTTGTTTATTATAATTTTTTAGAGAGAGAGAGAGGGGGTCAGAGAGCATGCGTGAATGGGTTTGGAAGGGGCAGAGGGAGAGAAAGAGAATTTTAAGCAGGCCCCATGCTCAGTACAGAGCCTACCATGGAGCTTAAATCTAGGACCCTGAGCTCATATCTGAACCAAAATCAAGATTTGGACTGAGCCACCCAGGGACCCCTTTCTTATTTATATTTAAATTATCTTTCTTGTAGTTAGCATATGTTTGGGCTTGCATTTTTTTTTAATTTCATTTTATTGGAATTCAATTTGCCAACATATATCATAACACCCAGTGCTCATCCCATTAAGTGCCCCCCTCAGTGCCCGTCACCCAGTCACCCCCACCCCCTGCCCACCTCCCTTTCCACCACCCCTTGTTCATTTTGGGGCTTGCATTTTAATCAAATTTAACAAAATTTATCTTTTACTTGGTGTATTTAAACCATTACAATTAATGATTTAACAAAATTATAAATTTGTTCTGGTTTAATCTATGGTTGAGCTATTTGTTTTACATTTTTCCTGTTTCCTTATCTTTGTACTGTCTTGCTATGATTCTATTTTCTCTCTGTTATTTATTAGTTTTTGTTTTGTTTTGTTTTAACTTTTTAGTTGTTGCTATGGAGTTTACACTATTTAACATTGTCTTATCACAAACTGGCATCAAATAATATTGTAACACTTTACATATAGTGGAGGTATCTTATAACAGTACACTTCCATTCATACCCTTTTGTTCTCTGTGTGATTGTCATATATTTTGCTTCTCAGTATGTCCTTAATTCTTAAAATACAATGTTTTTCTAAAACTTTTTTAAGATTTAAATTTTTTTAGAAGATTTTATTAATTTGGTTGAGAGGGGGAAAGCAGATGGAGACAAAGAGGGAGAAGTGGACTCCTCACTGAACAAGGAGTTGGATGCAAGACTCCATCTCACAACCCTGAGAGTATGACCTGAGCTGAAGGAAACTGCCTTTGGTAGCTAGCAAGGTAAAGCACACTCATTTTTTTATTCATGAGAGACACACACAGAGAGAGAGGCAGAGACATAGGTAGAGGGAGAAGCAGACTCCATGCAGGGAGCCTGATATGGGACTCAATCTGGGGTCTCCAGGATCACACCCTGGGCCAAAGGCAGGGGCTAAACCGCTGAGCCACCCAGGTGTCCCAAGCACACTCATTTAATTCCTACTGCCCCTTCCTCATCAGGCTGAGAGACCCAAGGAAGTCATCAACATCAGTGGCTTCCTCTTGCAAGTGACATGAATGCAATGATTTGTTCTAACCAGGTCTGCTCTATAGGCTGTACCTCCACTTCCCCAACAGCATTTGTAGTGGAATAGAAAAGAGACTTAAAAATAAGATATTGTATTTAATAAATAGTTATGATTCCTTTTAAAAAATAAAACGTAAAACAGTCTAGGTGATATTGAAATGGGTAATGGTACCAATGAACTGGTACAAAATGTGTGCTGACATTCTATCACATTTTATCAATGGAAGTCTGCAGAAGAAAGATGAGTCATCTGCTAAGTACTGAGGAAACTCAAAAGGTGTAGCAATGAGTAAGAAGACTTAGGCATGGCAGTGACTATCAAAGCACCTTACTTCCTACACTAAAAGATCTAGAATAGGATTGGTTGAGGAGAAAATGTATTGACTGGATAAAGTGTGAACATTGTGTGTAATTCAAGTGGCCTGCTGCCTCTCACATTGGTGCACCATTGGAAGGAAATCTGTGTACTCAATGCTTGCATGTTCTGTGTCCCATGGTCTTACAATAATGTTGCTATGGGCACTCCAGAACAGGATATTTAGATAAAAACTACTAAGGATGTTTCATTACTGCATTTACATAAATATTTATTGCACCTATTTATTCAGTTTTAGGACATGGTGTTTCCCTAGGGGTGTCTTATATTGTCTCTTGGATAAGAGTGCAAAGTGACTTTTCATCTAATTTTATTCCAGTTATCATTCCCTCTAACAAGTATTCCAGTACATCTACTTATAAGAGCCAACACACATAAAGACAAGATATTTTGAAGACGCCTGTAATTTAGTGGACTTCTAAGGTAAATACAAACAAAAATGGGAATGATAAATCCATAGACATTTTTCTCAAAAAAAATTAAGAATAAAAAAAAATAAGAATAATCATTGTAACTTTCTATTTCTGTAATACAGCTCTTTCTTAAATAAACTGGGCTGTCTATTCAGTCCATATAGTCTATTTTAGAATAGTAATGTTTTACTTTTTCTGTTTATTTTTTCATAGAAGTTTCTATTACAGAAAAGGTATCAGGCCAGCTAAAGATAAAAATAGACATCGTGAACTTTCTTTCTTTTTTAATAATAGTGGCTCTACTCCCCAGGAAAAGAGGAAAAGAAGCGTCCAGCCAAAGGAATTTAGTTAAGCCCACACTGGGCCTGAACTCACAAACCCTGAGATCAAGACCTGAGCTGGGATCAAGAGTCAGTTGCCTAACCAAACTGAGCCACCCAGCCATTCTGACATGGCAAACTTTTAACTTCAACTCTCTAAACTTCAGGCTAAAAGAAAAGTTTAATGAAAAGAAATAGCCAAAATAGGAAATTTGCCAAATGCCCTAGTGTCCTGGAATAGATAGAAAACTGTAGAAGTGCTACAGAAATACCAAGCATGGTATGATTTGAAGTATTTAATATTAAGTATGAAAATAGTTCATTATTTTTCCATGGCCTTGGCAAATAATCCTAACACTAGCTGACATTTGCTGAATGTTCCATCTGTATCAGGCATTGTGCTAAGTACTTTAGGTGTATTATTTCATTTAAGGCTCATAAAACCCTAGGAAGTATGATAATATTATGATACCTACTTGGTAAGGGAGGAAACTGACCCAAGCATCTTCTGAATCTTGCCCTGGTTCCTTAGCTGGTCAGCAGCAGAGTGCAGACCCAAGTCCAGTCTTCCTTATCCCAAATCACCAAGCTCCATGGCAGGTGGGGCTTGGAGGAGAGACAGCTTCTCTTACGTTTCTTGATTTTCTGTGAAGAGCCTGCTATGTGTTGTTTCTCCCGTAATGACTAATACTCCAGAGGGAAATAAGAAAGGCTTCTGTGATGAAATCAACACGATGGCTTCTGACCCACTTCTGGACAAACACATGGGTAGGATTGTCAAATCTGACCAGCTCTTTACCCCATTCCCAGGCCATGTGGTGTCTCAGCAGAGCCTCGGTCTGTGCCTAAAGGCTATCAAGAAGGCTACAAGTGCTACCTCTTGTTGTGGTCATGACATTTCTTGGGAGAGGGAGCCTGGAAGGCAAGAAGACTTTAGTACCTCTGCTGAGTTGAATGTTTTGAAAATGGAACACATTTTCTCACCTTTAAAAATCACTGGCCATTGGGCAGCCCTGGTGGCCCAGCAGTTTATTGCCGCCTCTAGCCCGGGGTGTGATCCTGGAGACCCAAGATCAAGTCCCACGTCAGGCTCCCTGCATGGAATGGAGCCTGCTTCTCCCTCTGCCTGTGTCTCTGTCTCTCTCTCATGAATAAATAAATAAAATCTTTTTTTTAAAAAAAGCTACAGTAATCATCATAAGAGCATGGTATTGGCATGAGGTTATACAAATAGTACAATGGAATAGAACTGAGAGTCCAGAAACAAACCCAGATGTATATAATAAACAAATTTTCAAGAGAGATGCCAAGACAATTCAATGGGAAAAGGATAATATTTTCAACACTGGCATTGTAAAAATTGCACAGTCTTACATGAAAAATGAACTTCAATGCTTATTTCATGTCATCAACAAAATTAACTAAGGTAGATAATAGTAGACCTAATGTAATGGCTATAACTATTAAACTTCTAGAAGAAAACATAAGAGAAAATCTTTGTGCTATTTGCCTAGACTAAATTTGTTGGATAGAACAGAGATATTAACTATTAAAATATATATGAATTAGATTCCATCAAAAAATTTTAACTGTTGTTCTTCAAAAGACTCTTAAAAAATGAGAAGGCAACTACAAACTACAAACTAAGGGAAAATGTGTCCAAAACATCTATGTGACAGAGAACTTTTACCCAAAATACAGAAAACTTTTACAACTCAATTATATGAAGACAAACAACCCGATGTTTAAAATGCACAGAAAACAACTAAAGAAGATACATCAATGACAAAAAAGCACATGCAAATATATTTAACATCATTAGTCATCAGGGAAATGCAAATCAAAATTTCAATGACATTCTACTACACGCTCTTTATGATGGTTAAAATTAAAAAGACTAACATTATCAAGTATTGGCAAATATGTGAAACTGGAAGTGTCTTACATTGCTAGTGGAATGTAAAATTGTACAGCCACTTTGGTTTGTTGTTGTTGCTGTTGTTTGGGGGATGATGATGTCCTACAAGTGATTATTATAGTGATAGTTACAATTTTGTGACTGTACTAAAAACCACAGAAGTGTATACTTTATTTATTTTTATTTAAATTAGTTAGTTAACATACAATGTAGTATTGGTTTCAGGAGCAGAGTTTAGTGGCTCATAACTTACATATAATACCCAGTGCTTCTGCTGGGGATTTACCCCAAAGATGCAGATGCAATGAAACGCCGGGACACCTGCACCCCGATGTTTATAGCAGTAATGTCCACAATAGCCAAACTGTGGAAGGAGCCTCGGTGTCCATCGAAAGATGAATGGATAAAGAAGATGTGGTTTATGTATACAATGGAATATTACTCAGCCATTAGAAATGACAAATACCCACCATTTGCTTCAACGTGGATGGAACTGGAGGGTATTATGCTGAGTGAAGTAAGTCAATCGGAGAAGGACAAACATTATATGTTCTCATTCATTTGGGGAATATAAATAATAGTGAAAGGGAATAGAAGGGAAGGGAGAAGAAATGGGTAGGAAATATCAGAAAGGGAGACAGAACATGGAAGACTCCTAACTCTGGGAAACGAACTAGGGGTGGTGGAAGGGGTGGAAGGCGGGGGGTGGGGGTGACTGGGTGGCGGGCACTGAGGGGGGCATTTGACGGGATGAGCACTGGGTGTTATTCTGTATGTTGGCAAATTGAACACCAATAAAAAATAAATTTATTATTTAAAAAAATACCCAGTGCTTATCCCAACAAGTGAACCTCCTTAATGCCCATCACCTATCTAGCCCATCCCCTCACCTCCCCTCCAGCTATGCTCAGTTTGTTCTCTATAGTTAAGAGTCGCTTAGGGTCTACCTTCCTCTCTGTTTTTTATTATTATATTTTTCCTTACCTTCCCTATGATCCTCTGTTTTGTTTCTTAAATTCCACATGTGAGTGAAATTATATATTTGTCTTTCTCTGACTGCCTTATTTCCCTTAGTATAATACACTCTAGTTTTATCCATGTTGTTGCAAATGGCATTCTTTTTGTCACCAAGTAATATTACACACATGCACACACACACACACACACACATATATGTGGAATATACACAATATTCCACTTATTTGTATATATTACATCTTCTTTATCCATTCATCAGTTGATGGACATTTGGGCTCTTTCCATAATTTGGTTATTGCTGATAATGCTGCTATAAACATTGGGGTGCATGTGCCCCTTCTAATCAGCATTTTTGTATCCTTCAGATAAATATCTAGTAGTATAATTGCTGGGTCATAGGGTACTTCTCTTTTTAACTTTTTGGGGAACCTCCATACTGCTTTCCAGAGTGGCTGCACCAGCTTGCATTCTCACGAAGAGTGCAAAATGGTTTCCTTTTCTCTGCATCCTTACCAACATCTGTCCTTCCCTGGGTTGTTACTTTTAGCCATTCTGACAGGTGTGAGGTGTTATATCATTGTGGTTTTGATTTGTATTTCTCTGATGCCAAGTGATGTTGAGCATTTTTTCATGTGTCTGTTAGCCATCTGGATATCTCCTTTGGAAAACTGTCTGTTCATGTCTTCTGCCCATTTCTTAAACAGATTATTTGGTTTGGGGTGTTGAGTTTGGTAAGTTCTTTATAGATTTTGGATACTAACCCTTTCTCCAATATGTCATTTGCAAATATCTTCTCCCATTCCATTGGTTACCTTTTAGTTTTGTTGATTGTTTCCTTTGTTGTGCAGAAGTTTTTATCCTGATGAAGTCCCAATAGTTCATTTTTGCTTTTGTTTCCCTTGCCTTGGAAACATGTCTAGTAACAAGTTGTTGTGACTGAGGTCAAATAGGTTGTTGCCTGTTTTCTCCTCTAGGATTTTGATGGATTCCTGCCTCACATTTAGGTCTTTCATCCATTTTAAGTTTATTTTTGTGTATGGTGGAAGAAAATGGTCCCATTTCATTCTTCTGCATGTCGCTTTCCAGTTTTCCTGATACCATTTGTTGAAGAGATGTTTTTCCATTGGATATTCTTTCCTGCTTTGTCAAAGATTAGCTGAACATTACCATCACTGTGGAAACAAGTTTGACAGTTTCTTATAAAGTTACGTATTCATCTACCCTGTGACCCAGCAATCTAAAATCAAAAAGAAAAAAATATTGATACACTGAGCATCATGATTAATCTCAAAAGCGTTATAATACACTGAGTGGAAAGAGCCAAACACAAAGTACTATATAAGGTGCAATTCCATTTATTTTTTTAAGATTTTATTTATTTATTCATGAGAGACACAGAGAGAGAGAGGAAGAGACATAGGCAGAGGGAGAAACAGGCTCCCTGCGGGGATCCCTATGTGGGACTCAATCCCAGGACCCTGGGACATGCCCTGAGCCAAAGGCAGACACTCAACCACTGAGCCATCCAGGTGTCATGAACAGTTTTTGAATTAAACTTTTACATTCATTTATAATAAAATGCCAATTATCCAAATAACATAACAGCCATAAAAATGGTATTTTCAATAAAATTTTATATATACTTGTTTGCTTCCTTCACACTCAGAAAAACATGATACTTACAGATTTTCAATACAATGGCATATGAAATACTATCGACAGTTTCCCTGACAATCTACCCCAAAACACTTATTCACTCTAACCCTTGACATAAACTATATGGAAAAAAATTTTAAAGTTCCATTTTTTTTAGAGGATAAATTCAGACGATAGTTGATAGAAAGCTACACTCAATCCATATTTAAGTCTATTTTATCAGACTAGTTCATTTAACCGTGTTTGTGAAGAGGTTTTCGTGTGATTGGATAACTATCTCTTAAAGACAAACTCAAAGCCATGGTGACTCCATCACCGTATTGTGACAAGAATTCACTATTTTTCTTACAACAGACAGGATAGAATTCAAGGTTAAGGGTAGAATACCAGACTTGCTTCATGAGCAATTTTAATGGTAGAGGAACCTTGACTCTTGCTTCTTATATTACTTCAACTAAAACTGACCTTCAACATATGAAGATTTCATTTTCACAAATAAATGGCTGGCCTGATGTCTTTTATTAGAATCACAAACAGGAATCAGCATGCTTTCAAGGCCACAATCTTTCTTTTAATTCAAGCTACAGATAATACGGATAATAGAACGGAAGTCATGGGAGGGTACTAAAAGCTAAAGTAATCTTTGTTTCTTCAGAGCACATAACTATTTACTTAGGGATCACATTGTGCCACTTTCCAACATTATCAACAGTTATCATATTTATCCTGTTAACAGGATGGATTTATTGTTTGTGTATAATAATTTGGGCCCAAGCTGCATTGATGTGTTTTATGGCATGTAGTCAACGCCAATATACTGCAGATCTATAACCGCTCCATAAACTGCAGATGCCATCATCGAAATGAATGAGCCCAAGTATCTACTGAGCTGTTTTTAATTATATGTTTATCTTTCCTCATTCCTTTGACTCACATTTTATTTATACCACATGTGGTTACATGTGGTATAGAAGCAATTTTAGGAGGTTTTGGAAAACCCTAAGCAATCATCTTATTTTACTCAGCAAAGCCACATTACTTACATTGACAGCAATTATGTCTCTATATATCATAACATTCATACAATTTCTGGTCCCTTCCAACCACACTATTTCCATTTGAATTCTCCTAAAGACAGAAGACTTTTAAATGAAGCTTATTCATTGGTCTTGTAATTTTTAATGATTCTCCTAATTGTGTTCATGGTTATAACCATGACATAATATCTAAACCTAATTATTTAATTATACTATGTCATCCTACACTAAAAACAATCACAAATATTTACTGAAATTTTTAAATCATCATAGGAAATAATTGCCTGTATAAGTCATTTAAATAGCTATTTTGATTAATAGAGCTTATCTATATATGGAATACCTTTGTTTTGACTTAACCAGGGCTGGGAAGATAGTACGAATTAAAATTCTCCTTCTGCCCCAGAGCCCCAAAGCCAAGGATTCTCAAGAGCCAACATGATTAGTCATTTTTCACCTGTGTGACTTCTGGCTCACACTTTCCAACCTCACTCTCTGCTGGTTGCAGTGATATGTAAGTAACTTCTGGCCTTGGTTTCTCTGACATGTTCTTTAGCTGCCCATGGAATGAGGAAGCCTCTCTCCTGTGTCCTGCTGGTGATCAGAGCCCTGACTCAAAGGCTGTCCTAAAGGCCAGGACTCTATGAACTGTGGCTCACTGCCTCTTACCATCCATGACAATGAATGGTAGGCTTTTTTCTTCTGCTCTTACCCTAGCCTCCTCTATACTGAAATCTCCCCATCCACACCTGAATTTACAATGCTCTTCAGACATTTTACATCTATGCTTATGTCCCTATACCACCAAACTTCCTGCTTCTCCCAGAATCCCTTGCACTCAAGCCTGCTTGCATTATGCCAGTAACTTTGAAATATCACACTGCCCTGTATATTCATTCTTGTATGGGCAGTTAATTTCTGCATATAAATAATTACTGTTTTATCTAAGTTTTCTGGGCTTGTTCTGCTGCGTAGTGTCATGAATAAAATATCACTGGGATGATTTCATTAAGAGAACGAATGTCCACTAGCTTTATAACTCAGTGTTATCTAATTGAGCAGAATATATGATTTTAAGAGAACTTTGGGACTATGAGTTTTATCATCAGGACTGGGCCCTTGGAAAAATTTAACGAGTTGTCTAAAGATAGCAGAGATTAGCAAACAGTATTGAAACATTCAGAATAATTGCCATTACAAACCCACTTACATACTTGCCACTTTGGACAGGTGAAGGGTCAAAGGCTTACCAAACAATTGTATCCAGTGCATCCAGACAGCTGGGTATAGCCAACTCACATGCACAATTTAGTCCCCATCAGATTGGCTATGGCTTACACTCATAACACTGGCTCGAGATCTGTCTGCTTTGGCTCACTTGCTATAAACCAGATATACACACCCAGCAGAGCACATGGGAGGTAGGCTCCTCCTGGGACATATTTCACTATAAAATGGAAGCCATACATGCCTTCTGATAAACATTCTTGACTCTTTGGAGAAAGAATCTCAAAAGGCCAATAGTTTGTTTCAAAGCCAGGAAAGCAGCCAGTTGAAAGCATTAGCTTTGTTCCCTTTTGTTTTCTAAGAATTCAGTTCAGGCCTGAATCTGAATTTATAATTCTAAGGGGCGGGTTTTATGATTTAGAAGTATGTGCCTTGTCTAAAGCATTTCTGAGAGCTCGTTTTAATCTTAGAAAAGATTGAAACATTTCAGTTTTCAAGTTCATACACTTGTTGGTTCATTGAACAGCTATTTATTACTGTGTATTCTGGACCAGACACTATTGTAGGTGTTGGGAATATTGCAGATGACATACTATCTTCTTGGATCTTATTTATGTTCTGGTAGGCAAGAGTGATAATAAGACAAAATTAATACACGACAGAATGCTAGGCAATCATAGGTATTATAAAGAAGTAAGAAGAAGATACAAGCTAGGTGAGGGGAAGGGGCAATATTATAGCTAGGATAGTCGGCAAAGACCTCTCTGAGCAGCTGACCATTGAATCGAGTCTTATGTGCATGGAAAGAACGACCCAGATAAATATCAGGAAAAGGAATCTTCCAGCAAAAAGAAAAGAAGGACCAAAGGCCTTGAGGCAGAGAAAAATAGCCTTCATCTGTTCAGGGGAAGCAAGAGCCCCGTGTGTCTGGTGCTAAGAAAGCAAGGGAGAGAGGTTAATACTCTCCAGCATGGTCATTTCATATCACATTAATTTTTTTTTCCTTAGCATGCCGAGAAAATGCTGCTTTAAATCAAGACTTTCTTTCCTGACCTCCAACCTGCCTCAGAGTCACCTTTGTTTGAATTAATTATTTAATCACTTTCATCACACATGACTTCAAGAACCGCCTTGTGTTTAATTCAAGACAGTTGGCTTTCCCTTTGAAGACAGATTAAAAACGGAGTGGCAGAAAAGAGAGGTGGTGTCTTAAGCTTCAGGCAGCTTCAGAGAAGAGCAGGGCGGGGGTGGCTGTGGTGCTTTCCTTTGATTCACAAGAGCTGTTTAGATTGTGGCAGTGACAAGCTCCAAATTTACCCAAGTGACAATGTTCACTTCACAGAACAGGGAGCATGAGTTAATGTAATAAATAAATAAATCCAGAGTGGGAGCCACACCTGCCCAACTGCCATCATTATGGGACCAAGGGGTTCTGGAGACAAGGTGGGGGGTGGTAAATTGGGTTAGAAAGAGGACAAAACCCCACCAGCCAAGTCTTGTTCAAGGGCCAGTGTGTGATCTCCTGACTGCACCACTGTCTGCTTTGTCTGATTTTTTTTTATTATTATTAGACAGCTGTGATCTTCTCCCTTCAAACCCTTGTCACCACCATTCGCAAGAATGTAAGTGATATGATTAGGGAACATGGCATCTTGTGTAATCGGTCATAATCACCATCTGAGGGTTTCAGGAACATGACACCCATGTCTACGGCTGCCCGAGAGTGGCGCACAGAACGACAGGAATTGCACTTGTGTCTGCACTTTGTGCTTGCATGCCTTTTCTTGGCCACTGTGTCCAACTGCTCACTCTCTACCCAAACAGGCCCAGTGTACAGGCAAAGGCTCCTCCAAGTGTGCCTCTCTGAGGAAATCCATGCCCTTGGGAATCCTTCCCTTTTTGTATGTTAAATGTTACATGAAAACTTTGCACTGCCTCTATCCACGTGTTCTACATCAGGGAATTTTTGAGACAACCAAAGAATTTACCTGTACGCGTTCAAATCATTCATCTTGCAAAGCAAATTTCTGGAAATCATTTAAGACAGGTTTTAATTGTCACTTGAACATGGATGGCAAACATTCCCCTTTTCTCTAAAATCTAAATCTAATATATTACGATTTAGATTTAGCAGGACCCCAAGATCAAAGGAGCCTCATCATTACTGGATCAAATGATATAATGAAGTCCGAGGGATTATTTAAGGGTTAGGGCTATTCACCTTGTTATAGGATAGCCTCTGCAGGAAAAACCCAGTAGGGGGACACTAGCTCTGTCCCTCTTTAGCTCTGTGACCCTGACCAAATTGCTTAACCTCTGCCAATTTGCTTCTTCATTTCCAAGAAGGGACATGGTAAAGTCAGTTTCTCAGAGTTGTCATTAGCGTTTGTGCCAGCCAACGTTCTTAGTTGCAAAGAAGAGAGAGAGACTCTGGCTACTTTCAGTGGAAAATAAGAATTTGGAAAGGGAAATATGGAAAACTAGACAAGGAAAATGAGGAGGAATGAAGAAGCAAGGCAGCAGAGAGCACAGGAGAAGCCTGGCTACTGGCTGTCTAGTTAGAAGACCTCACCAGAATACCATCGTCAGATTTTGGCTGTCATGATAGGGGCACAATGGTGATGTTGACAGTCTCTAGCTGTCTCTCCACCATCTCATGGGCTTCTACTGCCTCAAAATCCATACCACACGGATATTCCAAAAGAAGAATAGGTTCAGCTGCTGGGAAGACAATGAACCTCCTACAGAAAAAAAGGGGGTGTACGGTAAGCATCATTCTTGGCAGCTGGCACATAGTACAGATGCAATAGATGTCATTTTTCTACTTCCAAGCTTTTTCCTTGGCTTGCTGATTACCAGCTAGCCCTTCCGAATCTCACTGTCTCCTCCAAAATGATTATTTGTTATTGACTGAGCTGGTAAGCTAGATTACTAAACTGGTCAAAATGGTATGGAAACTAAAACATTTAGCTTCGGAGTAAGCCCATGAAAAATTTTGAGCAAAGTGAAGAACTAAGTAAGTTTAGGATATTTATAGATATTGTTGCTATGTTGGACTTAGAGTCTGGGTTTCAAAGGGTTCAAGCATGCCATTAGTGAGATCTGGACTCATGAGCCGTCACACTAGTGACATTCACTTTTATTCCCTTAAAAGCAGTTATTGGAGAGTCAGTACTGGCAGGACTTCTGTGTGTTCTACTTCCTTTCTGACACCTAAGCTGGAGTTGGTTAGTACCTTTCCTGGAGGACCAGGGAATGGTTGTGAGTTTTAGACAAGATAACATAGATGCAAAGCCCTCAGTCAAATAACCTGGTACCTAATGAGTAAGTTTTCATCAGATGTTTCTCACTTTTTAGAGTGCACCGAGATCTTGCTCTTTTCTCTATATACCTGGGGGTTGGGGGTGCCTAAAAATCCCCATGCCCAGACTGCACCTCAGACCAATTATATCAAAATCATCTGGGGAAGAATCCAAGGCAGGAGTATCTTCAACAGGATTCAGGTGACTGTCATCAACAGCGAGGATGGGGAACATAGCTTTCTACTCACTCATCCCTTCTCCCAGCTGCGCTGAACACCTGTGCTCAGTGGCCTGCAAGCATCCTCTCCAGCCTTCACGACATTTATCAGCTCTGTATTTTAGCTACCTCTAGGCAATCACTATGCCCACCAGTACCTGAAATTCAGTAGCTTCACATCTAAGTAGGCTTCCTCTCCAGACCTACATAAGACTACACTGATTCATCTCGAGCCCTCCCCTCTCTATGCTTGCCCCCACCACTCCCCTGGACATCAGAGCTGGGAATCATAGGTACTCATTTTCTTCCCATCACCTAAGGGGTCATGAAGTTCCTTCTTTGCCCCGTCTCTCTAATCAAACCATGCTCTTTAGTACCATATCCCAGCTCTAGCACATTATACCTAGATTTCTCTATTCTTCCCCAGTTCAAATCTTTGTATCCTGCCTCCAGATTAAACTTCACTTCCTTTCTGACACCTCCTACTATTAACCCATGATGAGCCTTCATTTCCCATTGGATAAATTCCAAATTCTTAGTCCCAGGAAGCAAGGTCTTCATAATTTACAAAAACCTTATTTTACTCAACCTACCAGTAATCAATCCATTAATCAACTAGCAATCATTGTTGATAAATAGATACCCACCAACATCTCCCCTTATGCACCAGCTTGATGAGAGGGTTCAGAGATTCTTGGCGGCCAAAATAGAAATCTAATCCTACAGTGAGGAAATGGACCTCTGTGTGTATGTGAGCTTCTCACCCCGCTGAGTAAAATCAGCTCCCTTAGGACACTAAGAACCTTCTAGAAATAGTCCCTTGCACCCCACTATGGAATCCGAGTAAACTGAATGCAACTTACCCAGGTTTGCTACTGAAGCACATGAGCGTTTGTTTCCTCAGCTCACAGGATCTCAAACAAAACCGTGTCCATTGCCCTACCTGACCTCATGCTAGTCTCACCACCTAAAAGTGCCCTCATTTTCCCCCTTTTCTTACCCAAATCCTACCCCTTCCTCCAAAGTTATCCTAAAACTTGACTCTGCAAGTATACTGTGTTCCTCTGATTCTTCCCGAGTGTGATCTGAAGTGGGCCTGACTGTACTTGCCATGTCACCTTTTCATCATATGCCTTCTGGCATTGTTTCCTGATTGTTATAAAGACCTTGTCTCCCTAATGAGATTTTATAGGCTTTCTGTAGAAGCCATCCGATTCTTCCTGAGATTCTCCACAACATCAGTAATCCCAGAGGTTTTGTGAGGGACAGGGTAGGTGCTCAATAAATGCATGCCAAATTAAATTACATTTCTGTAATACTAACAGCCCCGATCATCAATAATAGATGTTGCGACCCCCTGCACTTATTTTTTTTTTTTTTGAGTTGCATTTACATCCGAGCATTTCTTAGCATATTCAATGAACACCGAAGACTGAGGTTAAGACTCTGTGTTCTCTGCAGTTTTGGGTGACCAGAAGGCCAGGAGGAGCTGACAGGTCTGTTTTTGCAAGTCCTCTTCTTACAACTGCCTTAAAATATTAATGTTTTATTTTCAAATATAAAAGAGTCAGTGTCTTTGTATCAATTCCAAGATAGATGACTTAAAATGCACTTTTCTGAATTGGGCTGCTTCAGGTCAAGGCTTAAAAGAAAAATGTGCATATGGATAAGTAGTTAGAGATTAAATCTGTAAACAGCCCTCCATTTGCTAATGCTATTTTGTCCTTCTTGGTTTTCTATTTTGCAACAAAATAACTTGAAGAATGTCGTGGCATCCAAATGTATAAATGCAACCCATAAAATTGATTTAAGTGAAAAATATGTTTGAGGGTAACAATTAGGGTAAGAGTCAACAGATATTATAAAAAACTAGGACTAAAACCTAGCAGCACAATTCTGCAAATTCTAGCATCTATATTTTTCTCTCTTGGAAGCCCCACATGCTTCATCTTTCTGTGGGGACAGCAGCATGTGTTCCCTCCCTGTATGTATCTCTAGCTCTTCACAAAAAGTATTAACTACCTGCCTCAAGCTTAGACTAGGAAATTAACATAAGATATTTTCATTTGACCGTGATCACATGAAGCCCTCTCTAATCTCATTTGGCACATTACCCATCAGATTTATGGAAATTCTCCATGAACTCTGACACTGAAGTGTAACAATTGCATAAACTGTGTGTGAGATGTGGCTGTGGTGTTCACAAGCTATACCCTTGACCTTAGCTACTAACTGAGTCTTTGCTGGGTCTACCAGTCACCCTGAAATCCAAAATGAAATGCACAGTAAAACCAGGCTTCCAAATACACGGCATGGGGGCTGATTAGAGGGAGAGGGGTAAAAGGAATTAATAATGAGTGGAATTAAGATAGCCAGAAACTGCAAACAGCAGGGATCCTATTTCCACAGAACTTGAAAATAAAGTAACAATAGAAAGGGTAGTCCTCTAATTAAATAATAATTTTTTTCCTCTTTAATGGTGTCCGTGTTATTTAATGCCTTGACTTCTTCAATCATTCAAACCATAATTTCAACATAATTATCAAAAGGAAAGTTGTCAAACTTAACAAGCTCATGATCTGACCATAGTAAGTAATATGTCACAGATGGGGGGAAAATTTTAAGCCATTTGGCAGCAAGGTGCACTATAATAAGATTGATATTTGAAACCACATTAGTAAGCTTCAAACATGGCATGCTTTACAACCTTATCATCTGCCACAGCTCAGAGGTATTAGAGAGGAGGTGGGGAGGGAAGAAATTACAGAAAAAATAATTATGAATTTCCTTCAAACTAAGCAGTATTATCATCTGACAGGAGCATAGGGCAGTGTCTGTAGTTATCCATTGAGTCCAATCTGTGTTGTCAAATGTACATATTTTTGATCCCCAAAACTAATGCAGTTCAGAGCACAAAGTCAACCCTCCTGGTTTGAACTCCTCCTCTACTGTTCATTAGCATGTGTCCTTAGGAACATTGTTGCTTCACTTTATGACACCTTGGCTTTCTCATTTGATAGACCTACCTCACCTCCTAGGGTTTGCATGAAGATTAAAATTATGTAATTTATCCAAAATGCTTGGCACCAGACCTAACCTACAGTTAGTGCTCAAAATATTGTTAACAACCTCCTCCTTTTTTTCCCTCCCTTTCCTCTTCCCTATCCCCCTTATCTTCCTTTGTTTCCTCCCCTCCTCCTCCTTTCTTGAGACATCTTCTCTTCAAAATAGGAATATTCCCACCTGACCCCTTTTCCATATATGTCTAGGTAAATGCATCCACTACTTTGTATTTTTCCACTATTTAAAATATACTTTATTATTGATTCCTAGAATCACTGCTGGTTGGTGTCAGAAGAGCAATCTCCTCCCAACAGATGAGGAAACTGGAGTTCAAAATATAAATGGCACACCCAAGCAGTAACCCCAGGATTTACTGCTTCCTAAAAAGATAAAACAACTGACATCACACACATTTACACATTGTACCAAGTGGCCTTTCATTGGTCACTATAAATTGCTACTCTGCTATTCAGAGGATCTCTTGAAATAGACTTTCCCAAGCTACCTGAAGTCCTTTGCTAAACAAACATAGCTACTTGTTTTTCTTATTACTACCTACTTTGGATTGTTTTGGCTTTTGTTTTTGAATTTTTGATGGCAAGAGGCAAGGTCCAGAAGTGTTGAACCCAACTGTACATCAGAATCACCATTTTTAGGGAACCCTGGGTGGCGCAGCAGTTTAGCGCCTGCCTTTGGCCCAGGGCGCGATCCTGGAGACCCGGGATCGAATCCCACGTCTGGCTCCCGGTGCATGGAGCCTGCTTCTCCCTCTGCTTGTGTCTCTGCCTCTCTCTCTCTATATATATATATATCATAAATAAGTTTTTTTAAAAAATCACCATTTTTAGAACTTTCTAGAAGTACTAATTTCCCAATCTCCTCTCCTCTACTGAGTCAGGCCTTCCAAGACATGTGGTGCCTGTGACTCTGCAGATTTACAGCTTTGTCTCTGGTGATTCCAGATCTGGGGCAATCTTTGGAAAATGTTGATACAATAAATCAACATCTTTTAAACATGATGCTGTGCAATTGTGCAGTGCAGAGGAAAAGAGGAGATTTTATAGGCTCTGAATAGGTTTTTTGTTATTATTAATTCCTTTATCAACAAATATTCTAAAGATACATCTTGCTTTTTTCATAGTATACAAATACATGTATAGGTGTCTAACTAGTATTTTTCCACTCACATTATTTTTCATTCCATACTTACACTTCTATAGCTATAGCAGCATTAGAACCTGTAATCACCTGCTGCAATCTTGGTTGTATCGCCATTTCAATAATCTCTCCATAGGAGGATTACTTGTTTTACCCAACTTCTAAAATGCCACCATGACCTATCAGTCTTAGATTGCTTTCAAAGGACAATTCCTTCTAAACTATCATCAAGAGTCCATATGGACGTATACACTTTTCTTGTATAATTAAAGATAATTCAGTTTAAGAGTTTCATATCATCCTTGCAATAAATAAAGACAATTTAGGGTCACAAAGCCATTCTCTGAACTAGAAATTATAAATGTTTACTTTAATACATACAGCAATTTCCCAAAATGCACTTCTATAGAGATGTTTTGGAACATGGAAGAATATGTGGAGATACTTCCTGCGGCCTGAAACCCTTGAACCACCACGCATCTTTTTTTCCCTTTACTCTTGATGATAACCCATGTTATACTGGATCTCCACATAACTTAAGAAACCCCCCTCCCTCATGTGCCAGCATAGTAATAAGGTTCAAGAGATTCTTGGCAGCCAAAATAGAAATCTAATCTTATAGTGAGGAAACAGACCTGTGTGTGTATGAGCTGCTCACCCCACTGAGTAGAAACAGCTCCTCTAGGACACTTAGAACCTTCTAGAAATAAACTATTGCACCCACAATGGAATTCCAGAGTGAACTGAGTGCATCTTCCCCAGGCTTGCTACTGAAGGATCAGCCCAATGTAGCTTTATAGGCAAGATAGCCTCCTGCTGTTAAAATCGTCTGTTAGAAAAACAGTTGCAGGTATCAGGGCTAAGCAGCACCCACACAGAAATAAGGGAGTGCCTCTTTGATTATTCAA
Organism: Canis lupus familiaris; assembly: GCF_011100685.1. Lineage (NCBI taxonomy): Eukaryota > Metazoa > Chordata > Mammalia > Carnivora > Canidae > Canis > Canis lupus. The sequence goes on from NC_049224.1 coordinate 44,501,998, forward strand.
GGGAAATATTAAATGAAGACTTTGTTTTATACTTTATGTTAGCCCTTTGCTATTACTCTTTAATGCAATGAAACAAAGAAACATGGATAAGACATTGTAATGGAGTTTGAGCGAGTGTCCTGGGAATGCAAGGTTTCTTTTCTGCTATAATTGCATTACTGGTGCTGTTCCATTCAGCATAAATGTGGCTACTAGTATTCATCTAAAAGATGCCCTTAGGCTTAAACTTTCCCCAAGTGGTGAGTAAGGATGGTGGGAATGTGGTTGGGGAATTTAAAACCCACTCAAACATCATTAATTAGAAATTCCCTGATGAAATTAAACCCTTGTATTTTGTTGGGATCATTTCACGACATTCTGAGTAATTCTGTTGTTCTTTTTTTTTTAATTGCTGCATACTCAGAGCCATGGTTTTAAGCATACCAAATTTCTAAGAAAACTGGCCAAATTCGCCATGTCTTTCCAAACATCCAAAACTAACAGATAAATAAGTAGAAAATTTTATACTCAAGTGGCTTCGATGTACCTAGCTCCAAGGCCTGAGGCAAGACTTTCAACCTCCAAATCCATTGTCATCACTGAATACCCTCATCAGGCAAATGGGTGGAAGCGTGTGCCATGAGCATTCATGGATGTCAGGGGCATTCATGATCTGAAAGCAGAATAGAACAGGGGGCTGCTGTGCCAACAAAAGAATAAGAATTATATTAGCTAATTTTAATTCTATTTTAGCTTCTGTAAATTTCCAACACAGAAATAGAAAGAAGTAACAGAGATTGGAGAGTGCAATATTCCATACCAAAGAGGTCAGCAGCAATCCATCGACCTCCTAAAATCCATCGTAATTGTCACCTGGAAGTTGGTCCCTGTGATCAGTTTTTGGTCTAAAGCGCTTTTCCACCAATGTCTCTGGTAAATTGCAGTCTGGATTGTCTCATCTATCGCCATATTTAATTATATTAATACTAGTTATTGGCTATATAGAGCTGTTCATTGTTATTTATTAGTTGCTATGGTTTACTGAGTGGATAATATAGGGAAGAAGCTGTACTAATCATTCTATGTATTATATCTCAATCTTCATCATCACTTCTGAGACAGGTATCATTAATCTCCTACTTTGCAGATGAGGAACCTGAAAATAAGGAATCTGAGTAACGCAAGTCACATACACATATGTGACATAAGTCACATACACATACATACACACACACATACACTGGAAGATCCAACCCAGTACCACAGCAAAAACTCATCCAGCAACTCCTGACAGCAGTTTGTTCAGAAGTAGGCTCAGCACATTACAGTTTCTCAGTCTTTTTTTATTAAATTTTTTATTTAAGTTATAAATCTATTTTTTAAGATTTTATTTATTTATTCATGAGAGACACAGAAAGAGAGGCAGAGACAAAGGCAGAGGGAGAAGCAGGTTCCAGGCAAGGAGCCTGATATGGGACTCAAACCTAGGAATCCAGGATCACGCCCTGAGCCAAAGGCAGAAGCTCAACCGCTGAGCCACCCAGGCATCCCTTGAGTCTATAAATCTAGATGAATGCATTATAGAACATTATCAACTCACTTGAATATTACTGAATTGTAAGCTGCACAGAAGTTACTGCAGCTAGGATTATACAAACATGTTCATCTCATTGACCAAATAACAAACTATAGATGCTGGTGACAGAAGTGGTCCAATCTGTTCACTACACACACACACACACACACATATTTATAGGATGTGTTTAATAAAAGGAATATCTTTTTTAGCAGCTTTCAATTTGTTAGCCAGTTTCATTCCTCTTCTCTCCAACAGCTTCATGAGGATACTTAGCTTGAGAACCACAGCCTGTATTAGAGACCCAGGAAATTCCAAGGCTTAGTTATCGATCACTACCAGTGCCACCAGTCCAGTGGTGAAGTCCAAAGTGCAATTACCTGGGAGCCAGGAGAATTGGCTCCTAATCTTGATAGGGTGATCTTAGGTAAATTACTTAGCCCCTTGAGGCTCTAGAAGATTGTATGTTTTTATTTTCCAGGTAGATGTTTCTTTATGAGGCAATTTAAATAGCTCCCCCTCACTTTTTTTGGGGGGGGGTAGTAACTGATGATTCAATAAAATAGTAATTAGAAAAGAAGGTTTTTCTGTATCCACCTCTGACACATTAGTATGAGAATAAAGATTGCTGTCTTTATTAGATAACTAATTATAGTGGCAAGCTAATTTCAAGTGTCATGGCATTGTACATATGTGTTCAAGGTTGCATAATATATAGAGATCTTGAGTATAACTTCTATCACAGAAACTACTTATTTCATTTAACAAAAGTTAAAAAATGATTTAACTGTACTAATGTTAAATCCAAGATCTGCTAAAGTGATTGCCAATTGGATTTTATATACTTTTTAAATTCTTTGTTCTTTCTAGAAAATCACATTGCTTGGAGGAAAAAAAAAAGGGTGTCTTTCTTTAAGAGAAACAGAATATTTGTACAAGTGAAAAATTAGGGTTAGAGAAAGCAAGGGAGGAGCTCGAGCTGTCTATCTTCGGGCCAATCAACTGGGCCAAAAGGTTTCCATATGCTTTGGCAGTGATCACTCTCTGACCGAAAGACCCTGAGGTGGGACGACAAGGCCAATGTGTTTACCCAGAAGTCCTGCGTAGCCATGGCTGCCCAAATGCTCAGCCAGAGCAAAAATGGGTATGAACTCTTAGAGTGTGTCCACTAGTTTTAGTTACTTAGTGGAGCTAAAACAAAAGGAAACAACAGAAGCGTTCATAATGACTTCATTTTATGGGTGTTTTCATCTTCTGAGTTAAATATATGTTTGTACTATTGGATATTTTACAACCAACGTATCTTAATTTAATCATTAAAAGAGAACAATAAAGATATCGACGCACTTTACAAATGATGTTTTATTTGACTCATTCATTTCAATAAATATATATTGAGTCAGGCTTGGGCTAAGGTCCTGGGAATACAAAAGTGAAAATGACCAGCTGTTGCCTTAAAGAATACTACAGTATTTTTCTAACTTTGTCAAAATATAATACATCTTACACTTTTCTCAAAAATCTATGCTCCCCCCCAAAAAAATTAACAATATCTCAACAGCTTAAGGAAATGTGCCAAGAGAATCTTTAGATGGCATGCATACATCCATGTATGCATACATAATTTTCCCCATCACAAGAGAGTTACCCAGAGGATAGATTATCTAATTTAACTCCCAAGGGATTTAAGTGATGATTTCCTATAATGTTAAAACTTATATCATATAGCCATTTCATTAGTTTTAGGACTTTTTTAATGCAAAAGACAAATAAAACACCTATGTTAGATACTCCTGTCTTTTAGCCCCTCTACATGTTATCTTTGAGTAGGACTCAGGTGTATAAATGATGCTTACATCTTCATGTATATGCTACAACCTTCTCCAGAGTTCAAATTATCTATGTAAATATACACAAAACAAAATGTCAGAATAGTACATATTATATGTAAATAATTATTCTGTTGAGTGGAATTCTGAATGCTTTTTATGTCTGTTTTTATAAAATATTCCAATTTTCTAAAATGATTATGTGTAGTTTTTACAATTAACAACATATATTTATTTTTATTTTCACTTATTTCCTAAATTTTATACAATAATTGTGACTTATTTCATGATCATAAAAAGTACACATTATTTTTTATTCTTACATGTAATATATATGTCTCATAAGATCATAATTATATTTCAAATACATAGCAAAAACAGATAGAAATATAGGTACTTATTAACAGTGACTATGTGTCATGGGACTAGCTGGAACTGCTCTTTCTGTTTTATGTTTTGCCTTTTTCTCTAAAATGAGCATGGATTGGGACGCCTGGGTGACAGTCAGTTAAGCGTCTGCCATCAGCTCAGGTCATGATCCTGGGGACCTGGGCTTCTTGCTCAGCAGGGAGTCTGCTTCTCTCTCTCCCTCTGCCCGCTGTTCCCCCTGCTTATACTGGCATTCTCTCTTTCTCTCTCTTTCTCTCTAAAATAAATAAATAAAATCTTTTTAAAAAATAAAATGAGCATATATTGATTTCATAATTAATAAATGAACTTTAGTTTTTAAATGCAAGTCAAAAAAATGCCAGATTAAACTAATTGAAATATATTATTTTTCTGATTTAAGCCCCCGAAAAGCTATGATCTTTTACTTACAATCAAAATATACTTTAATGTTTATGAACAAACTTTTAGAGTGAAAACAAATAAGCAATAATATATTTTATGATTTATTTAAAGCAAACATGAGTCCAAGTATGCTCTAATAAAGAGAAATCAAGTACTGAGAATTGGAGACACCAGACCATGGCTGCAGAGGCTAGCACTGGAACTCTATAAAGAAGGTTAGAAATCCAAGTACATCCTCATATTTCTCTAACTCAATGGAAGTGGGATCCATCAATGGAAAAATCTAACCATCTGGAAATGCAAAAGCCAGGCAGAAAGACACACAAAGCAATGAAGTCTGACAAGTCTGCACGGCTGTCCTGGGCAACGTGGGAATCTGACTCATTCACAGATTATAGAGCAAGGCTATTGCCATCTGACTAGGCAAAGAAAAGAATCCAGGTTCCCAGGATCACAAATGAAAGAGAGTTTGAAACGGGAGAGCAGAAGCCAGAGTCTGCCTGGTTCTCAGAGCTGTGAAAGCAGCACAAGGACTTTTTCCAGGCATCCAGTGCCTCAGCCACTGTGCCCATGGTTTGGAAGGAGCCTTCCAAGACAAAAGAGGTCGATATATAGTAAGGTTCCCCATATTACAAAAACTTCAGGTAGGTCTGAACCTCCGTGTGTATTTATTTCCTCACCTGAATTTGGCGATCATTCAGTTATTCATGTAATGTATATTTATTTAGCATATTTCATGTGCCAGACATTATTCTAGGTTCTAGAATTATAAGAGTAGACAAAAAAGTAATGTGGTGATCAATATCACAAAGAAAATGAAGCACACCATAAGGAGATGCTCTGAAGAGAAAGAGGTCTTGTCTTGTGCACTTTTGCTGGGAATGTGAATGGGTGCAGCCATATGGAAAATGATATGGAGGGTCCTCAAAAAATCAAAACTAGGACTACTGTAGGACCCAGCAATCCCACTTGTGGGTATATATCCAAAGGAAATAAAAACAAGAGCTGAAAGAAATATCTACACCTCTCCATCTCCATGTTCGTTGCAGTATTATTTTCAACAGCTAACCGTGGAAGCAACCTAAGTGTCTGTCAACAAATGAATGGAAAAGAAAATGTAAATACACACACACACACACACACACACACAGAGTATATGCAGGTATATACTACATTGTATATTTATATTTATATATAAGTATATATATACAATAGAATATTATTTAAACATGAGAAAAAAGGAAATCCTGCCATTTGTAACAATGTGGATTAAACTTGAGGTCATCATACTAAGTGAAATAAGCCAAACAGAGAAAGACAAACACTGTATGATATCACTCATATGTGGAATCTAAAAAAGTTGAAGAGACTGTCCTTTTTCCAGTCGATATTCTTTCCTGCTTTGTCGAATATTAGTTGACCATAGAGTTGAGGGTCCACTTCTGGATTCTCTATTCTGTTCCATTGATCTATGTGTCTGTTTTTGTGCCAGTACCACACTGTCTTGATGACCACAGCTTTGTAGTACAGCCTGAAATCTGGCATTGTGATGCCCCCGGCTCTGGTTTTCTTTTTTAATATTCCCCTGGCTATTCAGGGTCTTATCTAATTCCACACAAATCTTAAGATTATTTGTTCCAACTCTCTGAAACAACTCCATGGTATTTTGATAGGGATTGCATTAAATGTGTAAATTGCCCTGGGTAGCATTGACATTTTCACAATGTTAATTCTTCCAATCCATGAGCATGGAATATTTTTCCATCTCTTTGTGTCTTCCTCAATTTTGTTCAGAAATGTTCTGTAGTTTTTAGGGTATAGATCCTTTACCTCTTTGGTTAGGTTTGTTCCTAGGTATCTTATGCTTTTGGGTGCAATTGTAAATGGGATTGACTCCTTAATTTCTCTTTCTTCAGTCTCATTGTTAGTGTATAGAAATGCTACTAATTTCTGGGCATTGATTTTTGTATCCTTCCACACTGCTGAATTGCTGTACGAGTTCTGGCAATCTTGTTGCCGGGAAAATTGGACAACCATGTGCAGAAGAATGAAACTAGAGCATTCTCTTACACCATACACAAAGATAAACTCAAAATGGATGAAAGATCTAAATGTGAGACAAGAATGCATCAAAATCCTAGAGGAGGACATAGGCAGCACCCTTTTTGAACTTGGCCACACAACTTCTTGTAAGATACATCTATGAAGGCAAGGGAAACAAAAGCAAAAATGAATTATTGGGACTTAATCAAGATAAAAAGCTTCTGCACAGCAAAAGAAGCAGTCAACAAAACTAAAAGACAACCTACAGAATGGGAGAAGATATTTGCAAATGACATATAAAATAAAGGGCTCGTATCCAAGATCTATAAAGAACTTATTAAACTCAACAGCAAAGAAACAAACAATCAGATCATTAATGCGCAAAAGATATGAAGAGAAATCTCACAGAGGAAGACATAGACATGGCCAACATGCATATGAGAAAATGCTCTGCATCACTTGCCATCAGGGAAATACAAATCAAAACCACAATGAGATACCACCTCACACCAGTGAGAATGGGGCAAATTAACAAGGCAGGAAACAACAAACTTTGGAGAGGATGTGGAGAAAGGGGAACCCTCTTGCACTGTTGGTGGGAATGTGAACTGGTACAGCCACTCTGGAAAACTGTGTGGAGGTTCCTCAAAGAGTTTAAAATAGAGCTACCCACTGCTGGGGATTTACCCCAAAGATACAGATGCAGTGAAATGCTGGGACACCTGCACCCCAATGTTTATAGCAGCAATGTCCACAATAGCCAAACTATGGAAGGAGCCTCGGTGTCCATCGAAAGATGAATGGATAAAGAAGATGTGGTCAATGTATACAATGGAATATTACTCAGCCATTAGAAATGACAAATACCCACCATTTGCTTCAACGTGGAGGGACCTGGAGGGTATGATGCTGAGTGAAATAAGTCAGTCGGAGAAGGACAAACATTATATGGTCTCATTCATTTGGGGAATATAAAAAATAGTGAAAGGGAATAAAGGGGAAAGGAGAGAAATTGAGTGGGAAATATCAGAGAGGGTGACAGAACATGAGAGACTCCTAACTCTGGGAAACGAACAAGGGGTTGTGGAAAGGGAGGTGGGTGGGGGGTTGGGGTGACTGGGTGACGAGCACTGAGGGGGGCACTTGATGGGATGAGCACTGGGTGTTATGCTATTTGTTGGCAAATTGAACTCCAATCAATAAACAATAGATAAAAATTAATTAAAAGTTGAAGTCAGGGAAACAGAGTAGAGTGGTGGTTACCAGGGCCTGGGGGGTAGGGGAAATGGGAAATGTTGTTCAAAGGATACAAAATTCCAGTGATAAGCTGATTAAGTTCTGGGGATCTAATGCACAGCATAGTGATTATAGTTAATAATACTGTATTATATACCTGAGAGTTGCCAAGAGAAAAGATCGTAAATGTTCTCCCCACAGAAAAAGAAATTGTAATTATGTAATATGATGGAGGTTTTGGCCAACCCTCTGCTAAGCATTTTGCAGCACATGAGAGTATCAAACCAATACCTTGTACAGGTTAAACTTACACTTTATCGACTATATTTCAATAAACCTGGAAACAAAATGAGAAGAGGAAATTGGGGAGTCTCTGAATTCCGAATGGTAGGAAAGAGTGGGGATGGAGAAGACCTACCAGAGCAACCTGAGAGAGGTTGCTAATTTTGACCAACACACAGTAGGTCATGAGGGTACAAGTGCAACAACCCCTGGGTGAGTGGTAGGGGGTGAGGGAGCTCATCATAAAGAGGCATTCTGTAGGTGATGGGAAGCCATTGGAGAAGGAGCCAATGTGAATCTTTTAAGAGTTCACTCTGCAGAAAAGACTACATGGATGGACAGGAATGGAAACTGGAAGATGAAGCCAAAGAGCCACTGCAGGTTTTCTGTTCTGGCCCAGACTAAGAAGCTAGTGGTAGGGATGTCAAAAAGGGGTCCAACTCTGGATATTTGAAAGGTAGAGTGGATAGGGCTTGCTGATGGAATGGATGTGGAGAAAGTTAGAGAGAGGGAAGAATCAAGGATGACTTGTAGGTTTTGTCTAACCCATTGAGTGGATGGTGGTTCCATTTATTAAAACAGGGAAGATCAGAGAAGGATAGGGTTAACTAAAGCCTAACCCTAATCCTAACCCTTTGTAAACTCAAACAGAAAACACTGATAAGAGGCTGCTGGGTGATTCAGTGGTTGAGCTTCTGCCTTTGGCTCAGGTTGTGATCCAGGGTCCTGGGATCAAGTCTTTAGTTGGGCTACTGCAGAGAGCCTGCTTCTCCCTCTGCCGGTGTCTCGGCCTCTGTCTCTGAGTCTCTTGTGAATAAATAAGTAAAACCTTAAAAAGAAAAGAAAAAACTGATAAGATTATGCTACAGGATTTCAAAATTGTCATCTCTCATCATATAATTGCAAAGAAACATCGCTTACTCCAAGAGGAATAAAATAAAGATCTCATTTCCTTTAGGAAATCTTCCCCGATATGCCCCTTGTGAAATTTTACCTATAATATTTAAATGGAGTCAATGGTTTCTATCAGGACTCTCTTAAGCTAGCAGTGGAGTGTTCCCTGTGGCAGCACATATACCATATACCAAAATTGGAACAATGCGGAGAAGACGCACGGCCCCTGCACAAGAATGACATGTTAGTGGTGGGAAAATCCATGTCCTTTTTTGCACTACCCATATCAATATCTTTAAAACTTGAGATCTAAATTAAGATGTCTTTCTTTGATGAATGGATAAAGAAGATGTGGTTTCCTCAGCCACTAGAAACGACAAATACCCACCATTTTCTTCAATGTGGATGGAACTGGAGGGTATTATGCTGAGTGAAGTAAGTTAATCGGAGAAGGTCAACATTATATGGTCTCATTCATTTGGGGAATATAAAAAATAGTGAAAGGGAATAAAGGGGAAAGGAGAAAAAATGAGTGGGAAATATCAGAAAAGGTGACAGAACATGAAAGACTCCTAACTCTGGGAAACGAACTAAGGGTGGTGGAAGGGGAGGTGGGCGGGGGTGACTGGGTGACGGGCACTGAGGTGGACACTTGACGGGATGAGCACTGGGTGTTATTCTATATGTTGGCACATTGAACACCAATAAAAAATAAATTTAAATTTAAAAAAAGGTGTCTTTCTTTGATCTTTTCTTTTTTTTAAGATTTTATTTTTTTACTCATGAGAGACACAGAGAGAGAGGCAGAGACATAGGCAGAGCGAGAAGCAAGCTCCCTGCGGGGAGCCCTATGTAACACTCGATCCCAGAGCCCGGGATCATGACCTGAGCCAAAGGCAGATGCGCTCAACCACTAAGGCACCCAAGCACCCCTCTTTGGTCTTTTCAAATGTGTCTTTCCCTTGAAGTTTTAATTAATGATAGATTGTTTTTTAATCCATTTTATGGTCTTCATATTCTTTTTTGGAAGAAATTTACATTGATATCTTAGAGAGTCTGAAGATATGCTATTTCTGCCTGAAATATTTATCATAATTATTAGATATGTACTTTTTTCCCCTTACGATGTAAGAAAGAAACAATAATTTTACATTTTTATCAACATATTTAGGGGGGAATCTCTCTTGAAAAACATGGTATACTTTTCCACTTACGATGACATAAAATTTGTGTATATTTTGTGATCTTTAAGTTTCAGATTTTATATATTTTTATATTCATCGATCATTATAAATGTAGATATCTCAAATCGCTATTTACAGGACACATTTACCAATTAGTTTCAGTTGCTCATTCTCCATTTGTTTTCATAAAGTAAAAGACAGAATGATGTGATTTAAAATAATTAATGGTTAGTTGTAGGTTATCTAGAACATTGGCTTCTGCTCCCAACATCAGTGAATTTTTTTTCTAGACTCATATGGAAAGCAGTAGCAGTGCCATGATTGTGAGTGATCGGAGTGATCTTGGTCACGTCCCCTACCTTGTTGAGCTTTCGTCACTGCTTATGATCCCTCCTTCACAGGACTGTTGGCAGATTAACTCGATGGTGTATGTAGAGTGTCAAACACACGGCGAGCCCTCAGGATTTCTACGGTACTCTTTGCGGTGAACACGGATGTGTTTGTGTTTATGCTGTGATGAATCCAGTGAAGATGTTTAGGCTCTAGAAAAGACAGCCAGAGTTTAGAAACAGTTTTCTGTACTTTATTAACACATGAAACCTTTCGTTAATCTACACTCGGTAATATTAACTTTTAATTAATTAAAAACCTGACTGCGTATTAAAATGCCTTACTATTTGATTAATGGAAATAGATTAGAAGGTAATGTTTTGTCATACTAAAGGTGCTTTCGATTGCACAACCAGAGAGAGCAAGTGACAGGGGATACCATCTAAACAAAAATCAGCAGTTACTAATGAGGCTTGTTAGTGATGCTAATCTATGTAAATGTTATTAATTGAGAACATCTATCTTTTATCTCCAACATTTGGTAATCAGGCAATTAAAAAACAATGACATTCCCGGTGGTTGCTCTTCCTGGGTTGGTGGGGTTGGTTTTTTTTGGGGGGTGGGGGGTATTTTTTTTTTTTTAAGTGATCAAAGAGTTCAGAATAAGAAAAAAGAAAGTCCCTTATCAAGAGGTAGGCCTTGCCTTGGGCTACTAGGCCTCATTAAAGGCAGAAAAGCTCTGTTGATCACCAATTAACCTGATTTGTAGGAACTCTGATGAAGACCTTGAACAACAGGAGTTTCCTTACTATGGTAAATGACACAGTTTGTTGACAAAAAATAAAAGTGATGCATTGAAAAAAAAAAAAAAAGAAAAGAAAAGAAGACTGTAAAGGAGTCATTGGTTCTGAAAGTCAGTCCACACACTGGGGCCTGTGGTTTGGGGAGAAAGGAGGTTTTGCCCCTCTTGTAGCCTAATCCCCACACCCAAGGAATCAATCCCACCTTGATTTAGCCAGGTAGAACCAGAACACAAAGAAGCCTTTCCCTTTCCTCTATTTTGAAAAATCTCTGCCTGCTTCCAGCTACAGCAGACCAGGGATTTTATAAATTATGTGAAAAATGACAGAGTCCTGTGGAACATGTCCACATCTCTGGAACAATAAAATTGAAATCCAAGATTGTCTTGGCCCCTAATTATTGACATTTTCAAGTATTCAGCTTTGAAATCTAACTTTTTTTTTTTTAAGATTTTATTTACTTATTTGAGACACAGAGAGAGAGCACAAACAGGGAGGAGGGACAGAGGGAGAAACAGACTCCCTACTGAGCAGAGAGTCCAACTCGGGGCTCGATCCCAGGACCTTGGGATCATGACCTGATCTGGAAGTAGACAATTAACCAGCTGAGCCACCCAGGTGCCCCAAATCTAACATGGTTTTAAGTTACACTGGGCAATTTATATTGTATGGTTTATACATTGAAGGTATAATTAACAGGAGAAATAGCAGTAAAGACCACAGTAATAGGAACAGTTCTCTGTTGGGTACTTACATGGCATGCACAGAACTGAGCCCTTGGCAGTGAATTACTCCTACTGATATTCACAAAAACCCAATGATGTGCATTCCATTCCAGAAATGGATGGATAGGCAGGTAGATAAAAGATTTATATGACTGATAGATGATAGATAGATTGGGGCACCTGGGTAGCTCAGTTGGTTAATTGTCTGCCTTCAGCTCAGGTCATGATCCTAGGGTCCTGGTATTGAGCCCCATATCAGGCTCCCTGCTCAACACAGAACCTGCTTCTACCTCTCCCTCTACCTGCTGCTCCCTCTGCTTGTGCTCTCTCTCTCTTTCTGTGTCAAATAAATAAATAAAATCATTTCAAAATATAGATGATAGGTAGATAGATAGATAGATAGATAGATAGATAGATAGATAGATAGATACATCTGTATTTGGCACCTCACTAAAAATTCATAATTCACCAAATACACTTTGAAACCATTTATTTTAAGCAGCTCCATTTGCTTCTGTTTTTCTCTTTCTCTGAGGTCTTAAAGGTCTTTGAGGAACGCTTAACTATTTTTTTTAGATTTTTTTTATTATTATTCATGAGAGACACACACAGAGAGAGGCAGACACACAGGCAGAGGGAGAAGCAGGCTCCACGCAGGGAGCCCAATGTGGGACTCGATCCCAGGACTCCAGGCTCATGCCCCGGGCCGAAGACAGGCTCTAAACCACTGAGCCACCCAGGTGTCCTACCCGTAGCTATTTAAACCAAAGTTCCCAGTTAGCTGGTCAACATGCAAAGCAAAGTCCTAACAACAGAGTCAGTTGTCTAGGGATTCAGGTTAAGGCAGCCAAAGCATAGGGCAGCTGTTTCAAACAGGCTATAGAACTAGCCAAAGGGTATAAATCTTAGTGAAATGACTGCTTTGGTTTCAGATGTAAATCTGCGTGGATGTGGTATTTCTGGCTTTTTTTTTCTTTCCCCATTGTCCCAAATAACTCAACACAGGCCAGAGAGCAAACAGTATTACCACTGCCCCCCATGGTCATAAAAATAGTACATTTGCTTGATTTTGACCCACTTCAGGAGCAGCCTAAGAAGGAACATTTTATCAGGACAATCAGAATCTCTATTCTCGTCTTTATCATCAATTCTTACTATATTATAGTTATCAATGGTTGTTAGCTTCAGATCAGTATAAATTTGACCATATTGCCATTTTCATTTATGGTCTTTATAAAGTCTTCAAGAATTAGAAAAGTTTAAAATAGTTGGGGTGGTATGTGTTTATTTCTTCCATTTGATGGTCAAGGATAGAATATCAGGACTGAAAGACACATAAGCTTGTTAACAGACTGGACCACACTCTGACTTTATTTCTATAATGTGATGAATGATGTAAACAAAAGATTTAGGGACAAGATTAACTTCTCTGAGTCTTAGTAACTGCATGTTGTTGTGGGTGGAAGTGTAGGATGTAGCAAAAGTCCTTAATTAGGTATTCATTTTATCTGGGCTGAATTTTCTGAATGCTGGGTAAAATTTATAACCAAGCATATCTGAATATTATTATAAGGCAGTAGTTTTCAAATGTTAATGCACATAAAAAATCCCTGAGTGCTTGTTAAAATTCAGTAAATCTAGTTGTAAGGCTTCAAAATCTGACTGAGCCTAAGAGGCACTCCCTACAGACATACACACACACACACACACACACACAAACCCATAACCAGTGATTCTGTCACTAGTAATCCAAGAAGTAAAAAAGCTTTGCTGATGGTTTTACTTCATCCAAAAAATACATATTGAATGTTTTCTCTGTGTAAGGGAAGATGTCCAGAGGCTACAAGATATGTAAGATGATTTTTCTTTCCTCCCCTTTTTTCTTTTTTTTTTAAAATTTATTTATGATAGTCACACAGAGAGAGAGAGAGAGGCAGGGACACAGGGAGAGGGAGAAGCAGGCTCCATGCACCAGGAGCCTGACATGGGATTCGATCCCGGGTCTCCAGGATCGCGCCCTGGGCCAAAGGCAGGCGCCAAACCGCTGCGCCACCCAGGGATCCCTCCTCCCCTTTTTTCTAAGGGACAATTACAAAATAAACTCAAAACAAGAGCTATGGTAAATCATTGTCAATTGCACTTGAAAGCTAGAAAATCGGGGCACCTGGGTGGCTCAGTGGTTGAGCATCTGCCTTTGGTTCGGGTCGTGATCCTAGGTCCTGGGATCGAGTCCCACATCGAGCTTCCTGCAGGGAGCCTGCTTCTCCCTCTGCCTATGTCTCTGCCTCTCTCTCTCTCTCTCTCTCTCTCTCTCTGTGTGTGTGTGTGTGTGTATGTATGTCATGAATAAATAAATAAATCAAAAAAAAAGAAAACTAGAAAATCCATCTCTGGATGTTTGAATTCATGTTACAATAACAATTTGGTTCTCACTTTCCCTCTTGACATATTTTGCAACAAGAAATTAATCACAGTAGCCTCAAATCTAGAACGCTGGAATCTATCTTCATTTTAAGGACTTACTTAGTAGCCTTGGAAATACATGCACGTGGAGAGAGGGGACAATGGATTTGTTGAAGAGCCATTTGGGGAAACCGTCAAGTGATCTGGATAGTGTACAGAGAACACAAATCACATCGTGTGCATTTTTTTTCAATACCTCCCTCTGTTTGGTCACCTCTACATGGTTTGAGCTAAAGGGGTCCCTGGACAACTGCCTGGTGACTTTCTTGCTGTCCTTGGGCCAGCAAAACCTGGTTACATGGTTACAAAGCACCAGGAGGTAGCTGAGGTGTGTGGGAAAGGTTAAGCACTAGGATGATGGGAAGGATAGCTCAAGTCAGGTGCACATAATCTAGAAACTTTTGTCCAATAGCTGAAGGAAGCAGTACTCAGAAGAAGAGAGCTAAAGAGTAACAAGGATTGCTTGATGAAGAGGATTCTGACAGCCACAACGGGAGCAGGAAGGGGAGAGATTAAAAGTGACATAAAAAGGGATTGCCTGACTAGAGGTCTTGAAACCAATAGGTAATAATTTGAATATGACCCAGAAGCTAATGGGAAGTCATTTGAGGGTCTTGAGAAGGAGAGGACGGAAACAGCAGGCATAAAAGATTATCAGAGGCACAAAAGATTGGGCCAATTGGAGGATGAGAGGCCAAGAGCTGGAGAAGGCTGGCAGGGAACCCCGGGCCATGGAGAGGCCCTGCAGCAGGCGGCCAAACCAGGCAGGTTAAGTGGCTTGTCCGGGGGGCCCCCCTTGAGAGTTTCTTTGCTTGCTTATCAGTACTCTGTATATTTCTATGTATGTCCTGTCTTATTCTTAAGACAAGATTTAATATAGCTTGTTTATCATGCATATCAACTCCACCAACTTCCAAAATGGTTTACCAAATAAGCTATAAACTAAACTCAATCCACTCAGAATTTCGGGGGCGGGGAAGGATGGTCAATCTCAGGCTTCGATATTTCTTAAAAAGCACTCAGAAAATGCTAGCATGCAGCTAGGGTTGAAAACCACTTTTCTAAAGGCAGCAAAGGGAACAGATGTTCTCACATCCCAGATGCTCAGCACTGATGACAAATTAGAGAGGTTCGTAGTAGCTAAGGCCAAACAGGGCATGCCCTGGGTGAGCAGTTTTCCTTCTCAGCTAAAAGACAGGATAAGCACCAGTTTTCATGGACAACATTTTGTCCAGAACCTAAACTCAAGGCAGAAAGAAGTGCAAAATACCCTTTTATAAGAGTTTTGTGGACAAAGTCGCTAATGTCAGCTATATTTTTAAGAAAGCAGTGCAAGCACTTTGTCCAAATGTTCTCCTGTAGACAGTGATAGGTCACCAGGTCCACACCATTAATGTGCAATTCAGGAGAGCCTTTACTACAGGAAAGTGGGCAAAATGGCTGGGTTCCTCCTCCTCCTCCTCCTATTACTCGTTTCTTAATCTAACATGCTAGATGAATACGAGATGTTTGAACAAACCTCATGCAGATGCTGAACTGTCAACCACTACATGAAGTAATTCTCTAACAAGGACCTATAGTGAATATATTTTATGACCTTATTCAAGCTGGAAATGAATGTTTTAAAATCGGACAGGAAGAAAAGTTATTAATCCATCGCTTGTGTTTTAAGAATGAGATTTTTTTTTCAAGTTCAGAAGGAGGCCAACCCTATTCAAACAAAAAACAAAGGTTTTTTTCTTCAGAGAGATCCAATATTTTCATGTGAAAGTAGGTCTAGTGCTTTTTGTGAAATTCAGATACTTGGTTGAGACCCAAAGTCATATGTCTTACACCATAGAAACACAGTAATTAGAAATCCAGCTGGAACTACTACTCTGCTCAGATCTTATTCCCAAAACTGTGCTCTCCACAACTGTCCCTCCCTGCTTCCCATTCCACATTTTCGTACTGGATGTTAGGATTGGACTCACAACATGAATACAGGGAAGGAGTAAAGGAAGAAAAACAAAGAGACTGTACAATCTGGTAACAGTGAAGAAGAAAAAAATAAGACAAAGACAGAAAAATGGGAAATTGGCAATTTCGTGTGTTTGCCTAACACCAAAACATCCAGATGAAAAATGATTGTTTTTAAAGAGTCAGTGATCTGGATGCTTTGCCAACATGATATCAAACATCTGGTCACCCGGGACATCTGGAAGGTTGTCTGAATTCTACATTTTTTCATCTGAATGTTTAGCATCACGGGAACACCAGCAGACATCATTTAGGGAGTTGCATGGCTAAGAAGATGGGGCAAGAGAATATGGCTTTGTCAGAATCAGATTAATCTTATTAATAAGGCAGAAAAGTTTAAATCCAAAGAGGGGTCTATCTGGTTAAATCTGGATCAACGGAAAATATGCCACACATACACACACACACACACACACACACACACACACCCTAAACAAAGAACAGCAGTAATTACGCCCACATGAAAGAGGGGCATGAATTAAAATTGCAGCAGCAGACCAGAGAGCGTGCCTCGCAATATGGCGGGATTGCTGTGGTTGTATTAAGACGTCTTAATTATATGATTGATGTGGGCTTCAAAAGAAAACTCAGAAGCCACAGTGGCTCTGAGGGCATGAGTATTATCGAAAGGATAAAGACAGCTTCCCCAGAAGAAAACCACTCGAAGAGGAGGCCTGGGAGGTTTGCATGGCAGAACTAATCAATAATGTCTTGGTTTTATCTATATTAAGTTTAATAAAATTTGATGACATCCATGATTGAAGATCACACACACAATTATAGCAACATCAAAGGTATTCAGTAGCATACGTTCAGCCTGAGAAGTATATCAAATCAGAGCCTGGATGTATATGACAGGGCACAGCACGGGAACACACAGACCCGAGAGGGTCTTCCATGCTTACAGAAAGCTCTGCAAGCTTTCTCACCAGCCCAAACCAGGACCACTCTCCTCCCATCCTCCCGGGGCCTCTGATCTCAGGACTTCCAAACAACAGGTACCAGAGCCTGCCACCCAAGGTAGCTCCAAAATCTGCCAAGTAAACAAAAGTCTGCACTGGATGGGTTCCCTGAAGCCAAGGGAGAGCATGGAGTTTCCAAGAGGACACGGCTGAGCAGAGAGGGAGCGATCAGGTGAAATTTCCACCCAGTCTCTTGCAAAAAAAAAGGGGGGGGGGTGGAATCTTTGAGAGGACTTCCTTGTCAAATTTCAGATGCAGCTCTGCAGAACAAGAGAAGAAACGGAGACCTACAATTACCTCAGCTTTAAGAGCTCAGTGCAAATCACTTTAATCCCCCGGACTTTGTACCACTGTCAAATTTTATTTTCTCTTCAACAGGTGTACAAATTGTTTGGACTGAAGCTGGAAAATACCATTCAGCCCCTACCGGCTGAGTGAAAGCAGGTAATCTTGTTGGTTTCTTTTCTATCGGTCATTTGGTGTTTTCTCCAAGAAAGAGGCTTTAAGGGGGCCTGGGTGGCTCAGGGGCTGAGCGTGTAACCTTTGACTCAGGGCATGATTCTGGGGTCCTGAGATTGAGTCCCGCATCGAGCTCCCTGTAGGGAGCCTGCTTCTCCCTCTGTCTATGTCTCTGCCTCTCTCTCTGTGTGTCTCATGAATAAATAAATAATCTTTTTAAAAAAGACGTTATTCCCATTGTTGCCTTTTGTTTTCATCAGCTCAGCAGCCAAGAATCTCCCAACTTTCTTCACAAAAGTGATTCAGTTAGGCGAGCGCTCAGTGACTTTATGTCAGAGAAGCAAAGCAACTGTTGCTGGCTGATTCAACTCCAGCTATCGGACTGAAGGAAATCCTGAATTCCAGTAGTCTTTCTTCTACCCATCTTTGATAACCATTTTATACTTGAGAATCTCTCACATGCCAGATGCCCAAGCAACGTGACTGGTGTGCCACATTATGGAAGTTGGTTTTGTCCTTTTTTCCTTTGCTTTAAGAAAAGTAGTAAGTTGCAGACCCTGTGCCTCCAGAAAAAGTTGGAAAGTCACTATGAGTTACTAACCAATCAGAAGATAACTCTGCATGCAAAAATAGCTGTTTTTCTAAGACTCTCATTTGGTCTGTTTTCATCTCATAACTTTGAGCAGATGAGAATTTTCTAGATGAAAGTAAAGTGATCTGTTCTTGCCAAGCACAACATCTTCATTTCCCTACCCAAGTAAGCAGGGAACCAGAAATCTAAGAGTAGGGCTTTTGACTCAAAAGTCATCTTGTTTTTGCCACAAGAAATCAACACAATGTCATATTTGAAATACTCTCACTCTTCTAAGTTTGTCCTATGGTATTCATCAGAAATTTTCTGAGGTCATTAAGACACCAAGGGTAAGGGGACCATCTTCTCCTGGCATCAGAGCCCATGTCTACATGGAGAGCCAATCTTCCCACTGGTGGAAAAAAAAAAAAGCTCAGATCTGCCACAGTTAGATCCACAGAGAAGCAGAAGCCAAGGCAGGATTAGCCATACAAGAGATCTGACCAAGGAAGCCTCGCTGACTCAGGCAGTAGAGCGTGGGACTTTTAATCTAGGGGTCAGGAGTTCAAGCCCCACATTGAACATGTAGAGAATACTAAAGAAAAAAGCAAACGAGAGATTTGACCAGGTGCACTTATAAAGTTCAGCTACTGTGGTAGAAGTGGGCCAGATCCCAAGAAGGTTGCTACCAATTTGTATGTTGCTTCACCACGAAGACTCCACATCTCTCTGTCCTCCAAAAGAAGTAGGCCAGGTTGCATTTCCTTGCCACGTTCGGAGATTCTGTATCTTGAACTTGCCGGAGCCACCATCCCCAGTGAAGAGTGATATTATTAGCTCTGATTGACCAGGGCTGGCGGTAAGAGAGTGAGAGTTAGTGCTACATGAATTACACAGAGTGTGTATCAAGATGAAAATAAAAGCTTCTATGTGCAGACAGGAGAGGTGAAGGGTCCATTGAAAATCAGAGAGATTAGCAACTCATCACATTATTTGTGGGTTATCAGGAGACAGAGGTAATGAAAGTGAGACCTATATCCTTGATCAATAAGAGTTTGACTGCATTTTGAGTTCATTTTCCCCTGCCGAGAGAGAGACAGCAGGCTTACTATTGATCACCGTGTTAATCCATAACCAGACTGGGCCTTAGCCTGGTGAAGCAAGCAGGAAAAATAAGATAATAAGCAGGAACTCTTGATCTTTTATTATGGTGTGCTAGATAAAGAGAGTGCGGGGGTTCAAGGTGGAATACTTTAGAGTTAACCCTTACAGTCCCTCTTAATTTGGAATGCATGAGAAGAAGAATTGCAGCCCACCTGACTCTGACTTTTATTTGACCTTCTTTTGCCCACTTCCTACCTAAACTGTATTAAGGACACTTTTTAAAGATTAGAGGTGGATAGTAACTAGGCCAAGGGACAATCACAGCAATGCAGGGCCCATGGTCAAGAGGAAACTCCTCCAGACTCCACTCATGGAAGCCAAGTGAGGTTCAGTATTCCTTGTATCTATTTATATTTTATTGTATATTTTATGTAGTTACAGTGATATTTCAGAGTCACTAAATCTCAGAACTTTTATATAAGTGAATTGTCCATGATATATGTTTTGCTCTACTGTCTAAATAGTGAGCACCATTTTGTTTGTAGGTAAGCAAACAGTAAAAATGAAGATATTTGAGGTTCTGTTCCAGTGACTCTGTGGGCTCACAAAAAGCCTACAAAGTCACTAACGCCAGCATTATTGCGGATCTGGAACCATCTTAAAAAGATAGCAGTTTAACTTTTCCTTCAAAACCTCCTGATTTAACCTCAAGCCCTGCTATAATTTAGGCCTTTCCTGCTCTGCCTTATCTAGAAAAATATCAACTCTTTGTCTGTGACTCGATGTTGGTTCACAGTAGTTTTTGCTGACATTTAGACCAGCTCTACCACTAATCCCTTTGATAGCTTCGTTCAAATTAGGAAAATGTGACCCCTCTCAGCAAGCACAGCTGAGGCAGCCAGGGAGGATTTTAGCTTTCCCTCCCCCCAGCCCCCCAGGGAATGCTTTGCACGGTCCCCAGAAGGGACCTCAATATCCACACAACCGCAAAGAAAGTGGATTGATGGTGTAAACATCGCCCTGTTGCACCTTGCACAGACACAGTTTACATTTTACTCTGTGTCCTTGTCCCAACTAAGCTATTTCTCATTTAGATTTTTCCTGTGATTTTCCAACTGAGTTTCCATCTGGTTCTTCAAGATGCTCATCCTTCCACCCAACGAGCACCTATTAGTAAATGGCAACTTATGTCACCCTCGACTGAAGTATTCAGAAAGGAAAGGAGAAGGGAAGGGGCATGTGTCAGCATGTCAGTTGTGTGAGAGAGAAGGAGAGTCCTACTGTGGAAGCAGAATACCTAAGCTCCTCCAATTCAAATACCTGAAAGGTCCATTTGAAGGTGACAGATTTAACTCTTCAGCATGAAATGCCCTTATCATTTATCATGTTATCACTTAGCTCTTTATCTTGGGATAATCAGGAAAGTCAAACAACTTGAATGAGTTCATGTAGTTAGTAGGTGGGGGAAAATGGATCCTAAGTCAGAACTTCCCGAGCTGGAGCCAGAGTTATTTACACAAAACTAAGTTTAAAAAAAAAATTTGAACCAGCATACAGTCCTAAAAAACTCATTTTCAGAATCAAACGCACAGGCTCTGAACTACCGTACTCCATGCTTGAGATAAAAAAGTAAATAACTCCCTCTAAAGTGGGTGAGGTACAAAAAGTTCTCCCCTAGGCTTAAATACCTCACCTGAAGGAGTATGTTGTATTATTAGTCTGCATTTCAAATGAAGAAAAGATTGTTGGGGAATCTGGGTGGCCCAGTGGTTGAGTGTCTGCCTTTGACTCAGGTCATGATCCTGGGGTCCTGGGATCAAGTCCCTGTGGGAAGCCTGCTTCTCCCTGTATCTATGCCTCTGCCTCTCTGTGTGTCTCAAATAAATAAATAAATAAATAAATAAATAAATAAATAAACTAACTAACTAACTAAAAAAAATTGCTAAGGAAAAGATTTTGAAATGACAAAAGGGACACCTGGGTGGCTCAGGGGAGTAATCATCCAACTCTTGCTTTTGGCTCAGGTCATGATTTCAGGGTTCTAGGATTAAGCCCCATATCAGGCTCTGCACTCAGTGAGGAGTCTGCATGAGGATTCTCTCTGTATCCTTCTGCCCCCCTGCCCTACTCATGCACATGCACTCTTTCTCTCTCTCTTTCTCTCTCTCAAATCTTTAAAGAAAAAGAAAATTTGACACATGCAAAAAAATGTACAAAGAGCAAAATATTCATCAAAGCCAGTGTAGACATTTTGTAGCATAAACCTTCAGCTTTTTGTTCTATGCTCATATATAAATGCAGATTCTTGGCAAAGTTGGGAGCATATTCTAAATATTACTTAACTTGTTTTTTTTTTTCACCTAACTTGTAGGATTATTTCCCCATACTCTTAAATATTGTCTGAAAATTAGAGAATCAAACCTTCTAAATGTAGTGTTCTTCCTCTGAATCAAATGTAAAATTTACTTTCCCTATTTATAAGCAATCCAGCATAACTTAGGTCAAATATTTAAGGACAAGATTGATTCTCAAATAGTTAGCATCATCAGTAATTAGAACATTCATTTCTTTAAACATGTCAATGAAATAATAATTCCTAATATGGCCTTCATCTAATACTAATTTTCCAAGTGGTATAGAATATTAAAAAAAAAAATAGAATAAGTCCTCTGCTCTGGAAAGATGGCTGGAAACATTGCAGTATGCTCTACCTCTGGGTATTCTCTTGGTACATTCAGACTGCTCATAACAATACCATAGATTGTGTGACTCATAAACAACAGAAACATATTTCTCACAGCTCTGGAGGGTGAGAAGTAGCAATCAAGATACTAGCAAATTCAGTATCTGGTAAGAGCCTGAATCCTGGTTCATACATAGCTGTCTTGTACCCTCACATGGTAGAAGGGGTGAGGGAGCTCTCTGGGGCCTCTTTGACAAGTGCAAGCACTAATTCTATTCATGGGGCTCTACCCTCGTGACATAATTATGTCTCAAAGGACCCACCTCCTCATACCATGTACTGGGGTTAGAATTTCAACACTTGAACTTGGGGAGGACATAAGCATTCAATCTCCTCCAGGGATTGTAAGACACTGTCTGACTATTCCATGTAAATATGCAGACACCTTTGGAGTAAATAAAATAACCCTTATGATTGATTTTTTTTTGCTTCTCTTTTTCCTTATTTTCCCTGATTTCAAGGGCTTGATTCATTCATTAGCTTTTCTTATACCTGTAAAACAGAAAAATCTAATGACTAATCAAAATGTTCACTTTTGCATTTGATCAGCCAAACTCAGACCTGCCCTTCACATTGTGGTGCTCTTCTTCACCAGGATTCCACTCTGCCTATGATAAAAAGAGGCTTTATTCCACTAACCTGTTAATAAACATATTTTCAAGAGCAGCTTGGGAAACCTGAGGTATTTTTAAGACTTCTATCAATCCATGCATCACAATCTTGGTTGATAATTTTCTTTGCAATCCCTGATAGACTCGCAAGGAGACAGAAGCCCAGATTCAAGAGACAGCATATGTAATTTCTGCCACAAATTTTCTCCCTTAACAATTAGTAGTTGAGGTGCCTGGTTGGTTCAGTCAATTAAGCATCTGACTCTTGGTTTGGGCTCACATCATGATCTCATGGGTGTTGGGATTGAGCCCTGAGTCATGCTCTATGCTCAGCACAGAGTTGGTTCGGGAGTCTCTCTCTGTCTCTGTCTCTCTCTCTCTCTGTCTCTCTCTCTCTCTCTCTCTCAAATAAAAATTAAAAAAAAAAAAAACAGTAGTAGCTACCAGACATTGCAGTGGGCATTTTCTATTTATTCCAATGGTTTAAACAACTCTTAATTGTAGGCAATATTAGCTCCATTTGACAGATGAGAAAATGAACACCGTGGAATCTGGAAGCCCTAATTAAAATGCATGTACTCCCAGAAGTGGTAACAATGGATACTCTTATCTTTTACTTAGATGACTCAGCAGAGCAAAAGAATAAGAGCCCATTGTTTAGCATGTCAGAAAGGGAAAGGCAACCTGGAAAGGGGAATCTGGGGACCTCAGAAACAATGTCTACCTGACTGTACACAGAAATGTATGGAAGCCTTTAATCTCGACCCATAAAATATCTTGGCATTCATGTTGTAGATATTACTTCACCATTTGAAAGGCAACAAGATTGGACACTCTCCAAAAGCTCCTCCCACTCTGAAATAGTGGACTCCCTATACCATCCCACAAATACATTTGTCACCTAAGAACACTGATAGTCGGGATCCCTGGGTGGTGCAGCGGTTTGGCGCCTGCCTTTGGCCCAGGGCGCGATCCTGGAGACCCGGGATCGAATCCCACATCGGGCTCCCGGTGCATGGAGCCTGCTTCTCCCTCTGCCTATGTCTCTGCCTCTCTCTCTCTCTCTCTCTCTGTGACTATCATAAATAAATAAAAATTTAAAAAAAAAAAGAACACTGATAGTCATCCCAAATGCTGGGGAAACCATACAGAAACTGTGCCTCATTATGTTAGAAATATTGGGTTAACTTTAGAGAAGGAAATCTTGCTCCTGAAGAAAAAGACAGAATGCTGTTGACTAACACTAGAGTTCATTATTTCAATGGAGAAGTTAGTGCTACTTCTGAGGCCAGATTTTGGTGATGGCATTCCAAATTCCCATTTCACCTGGTTCTACAATCCAAGACAGCAATCCCAATCTCATCTATTTTTACACATGCCATGATCATAAGAAAGAGAATGAGAAAGTAGTATGATCTGTTCAGGTGCATCACACAATTTAAAAAGTACTCTTTGGGACTAGAAGAATAAAATATTGTATATAAACATTCAAGATCCCTGATTTTCAGTGATGCAACAGTTCTCAAATTCTTTTTTCTCAATCAGAAACTGGAAAAACAGAAGTAGCACATGAGAAAAATGATTTCATGAGCTAAAAAGTTTATACTTTCAAGTGATTTTGTTTTTTCATTAAGAATATGGTTTTTGAATATTATTTTTTTAAGATTTTATTTTTAAGTAATCTCTACACCTAACGTGGGACTCAAACTCACAACCCCAAGATCAAGAGCTCTTGATCTACTGCTCTACCGCTCTACTCGCTCGGCCAGGCAGGTGCCCCTGTGTATGCTGTTAACTCTACAGTTGAACAATAAAATATTTACAATTATAATACAGTAAAAATCTAAAAGAAAATGAGCACACACTCCAAATCCTCAAGCAAGATTATACATGATCTTGCACATATGCTTTCACTCATTTCTCCAACCTACCAAATGCTAGAAAAATATATTTTTGAAGATATAAGTCTACAAAGACAAGGAGAATTAAAGGTAATATTAAAGCAATAGAAATTTGAATCTAGAAAGTACGTGAAAGACTGGTCACTGTATTAGATCTCAGAAAACTGAATCAAAAGCCAAGCATGGGAGAATCTGTGAACTAATATGAATTACATAAAATAATCTCCAAGGATGCAAATATGAATGGCACCAAGTATTTCTGGAACTTACAGTGAGTGGCGAAGGGGATGTTAAGACAGTAAAATAAGGAAAATTGTTTTAAAAACATGCTTAAGAATAACTAAAATCTCTACATCTTCTCCCCAGATCATACACCCAAGAAATAGCATACCCTCACCCTACAAAAAAAAAAGGACTGGACATTTATTCCCTGGAGTAATTTTCAAAATTTTGAATGCAAATGGTCTCTGACTTAGATTTCTATACCCAGCCAAACTAAGTATAAAACTAAAGGTGAGAATAAAGGCATTTTTAGACATGCCTATAAAATTTTCCTTTCATACGATGCTTTCTCAGAAAGCTATCATTTCGTTCCACCAAAATGAAACAGTGAACAAATTGAAAAGAAGATATGGGACACAGGAAGCAAGAGATACATGTACTTTAAAAATGAAGATGCTGGGACACCTGGGTGGCTCAGTGGTTGAGTAGTCTACCTGTGGCACAGGTTGTGATCCCAGAGTCCTGGGATCAAGTCCCACATCAGGCTCCCTGCAGAGCCTGCTTCTCCCTCTGCCTGTGTCTCTGCCTCTCTCTGTGTCTCTCCTGAATAAATTAATCATATCTTGAAAAAAAAATAAAAATGAAGATGCTTATTTCTTTCCCCAACCCAATAGTCTTGAGTGGAGAAGCTGGCTGCTCCTGGGCTCCATGACACCATTTCAGAGACCCAGATAATGCCCCACCCTCCTTTATAGTCATTATTTCAGGGCCAATGATGGGTCACAGTCATGCCAGTTTTCCAACTCTTGGGAAAAGGAAAGAAAACTCAGAGGAGCATGGGTACAATGTTTTAAGGCCCAAGCAATGAAGCGGCATATATCACTTCTGTCCTACTCTGTCACTCACCTGGTCACATTTCCCTACAAAGAACCTCTGGAGAATTAAGTCTCTGGCTGGGCAGCCACATGCATAGCACGCATACCAGCAAAGAAGGGGACAATAGAAAGAATCGATTTTGGTAGCATTTTGAGACTAAAAGCAAATGTCTAAGACAGTACATCTCAACAGTGAACACAAAGACATTACTACTTCAAAGAGACCAGATGGGAGCAAAGACCAGTAAGAACACCGAAGATGTCAGGTAAAGCCAAGTTCCCCTCACCCTTGGCAACCACAAGGTTATCTTTAAGTGCTCTTCAGAAAGGAGCAGCAAGAAGGGAAAGAAATCCAAAACCTTGTGCATTGGCCCAAAAGAATGAGTTTCCCACAGTTTAAAACAGATAAGACTCTATTTCACTAAGCAGCACATTGAAAGTTCTATCACTCACCATTAACCCTACTGTTTCCCTCCAATAAGTTAGGTCCTTATGAAAACATCCAATCAAATATCAAGAAACAGAAAGGCTGCACCTTCTTTGTATATTTATCATAAGTAGGTGTCAGTACCCATCTCCAGATGAACATTCAGCATGCTTCTGATTTTTTGTTTTGAAAAATGCTACCAGAGGGCACCTGGGTGGCTCAGTTGAATTCTTGATATCAGCTCAAGTTATGATGTCAGGGTCATGGGATGGAGCCCTACCTCAGGCTCCACACTCAGCACAGTGTCTGCTTGAGACTCTGCCCCTCTCCCTGGTGTTTGCATGCTCTATCTCAAATGAATAAATAAATAAATAAATAAATAAATAAATAAATAAATAAATAAATAAATATTTAAAAGAAATTTTTTAAATTAAAAATACACAATGCTACCACACATACGTGTGTGAGCATGTACACCTATGTGTAAGTTTCAGCACATTTGTCAGATTTGTTTCCTATGGATCACATATTAGCAATGAAGCTATTGAATTGAAGGGAATATGCCTCTTAAGATCATGGATACCCCTTGCTAAACTCTCTCTGGTAGAGCTGTCCCAACTTACAGTTCCAGAGCAGTATATTAGAGTACCAAGCTGTCCTCATTCTAAGTGTTGGAAATGCCTTAGATCCTTGACAGGAAATTCTTATCCTGAAATGTCCCACTAGAAAATTTTGTTTTCATTATACATCATGTACATTGAGTAAGGATTTAAATTGAGAAACTAGGGGCACCTGGGTGGCTCAGTGGCTGAGCGTCTGCCTTTGGCTCAGGTCAGGATCCCAGAGTCTTGGGATTGAGTCCTGTATCAGGCTCCTCGCAGGGAGTCTGCTTCTCTCTCTACCTATGTCTCTGCCTCTCTCTGTGTCTCTCATGATAAATAAATAAAAATTTTAAAATAAATAGAGAAACTAGTAGGGAAGTGTTAAGCTCAATAATGAGTAATAAATTATTTCTAATCACTTAACGAGATGTTCTGTGATTGGTACGGTAGAAGAAATACCTGAGACCCAGAGTCCCTATACTCAATAGCTACTTCTAGTACTAGGAGCTGTGTGATATTAATAAGTCACTCAAACTCTCTGGGCTTCAGTTTCTTTGCTCTTACAAAATTTAGGGATAGAATTGAATTTATTAATTTCTTGTCCCATAAAGTATCAGAAATCTTAATGATAATATATGTTATAATTTTCGTTTGAGTCAGAGACCCTCGCCTAAAGACTAAGCCATGCATGATTGAAACAGAAAACTCAAAGGAGATGAAATGTTTCATTTTGTACTGTCACCAAAATAATCTCACTGGAAACCTCATTAAGGATTCCCCTATGCAAGATAGCAACTGCTGGCTTAAATTCAGATGGATGGTGATAGCTAATGTAAAATTTTCAGCATCATTTCACTTAAATTCAAAATTCAAATTCAGCAAACATCTATTGTGCCAGGAGCTATTCCACATGAAGAATATAAAACAGTGACCCTGTCCTAAAGAAGCTGACAACATAGTTAAGTCATTTTCTCACAGTGGGGTTTTCAACCTAGAATTGTTTCTGTTTAAATAATAGGAGAGAATACTGAGACTAAGAAATGCCAAAATTAAATAGAATTTCCAAACTCAAGATTGAGGCTCACTTTTAGCAGTTACATGCAGATTTTTCTTTATGCTTAATATATTTTGCATATTTTGTAAATAAATGATTTTAATAGATTTGAGCTGTATGTGTTGCGTGTGTACATATAATCACTAGTAACTTATACTAATTTGGTGTTAAAATTAACTATTTATATATTTAATAATGCCTGAATCAAAGTTTCAAAATTCACAGAGAAATATGATCAACTCAGAAGAGTAACATGTTATAAAATACAATTACTTAATTTTAAAAATTAACTCCATATAATTAACTAATACACCAATTAAGCAATATATAATTAAGTAAGTTATAGTCCCTGCCACTTAGTCATTTAATCATAAAAGCAAAGTATTTTTATAAACAAATAAAATAAATATGAAATCTATTAATTAAATGTGTGGTTGGAGCGAAGAATAAGCATTAACAATAAAAATTATCTATTTCCACAATCTGTGTAATCAGGAAACAGGTCTTGTGATCCACTGCCTAATTATTATATAAGTTTAGAGTGGCTGGTATGGAGGGTGGCTCAGTTCCTTAGTTTGGATGCTGGCTCTGCCACATACCAGAAACTTCACTTTACTTATTCATCTGTAAAATGAGGATGATAGTGCCAACTTCATCACTTTGTTTTCAGAATTAAATGAGATAATGCACAGATAGTGCTTAGCACAACCCTGACACCTGGAAAATCCTGGGCATAATTAGAACCTAGTTAGTTTTGGAAATAGTCAGCTTCATGCATAATTTGATACCAAACAGAATTCTGTATACACGTATACTTACAGCCTACTTCATCTGTGTGATTGGTAGGGAAACCAAAAAACAGAAGCGCAGAACTATTGGTATTTGGGTTAAGGTCTATAAAGTCCTGGCCTCTGGCAAATTCCTCCTTTCTGTTCAAGGGAATCGAGGTTTTGTTCATGACATTTTTACACATTCCCCCTTGCAAACCGCTTTGGCAAACAAGAGTCTGATAACTGTCAGCTCACGTTTCCAGAAGAGAATGGACATAGATGAGTGCTTTGAGGGGGAAAAACAGAAAAACTACTCCAGCTAATGTCATGTGAAGAAAATCTGCTGGCAGGAGATTTGAAACGGGAAAAATGTAGAGCCAGGTTTGGAGCAGGTGGGAACAGAAGTGACTCTAGAGAGTGGGACCAAGCCTACCCAGACCTCCCTCACTGTATGAATCTCCTGGTCAGAAGCCTCTAATGAGGATGGTCTTAAACCTTCTCCCATCTGTTTGCAGGGCTGAGGACACATGTCACAGCCTGTTTGTATTGGGACAAAGTAATGAAAAGAAGTGTCCTTTCAAATGGCACTGGTAGGATATCAGTCCCAGAACATAGAAAAGAATGGATTCTAGACAACCTCACAACATGGGGTGGTCACAGTCAAATTCATGAAGAATCCATGGAACTTCATGAAGATAAAATATAATTGTATTCAGATCATTAGGTGGGATGGGGGAGGAAGTAATGTAAGCTCCTTCCTACCTGGACAGCTTCAGCAACCACAATTTTTTTTTTAAGATTTTATGTATTTATCTGAGAGAGAAAGGAGAGGGGCAGAGGGAGGAGAGAAAATTTCCAACAGATTCCTCGATGAGCATGGATCCTGATTTGGGGCTCAGCTCCATGACCCTGAGATTATGACCTGAGCTGAAATCAAAAATCGGTTGCTTAACCAACTGAGCCACCCATACACCCCTCAGCAAACACAGTCTTTTGAAAGATTCACATTGGGAAGGGATACATAAAACCAGAAGACATTATAAAACTGCAGAGTTCTGATATTGTTGAGAATTAAGTAACACCATGTCTGTGGAAATCTTCCATAAAACACAGCCCACTCTGCAAATGCAAAGTGATATGACTCAGTCAGTAGAGCGTGTGATGCTTGATCTCAAGATCATGAGTTCGAGCCCCAAGTTGGAGTAGAGATTACATTAGAAAGAAAAATCTTCCAGTTCCATCCACGTTGAAGCAAATGGTGGGTATTTGTCATTTCTAATGGCTAAGTAATATTCCATTGTAAAAATCTTAAAAGAAAGAAGGAAGAAGAAAGAAAGAAAAAAGGAAAAGAAAGAAGTAGACACCATATTTACATATAATTTACATACAAGACCTCTTCCTTCAACCATTGTCCCCCTATCAACTCTCTTGTCTTTTATTTTTTTAAAGATTTATTTATTTATTTTAGAGAGAAAGAGAACAGAAGCAAGGGAAGGGGCAGAGGGAGAAGGAAAAAGAAAATTGAAAGTGGACTCCCTGCTAAGTGCGGAGCCTGATGCAAGGTTCGATCTCACAACCCTGAGATCACCACCTGAGCCAAAACCAAGAGTTGGATGCTTAACCAACTGAGCCACCCAGGTGCCCCAACTCTCTTCTCTGTTAACAACATCATGTTTTAATCACAGAAAAAATAGAATTGTATGTGATGCCTGGATGGCTTAGTGGTTGAGCATCTGCCTTTGGCTCAGGTTGTGATCTCAGGGTCCTGGGAGCAAGTCCCAAATTGGGCTCCTCACAGGGAGCCTGCTTCTTCCTCTGTCTGTGTCTCTGCCTCTTTCTGTGTCTCTCATGAATAAATAAATAAAATCTTTTTTAAAAATAGAATTTTAAAGAATTTTTTTAATTTTAAGAAATTGTAGTTAGAAGACACACTCAGTGTATGCTAAATACACACACACACACACACACACACAGAGGCCTCATTTTATAAACCTACTCATAAAATAATCCTACAGCTTTAATTGGTAACGTTCAGGTATCGCAAAGAAGGAAACTCAGAATGGGAAATGCTTCCCGATATGGCCTGTCTCTGGAGCTGCAGTCACATAGGAATTCAGGGGATGTACTGACATTAGTATTATAGGACTAATTTGTTTGCATCTGTTAAATTTACAGTGCTTAACTTTTCAACGCCAAGACTGTCAAATTTCCAGGAAATGTTTTCTTCTCTCAGTTTCCTTTGTCTGCAAAATGAAGCTATCACTGAAATATTTCCAGGGAAATCCCAGTGGAGATCTTTATAGACAAAGGGGTAATTGCATAGATGGAATGAATTGGCTCTAAGACACTGTACATGTAGAAAGGCAAATAATATTCGGATGATACTGAGGTTAGCAAATCTGGGATTTGAGAGGTAAAAAGCACAGAGCAATATAGATGCCTAATAGCGACAAAGAAAGCAAAGGAAATTTCAGGGAGAAAAAAGCAAGTTAAAAAATACCTTTCCTAAGCATGGTTCAAAAAACTATACATTTTACTAAACGTCAAAGTATCCCCATTACACTGAAGTTCTGTAAAATGGAGACCAAAACAAATCCTATTCATTTTCTTAATGTCTTTTGATAAATAGAACTTCTATTTTGATGAAGTAGTTCATATTGAATTTTTATCTTTTTTAAAAATGCCTTTACATTCTGAGAAATATTTGCCTACCTCATATGCTTAAAGGTAATCTCTTTTTTTTCTGCAAGTTTGTAATTATTGCTCATACTTTGAGTCCATGGTCCATCTGGAATTACAGTTTATATATTGTATAAAGTAAGTACTGTATTTTTCACTTGCCCATCCAATTGATCCAGAACCCTTTATGGAAAATACTCTCCTTTTCTTCACTGAATTGCTTTGTGTCCCTGTTGAAAATTAACAGACTATATATGAGTAGGACCATTTCTGGATTCTGTTTTATTAGTCTATTTGTACTACCTTATACCATACAACACTGCTTAATTATTGTAATTTTACATCAAGTCTTGAAATCAAGTGCTGAAACTCCTCCCACTGTATTCTTCTTCTACAAAATGTTCTTAGTTATTCTAGGTTCTTTGCGTTTCTATGTAAATGTCATAATCAGTATGTCAATTTCTTTACAAAAGAGAAGTCTGGAACTGAGTTAGCATATTAGCCCTAAACAGTCCACTTCTAGACTTACCATGAGGCAGAAATATAATGTACATTATTTAAGCTACTCTCATTTTGGATGTCTTTCACTGAAAACCAAACTTAATCCTAACTGATACAAGCTTTGATTGGCTCTAATGGACCACTTGCTAAACCCTAGACCAATCGCCATGGCCAAGGAGGTACGATGGAAGCAGGTCCAACCAGGTCCCCCAAGAACTGACTGTGGAGAATTGCTGACTCCCCAGAAAATCAAGACAGGAGCTAGAACTCGCAGAAGCTGAAAGGAAAAGGAGTAGTAATTCAGCATATATCTGCCATCCCACCAAAATACCCCCAAAACTAAACAGACTGGAGGATGCATATGCTTTCATTTATTTTTTTTTATGCTTTCATTTATTTTGGGTTTGATACTATCTTTTGCGGGGGGGGTGGGGCTCATTTGCTTTAAAATGTGCATCTAGCCATTCAGTTGCTTATACACTCTGAAATATAAACAACAGCATCCAAAGCAAAGCATGTAAAAGAGACATAACTATGGGGCAGCCCAGGTGGCTTAGCACCGCCTTCAGCCCAGGACCTGATCCTTGAGACCCAGGCTCGAGTCCCACGTCAGACTCCCTGAATGGAGCCTGCTTCTCCCTCTGCCTGTGTCTCTGCCTCTCTCTCTCTGTGTCTCTCATGAAGAAAGGAAAGAAAGAAAAGAAAGAAAGAAAGAAGAAAGAAAGAAAGAAAGAAAGAAAGAAAGAAAGAAAGAAAGAAAGAAAGAAAGAAAGAAAGAAAGAAAAAAAGAAAGAAAGAAAGAAAGAAAGAAAGTATGAAAGAGAAAGAAAGAGAGAGAAAGAGACATAACTCTGTAGTGATCCCAGGGATCCCAGAGCATGGTCTGCTGAAGAATGTGGCAAGCCAACTCAGCTATCGGAGAAGCCAGAAATCGATCTTAAGAGGACAAACCATCACATCTGCCATTATAAGGAAGCTTCAAAAGGTACTTTGTTTGCTTCTGCTGATTTTAACTTATTTGCACTTACCTAACAAGCTTAAACCAAAATCAGAAGGGACACATTTTCAGATTGGGAAGTCACTACTGGAAACTTAATTTAAAAAGCCAAGTGTTTGAGGGGATGACTTCTGCCAGATGTTTTCTGGAAACCCAAATGAAATTAAGAAACATGGGTATGGCAAGTGTATTAACCCCAGAGCAAAACCCAGGCCAGTCTCCCTTAATGCCTGAGGACACCACATGGGCATTATATAAGATATTGAGAGATGACTTAAGTCATCCAGTTGGCAGGCTAAACTCCTTGGAAACGTCTCCCTGAACTCCCTGCTCTGAGCTAGCAGGCCGATCATTGCTATGTGGCCCTATGGAAGAGATTGTGAGACCTCTCATCCCATGAGCTGCAAAGTTGCTCCATAAGCTGCTTGACTCCATCTCAGATGATGCTCACCTGTAGCGTTCTGAGGCTTACTCCCTCCTTCTCCTGTGCAAACGGCCGATGCCGTCACATCATGGTCTAAATCGTTTCAGAAAGAAACTCAGAAATCAATAGCACACCAATCTCCTCATTTCTAGATGAGGAAACTTACAAATAAGCTCTGTAGAAATTTTGTTTCAAATGTGAGATTTTGGAACTCCTGTGTGGCTCAGGGGTTTAGCATCTGCCTTCAGTTCAGGGCGTGATCCCAGGGTCAGGGATCGAATCCTGCGTCGGGCTCCCTACAGGGAGCCTGCTTCTCTCTCTGCCTCTCTCTGTGTGTCTTTCAAGAATAAATCAATAAAATCTTCTTTTTTTAATGTGAGATTATTTCCTTGCCCTTGAAAAAGAAGTATTTCTGTTTTGTGCTTATCTTGTTTCTTTCCCATGGTTTATTTTGTTTCTTCTTGTTCTGGAATCATCACCAAGCTGTCCCTCCCTCTGTGTCAGTTAACTGAATGTACTGAACCTTCAAACAAATGAAATGGAAGAACAAAGACAGATGTCCAATGTTGAAGTGTAGGGAGGACATGATTACGTATTTAATTTTAAGCAATTAATCTGAAGCATTATTATCAACCCGATGGTACTATTTTAACTCAAAACCTGTCTATCCACAGTGTTGTGTCAGATGGATAACAAATGGAATTAAATGAACTGAGATCCCAGTCTGCAGGTTTACAATACCATGCAGGTTGCTTTAGGTAGGTCAATAGCAAAGAATAATCTTCATAGGCATCATCCATGACTTTGTAGATGTCAGGTATAGATAGACCTGTGAGCACCATGAGAAGGTAGACTTCTCAGGCAGTCACAAACCCAAGAGGGCATTCCAGGACTAAGGATGGAGACCACCCTGCCTTCACATGGCCCATATCTCCCTGTGCAATGGTGCTCTTAAAGACTACCATTTCTTTATGAGCTCGGAGTCAAGTCATGACCCACTGCTAGCAAGGGAATAAAACTTTTTGAAATGCCATTTTGTACTTCATCTTCCTTTCCTTATTGTTTAATTTTATTTGCTTCTATTTCATTTTATTTAGCAATATAATTTACACTTCTGTTCATCACTTGGCATCCTTTATGGGGCAAGGTATGATTTTTATATTATATTAATTTTACTATATCAAGTTATACTACTGTGTGCGTATAAATTTGGAAGTATCCCAGAAAGGGAATAGACTGTGGAACCATTCCGTTCCTCCTTTAAATCTCTCTCCTGCCACATGGTGCCTGTGTAACCTAAGGTGAGTTATTTAACTTCTCTGAAATTCAGTGAACTAGGAATGACAATATTGACATCAGAAAAGGTTGTCAGTACTAAAGGCAGCATAGATAAAATACCTTGCACACTGCCTGGCACTGAGTAATCACCCATGTATCATTGAATATACTTATTTATGAAGCTGGTTGTCCACCAAGTGTTTAGGGGTGGCCCTATCTTCCAAACAGGATTGAGTACAAGCAGGAAAAGCAGATGCAACAAGCAGAACTATGTCAAAGGAAAGAGCTTCTTGCATGACAAAAGAAGCCATCAACAAAATGAAAAGGGAACCTATACAATGGGGGGAAATATTTGCAAACTGTGTATGTGATAAGGGGTTAATACTCAAAATGTATAAAGAAATTATACAATAACAGCAATGGTAACCAAAAAAAAAAAAAAAAAGCCAATCCAGTTTAAAAAATGGGCAGAGGAACTGAATAAATACATTTTTCCAAAGAAGACATCCACATGGCTAAAGGTATATGAAGAAGTGCTCTACATCAGTTATCATCAGGGAGATTGAAAACCAAAGCTGCAGTGAAATATCACCTCACACCTGTTAGAAAGGTTAGGCTCCAGAAGATAATAGATAACAAGTGTTGGTGAAGACGTGGAGAAAATGAAGGCCTGATTGGACTGTTGATGGGAAATGTACATTGGTGCAGCCATTATGGAAAGCAGTATGGAGGTTTCTAAAAAAATATGAAAAATAGAACTACCTTATGATCCAGCAATCCCACTTCTGGGTATAGGCCCAAAGGAAATAAAAGCAGGATGTCCGGAGGTGCCTGTCCTCTCATGTTTATTGCAGCAATATTCACAATGGCCAGGATATGGAAACACCCAAAGTGTCTATTGATGAGTGAGTGGATAAAGATGTGAGGTATATATACAATGGAATGTATATATTCATATGTTATACATGTATATATATAATGGGATACACACACAATGGAATATCATTCTATCATGAGAAAGAAGGAAATCCCTCTTTCATTTGAGACAACAAGGATCGACCTTGAAGGGATTATGCCCAGTGAGATAAATCAGATAGAAAAAGACAAATACTGTATGATATCACTTATATGCGAAATCTGAAAAACAAAACTAGCTCATAGAGACAGAGAATACAATGGTGGTTACTAGGGGCTGGGAGGAAGGGGAAATGGGGAGATGTTGGCCAAATGGTATAAACTTGTGACTGGAAGATGAGTAAGTTCTAGAGATCTAATGTATGGCATTGTGATTATAGTTAACAATACTATATTACATATTTCAAAGTTGCTAAGAAACTGGATTCTTTTTTATAATAAATTTATTTTTTATTGGTGTTCAATTTACCAACATACAGAATAACACCCAGTGCTCATCCCGTCAAGTGCCTCCCTCAGTGCCCGTCACCCATTCACCCCCACCCCCCGCCATCCTCCCCTTCCACCACCCCTAGTTCGTTTCCCAGAGTTAGGAGTCTTTATGTTTTGTCTCCCTTTCTGATAGTATAGGGAAGGGAGAAGAAACTGGATTCTTAAATGTACTCACCACAAGAGAAATGATAATTAATGTGATGTGATATAGGTGTTAGCTAATGCCGCGGTAGTAATCATGTCGCAATATATAAATGTATCAAATCAACATGTGTACACCTTAAACTTACAGAATGCTTAAAAATAATAATAATAATAAGTAAACAGGATTGAGCATTTCCTGCCAAGTTAGCAAAGCTGAATCTAACCACGTCAATACGGTACTGTTTCCCATGTCCTTATGTAATAGTGCCACCCTTCCTAAGGTGTCATCTTGATACAGGGAGGGAAAGCAACAGGAGAAGCAGAGGAGGAGTCAGGGAGACTCCCTGAATTAATCAAATGAATACCCAACAGTAACCAAGCCAAAGGGGACAGTACTACAACTGGTTCCCTGCTTGCACAGTCACTAGCCAGTGTGGGTCTCAGTTTAACTGGCAATTTGTAAGAAACACGAATCGGAGCCCAGAAGTCTGTGATTTAACAAGCTCTCCAGATGATTCTTTCGCACACAGAAGTTTGAGAAGTGCTGCTGGAAAATATTAATGGAAGAAGGTAGCTATGGCCATCAGCCAGTCCAGATGGAATAAGCCAATGACCAATAAGCCACATCAAGCCTCCAGGATTCTTGACCTGGAACTGCAAAATAATATTTTAAATGGCCCCTTTCACATTTTGAAATTGGGCACTATGAGGTTTTCTTGAAAAATAAAAAATTATGGGGGCACCTGGATGGCTCAGTGGTTGAGCATCTGCCTTCAGCTCAGGTTGTGATCTCAGGGTGCTGGGATCGAGTCCCGCATCGGGCTCTCTGCAGGGAGTCTGCTTCTCCCTCTACCTATGTCTCTGCCTTTCTCTGTGTCTCTCATTAATAAATATTTTTTTAAAAATCAAAAATTATAATAGAACTGAATCTGCATTTCCACTGGGCCACATTTGAATAAGGGTCAAATATTGGCACCCCTCTTTAGAATAGTCTGTGCTTTCCATTTTGCCATGGTCCCCACCAGTTCCAATTATCATGGGTCCCCACAACCCATCTAGAGACCCTGTCATGCCCCAGGATACATTTGGGATGACCAGTCCAGGATTGGTTCAACTTCTCCATCCCCGAGAAAATGAGTGGGAAATATCAGAGAGGGAGACAAACCACGAGAAACTCCTAACTCTGGGAAACGAACAAGGGGTAGTGAAAGGGGAGGTGGCCAGGGCGATGGGGTGACTGGATGACAGGCACTGAGGGGGGCACTTGACAAGATGAGCACTGGGTATTATACTAGATGTTGGCAAATCTAACTCCAATTAAAAAAATATACAAAAAACCCCACAAAACTTCTCCATCCTCCATTCAGAGAAGTAAAGCTTGTGTCAGTTTAGAAGTCGGCCAACAATTTAGAAACAGAATAATACCTCATATAAATGGTAGCTGCCGTTACGGTATCATTTATTAAAAGAAAAAATGTCTTAGACTA
The DNA here is from genome assembly GCF_011100685.1 of Canis lupus familiaris. Lineage (NCBI taxonomy): Eukaryota > Metazoa > Chordata > Mammalia > Carnivora > Canidae > Canis > Canis lupus. The sequence goes on from NC_049224.1 coordinate 44,539,368, forward strand.
GAACCCTGGTTGGGGATACCCTCCATGTTATTGTTCTTTCCCTGCTTCCCTTGTGACTGTACTTGATGTTTATTTTCATGAGATTTCTCCCATATCAGAATGTTATTTGGAAAAGCAAAACAGAGTGATATGCTGAGTTTCACAGGAAACAATCCAAAAAGCAGTTTTGCTCTCACATGGACTACATCTTGTTTTGGTATTACATAGTCAAAGTGTCTCATTTCCTTTTAAGATTTTATTTATTTATTTATTTATTTATTTGGGAGAAAGAAAGAGAGCATGGGTGGGGGGAGGAGCTGAGGGAGAGGGAGAAGCAGACTCCCCGCTGAGCAGGGAGCACCACGTGGGGCTCAATCCCAGGACCCCCAAATTCATGACCTAAGCCGAAGGCAGACGCTTAAACAACTGAGCTACTCAGGCACCCAAAGGGTCTCATCTCTAACAAATACCAGAAATTACACTTGTAAATGGTATGCTTGTGTTTGTGGCTGGAAGATGTGTCTTGTATATTTGTATAACGTGGATATTTAAAGTTTCCCAGGTGATTCCATTATATGCAACCAGGTTTAGGAAACACTAATGTGTTCTACCCCAACATAATCTAATTATCTTCCCTCTGCCACCCCTGAAAGATGGGAGGGTCATTTTTTAAAACATTTTTAAACCAATCAAATTATTGGGAAATTCTTTCTTACATTGAGCTGAAATGCAACACCGACAATGCCTGTTTCTACCTGATTTCTCTTGAAAGCTCTTTTATGACATTTTGCACATGCCACCCCAATGGTCTCTCAGCTGATTTTTATTTTGTTTCTGAACTGAGATCTGCTGTGATTATCATCCTTAGGAATAATGATGAGATTAGTCTTTTATGAATATCTTATTCTGTGTGAGACAGAGTTAGGAAATTTGTGTGCTTCTCTCACACTCTTCGCAAGACAGACCAGTGAATTATCTTACCCATTCTTTAACTGGCAAAGCCAGAACTGGGTCCAAGGCAATTGTGCTAGTCAAAGCTATGCTGGCCTGGTACCATTTGGTAACCAGATCTGGACACAAATTTTTCTTAACTGGGAACTTCCTGGTCTAGAACGCTATATTTTCAGGTTTAAAGTTAGAAAGCATATAATTGCATAATTTGTTTTAAACCTAGCCTCATATCTGACTGGTTGGATGATGAACCCGTGAAGCCAGCATCACCCCACTGAATCCATGATCCATCATGTGTGTCCACTCATAAGTGCCAGGGCATTGGGAATGAGCTTGATGGGTCCTCAAATACAAAACAAGAGTCCTAATAAAATAAGGGGGAGGACAGCATGCATGGCATTCATTAATGAGCGGTTGGGTGGTAGATACAATATCTAAGTTTTGACCATTAAATATGGGTTGTATATGGGAATGTGAAAAAAAGGTGGAGGGGGGTAAGTGCAGGGGTAAGAACCTGAATTGTTCTGTTTGTCTTTCCATTTTGGTTTGGTTTGTTTTATTTTTGCTGGTCACTGTTCTCCCTGTATTCCTCCTCCATCTTCCATTTAAAAATAATAATAAATGAGAGGCACCTGGCTGGCTCGGTCGGCAGAACATGTGATTCTTGATCTCAGGGTCATGATTTTGAGCCCCACATTCTGTGTGGAGATTATTTAAATACTAAGTCTTTTAAAAATAATAATAATTAAGTGAAAATGTATTTCATTTTATTTTTGGAGAGTGAGAAACAGTGAGAACACATGTGCAAGAGCAGGAGGGAGGAGCACAGGGATAAAGAAAATTTCTGTGCTCAGCACAGAGCCAAGGGGAGCCTCAATCTAAAGACCCTGAGATCATGACCTGAGCCAAAATCAAAAGTCAAACATTTAACTGACTAAGCCACCCAGGAACCCCTGAAAATTTAATTTAAAAAAGAAGTGTGGCCAATAATTTCAATGAATGCTCCCCAAAAATAAGGAATAAGAACTACATAGTGGTCTGGCATGCTCAGCTAACATTCGTCTTCGCATCTTACCTTATACAGCAGGCATCATGAAACCTATGCACTCCACATACGTGCTTGGAATTTCTGTGTGTCTTTGTCACAGAGTGATGAGTTCATTTCAGAGACCTCACAGACTTCTGCTAGGATTTTATTTTATGGTACTGCATCTTTGCAGAAAATAATTTTACTGGAAATCTATTTGTAAGATGTGACTTTTTAACCATTTAGAGAGTGGAGTCAAGTGTATTCAAACTAACCTTACGCTGTAAATTCTGTTTCAACTTCTGTTGGATGGCTGTTTCAAAAGAAAAATAAGGGTGAACTCCAATTTATGTTTTTATTTTTTTTTAAGATTTTATTTATTTATTTATGAGAGACAGACAGAGAGAGAGAGAGAGATCCAAGCAGAGGGAGAAGCAGGCTCCAGGCAGAGAGCCTGATGTGGGACTCGATCCTGGGGAGTCCAGGATCACCCCCTGGGCCAAAGGCAGGCGCTAAACCACTGAGCCACCCAGGGATCCCATGTTTTTATTTTTAAATAGCTTCATCAAATTGAGTCTTTTCTAATTGAAAGTTACTTGGTGTAATTATGCAGCCTCAAGAACAATAGCAAAAGTCAGTTTGCAATCACTTGATTTATTTCAAGTTTTGCCACTCTGCCATTATTAAATTAATTCACCTTCTAATAAAAATAATTCCTAATGTTGAGAAAATACAGATAAGTAGAGAGAAGCTTTATTAAGATCATCAGTATTAAAACTAAATCCTTTTTTCTCATTAAAGAAGATACAGTCAATTTAATTAATTCACATTAATCCCTAGTTGACATTAAATTCATCTAAAAATCTACACTCATATTGATAACACAGAGCCATAAAAAATGTTTAAAATGATTAATATGTAAAAGAAACACAGTTCTAAAGATTCAAGTGATTGTATTTTAAAATGTTCTATAGGGGTGCCTGGCTGGCTCAGTGAGTGGAGCATGCAACTCCTAATCTTGGAGATTTGAGTTCCAAGCCCCACGTTGGGTGTAGAGATTACTTCAAAAAATAAAATATTAAAAATAAATAAAATTAAATGTGCTATAAATGAACTAATTTTCTGAGGCCACTTTTTTAATTTATCAAATATTTGCGATTTAGAAAAACAATCAGAAGAGTATGCTTTCTAAACCGCTGAGCCACCCAGAGTGCCCAAGAGTATGCTTTCTAAAGAAAAAAATAGAAAATTTTCTGGGATATTGATTTAGGATTGATATTTCCTTCTAACTTAACGGAAAGTGATCAGACTATAAAAATTGAGCCTCAGGACGCCCGGGTGGCTCAGCTATTGAGTGTGTGTGCCTTTGGCTCGGGGCTTGATCCTGGAGTCCCAGGATTGAGTCCCACATCGGGCTCCCTGCATGGAGCCTGCTTCTCCCTCTGCCTCTGTCTCTCCCTCTCTCTCTCTCTGTCTCTCATGAACAAATAAATAAAATCTTTTAAAAAAATTGAGCCCCAAATGATCTTCATACTTACAACATTTAAATTCTTATTTTGAGAGATAGCTCTATTTTGTGAAGATTTGTTATTTTATTTCTTTACTTTTTCTTGAAAATTATAATTATAATAATTTAGGTAATCAATAGTCACCTCCAGTACTTTTACCTCTTTCTAGATTATAAGGCCATTTTATTTTAAAATGTCTTTACGTATGAACTTAAAATATTGGGTTTTTAGAACTGACCTCTACAGAGGCCTGGGTGGCTCAGTGATTGAGCTCCTGCCTTTGGCTCAGGTCATGATCCTGAGGTCCTGGAATCGAGTCCCACATCAGGCTCCCCATGGGGAGCCTGCTTCTCCCTCTTCCTGTGTCTCTGCCTCTCTGTGTGTGTCTCTCATGAATAAATAAGTAAAATCTTAAAAAAAAAAAAAAGAACTGACCTCTAATATGAATAGATGTCAGGTGGCATATTTTTATTCTAGCTTAATAAATCTGTTTTCAAGCAATAGGTCACTTAACAAAGAATGTCATCGTGTATATTTAACACTAATCTCAGGTTGAGTTCTCATACCAAGTCCATGCTGATCGGCCTTATAAAAGTTTAACTTTGGTTCATGAGCTCCTTCATACAGTGTCCAAGTCTTCTACCAGGACAAGACAAGCCAAATAAAATAACTGTCTTTCTTATGTACAGTGACTAAAAGAACTCACCTTTCATGTCAAATAACAACAAGAAAAGGACTTGTATTTTACCCAGCTTTTCAATTTCATGATAAGCTCTAGAGCTAATTAATTTAATAGACTAAAAAATGCCAATTTATTTACTTTTTTTGTCTCAATAAACATTAGTGTGCTTGAATGGACACCTCTATTTTCCTTGGAGTTTTAAAGCTTCCTTTCATGTGGGAGAAAAATGGCTAAATATGTCAGGGTTTATCAAACAGAGCCTTGCTTTTTTGGCTAGTCCCCTTTGCCTTATCTAGCAAACACATTACCCTCTCCATCAAAATGTGGCAGAGCAAACACTGCAGTAGGCCCGCACACACAACCAGAGGTAGCTTTAAACAGCCTCTGGACTCTTTAAACTCAGCTAGAAAGCTGATTAGGTCCCAGATCTTGGGACATTATCTTATTTTTGATAGCTGTGCTATGAAAAAGCAATAAAGAAAAAGCTGTCTAATAAGAAGGCAAGTTAAAGTGTCTGCTTACTTAAGAGTCATACTTAAAAGGAAGGGGGAAAAAGGAACTGTGTAAACTGGTTTAACTATTTGCAAATCTCAAAGGGAGCAATGTTTAAAAAAAAAAAGTTTTTATGTGAGTTAAAGGGGAACCATGATATTTCCTTAAATCTCAGCATTCACATACAGGAAACAACTTCAGCGTATCTGGGGATATTCTCATATCTTTACTTAGTACATTGTGGGTGACTTTGAAGCTATTGTTTGTCCAAATATGAGGAAGTCAAAGATTCCTCCCAGGCCTATGGAAGAACCACAAAAAGACACATAGGAAGTTATATATATTTCACTAAAGTTACCTTCCCCTGATCTAAAAGACTAACTTATTTAAAATGTGAGAAAGTACCTAACACTGAAACTGAGTTAAAATATCTGAGACTCACTTTTCTTAGCAAATAGTGCAATGACAGATGATATTTAGAAGGAAATATTTTAGCCATATTTCTCAACATTTTAACAGATGAGCAAAGTACATGCCTGTGTTTCTGCATCCTAACCTCATTGAAAGTCCAGCTTCTCAGGACTTGAGACATTTCTGGCATATGCACAGACTGAAAATAGACTCTTGCACCAGGAGCAGGCTGAAAAGAAAAGATGTGAGTAGGATGTGGAATGCTGATTTAAAGAGATGAGGGGTGTGGTTCAAAGCGGCAAGGTCAATGTTAACACGTGTAAGAAAACACGAACTCCTGTCTGGGCTTGTTTGCAAGATTTAGTTTGGGAAGTGACATAAAATGAGAACTATTCGTACCTAAGGTTCTGTGATCTAACTGTAACAAAAGCAAGTCATATCTGTATCCACGTAGAGTGACTTGGAGGGAGTGGGGAGGGGCGCTGTTAGCTGCCTCTCAAGGACTCTGGTTTCACTTAGCTCAGATCTTGAGTTACTATCTGGAAAAGCAATAGAGCAGCTCAAAAACACAAAGGAAGCTAGCTATTCCATAGGGGAGGTAATGCTGGTTTTATTCGCAACTGAAATGGGAATTGCATTTGTCTTAATTTCAAAACTCAACATGTGAAAAAACGCAAACACTGAAAAAAATATATTATTTATTTCTTTCATTTTCACATCAAGATCCTAGGGTGTGGTTTTTTTAAGATTTTATTTATTTATTCATGAGAGACACAGAGAGAGGCAGAGACACAAGCAGAGGGAGCAGCAGACTCCGCGGGGAGCCCGATGCGGGACTAGATCCCAGAACCCTGGGATCAGGGCCTGAGCCAAAGGCAGATGCTCAACCACTGAGCCACCTAGGTGCCCCAAGATCTTAGGTTTCAATCAACATCCTAATGTATGATGAAACATCCCTTTCTGTGAAAAATAAATTTCAACTTGAAGAGCTTAATAGAAGACAGTGCCTGTTTGCATAGGAAAAGGATATCATAAACCCCAGAGAATGTTAAAATATGCCATGAAGGACGTAGGCATATCAGGCAACAGGAGGATGGAGAGTGCTGGCATCCTTACCAAACGAGTAGCTGATAAGCCAGCCACATAGGCTGTTTGCCTCCTTACAGTTTCTTAGTGGAGTTTTGCTGTGATTTGGTGTAAAAACAGTTCGGTGGCATGCCAACCACACCCTGGAGCTGCCTTTGACTTTGACTGTTTACAAAGAAGGCGCCTTAGTGTGTCTGGGGCCTCAGGAGACAGCGACAAAGACAGTAATCACTTTGTCCCAGAGGCAGTTTTGCACTGAGCACATTGCAAGGCTGAGAGCAATGCCTTAATAGAACCACTTCATATTTAGAGTTTCAGTTGTGAAGTCTAGTCACAACATTCTGGGTGACTATAACTAAAAGCATTGTTGTCAATAATAAAATTAATGAGACCCTGATGTATATATGAGCTATCATGATAGCAGATGCCAATCTAGTAGTAAATACACAGTGGACACTGCTTTAAGAGCTTTGTGTGTTAACTCATTTATTTTTTTTTAAGATTTTATTTATTTATTTGAAAGAGACAGAGCATGAGCGAGCAGGGTTAGGAGTACAGGGAGAAGTAGACCCTTTGATGAGCCAGGAGCCCAATGTGGGTTCCGTTCCATCCCAGGACCTTGAAACCATGACCTAAATCGAAGGCAGGCACTTAACCTACTGAGCCACCCAGGCACCCCATGATAACTCACTTCTTACAGCAACCCCTGAGGCAGGTAGTATTATAACTTAACTAGATGAGGAAACCAAAGGACAGAGAAATACAGTAACTTGCCCAGGGCTGCAGAGCTATTAATTGGCCAAACTCCAAAGAAGTTCCTTTGCAAACGTGTCTGTGTGTGAGCACGTATTAAATATGATAGAAGGGCTCCCCTTGAAAAGAAATGGGGTCCACCTAATTTATTTTTCTCCTCAGGAGACAACATGTGGAAGTATTTTTTTTCATTATTGGGGTAATATACACTATATTTTATTCAAGGAACTTGGTAGTGGATGGCTTTTTAAAGGCTTATTTTTGACACAAGCCGAAGATTTGTAAAACATTTTGGAAAATGGCTGCAAATTGATTCACATGGTGTCTCAAAACTCCTTAGCTTACCTAATTAAAGTGTGTAGATTCTGTTCACCACAAATCCGTCTTTTCTTCACCTTGCTTGATTTGCCTTAGTACCCCCTGGCTGATACTCTATCGTAGGTAAATATTTCCTTTGTCAGCCTACCCTTTCACTTTCTCTGTGGATATTGTGTCTGTACTTACTTTTGCTAATGACTGTTTTTCTCCACAGAAAGATGCATGTCCTGGAGTTTTGCAAATATTTTGGTTTTGTCATTGAACACCATCTAGGGATAAATAGCAACATCAAAGGATACAAAAAATTGCTGATGATATTACCAGCAAAGAAGGCATACCATCAGAGTCTCCCAAACCAGCCCAAAATATAAGGGACACTTAAAAGAAAGGATAAGCTGGACTCTCCAGTCTAGATCACACTTGATTAATCTCTTTACCATCATTATGAAGTACACAATCAAGCCCAAAGATGCATTTTTGTGAATACAACACTAAAGAAGGAGGGAAAATGAATGAATGAGTAGATGAATGGATGAAAGAGGAAAGAAGTTCTAATTACAAATGTTGCCATTGTTGCCATTACTGGAATATATAAGATATTTTTTTTCTGCAATGTTGACCTAAGAGCTGACTAGAAAGATGACTACTTTACTTGTGCTGACTTATTTGGGGAGGGGGGCAATTATGCACTTAACAGCTTTTTTTTTAAGATTTTATTTATTTATTCATGATAGACAGAGAGAGAGAGAGAGAGAGAGAGAGGCAGAGGGAGAAGCAGGTTCCATGCCGGGAGCCGGACACAGGACTCGATCCCAGGACTCCAGGATCACGCTCAGGGCCAAAGGCAGGCACTAAACCGCTGAGCCACCCAGGGATCCCTTAACAGCTTTTTAAAATGCTATGGGTCCTCACCCTCTGGTGCAGCATTATATACTTATGAGATTAACCACACTGGTAATGACCTTCCCATCTGACCTAGAATGACAAAATGAAACTCTGAAGGCCAGAGATACATCACAGTGCTAGGATTGCCTTTCCAGGCTTCACAAGTCATCCCAAGAGTTTCTAAAGGACAAATGTAAAAGTACCAAACACAATAAACAACAATACCTCTATTACTGAAAAACAGCACACATTTGAAACTTTACCTTTACAGACACACACACACTAAACCATTGCTAACCAGATTAACAGTAATCCAAGAAGATGTACAGAAAAATGTGTTCCATTTTGGAAATATTTTTCAAGCACAAGTTAAATAAGCATGCATACGCATCTGTACTCTACTGGTGTTAGTGTTTAAAAAGTCAAGGAGAAAGCTCCTTTCTTCCAGAAATCTCAAATTATTCATTGGTCCTTCAGTAAGTAGTGCTAATTTCAGAACCACTAGGATGTGCCCAGATTATTCAAATCATTTACTTGAAAAGACCCAAATGTCAGGGAAGTTTATTAACAGTTTGTACTTCTGGGGGAAAAAAATCTTTCCTTACCAACGAGAGTTAGGGTCTTGTGGGGGGAGATGTGGATTATTAAATACTAGTAAAAATCCATCCTGTGCCAAAGGATTTGAGGACCTAATTCCCAAAGCAACTTCAAGAGACCATCTGCAGAAAGAGAACCACTTGTCTGCCTTTCTACTGCGGCCACATCCCCAACCTGTTATTGAAAGAAAGAGAGCAAAGGAGAAGAAAGAGAGAAGCCCACACTGACATTTTCACCACCACCACCACCCCACCACCATGCCAACAACCCCCACCCCCAGCCAAAGAAATGTTAGTCTAGCCACAAATTAAAATGAATAATCTGATTACATGTGGGGAACCAGGGCAAATAAAGGTTGTGTGCTCTGTAATTATACAAACCAAACCATCTCAGGAGGTATTTAAAATATTTGGGGGTTGCAGGTGGAGAAAGGTTTCTTGGCAGTAGTTGTTCATTGAAATCTCTTACATGATTTTTTTTTTTTTTGAAACCTAGTCTGTGATGCAGAACCTGCTGTGCTAAATTATGAACCAAAGGCTTTGGGGTGGGAACAATCAATCAAAATACCTGGGGTAGTGTGTAATGTGCATGCTCTTGTCAGCATGAGCAGGCTGCCCCTGAACATAGTCCCTCAGCAGGTTAAATAAATATGATACTATAGACAAACCGACAGGATCACACGGCTGCATCAATCAGCTGTTGATAAAATACAATCTTCCTTTAATACATGCTGAGAAAGTTATTTAACACTTACAAAACCTATATCCATTTCTTGTCCTTTTTTTTTTTTTTTTAAGTCTTCTTCCAAAGTAACTCTTTTAAAGGGCACGGGAAAGAAGTGGCGCGATCTCGGGTGGAGAAAGGGGATGTAATGGAGCCAAAGAAACAGGGAGACCCGGCTGTCTAACCAGGGGGTGTACTCAGCCGCAGGGCTGGGGGAACTGGCCAGAGGGGTCCCTGAGAAGGCAAGCCACACCTGAAGCTCCTCCCCGGATCTCAGAAACCTAGATACCCTGTTGAAACGACTCCTGCAGGGAAGTCACGCAAAAGCAGACCCTTGGCATTTCAATTCCGTTCTTATTTCAGTTCATTTCAGCTCTGCAGTCGGCCTGCCTGGAGCAGATGAAGGAACTATTCTGGATTTATTGGAGGGTCGGGGGTGGAGGAGGGGTTGTTGGACAGGAAATCATTTCAAAGGGGGGGCTACAGTGAACGTAGGTGACCCCACAGACCTGATGGTAAAGGGGAAATCCCCTATGACTTCACGCTTGGGGGCGGGGGGGTGGGGGACCAGGGAAATAAGAAGACAAGTGCCCGGAGTTCGCAGCCAGGGTGTGCTTCGTGGCTTAAGAAAAAGCCAGTCCCACTTGATGGGATGAGAACTGGGTGTTATACTGTATGTTAGCAAACTGAGTTTAAATAAAATATTTGAAAGAAGGAAGAAAGAAAGAAAGAAAGAAAGAAAGAAAGAAAGAAAGAAAGAAAGAAAGAAAGAAAGAAAGAAAGAAAGAAAGAAAGAAAGGCCAGTCCTCGGGGAGGTATTGTGGTGGCCCCTCTTGCAAACAGGCGAAGGTGCTGGTGCTGGTGCCAAGACCCTCTAGGGCGCCGGCCCCAGCTCGGCTGTCATTTAAGTCGATTTTGACTCTAGCCTCTGCCGGCGCGCGGCTCTCCCACAGGTTCACCCCGCCTCAGTTTACCCCCCGGGGTCCCCTGCTCTGTCCCGCGTGGACCCGCGCACCGCGCGCCCTGGTGGCCCGGCCGCTGGGGGTGGGGGTGGGGGTGGGGGTGGGGGGGCCGCCTCGGCTGCTGGGAGCGCGGAGCCCCGGGGGAACGCTGACAGGCTCTCGCTTAACAAGTGAAGATTAATGTCCCATCTAAAACTAAGCTCCCCAAGTGCCGTCGCGGCCGCATAATTCTGGGCGTGAGGAAAGGCGTCGCCTGCCACTCACGATGCCGATCTTCCCCGAGCCTGTTGAAATAACCCGCCGGGGCGGCTCGAGGTGTTGACGGCCCCGTTTGTCAGCACGTCCAGCCGCCCGGGGACCCTCCTCCGCGGCGACCCGAGCTCGGAACCAATCCGATCCGCGCGGAGGCGGCGGCGGCGGCGGCGGCGGCGGGCGCTGCTCCTCCCTCGGTCGCGCACGCCCTCCCCGCCCCGTGCCCCGAAGATTCGCGCCCGGGGGAGGCAGCTTTGCAGACCCGGGGGGTGGGGGGCGGGGTCCCCGGGGTCCCCGCGCCTGCCGTCCCTGCGCCGCGGCTCCCCCTGGTCGCGCGCAGGCTCGCCTGGGCGGCCAGGGCCACGTCGGCGCAGAGGGCGAGCGGTCGAGCCCGGCAGGGCCGCGCCCGGGACCACCGGCCTGGACCCCCTCCCGGCCGGTCCCCCGTCGGACGCCCGACCCAGCCCCACGTCCAGTTCCGAGGCCCCGTCCTCCGGGGCGGGAGGCGGGGAGGGACCCAGGTGAGGGAAAGAGGGAGACGGGGAGGACTCCCGCTGCCCGGAGAGCGCCACAATCCCGGGAACGCGCCCGGGGACCCTCTCCTCTCCCCTCCCCTCCCCTCCCCCGCGCCCCCACCCCGACCCGGGTGCAGATCCAGCTAGCGGTGGCGACCACCAGGGCCTCGGGGACTCGAGGAGGCGCCGGAATCCTCGTAACCTTTTTGGAGACTTTGCGCTTTCAAGAGCTCTTTACCTGAAACTGACACCCGCAAGCACTCTCCGGGGACCTGTTGGGCAGATGGAGTGGCAGGGCCAGGCGGGGCCTGTTGGCGAGACACGGGGACATTTGTCATGGGTGACCCGGCGCCTCGGCTTCTGAGCCCACGCCGGCGCGGGGAGGCCCGCGCTAATGTAATAAAGCGAGAGCGACAAGAGGAAAGGCCTCTCTCGCCCCGGGGCCGCCACATGCTCACTCCGTTTTACTGTCAGGGCTGGTCGAGGCTGTGGCTTCATTTCATATTCCATTAATATTTACAGCAGCTATTGAATTTCCCATTACAAAGTTCACCATACACACTGCTAATATGAAATTTTAATAGTATTGTGCACATTATGAAAAAAAAAAGTCCCACCATTAAGAGGGGATGTGGGAGGGTCCTAGGGAGAAGTTGCCCTGGGAAGTTTTCCTCCGCTGAACACTTGAAACGCTCCCACCGCCGTCCCCCTCTCCCCCAGTCGTTAAATGAATTCATTTGCCACTATTACCATAAAGATGTGAAACGGTGGGCATTTGATCAATATTGGAATCAAAAGTGAGCGAGGGAATATAGTGAGTAAAAAGCTCTCTTGGTTAAATTGGGTTTGCAGAGTTGCTCCTGCTGGTGCTCTGCCCTAGCTCATAGCCGACTCCACTCCTCTAGAGCCAGCCCTCCCTGGGGGAAGGAGGCGACTGAGGACCCGGCTGAAGTTTCCAGGTCCGGTTAGGCTCCGGCTGCAGCCGGTCCCAGGCAGGCTCCTGGCGGCGCAGTGGGCGGCAGGTGTATGAGGCCGCCGTCTCCTCCCCGCTTCCTCCCCACTCCATGCTCTAAGCCCCAGAAGGTCGCAAAGCTGCAGTGCTGGGGTGGCCCTGGAGGAAAAAAAAAAAAAAAATCTAAGAACTGTGAGTATCATTTGGCAACTTCTCAGGACTGGCACCCCAAGGTCCTGGCAGAAAGATTGTCCTGAGAAGCCTGGTTCCTTTTCTAGAGAAGGTCCCGGGCTAACTTGGAGTGAAAGGGGGAGGAGGGAGAAGGAAGAGGTGAATCCACTGGCCTGGACCGTTGGAAGTGCTAGCGCACAACCCGACCCGGGGCGGGCACCTAAAGTGGCCCTAAGGGTGTCGAACCCAGAGGCTCCAAGATAGCCACACTGAGTCCTGGCATAGGGTTTCTCTCAACAGTGGAGCGGTGGACTTGAGCTGGAGGCTCACCAACTGGCACAGAGAAGCGGCCAGAGGGAGCATCCCTTTCCACCAGGGCTCCCAGGCCAGAGGATTAGGTGCACCCACCTCCTAGTCCCGTCGGAGAGACCCACCCACCTGAGTGTCACCCTCAGGCCACCCTCCAAAATGTGTCCGGCCTTCCCAGTTGATGGAAGTGTAAGAACAGTCAACTTCCTGGAAGACCCAATCAGCCCCCAAGCCCCTCTGGAGCCTCTTGCAGTTAACCCTACCCTAGAGTGGATAGTTGAAACGGAAGCAAAATCATCCTTACTTTATTTTGTTCAGGGGTGCATAGGATGTAATTTCTCTATTCTGCACTAGGCTTTCACACCCCCTGCCCACCCACCCTCACACCATCCCCTCCCCACATTCCTGGGGTGTAAATTAATGGCAGTACTTGAAGTGCCACTGTGGTATCTTAATAGGCTTCTATTTCTGCAATGAGAAGGCAATTTCTGAATCTTTAGGTTACTTTGCAGCCACAGGAAAATGACAGTGCCAGGAGGTAAAGATGGGTGACATTTCCACAGGAAGATACCGTGTTGATTTTTTTTCCCCTGGGTTTTAAAAATTATTACTATTATTATTATCCTCCCAATTTTGTCTGTTGTTTTTTTTTTTCCCTTACAGCCCCTAAATGTGTCATGCTTTGTCACATCCTCTGTGTGTGTTTTTAGAGAACATTTGAATAAAAGGCTCGATGCCAGGTATTGGTGACACAGGGGGTGGAATTTTCAGCCGTTCCACAAAGAGTTGGCCGCCTCTATTTGCATAAGGTCAGGGTAGTGCTTCTGATAGAACTTTAGCAGCATCTCTGTCTCTTAGCAACACTCTTGCACTCTTGGTCCTTGCATTAAATTGACTGGTCCCTTCCTTTTCTTCCTTTCATTGGGAGGCTTACAATAAAATGTCACCCTTCCAACCTGTGCCTGTCACCCAGTAGGTCATCTGTATCCCCCCCTTCCCCCTCCCATCCTCCCGCCCCTCCCCTCCTCCTCCTCCCCTTTCTCTCCAGTTCCAATTAGAGGAGGAGATGATTCATTTGGTGGATTCCCAAAACTGTTTCATTTTATTGTGTTAATTAATATTAATACCATTTCTCCCTTTGTTATTATTTAAAAAGCCCTCGTAAACAGAGGCGCGATAAGGAGCAAATTGCCAGCACCTGCCAAACAATGGGCCTGGGAAAGGGGTAATAAGGCGAGTGCAGATAGAGAAAGCAAGGTTTGGGTCAGCCTCCCCACCCATTTAGTTGACGCAAGGTTGAGCACAGCCTGAAAGCCCTTGAAGCACTTGGAATATGCTAGGCAGCCCTCTTGGCTCTGGGATGGGACACGGTGACAGGATCCAGATGCTGATAGGTGGTGTTAATGGAGGGTCACGTTTGGACAATAGTATCCATCACTTGCCTCCTGGCTCTTCTGTCAGATGGAGTCATTTCTGACTACTCCATCACTCAGATTTGGGATAGATTCAATTATTACCTTCACCCTGGCAACAGGATATACAAATCTATGCCGAAAGGACAAAATCATTGCTATTATTATTATTATTATTACTCAGTATTATTATTATTATTTTGACTGCACCTCTCCTCTTGTTCGTTTTAAAAGAAGAAGCCCCTAAATGTTCATATATCTCTTCCTGTTTTAGCCTACCAACAGCTGCCGGGTGACCCAAGCTCATGGGATAATGGCCGCTTAATTAACACAAAGAAACTTTTGTTTGAATGCCTGAATGATTATTGCTGATTTTTATAATATTATCAGTTGCCTAAGTTTAATAGTGTCTGGAGGTTTTCTAAAGTTTTGGAAGAGTCCACCTTAGGGTCTTGGGGCTACCTTCAAAAGTGCAGAGAAAATGTTTCTTCGCTTTTGACAAGTGTTTGCAACTGGGTGAAAACACAAGTTGAATTAAAAAGGAGAGGGGGAAGAGGAGATGGGAAACCAAAGAGCCCTGCACGTGGCCATTGCTCATAAAGTTAAGAACTAATTTCAATGAGGTTAAAGACAGAGAAAATTAAAATCCCAGGAGAAGTCTTGTAAAGGGAATGGGAATCAAATGGAAGGGGTGGTGCTGCAGATCCTTGATATCCTGTCTCTGCTTTCTTGGACAGAGAAACGGAAATCTTTCTTAGAAGAGTGGTTTGTTTTCCATAACATCCCTGGAGTGGGGCAAATGGGAAGGTAAAGCACCTTGATTTTCCCTGGTATTTTCACAAGCCCTGGCTACGCTTTTTACCCCTCTTCTTCTAGCCTGGATGCCCTGTAATTCTTGCAGTATATTGCTAGATAAATGTGCAGGTAATGGGGTCTGAGAAAAGCAATCAGGGTTAGAAGTCAACTAGCTCCTCTTTAATAATTCACGTGTCATATTTCTTCCACTATGTCAAGTTTGCTAAAGAAGATGGACAGGGGCTGACGGGCAACCACTTGAGTTTATTATCTAAACCTCAGAAGGGAGGAAAACCATAAAAAGAGATGTCCCTGCTCTTCTTACGAAGGGGTTAAAGCAGTTCAGCCCTTGCTCAGAGTGCTCTATCCCATCCTGCTTGCCGGCTTTCCAGCTCTTGTCCAAGCTGCCTGGATGATTTGTAAAGATAGGGAAGCCAAAACCTGTTCGTGGGGACTTTGCCATTTACCTCTCTCTCCTTACAGATTTGTCCCCTTTCCTCCTCCCCTGTGCCTTCATTCTTATTCTCTTCCAAGTGGCAATTCTGTTCTTATGCTCTGGGCACAATACAGAACACCTCTGCCAGGTCAATTTCAGTTACAGACCACAGCTCTGGTTTTAACTTTCTTGCACATAACCTTTCTTATTTTTACAACTTTTTCTCCCCCATGGCACTGTTGGTGACAGCTTCACATATTTGCTACTTAAATCTCTATTCTCTTTCTTTTTGGAAGGGTGTGTGTGCAGGGGGAGGTGTGGAGAGTTTGAGATGTGTGATTTTCCTTACTCTCAATAATTGGCTGTTTCCAGAAACAGGGAGGGGCAGTATATAGAAAGGACAAGAACATGTGAAATCAATGAAGTTTTAAGCATACTTAAGTTTATTCTGGAGGACAAATTATATATATATATATATATATATATATATATATATATATATATATATCCAGATTCCGAAAAGGAAGAGAGAACAAAATGATCAATAAGTATTGATTCTTATGTGGTAAGACTTTGCCCCAATGCAGAAATGAGCATTATGTTCAGTGCAGTTTGCATTTCCCTAGCTCTTGTGCCTAGCAGAATTGTAAGGATTCCTTTTTACACAGACCAAGCCAGGGAATGATTTCGTTTACAATTTCTCTCTCCTAGTCTTTGCAAAAGTCAAACATTAGAAGAAGGTTTTCCATCGCGCAGGTGAAATCTTTTTCTATGCGTGACCTGTTTAGTGAAAAGAACCCTCGAGTTCGGCAAACCTTTTAGCAGATGGGTCATCGATGGCCAGTCATATAAAGAAACACCATTTTTGCATTTTTTAGTTTTGAAGAGTTTTCAAACAAAAAGAACACAATAAATCGATCTCTGGGGAACCACAGCTTTTCCTTCAACTTACAATGATCGCTAATGGCACACGTCATGACAGAAAAATTAGTATCTCCTATTCCATTCATCCTGTGACTTCAGTGCTATAAAAATTATCTATTTTCCAGGTGCCTTGCCCACTCAGTTTAGTGTCTCTCTAGAGACACTCTTTTTAGAAGAGTGGTTTGTTTTCCGTAACATCCCTGGAGTGGGGCAAATGGGAAGGTAAAGCACCTTGATTTTCCCGGGTATTTTCACAAGAAAATTTAGCATATTTCTGCGGCAGATTGCCCCCACAATAGGCACTCATGATTTGTTTTTCAGCCTCAGTTGGTTTAATAGGAACCTTCCCAGCTTGTAGTCACAACACTGAAATACAGATCTATTTATCTGTCTGACAAAGTTTTTTGGGGGAGGGATGCTTAAGTGAGTGCTCCAGAGGAGCAGCAAACAATGAAGTTTTATTTTAAAAATCAAGCATATTTTGACATGAGAACAAATAGTTTTTTGGGGGGGAAACAGAGTCAAAGATTGGGTTGAGGTTGGAAAAACGAAGTTGGGTTGGCATTGGTCTTGTTGCACAGTTCAACCGAGAGCTGAAATATATCCAAGATCATCACTTCAAGAAATCGCCTCTGTAAAACCACTCCCTACAACTTTGTTGGATTGTTACATTTTTATCTGCTTCAATCATCAGGCAAGCAGTGGAGCAATTTTTCAAACACCCCCCAGGACCCAGCCCTCTTTACGGAATGGGAAATATTGCTGGACACTAGCTACCTGTTTGCAGTTTAGCTACTCTCTCTTCCTCCTCAACCATAGAGGTTCATGTTTTATCTGCATATATATTTTTTTAAACCAAGGCTGGGGAGGGGGCAAAGAAGAATCTGTAGGATTGGGGATTTTGTTTTTGTTTTCGTTTTTAAGCATTTTGCTAGAGGGTGCTAAGTATTGCTGGTAGAAAGTTTCTAGTTTGCTGGCTTTGATTAAGCTCGAGACCTTCAAAGCAACGAATTTTGTACGGAGGCTTCCTTTTGAAACACTGACCAAGTCTTCTCTAGATTTGAGAGATGGGGGATGGAATTTGGATGAACATATTATTCTTTTGGGGACACAATATTGCCCCTCCTCACACACACACACACACACACACACACTCCTTTTCTCCCGCATTTCTGTAGATAACCACCCTCCTCCGCACTCAAACTCAACTGGCATTCTCAGACCAACCTAGATCTTGCAAGCTCACTTCCAGCTGGGGCGCCGGCTTTGTATTCCGTTTGGGGTCCCCTATCCCACTCCCAGTTGAGGGCAGGACAAGGCTCTGCAGGTCTGAGCACTCACAAAGACAGAACTATTTTCCACTGGCGAAGGGTGATGAAAAGCGTTTGAAAAGCTGCCAGGGAGCAGGGGAAGGAGGACGCGTTCCCCACCCTGCAAAATCAGCTCGTCAGAGGGACCCTGCGCCCCCACCCCCCGCCCCGCTACGGCTGTGGCTGTGGTGCTGACTTAGCAGAAACCCCCAGAGACGCATCTCCCACCTCGCAGAAAAGAGACGTCTGCCTGATTTCATGTTTCTTCCGTAATAACTAGGCGAGAGGATGGAAAGTCAGAAAAACCAAAACTCAAAGAAAATCTAATGCAAGTGTGTACGGGGGCACCGCGTACATTGTAGGATGGACATCCCTACTCTCGCACGGGTTCCCCAAAGAAACAGTGTCCGGGAGAGAGGGAAGTTCAGATTTCCTGCCTAAAACCTAAAACACAAATTTGGGCGGCGAGGGGACGAGGGGCGCGAATTTTGCGGGGCCGATCGAGGGCCGCGGCGGCTGCGCGGCTGCAGTCGGGAGGGTCGGGCCGGGGACCCCGGGGCTCCAGCGCGCCCGGGGCGGGGACGCAGCCGCCCCGGCACCCCCCCCCCCGCCCCCCGGGGCTGAGCCTGCACATTCCAGCTCCAGTGCAGCTCACACCTATCATTTGAAGCCATCTTCGCTCTGCCTTCCAAACATCCCGAGCATCTGTGATTCCGCGCGCTGCTCCTTCTTACTGAGTTCTCCGTGTCTCTCGGCAACTTGTCATAACCTGTAATAAGATGCCCTTTCTGTCGGGAGGTAGAGTCCAGAGGGCAGCCGTTCTATTTTCCACTGGGAGCCCAGGAAAGGAGCCGCGGCCGTCTCCCTTTTGTCTGCCTCGGGCTTTAACTCCTGCGGGGCCGGCCCTGGGGCTCCGGAGACCCCGGCCAGGTGCGGGGGCGGAGAGTCCGCCCCTCCGGCCTCGGGCCCGGCTGGGGAGAAAGTTCTGGGCTTCGGGGGCGGCGCACACACGTGCTGCTAAGGCATGGTCCTCAACAGGAGAAGAGGCTGTTTGCGCTTTTCGTTTCCTCTTCTTCATCTTCTTTTTCTTTCTTTTCTTTCTTTCTTTCTTTCTTTCTTTCTTTCTTTCTTTCTTTCTTTCTTTCTTTCTTATTATTGGGGTGAGGGGTGAGCTTGACCCAGAGCCACAGAATGGGATGGGGACAAATAGAATGATACCGGGGTCACCTCGGCCAGTATCCTGGGAGCTTTTCCCAGGGCTGGTTATTTAACTGGTCCGAGCCCTTTCCTTAATTAGTCAGACCCATCCTGTAATTATTTTAGTAACATGTATTGGAGATTTTTCTATCCGACGTGTGAAGGTGAAAGGTTCGCGCGGACTTGATGGAAGCTCACCAGGGATGGGGAGCCCGAAGGGCGGGGTGCTGGGGTGTCCCGCGGGGCCGCCCCGCCGGTTGTGGGGTCCTCAGGGCACTGAACTCTGGCTTCGCAACTCCCCCGCCCCCTCCCCGTGGTCTGGAACCTCCTCTCCAGCAGTCACCATTCTGTATTTAGAAGGACCCCCTATCCCAGAGTACCCCCCAGAGTAGCCACCTTAGAATTCCCTAAGGTCGCTGATGGGAGGGCATTGACCACATATTTTTCATGTACCTTTCACCATTCGTGACAGATGTCACCTGATTGGGGAGGAGCATTAGGGAGGCAGGGCAGGGTGGCCGCATGGGGAAAGAGGACCCAAACCAGAATCCCTGCAATTGTCTTCCTGACGCCTTATGTTGTCTGTCGTTAGTTTATTTGTTTAAAGAAGGAAGCTGGGTGGCCAGCCCTGGGGAGGGTGTGAGTGTCCCCTCCCTGACCCCTGAGGCCCAATACCCAACCCCAGAAGGCTTCTTCCAGTCCCGCCCCCCCCAAGGAGGAGGAGGAGGCCGTGAAGTTATTCTCATCCAGCCGAGAAGCAGAAACAGCTTACCCTTATCTGGCTCCCGAGGCTTGCCGCCCTGACCTTCTCAGGGCGTTTCCAACAGAGATGTCCAGTGACTCTGGCCTGGCCTGCTGGAGATTCCAGACTTCCTGTGCCCACCCACCACTACCCTCAATTCACACACTCTCTGCTGATTTCTTTCCATTCCCTCCCCCCACCTCCCCACTGAAGCTGGTAAAACCTTCAAAACAATACTTAGAAAAACCCTAACCCCATTCTATGCCCTAAAGGAAACCTGCCCTAAAAGTGGCCAGGCAAAGTCTGCTGGCGATTTCCTTTTTTGGGCAGTGGGGAAGGAGAAGGAAGAGTCTGTGTCCTAAACTGTGGTAAGACACAAAAAGTAGAAACATTTGATTTGAGTGAGAGTAGGGGTTATTCAGTGTTCCTCCACATGAAAGCCCATTCTGTTTAGTTAAGAAAAAAACAAAAACAAAAAAAAAAACAAATGCATTTCTGTCCTTTGCATGGAAGGAACTAATGAGATCCGGTGGGGAGAAGTTTCATATATCTGGACAAACTTAAGAAAATGAAGGCTTTTAATCCTCCAAAGGAGGGGGAGGAAATGCAGAAAAAAAATAACAAGGATACAGAAAATGCATTTGTGTCGGAGCAACCGTTTTTTGGAAATCCTCTGCGGCGTGGTTTATTGCCATGCCTCGTTTCTCTTTTTGTTTTATTTCTCAGGCTTGGTGTGTGGATCCCTAGGAGGACCCTTGTTGTTGGGCATTTGAAAGTGGTAGTTTGCCATCAGCTGTGTAG
The DNA here is from genome assembly GCF_011100685.1 of Canis lupus familiaris. NCBI lineage: Eukaryota > Metazoa > Chordata > Mammalia > Carnivora > Canidae > Canis > Canis lupus. The sequence goes on from NC_049224.1 coordinate 44,559,558, forward strand.
GTGGCTGCTGCCTCTACGAAGGTGATTATTGCCATCCCTTTTAATCTCTGGACAAAGCCAGACTCCTTTTCCCCTGTGTGTCCTACTTCTGTGGAAACTAGGAGGCCGTAAACCCTAGAAACAGTATTCATTGCAAACGCTGTTCAGAAACACTGCGGACATATTTGAGGATTCTGACAATTATAGTCCATTCTCCCCAGTTAGCTCATAGGCTCTATTCAAAATGAAGCTATTTGGGGGCATGTAAAAGCCAATAAATTTCCCGATGCACAAAAGAAAATGGTGCTTTCTGCCCACTGCCTATTTCCACTCGAAAGTGAATAATGCCCCAGTTACCACCAGGCCTGACTTGATTTATCTTGGTTAATAGGATTAATGTGTCAGCCCCTCTCAAGAATTTCCAAATGCAGATCTGGAGTGTCACTGACTCACTGGTGTCTTTTTTCCTCTCTGATGGGCATAATGATGCACCTCCGAGCAGAGGGCCTTTGTCCGGTGGGAGCGGGCAGATTATCTGTCTCCAGTGAAATAAGGCGTGTTGCGGCCACCTTTGCCAAGACTCAAAGCCAGAACCCAGTCACTATAAAATAATTGTGTCACTACCTCACCAGTGCCCTGTTCGTGTTTCATTTATCTTTTGACTGTAATTGAATGGTTGAAAAGCAAAAATGTAGACAAATTCCAGCTGTATTGAGATCTGTTTCTTCCTCCACTACCTCGGCCCATCATTAGATACTTTCCCTCTCTGCGCAGGAGGTCAGAGTGTATAAATATAAATTGCATTTTGCATTACTTCTAGATGAGTGAAGCTGTCAAAGCAATAATATGAGCCTTCAGTCCCACATTCTACCACTTCTTTCCCATTTTTTGGCCAGGAGGTCATGTGCAAATTGAACGTGACAACCCAGAAGACATGTCCAACAGACTCGTATTGTTACTCCGCTCAGCCGCCCGGCTCATAACAACATGAAGCCCACATTAGTCTCCAGCCTCCACCAGACAGGAGCTAAACAGGGGACCCAGGCTTCTCAAAAAGTTCACTTCAATGGTGACATTTCATCTGAAAGGGGTAAGCAGCACTAAGCCTAAAATATTTTTCATCCAAGACTCATGAACATGTCATCCTTAGGAAGACCAGGCCAGTGTCTTACAAGACAAAAAAACAAAGAACAGGTGAAGAGCTAAAGAGCCCCCCAACACACACACACACACACACACACACACACACACACACACACATTGTTGCTTCTATTTGAAATTACTGAAATTTTCCAGAAGCCAATAGCAATGTGGTTGGAAATCATTCTCCTTGCTGTTTGAACGATGAAGATGTCACTCGGGAAGCCACCCTAAAATATGGATTGACCTTGGGTTCTTATTAGGAAGTTCTGGTTAGCATTGTTAAAGACCCAACTGCACAACAGAAATTAAACTTCCATCAGCTTATTACTGTGATTAGAAGATAGCCCTCCTCAAACTACATTGTAGCAAAGGAATGAGAAATTTTCATCAATCTGAAGGAAACCGAATGGCTCAGAGGATTGGTAATTGGCTATCAATATGACCCATTCATATCTTGCCCAGATTGCAGCTAACGCAGAGCTGTTGTTCGCTGACAGGGTGTTTGATGGTTTCTAGGAAATGAGTGGCTGTTTTCATTCTTGTTCCAAATGGACAGGTGTCTACATCAGAATTGGCAACCTGGTTGGCACACTCAAAGAGTGGCCAAAGAGCGAATTGTTTATGGAGAATAAACTTCCCTCCCTCCCATGATACTTGTGCACACATGTGGGGAGGGGACAAAAATGGAGATAGTAGACGCAGAAAGATTGATACAGGTCCTTGAAACGTAAGCAGGCTAATGCCCTTTTTGTTCTGAATGGCGCCATGTGCAACCACATCTCTCTTACAGCTCATCTTGTGCCTTACCACGTTCTACTCTAAGTGCACAAATAAAAGTCCATGAAAGGCACTTAGTCCTCCTTAGGATGCTCTTATTGGTCTAAACAACTAAAATAAAATAAAGTAAGAGATTTTTTTACATTTTGTTAAATAAGTTTTATTTTCATACATTCTTCTTTTCTCAAAGAAAGTGTCCTTATTTTTTTTACTATTTTATTTATTATATTATTTATATTCATTATTGTTGTCCTCTTCTCCATAGGTCAGATGAACTACATGTGTTTAATACTGAAGGTGAAGAAAAAATACTGAATGTGAGGAGGTTACCAACTTTAAGTAGCACACCTACTAATACCTGGTCCAATTGGGAAATATTCCTCTTAATCTCAGTGGATCACATCACATTTTATCACATTATACCTTTGCGGCGACCTTCAGATCTATACAACTATGTCTCCCTCCTTTCACTTTTACACATAATCTTTACAATCTCAAGTTATTATTTATGCAAATTATTTTTATTTCCGGAGTGTTATTTTAAAACATGCATGAGTCATATTCTTTAGAAAAAAGTCAGTCAAAAAAAAAAAAAAAAAAAAAGTCAGTCACTGTAATGCCCCAGGACCCAAGATCCTTTTATTATCTAACCTTTACCTTCACAGGTATTAAAGTTGTTTTAAGTCTGGGAAAAAGTTTTTTTTTTTTTTTTTTTTTTTTTTTTTTTAAGAATCTTAAAAAAGAAAAAATATATCTGGGCTTACAGAAGTGAAGCAGCCACTATTATTAGTTCTTCCAAATTTAAAATTTTAGCTTCCAGTCACAAGATTTTATAATTCTATTCCTTGATCCTAACTTTTCTCTTCTCTTCTTAATGAAATATTTGTGTAAATATGCTATCAATTTGTAGTTCATTTTTACTCCTCTACATTACCAGAAATTATAGCAATAAAGGTCAAAAGCTTTGGAGTGAGGCTCTTACACCTCTCTGTGGTGCATTCAATGACCTTGGGCACATCTGACAATTCTCTGAGCCTCTGTTTCTTCATCTGTAATATGGGGATATTTATAGTCTTTGATTTACAAAGTTGTTTGCAGATTCATGAAATATCATGCTTTCTGTTTCTGGAAAGGAGTTAGTCCTAAATCAGTGTAAAGCATCATAATGCTATTTATGATGATGATGTAACCTCTCTACGTATTAGAATCTTCATCTCAGGAGCAGAAATAATAACAATAAGGTTGTAGATAAAATGTATGAGACTTTCGGCATGATGGCTAAACCAGACCAGTCCTTCAGTAAATGGGCAGTGGTTTGTTGTTGCCACAGTCATAGATCCAGTGGAAATAAGTGAAGTAATCACTTTGGAAAGAAATTCATACTTCAAGAGCTCCACCTGGCAGTTCTTCATGCCTGGATCTATAGGTTAAGTTGGTAGAGGCTGGCATAAAGGAAGCCAAGTTGAGAACAATGCCCAGTTATCTTTCTTTGTCTCATGACCATAACTCAATACCTTGTCCTCTCATGACTTCATCCCACCAAGTTGGGGTGAGAAACCCCTGCCAGAGTAGGTTAGGGTAAACAACCCAATTCTACCTCTGCTGCTGAAGAAAACAGATGAAATGAGACTCAAGGAATGTGTTTCATTGATTGCAAGGTGAGTCTTGAGAGCCAAAGGAGAATGTAGAGAGTTGTTAACATCCTGATATTATAGAATGGAATATATTGTTTGCATCCTGATGCTATAATTTCATTTCTGCATATAAAATCAAACCTTTATCGAATTCATATATAAGGATAGAATGAAGTGTCATTTGAAGATTCAGCTTGAAAGAATTCAAAGGGACTCTGAAGCCAAAAGCCTCCAGTACCTACAGATAGAACCAGGCAGTTCTGGGAAAATCTGCTCCTGGGAAAGACATCAGTCCTGGTTCTCTAGGAATTTTACAATAAGCCGATAACTAAGTTTGATTTGGGTCCTTGGGAGTGGTGTGTCTGTATAAGTGGAATAAAATTTCATGTTTAAAATGATATTTCAGAGCTTTGGAGATTCTTTTGTATATCAGAGTTCATGAGTATAATCTCCCTAGGGGCCGGCGGTATTGGCAAGAACTGAAATTCTCCAATCGTAAACCATTTATATATGACACAACTGAATAAAATGCTTGCACTGGATGTGTATAACATTTATGCATATAAAACCAAACATTCTTTGAATGATTAGAAAGAAAACCAGTTTGTTCAGATAGACCCTCTTGCTGACTAATTGTATCGGATTTGCTCTATGTGTGTGTGTGTTTCCACTGTATCAACTGTCCAGTGATATTCAAAACCTCTAATGTCTCCAGTTCAGCAAGAAAGCCAAATGGAATTGGGTTCATTCCACTCTCTCCAAACATAACTGCCCCATTCGGTAAGAATAAATTAGATTTAGTGAAAATTAAAATGTCAGCAAAAAGAAATAACTTCTCTACCCAGTCTCCACTGAAGACCCACATAGCCAAATGTCTGGCATTTGCCTGTCATCTGCTTCTCTGACCATAGGGAGCAGCTCAAATGACAGGCACACAGATGGACACGTCGTGTGATTAATGGCATCTACTAGGCCTGGTGGTGAGGATGCAGGAAATGGCGGCAGACATGAGCTAGTCCCCTTTTTGGTTTAGCGTTCCTTCCAAGGCTTGAAATGGAGAGGAATCAGGAAACATTCCAGCCCTTATTCTTTGCTAGAAACTCTGAAGGCACCCTTCTTGCATTCTCCAGAGTCACTTGCCAAGACCAGACCTTTGATGGGTAGCTATACCAGCCTTCTGACTGGCCCATCACAATTACATCCTCCTTCCCTCTTTCCCTCCCTTCCTTTGTTTCTTCTTCTTTCTTTGACTTTTTCCCTCTTGCTTTTTTTTCCTCCTCTTTTTCCCAAGCATTGTCTCATCTCAGCAATCTCAGAATGCAAACTAGCCCACCAGAGTGGGCTCTCCACTGAACCTTTAAGGAACAGATGGAAGTGTGTGAAACTGGCCAGGGTCTGAATAGGCAGCATGAAGACCTATAACAACCTCTAGCCTTGGACTTCCCTCCACCTTCTAGCCAAGTGGGTCATTCCTACTTATGGCACTTCTAACACATCAAGAATACAGGAAACAAATGGGGCACCTGTGTGGATCACTCGATTAAGCCTCCAACTCTTGATTTTGTCTCAGATCAAGATCTCAGGGCTGTGGAATGGAGCCCCGTGTTGGGCTCCTCGATGAGTGTGGAGCCTGCTGAAGATTCTCTCTCCCTCTCCTTCTGCCCTTCTGCCACCCCCACCTACCCCCACTCTCTTTCTCTTAAAAAAAAAAATACTGGAGATCAAGATTCTACCACTAGAAATGGGCCAAACTTGATGCCATTGTCTTGGGACCACACCCAAGTGGAGAATTCTTTCCTTCACTGGCTTTTAAAATTTTAATTTGTTTTAAATAAATAATCAAGACTTGCAAAAGGTAAGAAAGGGTGAAAAATCTTCCTCCAGTCCTGTTTTTCACCCCCTGCCACCCAGACTAACAATGCCCTTTTTTTTGTTGTAATTAGTAGACAATTTTAGACCACTTTAAGTTTATAGAAAAATTGAGTGGAGGGACAACTGGGTGGCTCAGACTCTTGATTTCAGTACAGGTCATGATCTCAGCTCTGAAGTTTCTGGGATGAGCCCCACACAGGGCTCTGCACTCAGAAGAAGGAAGTCTTCTTGAGATTCTCTCTCTCCCCTCTACCTCTTCCCCCCTTCCACTCTCACTCTCTCTCTCTCTCCATCTCTCTCTAAAAAGAAATAAAAAGACTTTTCTAAAAAATTGAGTGGAGGGGATGCCTGGGTGGCTCAGCAGTTGAGCGTCTGTCTTCGGCTCAGGGTGTGATCCTGGGGTCCCTGGATCAAGTTCTGCATCGGGCTCCCTGCATGGAGCCTGCTTCTCCCTCTGCCTGTGTCTCTGTCTCTTTCTCTTTGTGTGTCTCATGAATAAATACATAAAATCTTTTTTTAAAAAATTGAGTGAAAAGTATAAAAAGGTCCTATATCCCCTTACACTCCTCCCCGCCTTCCCCCCCCAATCATTAACATTTTGCTTCTGTGTAGTACATTTGTTAGAATTGATGAGCCAATATTGACACATGATTATCAGCTACAGTTCATAGTTTACATTAGATTCACTCTTTGTGTTGTATGCTCTGTGGGTTTTGGCAAATGTATGATGACATACATCCACCATCATGGTATCACATGAAATAGTTTCACTGCCCTAAAAACGCTCCATGTTCTACATCTTCAACCTTCCTTCTCCCAAAACCCTTTGGTAACAGCTAATCTTGTTGCTATCTCCATACTTTTGCCTTTTCCAGAATCCATATACTTGGAGTCATACAGTATAATGCCTTTTCAGACTAACTTCTTTCTCTTAACAATATGCATGTAAGGTTTCTCCATTTCTGTTCATGGCTCGTGCTCACTCCTTTTTATTGATCCATAATATTCTATTGTCTGTATGTACCATAGACTGTTTATCCATTCACACACTGAAGGACATCTTGATTGGTGCTAAGTTGTGGTCATTATGAATGAAGCTGCTATAAACACTCATATGCAGGTTCCGTGTGGACAGAAATCTTCAACTCAGATGAAACTCAGAATCACCAAGGAAAGTGATTACTAGATCTTATGATAAGAATATGTTTAGTTTTATAAGAAACTGCCAACCTGTCTTCCAACTCAGTATGGATTTTTGCTTTTTCAGTAGTTTTAAAGTACCTACTGTTAGCAGAATAGGTACTTAGCAAAGATGGAAATCCAGACCCCGCCAACAGCCACTGGGACACACCAAGGCAAGAGCTCCCACCATTTGCAGGAACACAGAGTTGATCTCAAGAACATGGACTTCGGGGGGCACCTGGGTGGCTCAGTTGGTTGGGCATCTGCCTTCGGCTCAGGTCATGATCTTGGAGTTCTAGGATCGAGCCCCACATTGGGCTCTCTCTCAGCAGCGAGCCTTCTTCTTCTCCCTGCCCTCCTGCTCGTGCTCTCTCTTTCTCTCTCTATAATAAATAAATAATTTTTTAAAAAAATAATAAACTTGATCAAGCCACAGAGGTTTACTTCTTGCCTTGGCTACTTACTTGCTCTGTGACCTCAGGCATGCTTCTGGTTTCCCAACTGCAATTAGGCTTGGTAATAACACCTAAATTCTAGAGTTCTGAGAATTAGTGAGATATCTCATGCACATTTTGACACACCACTTGGTACAAGTAAGTGCTCGATAGATATTAATATTATTTTTATATCTTATTACAAAAACCACCATCTTTTCCCCAACCTCTTCCCAGTATATTCATTAGAGATGAATCTAAGTAACAGTGCATTCAAGGGACTGGAAGACAGAACAATATGATATATTGTATAATCTAATGAGAAAAAAAATGTGCAGCAGCTAAAATTTAAAAAAAAAAAAGCTAGAAAGAAAACGTCTTTAAGTGTGGAAGGTTTTGATCTGCAGAATAAATTCCCTCACTCTCCTCTCACCCCAGGTTCCCATTAGTGTTTTGCTGGCTCAGAATCCTCTGGGGTGAATCCTGGATTATGAAATGCCCTCTCTCTGGTGGCCTGCCAAAGCCTCCTCTGCAGACACCCAGACTAACCTGGCACTGGCTCGTGGTAAGAAGCCTCCTCACCCTGAGGGTCTGAGTAATGCTCATGTTTTTTCCTTTCTCAGACTACTCCACAGGCGGGCTGGGGGGAGAGCCATTAAGCAATCCGTGTGGTATCGTTTTTTTATTATTTCTTTGGGCAATTCTTACATGATGACATAATGATATGTGCTAACAATGAAAAATAAATGCACTGGAGCTGTATCTCTTTGTATTGGGTTTATTTTGGAAATGAACAAACACACAAACAAGAAATCCTCTCCTGTGCATTCCTGATTAATAATCTATGACTCCCCACGATGCCCACACACCAGTGGAAACGGAAACATTTGAGTGCATCTACCAGCTGATTTGCCTTCATGATATCAGATGACTAGTTTCCCTGTTTTAACTACATGGGCAAGGCTTGGGTGTCATGAGGTCAGAGTGTATGGAATTTTTTTTTTTAACTAAGGGTAAACAATGAAACCTGATAACTTATTCAGGGCATATGGCTTAAAAGCAGGCACTCACTAATATGAGGCGTATCGGATTAATAAAGCCTCGCGCTAAGGGCAAATCTGGAGCAAAATCTTTCTGATTAACTGTAAAACTGAAATACAACAGCAGAGCTCAGAATCCTGCTGAGGAATTACAAACAGGGTAGGTTTGAAAAGTTGAAACGTAGGCCACGTGGGTCTGCTGGAGTCGTCCAAATGGATGGCCACAGCCAGGTTTTAAGACTGTTCAGCCCATCGGCCTGTGGGAAGAACAGGAAGAGGGTAGAGGTCAGAATGAACAGGGTCTTTCTTGTTCCTCTCTCCCACCCTACGCAAGGGCTTCACCATCCCAGCACAGCTTAATGGAGTCATGAGGAAAGGAAGAATAGGGGAAAGAAAGAAAGAGCCAGTCCCCAGAAGAGATCTCTCACTCAATATGCTTTGGGTACACTGTGGCCCAGGGAAATGCCTCTTCTTTTCTAGAAGCTTCTGTGATTTTTTTTAAGATTTATTATTATGTACTTTGAGAGATCCTCGACCCCCTTCCTTCACCTACTGAAGTGATCCGCTTTACCACCTACCCCCTCCCTCTGTCCCTTCACCACCTATACTCACCCCTCTCAACCGCCCCACCAACCTTTCCCCCTCCTCATACGCTCGACTCACATCCACCACAAACGACCCCCCCGTCCCCACCACCCCCCCCCTTCAGCTCGCCTACACCCCTCCCCATTTCCCAACCCTCTGCAACCGCCCACTTCTTGTAACCACCCCTGTACCTCGCTACAAACAGAACTGCCTTACTCCATCCTCTCATCTACCCTATCTGATCATCTACCCCCTCCCCTCTCTCTCACCCCTTCTCGTCGCACTAGCACTCCTCACACACACCCGTTAAACTACCCCCAATACCCACCCACCTCCACACACAAACCCCTTACACCCTACCATTCATCTCTTCTCACCCTTTTCTACTCACCCCATAGTTCTTCATCGCTTTCCCACCTTAACTCAAACCCCTCCACTTATTCTCATTTCAACGTTCTCCCGCCGTCACTCCCCAAGCTGTTCCCTACCACTCCCCCCCAACCCCCACCCACACTCTGCCCACAACACTCAGACCCATCACTCCCATTCACAAACTACCTTACCCACCCTATCTCTACTCCCCCATCCCCAACTACCAACCCCTATTGCCTCCCCTCCTCCACACTCCCCCTAAACTTGCTCTACTAACCCCCACCTCTCACAACCTCACGTCCACAACCTTATTATATCCACCGTCTAACCCTTCATCTCCCATGGCTGTTACTTCTTGCCCCACTCCATTCCTCCCTAACAGTGAGTTACTTGCTCATCTTCTTGCTTAACACACACCATCACCCTCGCTCCTCATCCCACCCCACCCACTTCCCTCCCCCACTCTCACTTTCCTACCACCCTCTCTTTTTCACAATTGTCCATGCTCAATCTGTATTCTGCCATCATAAACCTGACTTAACCTATCATTTCCTACGACCTCTCCACCCCTCCTACAACCCCCCCCCACAAATCTTTTTCTCTCCACTCCTCCCATCCCCCACACCCCACCACTCCTCCCTAATTTCACAGACCACACTTTTCCCCTCATCACTGCTACCCTTCTCTCTATGATATCTACTGCCCTAACCCCCCCTCCATACTACACTTCCACTTCCCCCCATAACCATTCCCCCCCCACTCCCCCCCCCCTATAATTATTCCCATACCTCTCTCCCCCGTTCCCCCACTCATTCGAACCCCACTCCCACCCCACATCAATATATCTCAAAAATCCATCTCGATATATTTCTCGGCAACCACTTTCCCACCCTACACCAGTTCCTCTTCATCTTCCTCTCACCCCTGTTACCCGCCTCCCTCTCACATTCATTCTTTCCATGTCTCTTATCTGTTCCCGACATTCCCCCCCCCTCTCACACACTCCTCCGTCCTTCCTATCTCAACTTTTTCGTACTATAACCTTAACCAACGACTTCCCTCCCACCCTCCAGTCCCTGTTAAACCATCAACCCACTCCACCCTTTACACAATTACTCTAGCCACTAATATTTTAACTCTTCGAGTCACTTTTCCCATTCCCCCTCCCCCCTCCGTCCAAACCCCCTACTCACGTCTTTCCTTACCCCCGCACCCTCCCACACCCCCTCGCTCGGTACCCGGACCCCCTGCTACCCATGCCATCCCCCAACTCTACGGTACCCTCCACACCCCCCCCTTAACCCTCATTCCCTCCGCTACCCTATCCACCCCCCTTCCCCCCTTTCACGAACACTCTCTACCTCGAACTTCCAACCATCCCGTTTTCCAACCCCCCTTTCTCGAATCTGCCTACCACCTTTTATCTCACGGATCACACTCAAGCCCACCCCCCCCCCCTCCCCCGTCCATTACTCCTGCGTTCCTCCCCTCTTTTTGACAACCGTAACCTTCCCGTTCCCATCACAAACCTACTGCACATCTTCCTGCCATTCCCCTCCCCCCACACATCAGAGTGTGGGCAGTAATAGGGGCAGAGGGAGAGAGAGAGAGAATCCTTAAACAGACTCCACCCTGAGAGTGGAGCCCAATGTGAGGCTCTGTCCCAGGACCCTGAGATCATGACCTGAGCTAAGATCCAGTTGGCAGCTTAACTGACTGAGCTGCCCAGGGGCCCCTAGAACCCTCTGGCTTTAAGGTTCAGTCTGCTGAGTCTGAATCATGATTAAAGGCACAATATACAGATCTAACAACAGAAACCATCTTGAGTTCTGGGTCTAATTCATGCTAGCTCTATGGCTTGAGTCTTCTCTAAGTCTCACTTACTTTGGCTGTGAAAAGGAAATGAGAACAGTATCATACCTCCCTTCCAGCTGTTGTAAGGATCACAGAAACTAACAGGGCCTGGAACTGTCTCTGATGCACAGTGAGTGCTGAGTCTAGGTATTTATTGCATTATTGTTGCCATCATTGCTATTTTTGAGTTTACCACACAGTTATGGATATTTTTCTGTCTGGAACAAGAAATAGTCAGGAACAGAGTTAGTTGTAACAGCACGTAGGCATGGATATGAGGGCTGGGTATTTCAGCAGCCTCAGATGCCACCAGCTGTGCTAGGTCAGCCATTTAATTCAGTTCAACAAGTTTGCATTTTGAGAACCAGGATATGGGTGAACACCACATTACCCCTGCCTGACCAGCACTTGGCCTACACAGGAAATTCCACAAACACAGCTGTCCAGTTGAAGTGATGTCATGTGAAGTTGGAGAGTTCCCACCCACCAAATAAGACTGGCCTCTGAAGCTGAATTAACAGACATGTTATCTTGGTCCTTCTCCTCCCCAAGATACATATATTTATTTTAATAAAATAATTTCTGTTCAAAATCCTTCAAAAATATTCTCTTCAAACTGCTTTATTTTTTTTAAGATTTTATTTTATTTATTCGTGAGAGACACAGAGACAGAGAGAGAGAGGCAGAGACACAGGCAGAGGGAGAAGCAGGCTCCAGGCAAGGAGCCCAACATGGGACTCGATCCAGGGTCCCCAGGATCAGGCCCTGGGCTGAAGGCGGCGCTAATAGTGGAAGTGGAACATGTGGAACATGACCGTGACTTCTAATTTCCTTTCATTGTCAACAAAGTGACCCACAGCCTGGGTGAGAAAGTTTAAAGGTTGCTTAATTTTTGTAACTTTTATGGCTTTGATGAAGGAAAGAAAGAAGGGGCACCTGGGTGGCTCAGTGGTTAGGCATATACCTTTGGCTCAGGTCATGATTCCAGGTCCTGGGATCCAGTTCCACATCAGGCTTCCTACAGGGAGCCTGCTTCTCTCTCTGCCTATGTCTCTGCCTCTCTCTGTATCTCTCATGAATAAATAAATAAAATCTTAAAAAGAGAGAAAAGGAAGGAAGGAAGGAAGGAAGGAAGGAAGGAAGGAAGGAAGGAGTAAGGACGGAAGAAGAAAGTAATAGAAAAGACGATAAAATAAAAAGAAAGACGAAGAAGACACGAAAGAAAGAAATAAAGAATAAAGAAAGAAAGAAAGGATCCCTAAAGACAGCGCCAGGACCACTGACGACTACCGCCCCAATCCCCCTCATCCCGCCCTACACTCCCCCTCCTACCTCCCCCAGCCCCTACCCCCTCCCGCACCTCCTCCTCCCTCCCTCCCAAATCTTCTTCTGTTCCCCGTTTCGTCTTACCAAGTTCTATGCCTGAAGAAGAAAGAAAAGAAAGAAGATCGTTTCTGGAGCTAATATTGAAGTATTAAGTACCTGAAACAGTGTCTTTTATGGTCTCTCTCAGTTGGATGTGCCTGATACCGAGGAGCACTCTTAGAGGGATCCCTTTACATCAGGTGAACTTCTTTGCCAGTTCACAGATGAGTAACCTCTGCTGCACTGAGCTAGTTTCTTGAGCTGCCCCTGCCCCATATTAAGGTCCCCATATGGGCATGGGGAGACAGGAAGCAGATGTTTGGCATATTCTGGAATTTCTAAGATTTTTTTTTTTTTTTAGAACTTCAAGGATTTTGTTGTAATAATTACAAGTCTACCTAATCTTTATTTGATTTTGGGAAAAGAACACCCTCTCATCTCCATATAGTTTCCCAAATACTGTCATTAATGTTTTCAAAGGAACTGGTAGCACTCCAAGTCCTGATGACCTGAGGAGCGGAACCCTCCCCTGGAGCCCTGCCCTCCACCCACCCAGCTCTGCCAGGCCCCTTTGGGCTCCTATGCCACAAGTTCTGTTTGCTTTGTGGATGACTTCTTTTTCCCCTAACTCCTTCCCCTGGCTGACTTCTACCCATCCCTCACTCATCTTTTTTAACATGGCTTCCCACAGGAAGCTTCACAACCCCCTCAACCAGGACCTGGGCTCTTTATTCATGTTGCTCTGGTACCTGAAGGATGGAGGACTCCTGATGCACTTGATGCAATTTTTTTTGAGTGCCTGCTTCCTGCTCTGTGAGCTCACTACTTCCAGGTTACCATTGTACCTCAGTGCTTAGCTCCATATTTGCACATAATAGGTGCTCAGTAATCTTTGATGGGAGTAAAAGAGAGAGAAGACAGGAAGAGACAGAGGAAGGAAGGGAAGAAGGGAAGGAGGGAAGAGGCATTAGACAAGAAAGGCCAAGAACGTGTCACTGTGGAAGCATTCCTAATTTGTCGTTACCCTCCCACACACATACACACACATGCATGCGCCACTCTCCTTTGTTTGTCTCCCTCCTCTATTTTCTCCTCTTTACAAAAATACCAAAATTAAAACAACGTTAAAATCATTCCTGCTTCAGTATTTACCACAATTTGATCCTTTTGTTTGGTCATTCTTGAATACACAATTCAAGTGTATTTCAAAGCCAGTTTATGCAACAAGCATGAAGTATCATGTCTCTCCCACACACATTTCAATAAATAAATGACAAGATAGATTTTATTAAAATATAATTTTTCATTTAAATTTTGAAAATCTTACAAAAGTTTTAAGTCATCAGATAATTCCATCTTGACACTGACATTGCAAAACCAATTAAAGGAAGCCACCAAGATCATATTATTGGGGTGCTGGTGACTCAGTCAGTTAAGCACCTGCCTTTGGTTCAGGTCATGGTCCCAGGGTCCTGGGATCCAGCCCTGCCTGGGGCTCCCTGCTTAGCAGGAAGTCTTCTTCTCCCTCTACTTCTGCCCCTCCCCCTGGTTCATGCTTTCTCTTTCTCTCTAATAAATAAATAAAATCTTAAAAAAAAAAAGAATCATATGCAAGTGAAGATGAAGCACATCTCGGCAAAGATCTAGAGAAAATGTGGTTTGCAGATAGACATTTCACTTATAATTTTATTTCATTAGTAACTAGTTCTTGAAGTGTCCATTTATTTAATAAAGTGATGTCTATCTTATTTGGTAAAAAGAAGCCTTGCTTGACCCCAGGAGATGTCCAAACTGGAACAAAGTTGTGTCAAAACCCCTTTAGGAAAAAAGTTAAAAAAAAAAAAACCCTTTAGGACATTTCCCGTAGGATAAAAACTGGGCTATAAGATGAGACACTGTGGGCAGCCTGGGTGGCTCAGCAGTTTAGCGCCGCCTTCAGCCCAGGCGTGGTCCTGGAGACCCAGGATCGAGTCCCACATCAGACTCCCTGCATGGAGCCTGCTTCTCCCTCTGCCTGTGTCTGTGCCTTTCTCTCTCTCATGAACAAATAAATAACATCTTAAAAAAAAAAAAAAAAAAAAGATGAGACACTGTATGAATTAGGTGTTTTATTTTATTTTATTTTTTAATCTTACTTTATCATTTTTCTTTGTAGTCTCAACACCCAGCTTGGAGCCCAGCTCTGGGCTTGAGCTCGCGAAAGTGAGATCCAGACTTGAGCTGAGTTCAAGTGTCAGACACTTAACCGACTGAGCTACCCAAGAGCTCCAGCAGCGTATGAATTAGATAAAAATCTTTCCAAGAAATTTTCCCTTGCTTTGGATGAATTTCTCTTTCTTTCTTTCTTTCTTTCTTTCTTTCTTTCTTTCTTTCTTTCTTTCTTTCTTTTCTTTCTTCCTTCCTTCCTTCCTTCCTTTCTTTCTTTCTTTCTTTTTTTCAGAGAAATCAAGAAGAAAGAAGGAATGAAAAGAAGAAGAAAAAAGAAAGAAAGAAAGAAATGAGGAAAGAAAGAGAAAGAACGAGCATAGTACAATAGCATCACAGAGGAGCATACTACACGTTTGTCTGTGTTACTGTCTTCGTCTTTTACTTCCTCACCTGAAGGAATGCAGTGCAGGGATGTCAGAACTCCAAAGCAGGGCAAGAAATTGAGTAGAGTGTAGATTCATTCATGACAGGAGATTTCAAAAGTTAGAATTACTAAATCTGGGCTGGAAAATAAGAGAGATTTACTTAGGCATAAAAAATATGTACTGGACGGTAAAACTGATAGATCCTTATTACATTGTCCCGCAAGAGGCTGCACTCCTTGGCGTGGTTAATGCTAAAGAAATTTAAAGCAAGTTATAGAAAATACTTCTTCACCTGGTAGAATTCATTCTGAGGAATTTGCTGCCACAGGCAGTCATAAAATCAATCACTGAGTTGGATTTTTCAAAGGGGCAGGATAATGTATGACCCCCTCTTCTGGCTAGTTGGGAAGGACAGAAGCAATCAATTCGCCTGCTTCTAGGAGATCACAGTTGATTACTAGTGGGGTCAGCGAAAAGATGTCCTCCACACTTGATCAAGATAATTAAAAAGTGTTTGCCCATGCTCACATGTCCTGGAAGGAAATAGGAAATAGGATATAGAGATCAAATGACCTGATCCATTATGACAAATGTTTTTTGACAAGGATAGAGCATTAAACAATGCAAAGATCAATTCCAGGAACTAATTACAGGTGTTCCTACTATATGTTTTCATCAAAGCATTTTTTTCTGGTAATATAAATATTACACAATGTTTTTGTTTTTTAATCTGTTTCTCTGACAAGTATTCTTGGAGTACATCTACCAAACCTGAAAACACTTAACATTCATGACTTTTCTTTTTCCCAATGGAAAGTAGAGTTTAGCCAAAAGTTGTGAATGCACTGGAAATACTAGCAAGACAACGCGAATTTCAATGTTGTCATGATGATGGTCAGTAATAAACTTCTTCAATAAAATCATCGCAGTTTAAATTCAGCATCTTTTTCTTTTCAAATCAATATCTCAACTCTTTTTCTTGGAAATGTGTAGTCTCTAGCACGTCACTCAGCACTACAGCAGATGTATCAAAAGCAACATTGAGAGAAAGACAAATACCATATGATTTCACTCTAATGTGGAATTCACAAAACAAAACAAATGAATAAAGAAAAAAAAAGAGACAAAACCAAAAACACAGATTCAAGTACAGAGAACAAACTGATGGTTTCCAGGGGGAAGTGAGAAGGAGGGATGGGGGAAAGAGAAGATGGGGATTAAAGAGCACCCTTATGATGAGCACTGAGTAATGTATAGAATTGCTGAATCATTATATGGTACATCTGAAATTAATATAACATTGTATGCTGAAGATAAAAGAAGGGCACCAGGGTGGCTCAGTTGGTTAAGTGTCTGCTTTTGGCTCAGGTCATGATATCAGCTTCCTGGGATTGAGCCCCACATTGGGATCCCTGCTCTGCCAGGAGTCTGCTTCTCCTTCTCCTTTTGCCCCTCCCCCCACTCATACTTTCTCTCTCTCTCTCTCTCTCTCTCTCTCTCTCTTTCTCTATCACTGGCTCAATCTCTCTCAAATAAATAAAAAAAATCTTTTTAAGAAATTAAATTAAGGGGATCCCTGGGTGGCGCAGCGGTTTAGCGCCTGCCTTTGGCCCAGGGCGCGATCCTGGAGACCCGGAATCGAATCCCACGTCGGGCTCCCGGTGCATGGAGCCTGCTTCTCCCTCTGCCTGTGTCTCTGCCTCTCTCTCTCTCTCTCTCTCTCTCTCTGTGTGTGACTATCATAAATAAATAAATAAATAAATAAATAAATAAATAAATAAATAAATAATTTTTAAAAAGAAATTAAATTAAGTTAAACTTTTAAAAAGAAGAAGCAGGTGCATCTGGCTGGCTCAGTGGGTAGAGTGTGAAACTCTTAATCTTGAGGTTGTGGATTCAAGCCCCATGGTGTGTGTGTGTGTGTGTGTGTGTGTGTGTGTGTAGATTACTTAAAATAAAATCTTAAGAAAAAAAGCAACATTGTACCTCTAACATTCTAATTCATGAGCTTCAGAAAGAGACACTAAAACGGTATTTCAAGTGTGGCTGGAGACTGCATTTTTGTTTGGGCACAAACGAATGACACGCAATCTATGAAAAAGGGAAATTTTGATTCACAAAATTACAAAACAAAATCCTGGATAAGTCACAATAAAACCTAGTCTTTGAATTTCAATAGTGTCAGAGTGCTGAAAAGGCATCATTGTCACCTCCTGAGAATGAGGAAGTGTTACCTACTCTAAGGGACAAGGACCTGCCTAGTTTTATTACCTATGTTAAAGAAAAAGCAAACACAAAGATAAAAGGTGTCTGGAAGTTTTTCCATGATAAACCTTGACAATTTGAAATAGCAGTTATAATCTGAACTTAAAGACATCCTTGTCTTTATAAGCATGTTTTATTAAAACATTGTCCTGACTAAAGACTTGAAAAAGATGAAAGTATATATCTCCATGTTAATGTCAGGAAAGTTTTCTATCACCGCCATAACACAGTGTTGGAAGCTCTACAAGACATTCCTAAATCAGCTCATGTGACACCTCATTGCTACAAGCATTCATTGTATTGGGGAAAATCTCTAGAGCCACACTACCTGCGATCCAGCCCTGGCCCTGACTCTCATCAGCTGGGTTACCTTGGGAAAACCACTTCACTCCCCCTGCCTCAATATCCTCATCTGTAAAATAGGTAGAATGATACTGCCTACCCCACAGTTTGGCTGTAAGTTAAATCAACATAAAATTTAAAAACTAGCCAGTACATAATAAGTGCTTAGAGGTTCAACCCCCGTAAGAGGTTCAATCTTTCAATCCCTAGAAAGTCTGGGTTTTAAGGGAAATCTTTCCCCTGGGGGAGAGAGAGAGAGAGAGAGAGAGAGAGAGAGAGAGAGAGAGAGAGTAGAGGTCATTTCCTGTCTTGTGGATTTGGGGGTAAGAGTGAAAGAAGTTTCCATTGTTTTACTTCCTCCCCTTTCCACTCTTAAGCTTCCCTCTGCCCCCCTCTCCTGCCACATTTCTCCTTCAATTCTGCAGTCTACCACCCAACTAGGTGTTCTCTCTCTCCCTAGTCCTTCCATCTCCTCTTCTCTCAGTCTGCAATTGTTGCCTCTGCTCTCTCCCCCACTAAACCCCAACTGGCTCACTCACACTCATGCATCACACTCTGCTCAGATGTCATCAGTCCCTGAGTTACTTGCTCCCTTATGGCCTCCATGGTTCCATCACCACCTTTCATTACCCATTTACTTTCTGTACTCACCATTAGACTGCAAGCTCCACTTGGCAGGGATTTGGTCTTGTGCATTCACCACTTGCTCCCCACCCCTGAGCTCCATTTCTGACAAACTGTTCAGAAGTCTCAAATGGTTAAAAGAAGCAACCAAGATCAACAGGAGGCCTGCCCCTTCATGGAGCCATGCTTTCTGTTTTCATTTGCCTTTACTCCTCCAAACCATGTGTTGATGAGGGTCTGCTCAATGAAATAGTTGTTCTAGCCATTATATGCAGAGCTGATATAAGAGATGAATCGCTATCTGGGTTTTGTGGAACTAAGTGGTTTATTTATTTATTTTTTATACTGGGAGGGGTGTCTGGCTGGCTTAGTCTGAGGAGCATGTGACTCTTGATTTTGGGGTCATGAATTCAAGCCCCACATTGGGCGTAGAGGTTACTTAAAAGCAATAAAATCTGGGGATCTCTGGGGGGCTCAGCGGTTTAACGTCTGCCTTCCGCGCAGGGCGTGATCCTGGAGTCCCGGGATGGAATCCCACATCAGGCTCCCTGCATAGAGCCAGCTTCTCCCTCTGCCTGTGTCTCTGCCTCCTCTCTCTGTGTCTCTCATGAATAAATAAAATCTTTAAAAAATAAAAAAATAAAAATAAAATAAAATCTTTAAAAAATAAAAAAAGAACAAACACTGGGAAGTCTATAATGCAGTTTGAATTGGAGAAGTTTAAAATAAAGTTAAATGCAAGAAATTCTTTCTCTGGGGCTAAGAAGAAAGACTCAAATGGTTCTTATTGTTTTTACATAAGTCTAAACTTAATTGTTCAATCATATTGCAGAGTTCACATTTATCTGCTAGAATATGCAAAGAGTATTAACCTCATAATCTTTTAAGCACACGCAGCATATATTTGGCTTTGTAGTGGGCAACTGGAATGAAAATTAAAAAATAAATCAAGCAATTAGAAGGCATATATAGGCTGGTCCAAGTGCAGTGGTGTTTACAATTAATTGATCACAGCCAGTTACGGATTTTGTTCCTTCTCCACTCCCACTGCTTTACTTGAATAGAGGAAGAAGAAGAATAAGAAGAAGGAGAAGGAGAAGGAGAAGGAGAAGGAGAAGGAGAAAGAAAGAAAGAAAGAAAGAAAGAAAGAAAGAAAGAAAGAAAGAAAGAAAGAAAGAAAGAAAGTTAGGAGGAGGAGGAGGAGAAACAAGAAGGAGGAGGAAGGAGGGAAGTGGGGGAAAAGGGGAAAGAAGGGAAGAAGAAGGTAGGGGAGGAGAAGGAAGAAGAGGGGGAAGAAGAAGAAAAGGCAAGTATGGGAAGTTAAGAGACTGATTCAGGCAATTCATCCTCCCATTCCACCCATACCTATAAGCTGCATGGAACACTACAGATGAATGATTTAGTTCTTTATTCACTCTTTGTGATTGGAGACTGAAACTACATTTTGAGATACATGATGAAATTCTCACAATTACTAGCATATTCAAGCTGGGGCCATATATGGAGCCTCTGCTAAACCCTGTCCATGCATTATGCCACTTAATAATCACAGGAATCCTATGAGGTATGGAATAATTGTAGCAATACAGATGAGTAGGCGATTAAGAACTTTAATCGCCCAAGGTCACACACTTAAGTAACAACCAACAGAGCCTTTAAACCATTGCTCATTCCATTCCAGAGTTTCCTTCTTAGCTTCCAGCCTACACTACTGCTGTCACCCAATCTCAGATAATAAGATGTAGTGGGGGAAGCTTGAGGTCTGGAATCTGCAGACTTGCATTAATTATCAGTTTGAGTAGGTCGCTTCATCTCAGTTTCATCATTTGTGATATGAGAAGAATCGTATCCACCCTGCCTGCCTTCCAAAGCTCCCATGATGATCAGGTGAAATGGTTTTCTTGTGAGAACTTAAGAAACAGGAATGTGCAATGCAAATATAAGCTGATAGGATTTATTTACCAATGTAGTCTGTTGATGGATTTGTAGGAATTTAGTTGGTGTTTAGGGAGTATATTATGTGTGACAGTTGGAAATGAGTTCCATCCAAACAAGATATGATAAATGGATGAAAATGATGGATTTTGCCCACACAGATAAATGGATGTGATTTGAAGAAGGAAGTGTCTGTCCCATAGCCATGTACTCCAGGTTTGGGGAAATAGTAACTGGTGCCTACAGAAACATAAAATATCAATGACAAGGTTCCCCTTCTGAACACAGTTGTGTTGGGACCAGCACTGCTTACAGATTAAGCAGAGGCAAATCCATTCAAAGAAGAGGGATTTCCTGGGAATTAAAAAATAATAATAAATGATCTCATCTGAAGAATAGACCAGCATGTCCATATTTATTTACTTGGAAAAGACTGATCACTTTTAAGATTTCAATATTTTGTTTTATAACCTATACATCTTCCCCCCAATACCTTTTTCCAGATGAAATGAAAATGTAAAAGATGCTATCTACTTCTATTATATTTCTGGGGAAATGTAGGGTTAACGAGAAGGTAACTTGAGATCCAATTTCATCCATCAGATTTTTCCACCTGTGTAACTCTTGTAGCTTTTCACATAAAATAACACCCTTGACTACAATAATTTATTTTCTCGTACTCAACCATATCGTTGAGCACTAGAATAGATACCTGTAGTTCTCTGTTCAACATCCATTTCCTCTTCAGGTAATAGTGCCTGGATTTTCCCGTAAGACACCATCCTCTTTCTCTATTCTCAGTCCTTAAGATTTCATTGGGTTGGGCTGACTCCACCTATTGTCATTGGTTGGCCGGTGACCTACTCCTGACTAGTCAAAATGATGGTGATATTTTTTTTAATTTTATTTATTTATTTATGATAGTCACACAGTGAGAGAGAGAGGGGCAGAGACACAGGCAGAGAGAGAAGCAGGCTCCACGCACCGGGAGCCCGATGTGGGATTCGATCCCGGGTCTCCAGGATCGCGCCCTGGGCCAAAGGCAGGCACCAAACCGCTGCGCCACCCAGGGATCCCAATGGTGATATTTTTTAAACCGGTGCTTCACACACAATCAAGACCTCTAGGTATTAATCCTGGAATCTTTGGTGCAACTACTGAGAAAGAAGCTAAACTTGTAAGATATGAACTTTGAGGTGCTGATTTGATGCCAATCAAAGAGAACCTACTTGAGGATAAAGCCAACACAAGAAAAGTGGAGCCAAAAGATTTTTTTTTTTAAGTTTCCTAGGGACAGTATTTGCACACGTATGTCTTCCTTGTTCTTTTCCATTATGTAAACTCATGCATTCTCTTTGATTAAGCCAGTTTCTAGTGAGGTTCTGTTACACACTAACAGTTAACTTGCAACTAAAGCAAACTCACTAACCCACTGGGACTTATCAGTTGTGCAACATTTCTATGAATTACATGTTTTGTCTCCCGGGACCCTGATAGATTCTCAGAAGTAAAAAGAAGAGATCGAAAGAGAATTTGTGGAGCTGGAATTTACTCCTTTTTTTTTTTTTTCATTTTCTCTCCCGGTTCTTGATCATTCTGGAATGTTGAGGAACCATAGCAGCAAACATGCACACAGCACAGGCCATATGCAGGCACTCTTTTAATCCCATGGTTTTGGTATCCTCATTGTGCCAACTAAGGAAACCAGAAAGACAGAATTCCTTTCAGTGTTTCAAAAGACATCCAACCACTTGAGATGCAAGTTTGGCCTCAATGTAATACCTCCCAGATGTTAACAGGTGTTGTATTTGTATCAACATAAGAATCTATAAAAGCAAAAAAAAAAAAAAAAAAAAAAAAAAAAAAAAAAAAAAAGAATCTATAAAAGCACTTTGGTTAAGAGTCAAATATGCTCCTCATTCTGCTACTGCAAAGCTATTGAATTTTAGAGAAAGTCACCTAATCATTCTTTAACACCAGAAAATCCAGAATGCCAGGAAACAGGAAGAGGGGGAAAAAAACTTAGCTTATATTCTAGTATTGATCTTAAAAATCAAAGCTTTGGATTGTAGTCCCATTGACTGGCTATGTGAACTTAAGCATATCATGCCATTGCCCTAGGTATCTGTAAAACCAAGTCAGTGATTCAACCTGCTTATGTCTGGTAGGTTAGGTGTGAAGCAAACAAGAAAAGATATTTGAAAGTGATTTGTGAAATTGAAGTTCCTAGATACGTGGAAGATATTATGACTACTTCCAGTGTCAAAAATTTGCATTTGTCTGAGTAAGAGAATATTTCCTTCATCATAGTGCTAGAGGATATGGCTTAGATATCCCCCAAGCCACAATCAGAAAATAAGCCTTGGGCTAGAGTAGGATAGGAAAGAAAAAACAAAGAAGAAGTTGAAAAACACAGTAAAGTCATTATTCTTCAATGATACTTGATAATTTCTCTGACATATTCTATAGCTTGGCAACATTTTTGTGCCGTCAACTTCTATACAGAAAAGAGTTAACTACTATAAAAAATAGCAGCAGAAATAATACCTGGTATCCAAAAAGCTGGGTTTTAGTACTGACCCTGCCCCTAGCTTAGGTTGTGACCTAGGACACAGGTACCCCTTGGCCTTAGTTTTCCTGAAGGGATTGAATTATATAGTATGATGGGCATTACTGGTGTGCTTTCCTCTCACTTAAAGGTGCATAAAAGACTATATTTATCAGACTCTTTGCAGTTATGCTTGGCCAGGTAACAAATTCTTGCCAACAGAATGAGCAGAAAAGCTACATGTCCTTCTGGGCATGAGACATTCCAGTACTCTCTTCCCTTACTAGGGTCACAGAAGATGTCACTAATTCAAGATGGTCTGTTTTTTTTTTTTTAAGATTTTATTCATTTATTCATGAGAGAGAGAGAGAGAGAGAGAGAGAGAGAGGCAGAGACACAGGCAGAGGGAGAAGCAGGCTCCATGCAGGGAGCCCAACATGGGACTCGGTCCTGGGTCTCCAGAATCCCACTCTGGGTCAAAGGCAGTGCTAAACCGTTGAGCCACTGGGGCTGCTCCAAGATGGTCTGTTGTAGGTGGTAGAGCCTCCATCATCAGCACCTTGGGTGAATATTTGGGAACAGAGTACCCTTGCCAACTCGTAACTGGTACGAATAGTAAACAAGAAATAGACCTTTGTTTCATTAAGCAACAAATATTTTAGTGTTCATTTGTTACAGCAACATAAACTAGTTTATCCTGAAAAATAAAATAATTTTCTCCTTTTTTTCTCCCAACTCTTACTTGCTACAATTGCTATGCATATGTATTTCCTATGTTGAAATAATGGGGTAGAGCAAAAAGAAGCTATGAACCTCACAATCTGCTAGGATATTTTCCTTTCTAATTGTAGGAAGAAATGGGGATACGGAGAGACCATGGAGTTTCTCTGCCCTCAGGAAGGGGCATTCTAAAGATTTTCTTGACTATGTCTTCCAATTTCTTCCACCAGGACTTAAAAAAAAAAAAAAATTAGCCACATGTGTTCATGTAACTGTGTAGAGAATAGACATGTTAGATTTACTGTAATTAAGATATTACATTTAATGTATTGGTCATATTTATTTGCACGTGTGGCCCAAAAAACTTGCATAGTAGGGACATTTTAATAAATCTAATAAATAGCATCATATTCCTGGCTGTGCTCATTATATCTTTACTCCCAAAATCAAGAAGTTTGTTCAGACTGGCTAACGTATGGTGAATCTTATGTATTCATGTTTTACCAAAAGGTCAGAAGACCCATTTGAGGAAAATACAAAAACGTTGAGAATAAGAATAACAGTATACCTGGAGCAAGGAAGCAAGCCAAATAAGAAAGATATTTTGTCCATGTTACCCCAAGACTTACATACTTCTTATTGACACTTATAGATGCCCTAGACTATGACCTAAAATATAAAATATAACTGGCTCCACTAAAAAACAAACAAACAAAAAACACATTTGCTTGGAAATTTTGAAGTACCTTTACAACAGAAGCATGTAACATGAGTTAAATGCAGGAATAGGAGGAAGCAAAGTAGTTCCAGACCTACTCCTGGTTTTCTTCTCCCCTACCTCATCATGCATGGTAGGCATGTAGAAGGGGGAGAGGAAGAGGAAAATTAGAGACATTATAGGATTGGATGAGAGTATAAGAAGAAACTGGCAAAGTGAGCGAGGTTAACATGATATAGAGGAAGGAGAAGAGAATATGCAGGGAGTCTCATACAATTTCAAGCATGATCAAGTCAAGGTGAAGCAACCAGGTGATGAGCAAAAGAACTACTTTTTAACTTGGCTCCCTTACTAAATAGCCACAAAATCACCTGATTGAGGTATTTCTGCAATGACTAATAGAGCTTGAGGCTTAGAATTGCAACTTATAGACATGGAGGACCAACCATTGTGGTCACTTTGACCTTTGGAGGTTCTTCTTGTGGTACAAATGCATTAAGAGAGACCAGTCAAAAGACAGAACCAAAACTGGTGAAAAGGCCATGTGGAGCTGAAAGGACAGTAGCTTTAATGGTCAGCATCTTCTCCAGAGTCCAGTACTACAGACTGCTAATCTATCCCATCTCACCAAGCTCCTCCTGGATAGCAGAGAAGTCCAACCATGCTTTGGTCATACTTCTTTTTTCTAGATTTTCAGACAATCCCTCCAAACTCTAATGGGTAAAGACAGGGAGGTGCCTGTGAGCAGGAAAGTGGCCTAACTTAAAGAGAGCACATGATGTGATGACCAAAGGGTGCTACACTATATGTTGGCAAATTGAATTTAAATAAAATATTTTTAAAAAAAAAGAAAAGTAAAGTGGCCTAACAATGTAGGAAACAAGACAAAAAACTCATCATAAAAAGTAGCTAACAATTTTTGAAGTACCTAATGCATGCCAGGTGGTAAGCTAAACCTCTTCAAACCTTGTCTTTTAAAAAATCCTGTATCATACTGTTTGTTGGCTTGATTTATAGATGAAGAAAATGAAACCCCACAGGATTAAGTGAGTTCTTCAAGTTCTCACAGTTTGTAAATAAAGGAGGTGGGATTCTGACCTGGATTGTCTGACCCAAAGGCCAGCTGCAGTCACATTTCACACCACAGAGAGAATGGGTGAGCCACATTCCCCCACAAGCTGTTCTCATTAACTGTTAAATGCTTTGCATTATTCATATCCCTCAGTTTGGTGACTGGCCTCATTTTCACCCATGAATACCTTGAGTATATCAATGTAAGAGATAACTTCTGTCCTTCCACTAACCCTTTACTCATTTGGGTTAATTTGTCTACCTACCTAACCCAAAATCTGGGTTATAACTTTTATAAAAGTAAACAGACTTGCAGAGAGAGCCTCAACAAATATTTCCTTATAAAAGCCCGGCATATGTTCAAATGGGCGCACAAGCATTTCATAGTTAAAGAGTGGTTCAAATAGTAGCAGCAATAAATATTTGCAGAATGACTGAACTTTTAATAATTAAAGAGATTCTCCCTCGGAAACACTCTTCCCTGAAGCTATTTTACGAGAGGCTATACGAATAAGGAAAGATGCAGAAGGATATAAATGAAACTTTTCATTTCTTCATTTTAATTCATACTCTCAACAAATATTTATTTTCCTTCTAGTCAATCCCAGACACAGCACAACTTACTTCTTAGGGATGTACTAGTTATCTACTGCTGTGTAACAAATTAACCCGAAGCTTGGCAAGTTAAAACCACAAACACTTAGGCTCTCAGGGTTTCTGAGGGTCAGAAATCTGAGAAGAGCTCAGAGGGGTGCTTTTGGTTCATAGTGTCTTTGAGGTTGTGGTCAAGTTATTGGCTAGAGTAGAGGTCTTCTTAAGACTTATGGAGACTAAAGAAAATGGGTCCAAATTCACTCACCTAAGTGTTCATTGCTGTCTGTTACCAAAGACTCCAGTTCTTTGCCATGTGGGCCTTTCTGGAAGGCTTCCCAGAGCCAGAGATCCAAGAGAAAGAAGAAGAGAGAGCATGATCCAAAACAAAAACCACAATTGGCTTTTTATTACCTAGTCTCCAAAGTAGTTCAGTGTCACATCTGAAAATCAGGATCTCCCTCTCAAAGACAGAAACATCACAGAATCCCTGGATATAATTTTAAGACCATAAAAAGGAGCTGATTGGAGAGGAAACTGAGAAAATTAGCTTTGGGTACTCATCCATGTTTTGACTAATCACAATAACCATGTCTTTTTATAACTTAATTTTCTGTTCATAAACTAAATATGGCCATGTGCTTGGGATGGAAAGCGAGACTAATCAGACCTGGGTCCAGGGAGGAAAGCATCCTCCTCTTTCTCACTCTCTCTATAGGAGACCAAGAAAGCATCAATGGCCCTATTGAGACATTTGGTATCTCTGGTTGAGGGATGTGACTTTCCATTCACGTACCATGATACTGCATAGACCCAAAGTTCTAATCGGGCACCATGGTAGCTAGCTGAAAGACAGTGGGGATACTTAAAATGGCACAGAAAAGGCTATCAAAAAAAGATCATCAGGGAAGCTAGAAACTGCCACATAAATGTATTTGCCAATGATTTTCAATGTTCCAATTCATTTAACTTTTAATGGTCTGTATTTTGACCTGTTGAACTGTTTAGCAGATTCAGATTTTAAGCATCGTCCTTCACATCAAATAATGAATTCTGAAGCAGAATATCCATCTGTCAGTTTGGAGGATGCGGCATCTCCTCTCCGCAATGAAATCAAGTTCCCCCTCACCTTTGAACAGCCAAAGCACCACTTCATCGTCAGCAATGTGGAAAGCCACAAATCAATTAAACTTACCTTGCATTTATGAGTGCCCATGAATTGCACTTACAATGGTTTTGCAAAAAAAGATGGTAGCGCAGGGTTCTCAACAAAAGCACGCAAGTCAGGCAATGGCACATTTGCGGTCAGTGACACCTTCCCTCTTTGTCCTGTCTGTGACTCAAGTGGAGTTCTTCATTTCTTTTCCTTGGCCCCACTGCCGCATCCACTTTGCAATATTCCTTGTCGCTTTATTTAAATCCAAGAAGAAAACCACATGCAGGTTTCTGAAGAGCCACATGTGGCTAAAAAAGCTTCAGGTTGGGATGCAGGCCCTGTAATCTCCTCGCAGGGGTAGAGAGAAAGCAACTCCAGAGAATGTTCCAAATACAACCAATGCCCCTCCGAGCTAAGTTTCACATTTCGTTTTCTGCTTTTAAATCTCTATTGGCTGCACATCTGAGAAGGCTTAAGAATATAATTTATTCCATATAAAGTTCCCAGTAATTTATGCTCACTAAATTGGCAACCTAGGTAGAATTTTTTCCTTGACTACCGTGGAAGATTATTAAAGTCCATTTGGTACAAGTAAAGACAGCTCAGGTAGCCATATTTCATGCAAAAGGAAATGTATTAGCATCCCAAGTTTTAAATGAAAACAATCTTGAGCCTTTTAACGGCTACATTTGTAATTTCAGGTTTTGGATAATTGTCCCTTCACACAAAATCCTTTACTAGATAGCCCACATTGTATCTTTTTAAAGTGCTTCTGTCTCAAACAGGGCAAATCTAAGAAAACCTTTTCTCTGTAACTCACTTTACCTCCATATTCTTTTTCAATTTCAGACTTATGCCAAGATAATAGCTCATGACGCTGAAATACTTGCTCTCCTGACAGGTAAATATTAACTATTTGTTCTCAGCTTTGCTTTTCTCAGCAAGATACAGAATTTAGTATCAGCTCTCCCCTTGTTTTGTCCCTGAATGAAAAACAGATTGGATCTATGTGCTCAAAGCCAAGCCTCCGGTTGCAAAGTAGGAAATGTGTTCAGTGATTTATACAAACACTCCCAGACATCTAGATATTTAGTCATTATTCAATGATTAATGAATTTTTCATTTTATTCCCACTTTTTTGCAGCTAATAAAGACAATCATGGGCTGAAGAATGTTATTTGTAATTATTCCATAATGATGTAGTAGTTCTTCCTTCCTTACCATGTCTTAGAAATGCTTGAAATAGGAATATTGAATCAATACATTTGTTGTAATAATGAATTAGATTCTTAGGGGTAAGCATGTATGCATGAACATAATTCTCCAAGGAGGAAGAAGGTATTATATTGGTTTCCTATCAAAGTCTCAAAAGAGAGGTCCTTACATTCTGTGGTCTCCACAGAGCTACCAGAATGCAGAACGGCTGGTAATTGACCAAAACCTGGATTTCCCGTCTCTTGCATTTGTATATTCAATCTCATTGGAATCTATTGGCATGGGCACCCTGGACCCATATTTAAATATTGTTAATAGGAAAGTTGATCTTTGCCCCTAGAGACCCACGGCTCTCAAAAGTTGTGTCTTGCTTTGCGTCACATGCTGATGGCTGGATGATATTTGCATAGTATCTCAGCCGTCTGGGTACCAAGCCACAGGTCAGTATCTCTGAGATGATTATCAAGGCTAACATGGCCTCCTCAACTCAAAGCAAACAAAAGCTATAAGCTTATTTACTGAAAATTTCTACTGTTCCTAGGAGATATGAAACAGTAAACATAGTGTTCAGAAATGTGTCTTATTTCACTTGTGAGTTCTTTTGCAATTTGAATTCTAAAAGGAGAATTTACAAGAGAAATAAGGTGGTGGGGAGGAATTTCATTTCTTTTTAAGGGAGAATGCATTTGGAAAAGAAGAATGAGAAGATGTCTTGCCATTAAGCCAGTGGGAATTTGAAATTTCTCCAAGCCAAGGAGCCAATAGACTGGCTAAAACATAAGGTAGAATTCAAAGGGAGCTGATCATGTTTTGATCTCATTTTATGCTTTTCTTCATGCTTGTTTCCAAGATCTAATTGGTGCCTATGTTAGAGAATGTTAACACAGAACAGCGGTACAAAAGAAGGGCATCAAAACATCTTAGACTAATCTGTCTTCCTACATAGATCCTGCTCTTTCCCTGGGCAAGTGGCCATAAGGTACTAACTTCTAAGAATCCAGATTATTGCCATTCCTTAGGTCACCCAAAGTTATATGGAAGCCATAGGAAGAACAAGATGTCTTCTTAAATACACTTTAGCTCAGCTGAGAAAGTATCTTGGCCAATATACAGAGTATACATAAAATGACAACAATCACAACAAAACATAGGCACAAAACTAAGTTTTGATCATATGAGATTTTACAGCCTCAGAACAGTAAAAAGACCAATAAAGAGAGGATGGTTGAGCCTTCCTATCATGCCGAGAAGTAACTAAAGCAACAAACTGGATACGAATTTGAGACCTCTAGCACAGTGGTTTTCAAACTTGTGGCTCTTGGGTTTCTTGGAGGTGACCAACGTCGAGACAGACGAACTGTTTAATATCTATTGTGCTTTTGCCCTTCATTTCAGCAGGCTAGTCACACCATAAACAAACACTAGCTTTATAAGAACTAGTTATAATTGTGATTACTTTTTATAACACAACTAAAAACCCAAAAATGACAGGGGCACCTGACTGGCTCAGTGGGAAGAGCGTGTGACTCTTGATCTCAGGGTCCTGAGTTCAAGCCCCACACTGATTGTAGAGGTAACTTAAATAATTTTTTTTTAATTTTTAAAAAACCAAAACATTATTCATGTGCTCCAACTATCATTAACACCAATGAAAAATTAATATTCTTAAACTTACATCACTCCTTCATTCAGAAGGTACTGAGCTCTTATCATGTGCCTGGCACTATGCCAGGGGCTGAGAACATAAGTGAATCAGCTATACTCTCAGCCTCCAAGGAGCTCCCAGCCCCAAGGGAGAGAGAGACAAACAAAACTAGCCAAAACAGCATGTTTCATCTGTTCTGATAGAAGTGCAAGCACAAGAGGAAGTCAATGGTACCAGTACTTTTGGCATACTTGCAAAGTTAGGAATACATTCTGGCAGGAATTTTTTTTTTTTTTTTTTTTTTTTTTGCTACAGCGCTCAATATTCTAACCTCCTCTAATATTTGCACACCCCTGTCTACTTTTATGTGTCATTCTCTGTGTCTTTAACCTTCAATAAGTGCTTAGGACACAAGGGGCTGAATTTATTCACTCTAGAAAGAAGTCTAAATGTGGCTCATCGGTTGGACAGAAAAGAAAATCCATCCTCTGGCAAACAATTACATCCACTCCTCCCTGCCATGAATGTGACAGGAAGGCATAAGACACACTAACCATGTGAGAAACCTACAGCTTCTTTACACAAACCCCAAAAAGCCAAGGAGCAATGACTTTGATTATGCCTCAGAGAAAGAAGAATCTGATCTGACCTTCTCCACCTGTACTCTGCATTTCCTTCCATGGTGTTCTGATTTCTCCCTCTCGGAGGTGTTCCCACCCCTGCTCTGCCTCACCTGCCACATCTTCTGAGTCTCTGGTCAGATCACTTCCCCCATGAAGTTTTCCCAGGCAGTTTTCCAGGGCAGAAGGGACCACTTTCTCTTTCAGGCTTCCACAAGTCTTTGTTTCAGTTTATCAGAGTATATTAGGTCACATTTCCCTGCCTTTCCCCATAGATTTGAAAACTCCTTGAGGCCAGGGGCCATGACTTCTCCATCTTGGTGTCTACAAGTGCCTGGCATTAGGCTGGGAATATTTTGCCTACTCAGTGGGTGGATGTTAAAAAAATGCATAGAAAGATTCCCTGAACTCTGTGTGTGTGTGTGTCCTTCATGAATAAATAAATAATAAATCTTAAAAAAAAAAAAAAGATTCCCTGAAGAGCAGGACAATAACCATTCCTCCCCGTTCTACTAGGTTCTGTATTCTCTGTATTATGCCCATGGCCCCACCCACCCTTCTACTTATTCCCAGGACTCATTGCCATGCCAGGGAGCTATAAATGCAGTATAGGCCTGGGGTGTAACCAGGTAGGCACTGCCAATCTTACCTATCCCCTAGGACTGACTGAAAAGCTAACCCCCAAACCCCAGATCAGTAGCACACACTTGGATGGTTCCTTCCTGCAAATTGAAGATTTGTAAAAAAGATTTTATATATTTCTTTGAGAGAGAGAGAGCACAAGTGGAGTGAGGGGTAGAGGGAAGAACAGACTGCCACTGAGCAGGGAGCCCCATGTGAGGCTTGATCCTGGGACTCCGAGATGATGACCTGAGCCAAAGGCAGATGCTTAACCACCTGAGCCACCCAGGTGACCCCAAATTGAAGATTTGAATACTATTTGTCACTCTGCTATTTTGAACCAACATAATAATGAATAACTAGGTACACTGATTCTACAGTGGCCTTGAAAATATTAGATGCTCAGTCTCATGGATGCCTTCGTCCCATGGAGATGTAACTTTAGCTTGCACTAGGTTACCAAATTTCAATCTGAATCACCAGGTAGCTTTGCTCTGGACTCTCCCTTCGATTTGACTGAGCACGTACTGTCAGCTGGCTTCCAGTGCCCCAATAATCTGCCAAAGAGGGTAAGCAGAAAAAACTGGGGCTCTCCTACCTCTATGAACCAAGGCTGGCACTTCTGGTTTGAGTCAGTGGGCTCTGGTAGAAGGATCCTGCACTGGTTGCCCTGGGGACAAGGCTCCGTAGCATCTCCACATCCAAATAGGTCTCACCCTCAAGGACAGTTTCCTAGCATGGTTTGCAGGTGCGGTCACACCCTGCCTGTAAAAAACAGGCAAAGATTGTTCCTATTGATGAGAGAATGACCCAAAGAAGTCATTAAAACAGAAAAGAGAGAGAGAGAGAGAGGGAGAGAGAGAGAGAGGGAGAGGGAGAGGGAGAGGGAGAGGGAGAGGGAGAGGGAGAGGGAGAGAACCTTCTGAATGTTTGTAGAGACCTACACATGTGGCATTGCAACTAAGACAGGGAAAACCATTTAGATCTCCTAAGGAAGTAACAATTTTGAAGACAATCATGAAATGGAATATGAGAATAGTGGGAGGGAAGGAGGAAAATGCATGTCTTCACACTCCCCACCCTTTGATACACCCATCCCCCTGAAAGAAGATTCTGAAATCCAGAGATGCTTTCGAATATAACCAAAATGGACAACCTTGTGATATTGATTTTAGCAGAAACTGTGGTGAAACAGTCTTGGTTCTAATCTTGCCTGTGTCACTGACTAGTTGAATATGACCTTGGGCATATTACTTAACCTCCCGGTGCTTCAGTACCCACATCTGTGATGCGGGAATTATGTAACTCATGGCATCCCATGTTTGTTGCAAGAGTTAAGTCAAATGACATAAATAGGGGCGCCCTGTGGCTCAGTCGGGTAAGCATCAGACTCTTGATTTCAGCGCAGGTCTTGATCTCAGGTTGGTAAGTTGAGTCCTGCACAGGGCCCCAGGTTGGGTATGGAGCCTAATTAAGATTCTCTCTCCCTCTCCTTCTGCCCTTCCCCCACTGCTTGGGCTATAAATAAATAAATAAATAAGGAACATGCCCTGATCACCCGGCTGAGAGGTTCTTCAGATAAAAGTTAACAATTGATGCCACAGGTCTTAATATTAGAAGTGACAGGATACAGATAGAATTATCCTCGTAATGTCTACTTCCTTCCACTTGCTGTGTGTAAGTCTACCTGGTTAGGATCAGGACAACCACCACAGATTTCACTTATTTGTCTGCTTGCTTTTATTATATATTATTTATTTAATAATAAACATTTATATATTTATTTAAAGCAAGACATATATTTAAGGCAAACACATAGCAATAGATAGAATATATAAATATGTATTTATAGAGACTATAAAGGTATAATTATAGAGAATAATGGGGGCTTCTAAGGAGAGTATTTTCTTAAATTCACTGAACATGGACTTGGATAGCTAAGAAACCACCTTGGTGAGAACCTTAAAGAAGGAAAAACTAAAAAAAGCAAAGAAATATGGTTGGGTCAAATACTACACATCTCAATTTGGTAGGATAATTAGTGGCTCTCTAACATTGCTACCACACAAGTCTGTGAAGTAGATTAAAAAGTGGAGAGATGCCTTCCTTGCTATTTGTCCTTCCTTAGCACCTGCAGACAGGTCCTTCTGGTGATATAGGTGGATGGTTCTCTGCTCCACCCCGAGAACATTCTTCTGTGGTCCTACAAGGAAATGGGACTTTTGAGTAAAAGGGAAGTTCTCCTTAATGTATTTACATCAATGTCTCTCCCCATCAAAAGAGGGAGGATGTTGGAGTGTTTGAAATGTGGCTACACTGCTGTGGTACTACACTACAAATTTGCATTGTTTGCCTCGCACTAAACTCGGGCCATCTCCAAGAATAAATACGCCCAGGTATTGCCCCATATTATAGGCATGAGCTTTTCTTTTTCCCTCTCTCCACCTTCCCATCGCCTTACATACAAATGCAAGTGCTCTTTTAAGGGGACCTCAAAAAGGAATGGTTAAATTGTCCCTTGTTTTCAGGGACACATGACACTTAAGTAAGTACCTCTGGTTCATCTCAAGAATACAGCAAGTACAAGGTCATGACTCTCAGCCCTAGAAGCAGCAGGCTGTGCGATGGAGGGGACTGGCTGACCTGGCTGCCCGTGATTCTCAGCTGAGAGGTTCAGGCACTGAAGCCTCTCCCTGGCTCCCTGCAGACTGGGGCAGATCTCCAGGGAAGAGTATTGCTCTGTCCCAGAGAGAAGCTCCTTTTTGCTTTCCAAGTGAGCCGATTTCTCTCTTGAGTCCAGGATGGGGCAGAAGCTGGCTTTCAGTAGGGTCTGCCTGGTTTCATCCAGGTCTGGCATAGTGCTAGCTGGCTAAGCCAGGTCAGGGCTTTCAACTTCTCTGAATCTTAGTTTCCCCAGAAGAAAAAAAAAAAAAAAAAAAAAAAAGGAGACAGTAGTAGTAGAATAGTGTCTTAGGGGTGTATGATGGTGTAAAGAGATAACTGCAGGTAAGGGGCTTGGCCATGTACAGGGCCCAGTTATGCATTTCTGTCCCCTTATTTCTAATTTTCTCCATGTCTTTTCTGAAAGTATCTTTCTAGCTGTTGACCATCAACTTTGTTGCGCAAAGGTTAACATCTGGGCGAAAATCACTACTGGGCGAAGTTTAGAGACTGGAGGGGAGGTCAGAACTGCATAGAGATTTCATCAGGACTGGGCGGTGGACCAGGGTAGTGGGTGTACAGGAGCTGAGCAGTAGGCCAGAGCCAAGGCATCACAAGCCCAGCTTTGGCTGTGGTCCTGGGTGAGAAGGGTCTTTTGTCAACCAGACCCACCTAGGTCTTGCTACTACTGATCCAAGGCGAGAAAGAATAAGGTTTTGCTCTTAACCTCTTAGCATACTCTGAAGCCTTGTCTCCTTTGGGTGTCTTCTCACGCTCACCACCAAGCAGGTGCAGAGAGGCAAGAGCAGGACTGTCAGTGCAGGGGACACTGAGGCACAAATGGAAGAACCTGGGGTTCCAAGCAGAGAAAACTGGGTCCAGAAGCGGAGGCAGGTCCAATTTTTCTTCTGTTCTCACCTAAGCCTTGAAATAATCTACTCCCAGCATGGATGAAGACCTGGCAATCAAAGCCACTTTCTCAATTCTTCCAGATATTACCAAGCTCCCCTATGCCATCTCCACCTGCTCACTCCTGCAGGAGGCCACAAGGTCCAGGCAGGGAATTCCGTACTCCCCGTCTCCTGACCACACAGGAAAGGAAAAGAACTTGGTTTTGCCCAAAAGTAGGTATAGGTGGTGGAGTTGCTGTGGGGAAGAGAAGGGATGCGCCCCTCTCCTCTCAGGACCACAGAGTGCATGATCGTTCACCTTGCTGGATGTCTCCAAGAGCAATAGACTTTTTGGTTCCAAAGACATGTTAAGCCTAGCAAGCCCGGAAGGAGGCCGAAGATCTCGCAGGAAAAGAAAAGTTCAATTGGAGTCACATGGATGCGTGTGGTGGATGCCAAATTCCACCTCTCCAAGTCCTCTCATGACCCCATCTTTGCGGAAGCTCCCACACACACAGGTTAGGTGAGTCCCAAACAGAGTCAATACGGCTTTCTAGCCTGGCTGCAGAGTACCAAACCCCACAGCAGTTCCTCCTTCACAGAAGCCTTTGCTCCTTCTCGCCTCTTCTGTCTCTGGTTTCAACCTCAACCTCCCCTGGGTAGTTCTCTGGAGCCTGATTTCTGCCCCACACTGCACTGGATGGAGAGAGGAGCCTTCTGACCCAGTACGTCTGAGACAGAGAATGAACAGGTTGGAGGTGCCCTCCAGGCCCAGTGTGCTCTGGTCACCTCCCAGGGCCAGTGAGAAATATTCCAGCCTGTACTCCTTGCCTTCCCCTTTTCCTGGTCTTTAAATTAGTCATGGGGATCTTACTGGGGGGAGGTGTTGGAGGTAGGGAGATTCCCCTGCCCTCTCCCCCACTTCTTTCAACCTGTGGCTCTTCTGGCCACCTCAACCAGTGAGCATGCGCTGAGGGCCAGGCGATCCTGGCGGAGGGGGGGGGGAGCGGGGGGCAGTGTTGGGGGTGTCCTATAATTATAAATTTTGCTCTTTGTGCCTAGAAAGCTGTGTGCAGCCCGCGAGAGGGGCCAGCGTGGAGTGCGTGGTTCCAGCGAAAAGTGTTGGCCTTGTGGTCACAGCTAGGACACTGCTGCGGGATAAGGGAGATGGGTCCAAGGGTGAGAGGGGTGAATGAAGCTTCCAGAGGCCCAGGAAAGGCCAGAGGCTGCAGGAGAGATGGAGATGATGAATCTTGCTGGCTGCAGAGTTCTGCCCCAAACCGCAGGGCAGAAATCCGAGGCCAGGGAGCTTGATCAGAATCTGAGTGGGGTGGGGGGAAGCCCGCGACAGGGCAGCTCAGCATCAGGCCCCAACCTTTGGCTCCTAGCCCCGTGGCAGGAAACTTTCCTGTCTCCTCGGGGCGGGTAGGTCCCCAGAGAGGCCGGGGCGGAGCCTGGAGGATGGAGGACGGGGAGGTGGCGCTGCGCAACCACCTCCAGCTAGGGCAGGGCAGCAGGGAGCGCAGAGAATCCACCTCCAGTGGCACAGCGAGGGCAAAGGCCTGCGGAACGCCGCGTTCACTCCCGGCCACATATTGACTTTCCCAGTTTCTGCAGTTCCAGGTCCTAACCTCATCCCTTATTCAGTCTCAGCTTCGAGTTGCAGCCTACTCGGGGTGCCGGGCCGGTTTAGGGACGTCTGCCGGGGACCGATTGGCCAGGGGTCAGGTTCCTCCGACTCCGCCCGGGGACGGGTCCAGCTCTATGCCCCCAGTGCCAGCGGGGCAACCGCCTGGTGGGCGCCGGCGACGGCAGGAAGAAGACAGGCAGTCACAGGCCGCGCACACAACTTTTTTGAAGCGCTTTGCTATCCCCCTGAAAGGTGTTATAACAGCAATTCAATTACGGTAAATGGCGCACACCGGCCTCGCAGCTGGAAAGTCGGTAACTAACTGTGACCGACCAGTGCAAAGGAATGTGGCTAAACGCGCGTTCCTTTTTTTTTTTTTTTTTTTTTTTTTAATTCCCCGCTCCTCTTACAAATTCCTCCTCTTTCCGTCTTTTCTTCGCTTTCTATTAATTGTGGCTGGACCTCGGGTTAATTAACTCCAAAGAGCTTAGTCTATCTGGACAGAAACACACTGAGAAATTGGCACAAGATCCTAAAAACTGGACGTGGCGTCAAAAAGATTGCCCCAAGTTCCTCGCGGTTCCTTCCACCGCTCCAGCTGTTGCCTCCAAGGAACAGAGTCTTAAGTCCCCGGTGGCAAAGCCGCCCAGGAACGTGGCCACCTGGGCGTGCATGGGCACATGGCTCGGCTCAGGTCAAGGAGCCTCCTACCGGGAGATGGTGACCGCTAAGTCCCGTGTAGCACCGTCTGCAGGCACCCAAGGAAAGGTCGGGTTTGTTCCCACTGCGCTGCACTTGGAGTTCATTGGAGATAGCAGAAACACTGGTCATTCGTGTCATGGCACGTGCATTTCATGCTAAACTTTAAATACCGGCTCCATGAAATTAACAATATCCACAAAAAACGAGGCAAGGTGTTGGGGGGAGGCCGGAAAGAGCTGCTCTCTCTGCAGGATAGTGGTGAATCATGACTATACTCCCTGTGTTAAAATCTGGAGGGAGGGAGGGAAGAGGGGGAGAACCCCTCAAAAGTCAGCCTCGGCAATCATTTAAATACAGGTAAAATGAACATTAGCTCCCTCGAAGTGTGAGAGTCAGGTGGCTTAAAAGCGCATTTTATTTGTGTAGTATTAAGACGGAAAGAAACGCGTTGCCTGGCTCGGTGTTTTTAGTTTCATGATGTTTAAAACATCATTTTAGGAAAGGCCAAGACGGCCACGAGCGCTTGCTTTCTCGCGGACCCCGCGGGGCGGTCCCCCTCGCCCCCCCATCAGCCACGCGAGGTGTCCAACGCTGGAAATGCTCAGTTTTCCGCGCCGGTGGTAAGGAGCGGGAAGAGGCCTCGGGTGGCTCCGCTTCTCCCTATCAGCCCTCGCTAGACCGGGGCCGTTTCAGTGCTTTGCTCCTGGAGAGGGCAGAGCGCGCCTCTAGACGTTGGGACAGGGGTCTGGCCGTGGCCGCCCCGCCGCCAGTGTGCCTGAGTCCTCCACCTGAGCCCCAGCCTTCCTTGACCTGCGCGGCGCCCCCGGAGCCAGCCTGGCCGGAGAGGTTCAGCAGCTGCAAAGAGGGGTGCACGCGGGGTCTCCTGACCCGAGGTGGCCAGGCCGAGGCGCGCGGAGCCCATCCCAGGGGCTAGCCCGAGAGGATCCTGGAGCAGGGTGCGCGGCGCCGGCACTGCGCTGGACTCGGGGCTCTGGCCCAGGGGCGGCCAGAGGCGTTTGGGGCGTCTTCGGCTTTGTTTGCTTTAAAACCTAGAGGCGCGAGTTTCTCCCCAGCCCCGTGAAGCCTCTGACCTCCAGTTTACAATTCTCCTTTGGGGCCCGACTTCCCTTCTTCCTTCCTTCCTTCCTTCCTTCCTTCCTTTCTTTCTTTCTTTCTTTCTTTCTTTCTTTCTTTCTTTCTTTCTTTCTTTCTTTCTTTCTTTTTCTTTCTTCTTTCCTTCTTTCTTTTCTTTTTTCTTTCTTTCTTTCTTTCTTTCTTTCTTTCTTTCTTTCTTTCTTTCTTTCTTTCTTTCTTTTGTTGTTATTGAAAGCCGAGAATGGGACAGCGAAAGTAAGGTTACTCGCGTGTCCTCAACTCCCGGGGGCTGGCGACGGTAGGAAACGAGGACCCATCAGTATAACCAGAGGTCACCGGCGGCCTGTGATTTGGAGTTGTCACCCTTGCCCCCGCCCCTGGAGTTCCCGGTAAAGTGGTTGCGGAAGGTTCATTCAGCGTCAGTCCCTGGCGGGTCCGAGTCTCCTAGATTTCACCTCCACTCTTGCTCCGAGCCCTCCGTTGCTGGCAAAGTGGGCAGCCCTCCAGACCGCTTCGCTATTGGTGTTTCTTTTTCTTTCTTTCTTTTCTTTCTTTCTTTCTTTCTTTCTTTCTTTCTTTCTTTCTTTCTCTTTCTTTCTTTCTTTCTTTCTTCTTTCTTTCTTTCTTTTTCTTTCTTTCTTTCTTTTCCTTTTTTTTTTTTTTTTTTTTTTAACGGAGGCTCCTGCCAGCTCCGTATTTTGCAGGGAGAATTACCCCCAAGACCTCCCACATTCCACCCGAGGAGCCTGGAATCCCTCTCCGGCCTGGCGGAGGGGAAATCCCGGGCGCTCAGTACGGCGGCGGTGGCATCGATGTCAGCGGAACCCTGGCCCGCAGGCGCCGCCTCCCCGCTGGGGCCCGGGCGCGGCTCCCGAACGGGGAAGCAGAGCACCCCCTTCGGCTTAGGGTCCCTTCCTGACTCTCCCCGCTTCCTCTGGTTATCCCGCCGGCCCCTTTTCATTCCAAGCGCTTCCCGGGGGTGCCAGGCAAGGCCGGGTAGTATTCGCTGCACTAAACCTCGCTTTTAAAGCCCAGCTGGGAGGCTTGGTCCTTGATGGGAGACACAGAGAGAGCGAGATTGAGGGCCCTGTGGGTGGCCCTTCTGTAAAGAGAAAGCTCCCCTTCGTTTGCATCTCTGCTCCAGTTTTTAAAACTTATACTTGGAACCTGCTCTCTATTCCTGTACTGTGCTTCTGCAGGAGGGGGCGGGGATGGAGAGAAGCATATTTTGAGGGTAGAGGCCTCCCTGCAGACCTAGGGCCGCTCTTTCTAAAGCCTCCTGGGCAGGCAGTTCTGCGGCCGGAATTTGCCACTTGGGTGTCTTCGAGAGCTCTAAATATGGGATTGAGGGGCACACTCCACTCTTCCCCGCCTTCCTTCCAGAATCACCAAACCCAGGGCACCAGCGGCAGAAGTTCTCCCTCTCTGCGCAGCACATCAGGCCTGTCCCACCGCCTCGTGGCCTGTGGGGTCCTCCCCCCACGCCTCAAATCTGGGGCGCTCGCAGCCGGTGCCCCAAATGGCAGGCGCCGGAGGAGTCAAGGATTTGAACTTATAAAACCAGATAGTGCAACTCTCAAACTTTTCCATTTCTGCTCACCTGTTAAAGAACACACATTATTAACGGTTTGCATCAGTAACTCCGGAAACAGGAGCCCTTCTTCCTATTGGCCTCTTCTGCACTGTGGGGTCCCCACTCAGGAGAGATCTCATAATATGCGCACTTAAGGGAACTTCTTAAGAATCTGACTTTTGCTCATCTTGGCCTCAGAGTTAATGAAACCCAACTATGATTCAGATTATTTCCTCCAAATGCCTTCCTGTTTGTCTAAGCCAGCCAGCTAGAAATGAAAATTGGTAAAGCGATGATAAATTAGCCCTCATTTTACTCTTCCTAAAGTTTGAGGAACCTGTAGAAACTAATTTGAGATGGTTCCTGTTTTGGCATATATGGCATTGCTTCTGGTTGTTGAAAAAGTGTTCTCCAGTCTAGCTGTCGAATCTGCTTTTTTGCCTCTACTGAGCCTGGTACCATCTCAGAGTTCCTTAGTTTGATTTGTACTCATAGAAGCCCCCCCCCCCCACACACACACACACCCGCCCAGGTCCTTTTATTTTCTTTCCCCTGGTGGATCAATCACAGAGACAATTGATTTTTCTGTGTCCTGTTTGAACCAGAAAGTGCTGACATCTTGGAGGGTGGGCAAAATATGAGTGAGCATTAACTCCCACGAAATAAGAGGCAGCCAGGCCAATCTCCGGGTTTAGCGATTTAAGTTGTGTGTGCATACATATATGTGTAAGTGTATATTCACATCTGCACACCTGATCTTGCATACAATTGACGGTGGTAAGAAATTTCAGTGTAATGCAGGAACACACACTAAATAAGAAACCATCTTAATAAGCCAGGCAAATGAAGAGGAGAGCTAAACCGAAATGTCCAGGAGTAGATCATTAATTATGAAATCCCAAACTCTTGAGCTATGGTCCTTTGCTGGCCAGAAAAGAATAATTTTTTTCCTCTTTTATTGGAAATAAGATCCTAAATTCCTTTTGACTAAAAGGAAGTTATGAGACAAGATGCAATTTTCTCTTTCTTTTCTGACAACTCTGTCATCCAAAGGATCACAGCCATGTCAGAGTATCTGTCTTGGAAAGAAAAAGAGAGAGAGAGAGAGAGAGCTCGTGAGCGAAGCCCTGCAGCCCGTGGCCATCTTTGCATCAAAATTTTCCAGACCTCTATTTTTGATTGTGATCCCACTGATCTGAGTTTGAAATGCGAGCGCAGTGAAGCCCCTAAGCCTTCAATCGTGTGAAATTTTCAAAAGATCTCTAGAAGCAATCTCAGGCTGCCTGACCCCTGACAGGCGCCGATCTCTTTATTCCTCTCTCTGCCAGCACTTCATTTGTTGGAATATCTTTCAGATTTGCACCTCCAGATGACAAACCTGAGTGTTTATTATGTGTACATGAATCGGAAATCTTCAAGCCTGCACAAAAGCACCATCTTAAACATAATATTTAATTTCCCAGCCTAAGTGCCTCCTTCTTTATTTGCTTTTCATTAGCTTAAATATTTTTTTCTAGGTCTCCCATGTGTCACTTTGATATTTAGATGATTCTCTCTTTTAATCATCATTTCCCCCTTGAAAAATCCCCTGTCGCCCGAGTCTGCAGGGCTCACACTGCAGTGTCACTGCGTGGCGGGCCACGAGGCCGCAGAGCCGGATGCAGAGCGGTTCCGGGTGGTGGTGGGGCACTGATCCAGGCGACATGGGGGCCCTTGAGGTGACAGGGAAAGGCTTTTAACCAGTGGCCAGAGCTGGGTGGGGATCAGTGATGACCCTCCTCATTCCACCTTTCCTCCTCAGGCCTTTTTAAATTCCTTACATTATTATTATGATTATTTTTGAAACCACACAGGCGCACAAAACAAGACCTCAGGTGCCTTGCAAAGGTGCTTTAGCAGCTGAGACTCTGCCCCGCTGCTGATGTCTTTGAGCGTGGGCTCAAGGGTTTAGACGTCTCACCCACATCCTTCAGGCACTGCCTCCAGCCCCCTCACTTCCTCCTACCTGCCTTTCTGAGGATCCCTAAGTCCTGGTACATTGGGGGCACCAGAGGGAAAGGAGGGAGCTTCTTGGGAGAGGGCTGCTTTGTTAATATGCTCTCTGCCAAATAATTCTAGACAAGATTTTGGGGTCGATGACATCGCCCACCCCTCCCCCAATCTCAGCCCCCGACTGGGGTTTCAGATACCAGGCGGTCACCCAGGTGGACTGAGCTGAAACACAGTCGCACCCCACTGCTGCACAAGCAGAAGGTGAACTGCTGCCCTCAAGTACAGTTCCAGGTTGGTAGGTGGTGGGCTATAGCCTGAACCCCCCCCCCCCGTGTTTGGATGGGCTGTGTTGCTATGATTAACTTATTAAACCCCTTCGTAATTATTTTAATTTGACTCCAAAAAATACTTTGGGCGGCGTTGCGACGTGTTTGTATTTATCCATCCCCCCCATAAAACCTGTGTTAAAACAAATGTTACTTTTCTCTCTCTGTACATAGACCCTCCCTTTTTGAAATAGACCGCAGGGACTGCCATTAGATCGAATGGCAAGTCTTTATGGAAAGTGTTTTGCATAATTACATACCAAAGCCAGAACAGTCACCTTCACATTTTATGGGTCACAAACCATCAACAATTGCCACATTATTGTCCACGAAACCTTAGTCCCTTCATTGACGGAGCGGACTCCACTGCCTAATCTAGAACGAGAGAGGATGGAAATTTCTTCTAATAAGAACCCGAGAAGATTAGGTCCCCACTGACAACGTGTTTACATATAGTTATAAAGTTCAGAGGACCGATGAGGAGAGGAAAGGAAATCGGACTAGGCCTGATTAGGAGCGGCACATCGGTCTAATATAGATAGCGCATCAAAAGGAGCGGCTGAATGCCTCTCCCCTTTTCAGATCCGACCCCTTTCCTACCTTTGTGATGCAGTAATTAAGATATTCTTATTTAGACAGACAGCTTCTCTGGTAACTGAATAATATTAGCTCCTTTGATGTCAAACTTTTGACAGTTATCACACCAGCACTGAGCAATTTAGCACAAATGCCCTCCTTAAAAAAAAAGAAAGAAGAAAGAAAGAAAGAAAGAAAGAAAGAAAGAAAGAAAGAAAGAAAGAAGAAAAGAAAAGAAAGAAGGAAAGAAAAAGAAGAAAGAAAGAAAAGAAAAAAAAAAGAAAAGAAAGAAGAAAACCCCCATCGGCTTTGAAGAAATCTGATAAGTGTGATCCTTAGCACCAAATGATCTAAATCGCCGCCGACAGGCCGCCCAGCTATAAATTACATTCAGTGTTACATAATGAAGCCGATTTGGGGTTTTAGCTCATTGAGCAGTATTGGTGGAAACTAGAGCGGAAGCCCCCTAACTCCTGCACTCCCATTCCCGACTCCCCCAGAGCCGCTGCCCAGAACGGGAGGGAGGAAAGCTCCACAAAGCCGGCAGGGTCAAGGCAAGGATGGGGGGTCCGGCCGAGGTGGGGGCAGGTGCGGGCAGAGCTCCGCGCCCTTGGCCCGGCTCCGGAGACCCGGGCAGGACCAGCCACCTACTCCTGGGATGACACCTCGCCGTTGCTTTCGGAGCTTGGTCGCCAAATTCGGGATTTGCCAGATGGCAGGATTAT
Organism: Canis lupus familiaris; assembly: GCF_011100685.1. Classification (NCBI taxonomy): domain Eukaryota; kingdom Metazoa; phylum Chordata; class Mammalia; order Carnivora; family Canidae; genus Canis; species Canis lupus. Next base: position 44,602,609 of record NC_049224.1, read on the forward strand.
CTTAGCGTCTGTTATATACGTGTGTGGGGTGGGGGGTGGGGGGTGCGGGTGGAGAGCGGAGGCAGGAAATCCAGAGACCGCGCTGGTTCCTTTACAAATACACGCACGTTCCCTCTGTGCCACTGCTGGGCTGGGACCCTCCCCGGCGCTCTGGGATCCCCAGCCGCCCTGCGGCACACAGCAGGCGGAATCTCCGCCACCCCTGCCCCTGGGTGCCGGCCCACTGCCCGCATCTCTGGACCTGGAGCCGGGTGCCCAGATGCGCGGAGCTGGGGGAGGAGGAGAGCGCTTCCCTCCGAGGAGAAAAAGAGGGGGTTGGGGTGGATAGGAGGGTTGGAAGGAAAGGGGGCAGGGAGGGCGGGTTACGGGGGATGAGACTGTGACGGTGACACCTGGAAGGCATTGTCCTTGCGAGCGACACCTGTCAATCTCCTCTTCGGGGTCCCGGGGCCGGGGGCGGGGAGGCCGCGGGTCTCCGCGGTGATGTCATCGCAGAGTCCCTTCCCCGCGGAGGGCGGAGAGGACTGGGAGGGGCGCAGAGCCCGGCGGGCTGGGAGCAGGGTGGGGGTGGAACAGAAAATAAACAGAAATCACTCTCACTCGCCGCGTTCTTTGCTCCGGATTTACATGGAAATCAATAATCCAACTTTAAGTGTTATTTCTGATGGTGATTGCCCCGTCTTGCCTTTTCACTGGGGGAGCAGGGGGAGGGTTACAGCGTCCCATCCCACAACTCGCAATCCTTGGGGGAGCCCTGTTACCCCAAAGCCTTGAGGTGACTGACCCTCCTTCCAGACCCAGCTCCCTCTTCCTGGCGGTTGTTCCAAGCGCAGGCTTCAGGCTTAAGGAGGAAACACTTGGGGATGAGTTTTTAAAGTCTTCCGATATTGCAAGGGGCGAGGGGAGAGTTAATTAACGCCGGGCTTGCTCAGCAAGTGGGAGAGGGGGCCTCGGCGTGGGTGGGCGGGCCAGGTCCAACACCCGGGTGCGCGCAGTGAGAGAGGCGTGTGATCCGGAGGCCCCAGCTTGGAGGCCCCGGCTGGGGGAAAGTGATCTGCAGTGGCCTCCGCGGGTGGCTGCGGAGGTGCCCCAGGCAGTCGCCCGCAGGTCCCGGGGAAATTCTGATCTCCCACCTACTGCGCTCCCACCCCCACCCCACCCAGCACTACTGGACTCTCCCTCTTCCTATTCTTTTCGGCCTGAGCTAATTAGCAGCCTGCCAGCGGCCTGATTTATGGAAACGCTCGGGCGGGCGGAGACGCGCTGCGAGCCGAGTCCCGGCTGCCTCGGGGCGGAGTGAAGGAGGAGTTTCCACCGGCCTCCTCCTAGGAGTTTTCCCCCCGCCCCGCCGGAAGCTGGAAGTTGCAGTCCCTCCTCCCCACCCTCCATCCAGGCGGTTCCTGGAGGCCCCCGCGCCCTCGGCGCCCCAGCCTGGGACTCCGGGCACCCTGGCGCCGGCGGGGCGGGCGGGGGCGGTGGCCGCGCAGCCTACTGCGGAGTCCGGGCGCGCAGGTTCCAGCCTCAGCTGACCCGGAGGGCGGTTGGGCGCAGATAGGGCGGGAGCCTCCCTTCCCACGTTTGAGTCTCCAGGGGAGGGAAATCCGACCTGCAGGGCGAAGGGGATGTTGTCCGAGGTCCGCAACAGGCCCCTCCGCCCGGAAGAGGTGTCGCAGGCCGGGGGTGGGGGTGGGGGTTCGAATGAGGCCACCTGCCCAGCTAGCCCCCCAAAAAGCTAGGGGCTGCCCCAAGGGAGGGCGTGGTTCACTTCGCTGCCCCCTTCCCCTTTCTCCTGGGTCTCATCCTCAGAGGGTCCTTTGCGTTGCAGCAAAGAGTCAAGAGTCTGGGAATTTCAAGTTGGGTGAATGCGGGGCCACAGACCATCCCTAAAGCCACCCAGCCGGGCATTTGCCCAAAGACGCGGGCGCCGCCTCCTCGCCCTCCGTGGATTGTTCTCGGTGGTCAAGAGGGAGGAGGGTCACAAGTGCTCTTGATCCTCCCCAGTGACACAGAAATGAGGATGGAGAGACCAACGGTTGGAAAAGTCAAGGAAGGAAGTGTACCAGGACCTGTTGCTGGTGCTCCAGCTGAACGACCAACTTGTCCAACAAGCAACGAGGGAGGGCGGCAAAGGAGAGAGGAGAAAACCTCTGTACCCTCCCCACAAGGCCAAACACCGGGTGGGGGGGGGCGTGTCCTCCTGCTCTGATTTGGGACGGGATGGGGACACCGGGTTGAAGTCACTGGGAAGGGGGCCATGCCCCAAGTCCGGCTATGATGAAAATTGCAGTTGAGGGGAAATGAGATCTACAAGAAAGCCTGTCATTTATTTTAAAGCACCCCACCAGTTCATCCTCCAGAAACCCTATCTGGATTCTGACTGGGGCAGATGCAGAATTGAGATCCTCTTTCCCCATTTGGAGACCTCCAAATGCTTGTCCCGGTCCCCCTCCTTCATTAAGTTTCCTCCCAGATTAGGACCTATTTGAGGTCATGGAGAGCCAAACGTCCCCCCCACACACACACACACACCCAGAACCTCAGGGAAAGATGATTTCCTGTTCATCTTCCTCACTTCCCCCCAGCCCCTACCTCTGCCACCACCATTTCCAAAGAGTTAGTAAGGTCAAGCTGTGTCATTCAGCCCTGTCCCTTCCCCGCCAGACTGGAGGAAAAAGGCGGACACCCTCAGCCATCTGGGGACCCAGGCTAAGCGCCCATTTACATGGTGGCATTCAGTTCCTTGAATTTCCAACTGTAGTGAAGGCTGGGTTACCTGCCCAGACATACTAGGGTGTCCCAAATCCACAGCGGAAGTCTCAGCAGAAATGAGGACCCACCCCCAACAAAATGTCACTTCAGACAGTGTGGGTCTCAGGCTGGCTCCGTCACCCTAGGGCCATGCTCCTAGCGCAAGGCCTTTGGGGGTACCTCCAGTCCCAGGTTCTCGCAGGCCAACTCCAGGACCCCCTACCCGCACAGCAAATGTTGGCTGTTAGGCGCCCAAATAATATTCTTCATTCGTCTTTTTCAAAGTTGATTTATAGCAATCGACAGGTTAAAGCCTCATCTGACTTCATTACTTTTAAAAGCTGTCTATTTCACAACTGTCACTTTTCATCACTTAACTCAAATAAATACTTGAAGAAATGAATTGGAAGAGACTTTCAGATCATGTTTATAATTCTTGGTCGCTACGTTAACATTCCTAATGACCTGACCCTCTGAGTTTCTGTAGACTTCTAAATTGGGCTGAAAATTCCTGCATTTATACTACAAAACTTCAAGGAATGTGAGGTGGCCAGAAATACCGGCTAAAAGAAGTGCAGCTGGTAGGGAGTAGGCGGTAGGGTGCTGGCTCAGCAAAGCTTCCCAGCGGCTGCCACCATCCAGGCTGGGTGCCCAAGGCCACTGCAGAGGGTGGTGGCTCACTGGTCAAGGCGTTCCGATGGTACCAACTGCTGGAAAGAGGGCCCAGCCTAACTGAAGCGCTGCTCCCTGTGCTCTCGCTGCACAGAGCCGGGCTGCAAACCCGTGAGGAAATTCATACAGAATGGGAATGCTGCTCATTTTGACTATTCCTATTATTACTTCTGTCGTTTCAAAAATGGTTTCAAAGGGCCCCCACGACCACAGGTTGAGTGTGGCCTGGTGAAAGGCCCTCCTTGCCGGTCATCGTTGACCTAGAGCTTGTTAGATACCCACGGAAGGCAGAAGTGTGGAAACGAAATCGCAAGGATGGAAGTGTGTTCAATAAATCAAAATAGTTTCCTCTTCAATTTTGCTGCCGTTTGCCAATGCTGGGTCTTCTAGGACGGTGCCACCCCCTTGCTCTCTCTCTCCTTCTCCCATCCACTCACACAGACCTGTCTCTTAGAAGTGGTGGGGGGGGGGGAAGAAAGAAAGAAAAAGGAAAAAAAAGAAAAAAGAAAGTGAGGGGGGAAAAGTAAAGAATGAGCAGGGAAGGACAGGAAAAATCCGGGAAAGAAAAAGAAAAACCAAGCGAACAGGAGAACTGCCACTTTGGAGGACAAAGCACTATCAAGTGCATAAGATTTTCTTTCCTTTATTTATTTATTTCTTAAAACAAGAAAAAAAGAAAGAAGCAGCGAAGTCTCCCGACCCCGGGGCGGAGGGGTTGGGCGACTCCCTGGCGTGTCGGGGGCTGGGCTCCCCCACCTGGGCAGAGGCCGAAGCCCCGCGCGCGGGTCCCGGAGGCCCGGAGGTCCCCGCACCTCGCGTCCGCCCCGCCCGGGTCCCCCCGCGATCGCGAACTTCGCGGAGCCCCGGAGCCTCAGCGCCGGCAGTGCGCGCCGGCCTCGGCGGGGTCGTGGGTCCCCGCCGCCGCCAGCCTCCCCGCGCCCCGGGCCGTGGCCTTAGACCTTCGCCCACCCTGCGGGCCGATTGGCCCAGAGGCTCCGGGCGCCCTCCGACTCCGGGTGCGGAGGCGAGAGGATGCCGCGTGCACCCGGCCCGGCCGCCCCTGCCTCGCTGCGGGAACGCGGCCGGCGCGCTCGGCGGCCGCCGGCTGCTGCGCTGCCGTGCCCTGGAGCGCCACCTCGCTGCGGAAACCGGAATTGCACGGCCGTGCTCCCAGCCTCCTGCAGCCTAACTTGACCGTCACCGGACTTTTCCCTTCATCAAGACCTTTAGAGAAGCCCAAATGCACAGGCCTTCTTCCAACCGGTTAAAACCCATTCTCTGCGACCGACGTATCGCACGATGTCTGCACCGGGATGAAGGGGAAATAGCAGGAGGAAGAGAAAATATATAGGTACAGTTTCACCAAGTCTAAGCGGTGACGCTGCTTTGATAGGAAAGATAGACTAAATGAGCGACGTCTTCTTGGAGGCCCTGGGTTCGGGCTGCAGAGTTCGGGCCACCCAGCTGAGGCCGATGCAAATATTTCGAATGAGACCTATGAAGTCATCTCTTTCCAATTACCATTCCACCCAAATTCCGTCATCCTGGTCAGGCAGACGTTAGAGTGTCTCTGCCCTGCCATGCCATGCCTGTGGCCAGCCTAAACCTCAGTGCCCCACAGCCTTCGGCTCTGCTGACAAAATCACCACACAATGCAGCCCCTAAATATATGCACCTGTCGGCAGGTGAAAGCAGCAACCGCCAGCGGTACAAATTACAACTGCATGGGACCCTATCTCATCCAGTTGGCAACCTGAGAGGTTTGCCCCACTCTCAAGCCCTCACAACTAAAAAAAAAAAAAAACAAAAAGAACACACAGAAAAATTAATTCACTTATACGGTGAATCTTTGCTTCAATTTGTCTTCAAAGTGCACCATCCCAGAGATAGATGTTACAGGTAAAAACAAATTTCACAAAACAAGTTTTATTTCTGTGAAGATTCCAGACATGATGTTAAAAGCAGAACATCTACCTTGTGGTCCTGAGAGAATTTGTGTCGTTTCTTTTTTTTTTTTTTTTTTGCGGGGGGAGGGGCAGGGCATAGTCCTTTTTCTAATGTATCTTTAACTACAAGTTTGTTTTTGGTTTTGTTTTAAGGATCTCAGCAGATCCCACGTATAATGATGGCTGAACTGGGAACCATGGGCATTGGGAAGAGTGTATATGTGGTAATGTATAAGCCTCTGCATTTTCCAGCTTGAGCAAACCCAACGTATAGACTCTTTTTTGAATCTTTGCCCTCGCTAAATTCACAGAGTGGTTTTTGATGGAGGGAGTGCTCCTTCGTCCCGGTAACCAACACTCCTCATTGCAGATTCAGAGACTCTCAGAGAGCCCCCCACCCTTGCTCAAAACCTACAGGGCTGTGCCAGGAAACAAAAACAAAAACAAACAAACAAAAAAACCAACTTGGTTTTCTGATTATTTGTCCCTTCTCCACCAGGCTAGGAAAGATTCTTAATAGACCATACAGGAAAGAGGCCCCCATTTCTTAGCAGGACTTGACTGAGGATCCCTCCTCCTGGCTAGCTGAGGAGTCCAGAGGTTTTCTTTGCCTGGAGGAATGCTACCTTGGGGAGAAGGAAGCTGCTGAGAGATCTTGGGAGCTAAGAGGCAGTTGCTGGGAGGGTCCTGGGATCCACTGAGGGAAAACAGTGAGGAACACGGACCCAAAAAGAAGAAAGTAGAGTATTAGAACATGAAATACTTGAATCTACCTGCCTACGGTTTGGAGAAGGGGAGTCTCTAAATTAGAAAGGTTTGCCCCTCTCTCTTTCTTTCTTCCTCTCTCCTTCGCTCCCTTCTTCTTTACCTCCCTTCATTTCTCTCTCCCCCACCCCTCCTCTTCTCACATTCAGATTTTCTGGTTTGTTTTTTTTTTTTTCACCGAATAATGCCGGGAGATGAAAAATGATTTTTATTGCTATTACACTTCCTACCGCAAGATGCAGTGCAAGGCGGCAGAGTTTGTATTACAACTGTGTCACAATGTTTCACTGATGCAAAACATGTAGCCAGAGGGTGTTGCTAATGACTCCTGGATTAGAGCGAGATTGAGACTGGGAGAAGGAGAAAGAGAGCGAGAACAGGAGACAGAAAGGGAGAAGAGAGAGGAATTTCATTAGTGAAAGGGGGGAGGGGAACCACTGTAGAATCAGGTCTAATAATCTGATCGGGATATTTTCATATTTCAGTGTTCTCTCCAGGCTTGAGAGTGAGCTAGAGAGAGACCCATATCCTTTCAAACACCACAGGGTTTTTTTTTTTTTTTCCATTTTTGCATGTTAATAACTATTAATTATGTTTACAGCCAGTTAGCTGAAGAACTGTCCTTTGGAAAGAATCAAACTTCGCAAAACGCTTAATATCTGATTAAAGGTTTTTCCTGGAGGCCGCTCGGAAGGAGGTGGGGGCCCGGCGATCGCCCAAGGGGGTGCGGAGCGCAGCGCGGCCCGCAGAGGCTCACGGCCCCCGCCCGCGGTCGTGCCACACACGAACACACGCCTGTGACAGCCCGGGGGGCCAGGCTGCCCCGCGGGGGCCGTGGCGGAGCGCCGAGGCGCAGCCCGCGGCCCAGGCTCGGCCTCGGCCCTCGGCTGCGTCCTGGCGGAGAGGTCCCTCCGGGCTCGGATCTCCCCGGCGCCCTCCCCCGGGGCCAGCTCGCTCTAGCTAGGGAAGCGGGAGGTTTCGCGGTTCCTACCGTGGCCCAGGCCGGTCCCACCGCCCTGCAGTCCGCTTCTGCCCCCCGGGGCACAGCGAGGAGGGCATTCCCTCGGGGCTGCGCCGCCCTTTGAACCCGGGGAGCCCTCGGCTCCCGCCCGGGCGCGCGGAGCTCGCTCGGGGCCCGGCGGCGGAGCGGAGTGCGGGTGGCGGGTGGGGTTGAAGGGGAGTGGGGGAGGCGGGAGGGGGCGGAGGGGCGGGGGCGGGAGCCGGGCGTTAAGCCTGGAAGCTTGGCTGTTTACCCAAACGATTTTCCTTTCAGGCCCGAGACGCCAATGAGACAAGATCAAACTCCCCTCTTCGCCGTGTGTGTGTGTGTGTGTGTGTGTGTGTGTGTGTGTGTGTGTGTGTGTCGCCTCCTCCATGCCGGGCTTTGTGAATGGGGGCTCCGGGACGCCGGCTGGGAGGGACGCGAGGCCGACCCGGGCACCAGCGCCTCCTCCCGGGGGCCGGGAGAAGCCAGTCGGAGGGCGCCCCAGGCGCAGGGGCGCGGGGCCGCGGAGGCGAGCCCCGGGACTCAGCCCGCGGAGACATCAGGGCCGCGTCCCCGAAGGCGGAGGGGGAGACTTCGGCTCGCGTGGGGGGGGGGGGGCGAGGAGAGAATCCAGTGAATCGCATCCTCCTTACAGTCCCTTAATTTCTGATCCTCCAAAGCTTAAATCTAGCTCCTTGGGCCACTGATTTCTCGCGGACTCCTTCGCTCGAGATACAGTAGTTGCAAATTAGGCCAAGGTTTTGGCGATTACGGTACAACGCGGGCCGCGGGACACGCGCCGCTGGGCCTGCGCCTGGGTCCCTCCTGGCGCCGACAAATGATGAGAAAGCAAGAGAGGATGGATGGTTTGTATTGACAAGACATTTGTCATTTTTAAAGGGGTCCACATCCAAGAATACCCATCAGCCTGGGGGGGTGGGGGAGGGAAGCGGAGATGAAGGGCCCCAAGTCCCAGCCTCAGCGCAGCAGGTGACCGCCGTCCTGGGCGTGGCTCCGGCCCTGCTCTGAGGGCCATCTAGAACTAAGATGTTGTTGGCAAAATAACAATACTTTTAGAATCACCGATAATAAGAAGGATCAGGAAGACGCAGTTGTGTTTACTTAAGGTCGAAAAGTAAAACCAGGCTACACGGCGTTGTGCGTGTATTGGGTGGTTCTGTCTCCGACAACTCATTCCTTTCGGCCTGGCGATTAAAAGCTTACCCAAAGAATTGTTTCTGGAAGAAAAAGGTGTCAATCCTCTGCTTCTGACTCATCTACTATTGCTCCTCCTGCCTTGGCCTGCCCCTGATCTCCACTCCCTGTTACACACACACACACACACACACACACACACACACTCTGTTAAAAAGGGACACTTTGGTGAGGAACACACACTGTGTGTGTGTGTGTGTGTGTGTGTGTTCCTCACCAAAGGGTCCCTTTTTAATGGTTTGTTTTTAAACGACAACCCACCACCCCCGGTCCCAGCATGTTCTTATTTAACAGAAATTGCCCTGTTCTGGCGCTGGCCTAGGCAGAGTGCAAGAGGGACCTCCTGACATTTGCTTCGGGGGCTTCAGTGTCTTCCTCTCAGGGTGGCCCAGACCTGGACAGACACCCCAGGGGTGAGGGGAAGACCCACCGAGGCCTTGAGTGTTCTACAGACATTTTAGGGTGGAGGGCTATGGCTCCAGGACTCCTAGGGGGCAGGGGTAGCTGGCTAATCCCTGGGCACCAGTCGAGGTCCTCCGGACTCCAGCTATGCAGTAACTGGGTCTGTGATAAACGTGTGTGAGATACTGAGATGCCCATGGAGGAGACCTGATATGCCTCATGATTACAACAGCTAACATTTATTGAGTGTTTACTATGTACCAGTCATTGTGCCATACCCCTGGGGGCCTCCAAATCGGAGAGCAAAGCCATAGTCCCCAAGGTAGGCCTCGGAGCAGGGAGGCCGGGATAGGGCAGGCAGGCAGGTAGGTAGGTAGGTGCGGTTGGGTGAAGGGGTAGAGGTTTCTGCCCCGGAACTCAATCTCCGGACCAGGAGAGGCGGGGCGCTGCAGGCAGCCAGGAGCCTGGCCGAGGCGTCCTCCGTCCCTGCCTGCGGTAGCCTGTGGCCGGCCAGAGGGAAGGCCTAACAGGTTCCAGTGGCATTCCCACTTCTTCGCACTGGAACCCTGGAGGAAAGTAGACTGGGCAGTGAAGGCCGCGAAGGCCCGGCCCCGGCGGATGGCAAACGCTCCGTGCACCAAGGCCAGGCTCCCAGCCAGGCCTCCGGCCCCCGCGCGTCCTGCGCCTCCCGGGTCGCGGCTTCACTTGTGCTCCAGGCGAAGTGCGCCTCCCTCGCGGTGCCAGGGAGCGCTTGACAGACTCCAAGGGCCGAGGCAGCAAAGGAAGGAGTCTCTGGCCTCCCAGGCCTGGTGTGCGCCCTGGGCAGCAGCAGGGCGCAAGCCTGGCGGCCCTTGAGCACTCCGGCCGCCCCGGGCTGCACCACACCCCGCAGGGTTTCTCCAGCTTCCCGTCAGAGGCCACTCTCGAGAGCACGAGTTTTGCTGCATTCACGGCCTCTTCCTCCCATCCCCCTAAAGCAGGGACTGAGACTCGCCGGTGACCCAGTGCTGTGCCCCAAGAGGGTGGAAAAATAAAAACAGGCGCTGCGTTCTGTCTGGAGACAAAAGGCCTGCGCTCGGGCTCCTCCAGGCTTAGCCAGGCGCGTTTCGCACCCGCCTCCACCTATGCAGAGGAGGAGGCAGCAGGTGGAAGTGTCGTTGCAGCGGTGGCTTGGAGTAGAGAGCTTTGATTAATCCCAGAAATTGGGCACCTCCGAGTCCAAGGGTGTAGGCAGGGCCCGGGCATCTGCTCCAAAAATATATAGTCTGCCTTCCAACACTCCCCACCGGCCCCCATCTAGATATTTTCGTAGAAAGGGGGCCCTTCGTCACTGGCTTTTTCTTTCTAGTCTTCTTGCAAATCACCTGGCAGCTGGAGAAGGCTCGCCCCCTAATATCGAACTACGGAGGTTACTTCTTTCCCTAAAAACGACTCTGGCTTTCCTTCTTCTAGTAGACCTAAGGGAGATTTCACTGGTTTTAACATTTTTAAAAAAATAAATCTTAAGAATCTCTCTGGGTGTGAGATGTGGTTGGAACATGCAGTGTCTCCTGCCTCCCCACACCGACTCCCTGCTGCACCTGGAAAGCTAGTCCTGCGAAGAAGAAATAGCCTTTTCCTGCAGTCTATCATTTCGGTATTACAAATAACAACCGTGGAGCAAGAAATACCCCAGGCCTAAGAATATTGATAGATGATAGTAGCGATATTCACAATCGATCCTTTAATAGGCAGACGTCATAAATCATGTTCAATTCCCTGACAGCACAGTACTTCACTTAATAATATAATTAAGATTAAAACTCGAGAGGTATTGGAGGCAGCGGGTATTGATAGCTTCAAAAATTGCATTCTGGATATGATGGTGGAAGGGAAAGAGACCTTTGCAAAATATAATCCCATCCCCAAAATGTGAGGTCTTCCCAGTGCTCCTGTCCTGGGAGTAGCTTTGACTCTGCCCCCCAAATGCAGACATCTTCCCCCCTCCCTCCAGTAATCCCCATCTTTCACAGGTGAGCAGAGAGTAGGCTTGCTCTTTCATAGAAATGTTAAGGAGGAGGATAAGGAGAGACCGGCTTGGTTTAGGTGGGCATCCTGAATTTAGGAATCCTTTAAAGGCCCATTCCTTTAGCCTTGAGTCTGGAGGGGGAAAAACATGTTCAGGAGACCTAGGAAATGATATTGTTTGGTTCTCTCAATACGATTAATTTCCTTAACAGTGCTCCCAAAATTACATATAAGTCACTAAACATCCACAGGTATACCACAGGTATATGCCAGTCCACTCCATCCTTGCAGTTTTAACTGCCCGTAAACCTTTCCAGCACTGCTTTCCAGTCCAAATCAGGCCTCAAGATGGAAATCAAAACTTCACATGAAGAGTAAAACAAGAGGGACAGAGTCCTGGTGCAGGGGTGACGGTCTGCTCTTTGCTTCATGGATAAAGCTGATCGTTAAGTGTGGCTAAAATTATTTCAAAGAGCGGAATATTAATCAAATCAATCAGAGCTGACAAAGGAGAAATATTTGAAAGTCAGTGGTAATTTACAACTTTGTTATTAGTTAAGAATCACCTTCCTTGTAGCAGTAATTAATAACACTTAGAGAGAAACCATTTGGAAATCCCCCTCCCATTCCTTTTATTTTCCTCTGTCTCTTAAGGAAGGAAAGAGAGAAAGGAAGCAAATGAGTGATCAGTAGAAACAGGAAAAACACTGAGTCGTTAGTGGGAAGAACAAAACTGGAAAATATAAAAGAAAGGGGAAAAAAAAGATTAGCCCCATGGGGGGCCATCAGAAAATAAAGAAAATATAGGAGGAGGGGTAGTAAATCATAAGGGTAGTAACCATACCCCAATGAGCAGGCTGGCTAAAGGTTGAATTTCAAATGGCCCAGAAACCCCATCAAAATGAACAGTGCTGCTAAAAAATCTTGAAAGTAGCTCAGCTCTGAATCAAGGCAGAGCTCAGGGCATTGTCTGTTTTGTTGTTGTTAACAATGTATTTCTTTATAGTCTAGGAGCAGACGTGTGCAGGCTCTTTCCCAAATTCCATCCCTGGAGACCGGGCTGGCTTTCATGTTTCTGGTGTTAACTCTTCTCTTGGTCACAGACAATCCTCTTCCCCAGTCTTACATTGATTATTAGATTGCCTCAGCCCCACCTAAACAACACACCAAAATAATGACTTGTTGAAAAACTATAAATCATTTCAATGTCTAAGCTTGGAAAGCCACTTCAGTCAACAGCCTTGCTGTGAAAAGGTAAAGAAATTTCCAACCTTCTGCTCGCTGAGGAAAAGCTGCTATTTTCCTAACTTTTATTTGTTGGATGGAGGAATTTTCAGATTGGTTAGAAAAGGGATGAGGGGGCGGGGGGATAACTTAGGCAAACTTTATCTGGTCTTTATTATAAACCTCAGTCCTTGTCTCATTGAGCTTAGGCTACAAAAGGTAGCTAGAGATTGAGATTTATTGGTCTCTAAATGAAAAGATTCATTTGATATAAGAGGTTAACTCAAAGTTCCTATACCGTGACTGGCTTCGGCAAATGCCTCTGTGGAGTCAGCACAAAAGCAGTTCAAAGAAATCTTAAAAACACACACACATATAGACACACAAACACACTGGACCACTTAAGCCGCAAATGCAATTCTCTTTTCTTTGTTGTTTCTTCTGTCATTACAAATCTCCAGCCTCTTTCTAGGTGGCTGGGATGGTTGGCTCCCCCATGCACACGCAGCTGAACTTTGCCATTTTGTATCTTTTGCTTTTACTAGCAGTGAATGAAAGAATAAGGGGCGGGGGATAAAGTAAAAGGGGAGAAGAGAACTAATTCAAATAAAGCAGAATACGTTTGTAAATGAGGTGGAGGGGAGAGAGAGGGAGAGAGAGAGATGTGGATGGAGGAAAGAGGCTCTAGGATAAAAGTAGGCAAACTGGAAATTGATGAGATGGGTTTTCAATGATCAGACTCTATGGATCCAATGGGAACCTGCAGAATATAAGATTGTGTAGAGGAGACCGAGAGAGAGAAAGAGAGAGAAAGAGAGAGAGAGAGAGAGAGAGAGAGAGAGAGAATGAATATGCCAGAGACTTCAGGGGGGAACAGGGAGAAGACAGCAGGCAAGGACCTGAGATCCTGTGCTAGGAGAGAACTATGGAGATGCTAATGAGGGAAAATTAACCTTCGAGTTGGGTCTGTGACATGGGCCCTCCATTGAATGCCTGACCCAGGGGCTGCAAGCGGCTTCGCTCTGCACCAGCGAAATGAGATAATCGCTCTGAAACCCACCAGTCTTGGGGCAAACAAGCTCTGAAACCCTGTTGTGGAGAGTAACTAGCTGCTCCTCCAAAGAAAAGGAAAACAAATGAAAGCAGGCAGAACTGCAACCAGTCGGAGAGAGCAAACCTCGAGACATTGGGTGCATTTGTTCAACTGTGGAGCACCCCCAGGCTGGCACTTTAAAAGAAGGGAGAAGTAGGGCCTGGGAAATGAGAAATATCTTCATCTCCCTTGCTCCCGTCTGTCACCACAAGGCCCCGGATAACTGGGCCTTGGTGAGGCAACACAAGGGATAAATGGATTTTATCTTCAGGAACGTGGCCACTGGGCCAGAGGATTATTTCTTAGCCAGAGAAAATATATGGGGGTAGGGTGGGGACAGTGGGGAGGAGGGACAAAGAACAGAGAGAGAGAAGTTGAAGAGGACAGCCACCAAAACAAACAAACCAAAAGAGAAATTCAAAGGGAAATTTGAAAAGTGGAGTGGCTGTGGTTACACGTCACAGACACGGAGGCATTAAAACACACACACACACACACAGGGATTTTATTAAACAAACACGTCAACAACCAAACGCACATCAAAAACACATTTGCTCCTGCTGTCATAGAGAAAGAGGGTTTGAAATGATTGTGGGGTTCTGTTAGGGACCCTTCTGGCCTTTATTGCTGGGGTCTCTCCCCACCCTGCCCCCCCCCCACACACACACAGCCTTTTCACAGAAACCCTAAAGTCACTGATGGAGAAGGGGCCTCCCAGAGGCTGCATGGGGAGGACTCCCTGTTGGAAGTGAAGGGGTCCTGTTTCCAAGTAGAGACATCAACAAACCACAGTCTTAGTGACAGTGACAGCACAAAATTATGTTTAATGTTGCAAGGGGGAAAGGGGAAATATAAAATTAGCGCAGAGAAAATGTTTCCCAGACCTTCTTTACAATTAGGGCAGTGGCATAGAGATGGGCACGCCGGCAAGGAGCAAGGTCGAAGGCAACCTAGCAGGCCCACGGCACTGGGTGGAGGCAAAGGTCCCTCCAGTCCCAAGGGGTCCTCATTCCCTGGAAGGAAAAGGAAGGCTTCTGGAGGGAGGTTAATGGCACTATGCCCAATTGCTTTACTTGGTTTAGAGCCTGTTTTTGGAGAAGAGAGGATATTCTAGACATTCCATCCCGGTGAAGATTGACAGTTCAATGACTGGACTGCTCAGTCCCCAAGCCACGGGGTTTTTAAATTAGTGATGAGGCTGGTGAAGGGGTGGGGGGTGGTGCTGGAAAGAGGAAAAGGAAATGGGGGGGAATAGATGTGTCATCCCAGATCCCTCCCCTATCCGTTTAGGAACCTGGGTAGTTGCGGGGAGAAGATGGAGAGAAGTGGGAATTATTTAATAAATTAGCAAGTTCCTCTTTGGAACTTGGAATCAGCCCTGCTTCAGCTGCCTGGTACAGGCGGGCAGGACCCAGAAACTTTTTCCTGAGCCCTGGTCTCTCCAGAGCCTCCCCCAACCCCGTGCTCAGGACCAAGGGCAAGCAGATGCCTGCCAGGCAGTGGAGGGGATTTGCCCAGAGAGAGCCAGGGAAGTGGAACGGTGGCATTTTCAAGAAGGAAGCAGTTTCTGTTCAATGGCAGAGATTATATTTCCTAAGCTGCTTATTTAAAGAGACAGAGATAAGAGAAAGAGAGAGCGAGAATTCCCATCCTGTTGTGGTTATAAAGAATATAATTTTGCCTTTGTCTAGAAACCGCTTTATTATTGTGGTTATTAAACAACACAGTTTCCCTTCTTAGTGTGTGTGTGTGTGGGGGGGTAGGGATGAGAGAGAGGGTAAGTGGAAAATTCATTTTTCAAATAATACAAATTTAAAAGGAATGTATTTTAAAAAACACAACCTGGATGGGAAGGCAGGAGATGAAAGACCACCGTAAGAGAGAGAAAAAGAAGCAAAACATAGAAAACAGCCTGATTCTTTAAACCCTCATCGGTGCAGAATGATCAGGAAAAACAACTAGGGGAGGAAGAAAAAGCAGCTGCCATTTCGTACGTGGTGGTGGCTCCATGACCTTAGGGAAAATGAGGGAGCTGCTATACCTTGGAGTTGTAGTTTTACACTTTGATTTTAGCAACAAGTATCAAAAGATCTAAACTAATTGATTGTCGAGTTCCTTGGCCCTTTTCCAAAGAGCAATATAGATTTAATTGTATGTTGCTTAAAACTCCATTTCTCGAACAGTGTGAAACATGTAATAAAAGTCATAAACCGTATCGGAGAATCTCCCCCCTACACACAAGCATAAATACCTAACTGACACTTGGAAATCTTAGCTAATACCCCTAATGGGTTAAAAAAACCAAAAAAAAAAAAAAAAAAAAAAAACGCCATCTCAGAGAGGTAGCCACATAATAAAATCTAAACTGTTAATCCATTTTAACTCATTCAAAAAAAGAGCCTGCGGTTGCGGGAAGGACGTTTTGCAGAGGAGGGGTCGGGGTGAGAGGACCCCACATCAGCCATCTGACTTGTTCAAGCGCCGGTGCATCTAAACCCCACTGCCCTAAAGGGAAAAAGGAAGTGCTGGCCTTCCAAAAGACACCAGAGATCTCTCCAGCCTGGGAAACGGAGCTGAAAGTTGCAGCCTAACTGCCTGGCCCAAGCTCTCCTCTCTCCCCCCGAGACTGGGAAGCCACTCGGCGGCGGCCGTCGCTCTGCACCGGCCTCAGCCCGGCTTCTCCCGAGGGAGAGGGGGAGCGGGAGGCGGGCAGGAGCTCCCCAAAGCTGCGCCACCGAGTCGCCCCCTGCCCCTCCGCCCGCCGCAGCTTTGTCCTCCACCAGCCTCGACCCCCAGCGGCTGTCCCGTCTGAACCAGCCGGGCACCCCCCTCTGCCCTCCCCGGCCCGGGGCATCTCGGAGAAAACGAGGGTCCCAACCACGCCTGCGCTTCGGTTGGGGATCAGCCGCTGCCGCCAAGCGGGCGGCTGCGCGGGGTGCGGGCCGTGCCCCGGCGGGGCTACGCGGGCCGACTGCGGGCGGGGATCTGTAAAAATCCACGTGAGCCGCCCCCTCCTCCTGCCACCCGCGGCCCCTGACACGGCAAGCATTGAAGCCGGCCCGGAGGTCCCCGAGGTCTCCGAGTGTGACAGTACTCAGCATAGCGGGTAGATGGCACAATTTTCTAACATTTAGAGAGAGGAACCCACGCTGAGAGCAATAAGTCCATTTAAAAGCCCTTTATTTAAAAGGAACAAAGATAACTGACAAGCGAAGTACAGAGACATCTCAATGAAATTTCCAAAGAAGAAAGAAATCAGAGGCCAAAGCAAATGCGAACTGGGCTTGATGGAACAGGCCAGCACTTTCCTCCCCCTCGAAAAGAAAGATAAAAGACAAAAAGAAAGAGGTGGTGGTCACTGGGGCTGTGTGCGTTAACGATCCCAGTCCAAGCCAAAGTCTAAAAACCCACGGCCACAGACACTTGAAGACGGCCAGGTGGGCTGTGCTGGGGCAGGTGGGAGAGAAGCCAGATCTGTTTAGGGGAAGAGACTTGGGAGTTTTGCTCTGGCCTCTGAGTCTACACTGTAACCTTGGATTACAGCCGCCTCAGCTTTGGGTTGGTGGGGTTCAGGGAGCCCAAGGAAGGTGGATGTGTCAGGCACCAGCTCTGGGCACACTGGGGCCTCTCCATGAGCAGAGGGCCCCAGGCCTCGGTCTTGGAGCTGCCTCCTCTAAGAACGATGGATGCCCAGGGTTGCGGGTCCAGCAAGTATCCATGACCTAAGACTTGGTCAAAGTCAGGGTACTCAAGTGGGCACTCCTAGACTGAAACAACTGCCAGTCTTTCAAAACCAAGAGGGTTACAGGAGCGCCCACTGATGTCTCCCCGCAAATCCAACACCGGCCCACACTTCATCCTGTGATCTAACACTGTCACCACCGGCTCCCTACCTCCAAATCTCCAAGCCTGGTCCCCCACGCCCACCAAGAGACCTGCAGAGTGAGAGGAGACAGAGGAGGGGGCGAGAGGCCAGGAGAGGGGGCGACAACCCTCTGGTCTTCCCTGCTCGGTGCTGGCGGGGCAGAAAGGGTGAGGCGGCTAGAGCCTGCGGGGGGTCAAATGATTGTATTTGGGTGGGTGCTCGCCGACGTATTTGCTGAGTAAACCTCCCTCGCTGTGCTGAAGGCGAATCCCCGTTGATAAATCCATCATTACCGTTCGGATTCAGGGAGGCAGCCGCGGCACTAAATTCATCTTACATTTGTAGCGCTTTAATAGACATTTATTAAATGCTTTTAGAGAGAGGCATGGGGCGCGTGATTACATCCTAGTTATAGACAGAACATAAAGACCCACGTTAACACCCATTTGCAGGAAGGAAGGAAGAGGTGGGGAGGGGGGAGTAAGGCGGAGGGAGAAAGCGAGGAGAGGCCAGCAGAGATGGGGCGGGCGGGGGCACAGAGCCTGGGCGTTATTAGCAAAGGCTGCCTGGCAGGGAGCAAGGCAAAAGCCGCAGGACGTCTCGGGCTGGGGAGCGGAGAAGTCCCCCCGCTCGCTTGGCAGTTCCCTGGGCTTTCCTTTACCTGGCGCTCCCTCCCCCTCACACTTGGCAGTGCCGGGGGAGAGGGGCTCCTTTTCTCTCTTCCAGGGCACTAGGGACCTTGGCACTGCCTCGGTCCACCCTTTTCTGTCCCCACCCCCCACACCTCCTTTACTTTATGCCAGGCCTCTCCAACTGAGACTGCTGGGAGTATCCAAACTAGGGGAAGAGGAGCCTCTGCACTTCAGAACCCCAAGAGCTCCTTTTAAAGCATCCTCTCACCCCCCAAAACAGCCAGGGAGTTGAGCCAGGCCCCCTTCATCACAAAACACACAATCTCTGAGGCCACGGGTACGATAGCCCCGCTGCTCCAAGGGTTCCTTGGCCTGACTTAGTCATGCTCATGGGTCCCTCCTCCTTCCAGGGCCAGGAGGGTGCTAGGCCACCTTTGCACCTCGACCATCTCGTGCCTGGGGATCTGCCCTGGTCTTGCCCTGTGTCCCTTGACCTCAACCTCAGGAGCTGGGCCTACAGGAATGCCTGGGCCTCCAAAGGGCCTGACGCCTTCCGGAGGGCCCCAAGGCCTCATCTAGAGGCCCTGTCGCCAAGCTCCGTCAGTCCTGTGCGCGCCTTCGCTCCCCTGGGACGCAGCCACCGACCTGGGCCAGGAAGGCAGCGGTCAGGACTCGAGGCCCTCCCTGGCTCTGGGCAAGAAACACTTCCGCTATCTCAAAGTTGCCATAAGAAAATAAATACAAGTGACACTGTGCTGGGCCAAAGCTCATTAGTTCGTTGTCCAGGGCTAATAAAGGAACAGAAGCGCAAATTATAGAGTTCAGCTCCAACACACGCTCTGTCACCCGAGATCAGCGCACCGCGAGCCTGATTCCAATTGCTCCGAACTTGCTGCGCGGTTTGCCCCCCGCCACCCCCTCCTTGCGAGCAGGAGGTTGGTGGAAAAATATAGTTCCAAAGGGGGTAATGATCAAGCTTTTCCTCTCGGAAGCCTGCGCCACCTCATTTCCCATCAGTAATCCCAATAAAATTAACGTCGTGGCTGCAATTGAAAAGAGGAGGGCCGGCGACACTCCTGAAATAACACACTCTCCCCTAGCAAAAGGTAAAAAGCAAAACGGCCCTTTGTTCAGCTAATTAACGAAGGCCCAACTCCGAAAGCAGATGTGTTTGCTTAGCTAATCACAAGCATGTTTCTTTCAAGGAACGTCATTTTGAGGGGGCCGCTCCAGGGGATGGGAAAGGGGGACACAGCACCCCCCAGGCCCTCTCTGCCTCAGGGGTCTCTCACCCCAGACTAAGATCCAGAGGCTGAAACCAGGCAGCCCATCTCTCACACCTTTATCCCCCTTGGCCCTACCCCAGAGGCCCAATAGGCACCTCAGAGCTCGACGGAATGCCAGGCCTGCAAGACGGCAAGGGGGAAAAAATAATAAAAGTTTTAATGACACAGATGCCGTATTAAATGAGGCAGTTTTACAATTCACTTTGAATAGGACGCTAACTTATTACAAGTGTGTTATCAGAAGGACGATAAGATTTATAACTCCAAGAGTCAGCTTTTCGCCTTAATGACAATGGATGTTAAGGGAAGGAAATCTGTTCTCTATTAGAGAAGATGAGAGTCCCTTCTCTGTTTTGGGGGCCCTTACAGATGGGTCCAGGAGGAGAGATACCAAGCCCCTTTGTGTTTCCGTACGAAAAATTCTCTTTCCCCTTTGACTACGAAAACGGGTTATCTCTGCTGGGTGAGCACCTCGCTCAGCTTTTGAGCTTGAGCTTGAGAGAGGGCGAGAGAGAGAGAGAGAGAGAGAGAGAGAGAGAGAGAGAGAGAGAGAGAGAGACGACAGGAGGCAGGGATGGGGATGGAGGTGAGGGGGTGGGGGCGGTTCTCAGCCCACGGGTTCCTGCAGCAAAACTATTTCCCCGTCTTTCTTTGCCATACAAAAGATGGCTTTCCCCTAAACCAACACAGTAAGCAAACTTTAAAAAACTGGGGTCCTATTACAAACCAACGCCCAGCACTAACTGCTTTAAAATTACTGCATAATTAGATTTAGTTGAATTTCACCATTAATTAGGCAGCCGCACTGCAGGGAGCCTTTGAAATCTGAGAAAATGGGAAAAATCATCTGAAGCACGTTTTTAAAACCCAACTTCAATAAATCTTGACGAGGCCCGGAATTCAGAGAGCACCTCGCTTCCCTCCCAGGCGGCTGCGGGTAGGGGTCTCCGGGCCCGGGCGCAGGCTGGAATTGGATGCAAGGAAGGGGCGAGTCCCCCATCCGCTGAGAGCTCGGCCCAGGCCAATCCACTGCCTCTGAAGACCCTCTCTGGGAGGCCCGAATCTGTCCCACGGCCAGCCTCGCCCGCTCAAACCTATTAAAGAAAGGGGGTCCTCCGCCGAGGGCGCGCTCCTGCCAGGGGCGCTGTCCACGCAGCTCGCACGTTAGCAGGGCCCGCGACCACCCGCCCCGAGCGCGCCCTCGGCCGCCGCGCGCCCGCAGCCAGCCCTCCGCCTCGGAGCCGCCACTGCTGCAACTTTGACAGGCGGGCGGCAAGTTGTGCCCACGCCCGGAGGGTGCGCTGAGCGGCCCGCACCCCCCGCCGGCCCGGCCCCGCCGCGACCCCGGCGCAGCCCTCGCCTTCGCGAGCGGCGAGGGAGGCGAGCACCGCCCGGGTCTGTACGTACCGGCCTCTCCCCCTCCCCCTGTGCCATGCCAACGTTTCAGATGCTTCGAGGATACACACTTCTCGCTCTTTCCCATTTGGCTCCCGTCGGGAGGGGAGACACGAAATAAACTCTGCTAATTATAAGGGCTGGGGAGGGAGGGGGCGACGGGAGAGGGGGTTGCCGCGTTACCCATCCTTTCCCTACGAATTCTGCTGCTTTAATTACAGAATCCTCGAGGACCGCACTCACTCGCCAGCCAGAGTTTCAAAGAGGGTTTTCTGCCTGCAGATGAAATGGCCTTTAGCCGCCCCCTCCCCTCTTTCTTTTCTTTTTTTTTTTCTTTTTTTCTTTTTCTTTTCGGTAACCAATGTGTTTTCTATTACCCGGCCCTGCCGTGCCTGGCGGCCCGGCGCTCGCGGTGCAATGGGAGACGCCATGTTGGCTCAGCTCATAGGACCAAGTCAAAAGCGAGCTTCGAGGCAGAGTTTCACACGCTCGAGCTCCCCCTGACCGCCGCCCGCCCCCGCCCCCCCCGCGCCCGCGCCCGCGCCCGCGCCCGCCGCCGCGCGGTGCACAGCCAGGGACTGCAGCTCCGCGCGCCCGGCACCCGGCACCCCGGACTTTCCGGGGGCGCTGGCGGAATTCCGCCGCACGTAAGTGGGGGGCGGGGGCTGCGGGGGGGCGGCACTGTGCGGCGCGGCTGCCAGCTCGGAGCCCCCGGCCCTGCGAGCCCGGCGGATGCACACGCGGCCCGCGCCAAGGCCCCGGCCCCGGCCCCGGACGCCGCCCGCTAACTTTGAGCCCCGGCCCCTCCGCGGCCCAGAGAGAACTAATGCAGAAAGGCCGAGGCAGGGCGACCGCGAGCCGAGCGAACTGGCTGCTGCATCCCCCCCCCCCCCCGCCCCCTGCGCGCGCGCGCACACACACACACACACACACACACACACACACCCAGCTCCGTCTTCCCCCAGGTTTGTTTGAAAGTGGCCAGAAGCAGCGATCGCCCCTCTCTCTCTCTCTCTCCTCGGACTATTGTTGCATTTCGCGTCTAACTGGGTTCTCTCACACCCCCCGAGCGCCAAGGGGAGGGAGGGGGAGCGGGTTGGGAAAAGAAATAAAGCGAGCTCAGATCAGATGGAAAGAAAAAAAAAAAAAAAAAAAAAAAAACCCAGCAAGGAAAAAGAGACACTTAAAGGGAAAGAGTCGCCATGTTTAGCAGCTTTTTAAAAAAGATCTCGTCAATTTCACACAGAACGCACTCGCTGGGTCCCAGCCCTCGTCTTTTGTCCAGTTCAGTTGCAGCAAAGATCTTTTGTTCTAACTCAGCGTGAAAAGAAAAACTTTCTTTAAATGCAATAAACTTAAACCAAACTCAAGACTCTAAACAGATCCTCCTCCGGCCACTCTAAACATATACAAGGGGTTTTGTTTTAACCGTTTGAAAAATTTTGGGTCCTGTTTTTCTGCCTTGCAGACCCCAAGCTCATTGCTGAAACTCAGAGAGAGTGAGAGAGAGGTTTCCAGTGACTAGAACACATGCTTAAAGCATAATAAAACAGGGACTTGTCTTTGCTTTGAAAATCATAAATTATAATTTAATGCCAATAATAATTTACAACAAATGGCTGTTTACAATAAACTAACACAAAACAAACAAGGAAAAGGGCCTGTGTTTTACTTATTAAAGAAACTTCACACACTCACATGGATAGCACTTGCAAGAGGAGAAAATAAACAACAACCGACAAACCTCGAGCTAAAAGGTCAGCAATATTCCGCCCTAAGAACATACTTATATTTATGTATGTATATATCTACAGAAAGAAGCTGGGGGTCAGATGGAGGACTCTGCTCAAGTGCACAAATCAGACAGTTTTTTCTGGTCTACATGTATTGACTGGAACTGAGTATCAAAGTTTAATACACTTTACAAAATGATCCCTTTCTTCCAGCTTCCCTACCCACCGCTTTTCAAATTAAACCACAACATAGTGAAGTGGGGGGGGGGTGCTGGAAAGCCTCAGTAAGAACAAAATTGCAAGCTCCCACACACTGAGCTTCCTTCAAACCAGGAAAAGAGAGAGAGAGAGAGAAAAAAAACACCACCACCTCCAAAACAAAATTGTTACTACTTCCAAATCAGCACACCCTGTAAAGTTTCCTTCCTTCTTTCTTTCTCTTCTTTTTCTTAATTTGGCTTCTAAGGACAAAGGATCCCAAGAGCAGTACAGATTGTATCTACACAATCCGAAATGTCAAAATGTCGATGTGTTTTTATGTACATAACTCCAGTGGAAAAGGCTCCCTTGACCTGTGGTCATGCTCTCACAGAATGAACGTAAAGGGGGGAGGGGAAAGGCAGGCCAACGGCAAGTTATCATATATACACTAAAAACAGACCCTTCAGCGCTCTAAGCTATATCACTGAATTTGAAATCCTCTCAACAACCAAGCTAGATGAGAACCACAGAATATTTTTAAAAATCACACCTACTTAAGGAAAAACTCACTGCAAACAACTGCCCTCTATTTACAACGCTGTGATTAGCTTGCTAGAACTGTCTTTTGCTTAACTGTCAGAAATGTACAAAACAGTATTTTTTTCTGGTCATAAAATAGATACTGATCTCAAGATTTCTAATACTTTCCACAATACCTTCCCTAAGCAGGCACTTACGTGTGACAAATATAAGGGCCTTTTTTTTTTTTCCTGGAAAATCCATTTTTAATTAAAAGGAGGATTAGGTGAATAGGGGTGGTTTACTATATCAGTATGGCACTTCCTAAACCATAGATAAACCATTAACTTTAGCTTCTCCCCTCCCCACCCCACGCACCCAAATTAAACAGGCAAATATACTAGTCCACCTTTGAACAAACTGACTCAGGGGAGTAAACAAATGGACCCCTGGCCCGGCTCAGCGAGAGCTCACAGGGGCTCTTCACGATGGAAAGACAGTGAGTGGGGACAGCCAAACAGATTTCAGATATCAAATAATATTTTAATTTCTGAATACTTTCAATTTTCCTTGGAATATAACACACAAAGACTCGACCAAACAATTCAGTTATTATAACTTTTACAGTATACAGAAATGTTGCACTTAAAAAAAAAACCTTCAGTTTTTTTTAAAACACAAACTGTAAACTCTAAGATACTGAATCAATCACGTTACCTATAAGTGCCAACAGTGTTATTTTGTCATGCTGATTTCAATGGTATTTTTTTTAAAAAGGGAAAATATCAACAATTATAATACAAAGGGTTTGCAAATATACAAACAGATAGAGGATTTTCATAACAATTCAGGAACTAAGCGGGACCCAATTCAAATTACAAAAGTTCACTTTTTATTCAAAACCTCAGCATGTGTCTTGGACACATTCCTTGGCTGCCAATAGATTCCACAGTTCATTCTCTTTCTTAAAATATTTTTAAAAAGCTAGGTTTGTTATGGTGTCTTTTGGGGGGGGGGGGCGGGGTAGGGGAAGTTAAGTGTTGTATGTGGTTCTTCCAGTTCTCAAATTAAGAGTGCTCAACTTCACCTAAAATTTTTGGTCACCACTTGTAAGTGCGTTTCCATCATCTTTGAGTTGTCTTTTAAAGTTTTATGTCTTCCTATGATATTTTCATGGACTCAGTTTTAATTCTTGCAGAACATATATTTTAAGGATACACAGTTTTTAAGAAGCCAAGATTATATCAAAACTTATTATAGAACCACAGAATAAACTGGTTTGGAACCAGAAAAGTACAAAAAAGAACAGCTAGAGGTACATAGACACAGGACAATTAATAATTTGGAAAAAAAAAAAAGACTTACTTTCTCCATTCTGCTAATTTTCTCCCAATCTCCTTAAATGCACTTTTAGCAATATTTTTCAAAAATTTACCAAAAAAAGAAAAAGACTAATTTCCTTTTTATACAAAAATGATAAGTAGCAAGTTGTTCTGACCGACACAGGAGTTTTTTTTTTAATGCATTCTGTAAAAGTTCATTTGACAGTCTTTTTTTTTTTTGAAATTCACAGTCCATTAAATTCTTCCCCTCTCTTCTTTTAGCAAACTTGTAACATCCTTTTATATCCTTTCTTAACAGAAGGAATTTAAGCAAACAAACCAGTCTTTTGCCTTTGCTTTCTCTCTGTTTCACTCCCCCTTATTTTGATTTATTATTTATTGAATTGCCATATACGGCCAGTTAAAACTGCTGCCGGACAGTAACATATCCCGGATGAGGGTTTCGATGGGGGTTTTACCTACCAAACGGACGAAAAACAATTGCTCTATGACTGAGGAGGAGACCGTGCGGAGGGAAGGGAGGCGAAGTAAAAGCTTTCCGAA
This sequence comes from Canis lupus familiaris, assembly GCF_011100685.1. NCBI lineage: Eukaryota > Metazoa > Chordata > Mammalia > Carnivora > Canidae > Canis > Canis lupus. Next base: position 44,627,183 of record NC_049224.1, read on the forward strand.
TCGTGTTGGTTGGTTGGGGTACTGGCTCCTAACGTATTCTTCCAAAGCACACTGGGACTTTTCCTGCAAGCTTTCCACATGGGCTACATCAGAGAGACCACAGGCATCTGGAAGAAAGTTTAAAAAAAAAAAAAAAAAAAAAAAAAGAAGAGGAAGAAGAAGAAGGAGGAGAAGAAGAAGAATTCAGTCATCAGATTAAGAGGTTTGAAATGGGTCACATGAGGTGTGTGTACAGTGCTCTGTCAAACTGCCCCAACCGGAGTGGGAGCAAATGCCTCTGTACTGAAAACTTGGGCGGAGGGGGGGTGCTGGGGGGGGGGTGGGGAGGAGGAGGAGAGCACGAGATGATCCTGGGCTATTTGCTTTAAAGTCAAACACAGCTCAGTGCACTGCAAGGCTTTCACTGTCCCAGTCCTCAGGCGTGGTCATCACTGGGAGGCCCAAGCAAAGTGCATTGGGTGAATCTGGCTCAAGTCAGTAAACAGACAAACAGATGAAACCCAAACTGCCAGTCCTCCTCCCCCTCCTCCTCTGTAAATAATAGTTTGGCTTATAATTATATAGTGGGGGGGGGGGGGAGGGAGGGCAAAAACCTGGCCCAGCCTCTAGTAATGGCGTCCACGACCCAGCCTCAGATTCTCCCCAAAGAGGGCGACTCATTTTTCTCCAGTCTTTGAAACTGATTTAAGTGGCCCTTTAAAACTGATCTTGTCAGTATAGGCTATTGAAGGGCAGCCATGCAAACTGTGATCTCTCTGTTCATTTGAGCTGTTTCTTTTCCCCTTTTTCTTCTCTCTCCCTTTCTCTTCTACCCCCCTTTATTTATTTATTTTTTTAAAAACCCAGGTCCCTCCAAGAAGAAACCCCTCCCTGTTATCTTCAGGAAAACACTTTTTCTCTTTTGGGTATGTGAAAATACAAAAAAGAAGTGCCTTTGAAATGAGAGGTTTCTCAGTGAAGGCGGTGCAGGTTGTGACCTGACCTTTTTGGGCTCCCCAGACAGGACTGGGGCTAACACATGCAGACTGTGAATCCTTAAAACAGATATTTGAAAACAGCCGCCACTACTTCCACCCCCAAGAACCAGAGCACACATGCAATTTCCTCATGTGTGTATCTAGGACTCCTCATGTAAAGAATGCATAGGTGTCTGTGGTCAGGAATTAAAAGATCTGTTTGCATAGGACTCCCTCCCTCTGCGCTGGTACACTGTGTGTCTCCCTACGAATCAGATAAGAGGGACCTTTATCTCTTTGTGAGGCGATTTGCATTCTCCACACAGGCCTCTACATTTTGCAAATAGTAATAAATTAAACTGTGACGACAGTATCAGGCATTTCTTTCCTTGAAAGACCAAGGGTAAGACTAAGAGCTAACAATGATATGGAGAAATTAACAACACCCTCACCTTCTGGGATCATGGGCTGGGTTGTAGTAGGATTGTGGGATGAGGGGTGAGGGTGGCTATGGGGTAGGGGAATATCCTGTCTGTACATTTGCATCAGGCAAATGTTCTAGTTATGACAGTTCCCCTGAGAAAAATACTCCAGATCCAAGCCTCTCTCCATACAGCTTTTCCTTGCCAGACACTGCCCTTTAATTGATTACCTAAGGACTTTCAAAGGCAGAATTTGGGGTGGCTCTGTGTGTGTGTGTGTGGGGGGGGGGGAGATGGTTTATGTGTGAAAAGCAGCAATGCATAACAGACAGTGGGTTAAGGACTCAGAACCTGCAATCGATTGAGCTAATGACTTGGGTCCCCAGATTTCCTTCACACAATAAGGAAGAGACTGTAGATCTTTTTGTCCGCCACAAGAACTACACAGCTCTCCCAGTGTCCTGATTACAAGCTGTTTTAAAAACTGCAGTTTCTAGGTTCCAAGCCCTGCCAACATCCGACTGATTGTGATTCTGGATTGGGAACCCCTCTTCCCTCTCAGCCATGACAAAGGGATCAGCTGACAACTCAGACCAAGAATGTGGAGGGGGTGATTTCCACCCACCTGGGATAGGCTGAACTCAGCCTGGAGGCAGCCAGAAGGCTCAGGTGTGGCCCAAAGTGGGAAGTCAGACACCTTCAAAAATCATTTGGCCTCAAGAGTTAATTAATATTAGATCTATTACTCACACAGGTTAAACTACATACAAACTAATTAGGTTTCATAATGCAGTCAATGATGGTTTTATATCTCTGGCAACATTCGTATCCAGCCCAAGTTGGCATACACTTTGGGTTGTTTGAAAATTGCCTTAAGTGTTTGCCTGGGCAGAAGCAGCAAGAGGCCAGAGTCTTCAACCCCTTGCAGACAGTCTGGCTAGCTAGGATGGCCTCTTTCTTCCCCTTGCCCCTTCCTGACTGCTCTTCCTGCTCTCCTGGCAGTTTGTATTGTTTTAATAAGAATATGATTTTGAAAATTGCTGCCCTCAGGTTGGATTTGCCTGGAGCTCCAACTCCTACTGAGTTAGCAGACAAACTTTTCCCCTGCAGGGGCAAACTTTCCCCTGCAGAGATGATGCCAGGATGGTTCCAGTGCCCAGAGGCATCTCCTAGAGGCTCAGCCAGGGTGACAGGGAGAGAGAGAGAGAGAGAGAGAGAGCAAGCCATGGGGTAGAGGAGATTGCACAGGCTCTGCTGGCCCAGAAGGCCTGGGCTAAGGGAGGGAGCAGGAACATGCATGCATCCCAGTCTGGCAGGCCCGAGAGGCTTCCCCATGGCCAATTTTGAGAGCCTGTGTGTCTGAAGCAGCCTTTCTGAAGTCCAGCCTTCCTCTCTTATCCCCAGGACAGGCGTGGTGAGGCCCAGCACCTATACACAAAGTTCCCACTCCAAGTTGCACTCAACAGTGCAGCCTTTCAAGGGGGAGGCTGGCCTCACTCTGGGGACTGCCAAGTTCTCTGGGCCCTAACCCTGAGCTAGGAGTCCTTGGGCATGACAGGACAGGGCTCCTTCCTACCTGAGGTGAACAGGACTATGGCCTTGAGACAGCTGTACTCGGCGGAGTCGACGTGCAGCGCTTTGAGCTTCTCCACTTGCTCTTGGAAGATCCGTATGTGGTCCATAAAGGCGACCACTCGGTCGGCGGACATGGGTGAGGCGTGTAGGCCTGCGGCGGCCAGGAGCGGGGCGACGTGGAGGGGCATGGAGCACTGTGCTGCATTCAGCACAAACAGCTCGCTCCAGGTGAGGCGAAGCAGGGCCACCTGGTCGGTGATCTGCAGGTCAGGGAAGAAGGGGATGTTCCGGGCCCACTCGACGGCGCTGAAGAGCATCCGCGCGGCCAGTTCGCAAATGTTCTCGATGCCCATGATGTTGTTGGGCTGCATACACTGGCTGCCGAAGCGCGACGTGGGATAGGGCTCGGCGCGCAGCAGCAGAGAAATATATCCGGACAGGTACGAGTGGCAGTTGAGAGGGTCCCCGTTGGTCAGCGCAAACTGCCCGTGGGTTGGCTGGGTGGGCGGCATCCTGCCCCTCTGCACCGCTGCGGGGAGGAAAGGAGACACCCCGCAGTTAACAACCAGCCTCGCTTTCCGGCTCCCCTGGCGGGGTCTGCCCCAGCCCGACCCCCCACCTGACCCGGGCCCCGTGGCGCTCCCGAACCGGCAGGCCTGCCCCTCTCTCAGCAGCGCGCCAGGGCCACAGACCTGGAAGTCGCCGGGAGCCCGGCAGCACTCCTCTCAAGCCGCCACCCAGGCAAGCCCTGGCGGCCAGAGCGGCACACTTGGCCTCCGAGGCCCGCTCGGGGCTGGGCCGCCGCGGACCCCGAACTGACCACTCTGCCTCGGGGTCCCGGGCCCTGCGCGCGGGATGGAGCGTTCTGGGGGGCATCTTTCTTCTTTACAGCTAAACAGCTGATATTTCTTATTGATTGGAGGAGAGGGAGCGGGAGGGGCGAGTCTGGGGGGAGGGTGAGACGCTTTTGCGAAAAGACACCAGGGTTCACCCCAGACGGCCTGCGGCACCCCGGAACGACTCCCACTCGAGCCCCGCAGCCCCGGTCCCAACCCGGCGGGGGACCCCCCCCCGCCCCCACCACGGTGGGAGACCAGCGGAAAGCCGAGGTCTGGCGGCAGCCTAATCAGTGCGCTCGAAGAAAGAGAGACGGAGGGAGAGGGCGGAGAGAGAGGCCGGCCGAGGAGAGAGGAAGCCGGGGAGCAGGCGGGGAGCGGGCGGCCGGCGCCGGCGCAGCCAGGGTAGGGCCCGAGAGGGCCGGGGAAGGCTGGTGAGGCTCGGGCTCGGGCTGTTATCTGACGCTGGACCGGGAGAGTCGCTCTCGCAGAAACACAAAGAAAGCCCGGCGTTCGCTCGCCCTAGCCCGGAGCCCGCGCCCGGCGCCGAGCGCGCCATTGGCCGAGCACGGCTCGCGGCGCTCGGCGAATTTTATATCACAAAGACCCAACTCGCGCAGAGCGAAAGCAGCCGCCGAGGGCCCCTCGCCCACCCTTCCCTGCTCCCTATCGCGCTCTCCTCCTTTCAAAAGTGAAAGGAAAAAAGAAAACAGAGGTATTTTTTTTTTTTTAAAGCAGAATGTTAATCCATGGAGGGTCACATGAGCGCTGCCCGAGCAGCAGCGTTAATACGGCGAAGTGCATAAAATTGCCATTTGTAATTTGAACCTCCTGTACAAAAGTACAATCTCAGGTTGTTTTTTTTTTTTTTTTTTTTGAGAGGGTGGGGGCTGGGGAGAGGGGTGGGGAGGAGGGACATATGTTGAACATGCAGGAAAAACAAGGGGGAGAGAGAGAGAGAAATCGAGAGGAAAGGCAGAGAAGTAAACCAGGCTTTAAAACAACAGACAACACCCCATCCCCTCGCAGAAAGGCGAACTCGAATGAACTCGCAATCAATGCAAAGAAAATGAAACAGCCCGAAGAGAAAGTAGAGGAGGAAATCAGTCGGCCAAAGCATGCGGAATTGGGGGTCTGGGTTCCAGTGCAGAACTTGCTTCTAGTATAAAACCCCTTTCAGCTGCAATACGAAGAGAAGAGCTTGGGGCTTCTGCGTCCTTACCCAGAGCAGGCTAGCCAAACGTACCCAGGGCCCCGGGACCCCAGGCGGGGAGGGGGGTGTAGAAATGAGAGGCCGATACCTTCCCGTCTCATGCCCACTTTGAGGCACTTTTTGAGGCGGCAGTACTGGCACTGGTTGCGGTGGTGCTGGTCGATGGGACAGTTCCGGTTGGCGCGGCACGTGTAGCTCAGGTTCCTCCGCACGCTGCGCTTGAAGAAGCTCTTGCAGCCCTCGCACGTGAACTGGCCGTAGTGCTTGCCGCTCGACTTGTCCCCGCACACCACGCACTCGATGTGCTGCTGCTGCTGCTGCTTGTCGCCGCCCGGGCCGCCAGGGCCGCCCTGGCCACCGGCCGCCGTCTGGGCCGGCGTGCTGGCCGGGCCCCCTTGGCCCGGCGTCTGTGGCGTGTGCGGGGCGCCAGGCGGCGGGCCGGGCACAGGCGGAGCCTGCGAGGCCTGGCTGCCCTGCGAGCCGGGCACCTCGTCCTGGGGGTCTCGCCACGTGCTGACTACCATTGCCATATCTATGGGGGCCGCGTCCGGACTTCCTGCTCCCCTGGCTTCGGGCGGCGGCGGCTCCCGGGTCTCGGGCTCCGGCGCGCCGCCTTTTGTGTGTGCGAGGGTGCGAGAGGGCGCGGGAGGGCGCCCCGGGTGGCTCGGGGGCTGGTTGGTTGAGGTTGATTAGTTTTTCCTTTTTTGTTTCTGCTTTTGCAAAGTTTTGTCGATTGCTTGTCTGGCCCGGTGTGTTTGTTTTGTTTGTTTCCCTCGGCTCAGCTTTGTTGGTTTCGGGGGGCTTTCCGCCCGGAGGGGAGGGGAAGGGGCCAGGGGAGAGAGAGTGGGAGCAAAACGTGGAGAGAGAGGGAGGGGAGGGAGAGCTGCAAGTCGATTGTCTGGCTTCAAGACAGAAGTAGGAGGCAAAAAAAAAAAAAAAAAAAAAAAAAAATCTCTCCAAAGATCTCGCTCGCTCTCACTCTCTCCCTCCCTCTCTCGTTCACTCTCTCGCTCTCAGAGCTGGTGTGCCGAGGAGTTGGAGTAGGAGGAGGAAGAGGAGGAGGAGGAAGAGGAGGAGGAGGAGGAGGAGGAGGAGGAGGAGGAGGAGGAGGAGGAGGAGGAGGAGGAGGAGGAGGAGGAGAGGCGACTGTCCGGGGGCCAAGTCCAGGGCAGCCCACAGTCAGCCATTCAGGAAAGCCATCGAAATCAGGAGGACTGGGAGAGCGGAGGCGCCGGTCGCGGGCGCGCCCAGAGAGCCGGGCAGGCCGGGGCGGAGGCCGGCGGCCCGCGGAGTGGCCGGAGCGCTGCCCGGGTCCGGGGGAATCAGCATGAAAGTGGTCCGCGTCGGGCGCTGCGCGGCGTCGTCCTGGCGCTGGGCCGCCGCCGCCGCCTGCCACGGGCGCCCGGCGCGCGCCTCGCTCGCTCTGGCCGCCGCCGCCCGCTTTCGCCGGATGGAGGCCGCTCGCCGCTCCCTGCGGGCCGCCCGGGCCGCCGCCGCCGCCGGAGCCGCCGCCGCCGCCGCCGAAGCCGCCGGGTCGGGCCCGGAGCCGCCGCGTCTAGCGCCGCCGCCGCCGCTGAAGCCGCTGCTGCCGCTGCTGCCGCCGCCGGAGCCGCTGCTGCTGCTGCTGCCGCCGCCGCCTCACACACATAGGGAAAGAGTCAACTCGCCGGCGGCGGGGGAGAAATGATAAAAGAGAGAGAGGAGGGCAGATCACCACCTAGAAGCACATCCTTCGTGCGCAGAGGGGGGAGAAAAAGACGGAGAGAAAGAATGAAAGAAGGGAAAAAAGGCAGCACGGCACCCGGAGAAAGGAGGCAACTCGGGGAGAGGAGGAGGAGGAGAAGAAAACACACACGCGCGCACGCACACACACACCGCGGAGAGAAAAGAACAGAGAATCAAAGTGATCAAATATGCTAAAAAGGGGGGCGCGGGAGGGAATGCGATTTATAGGCGCCGGGGCTGGCAGAAGTGGCTTCTCCGCGATCAGCTCACTGAGCTCTCTATATAGTGAACTTTGACACGACTGCTGCAACTTAGCGCACGTTGCCATGGAGACGGCGCGCCTTATAAGGCAGCAGCCGGGGTTGGCCTGGCCAGGCGCGCGCGCGCCGCCCCCTCGTCGTCATTGGCCGGAGCGCGGCGGCCCCGCCATGGCGGCCGCGGGCTCAGCCCGGTCCTAGCGCGAGCGGCGTCGCGGCCGCCGCGCGGGGCGCGCGGGGGGCCCCGGGGGGCGGGGAGGGGGCGGCCGCGCCGCCGCCGCCGCCGCCGCCGCCGCCGCCGCCGCCGCCGCCGCCGCGCGGGGGATGGGCCCGGGCCGGCCCCGGGCGCGCGGCCCCCGAGCTCTCCAGGAGGCACCCCGCGCCGGAGGTTTCCGCCCCGGCGGGGAGAGGAGCGCGGCGCGCACACACAACGCCTCTTAAAGGCTCCGCCAGAGGCTTCGGATGGAATCGAGGGCTTCGCCTCCCGCAACTTGGCGCTGCCGTGAAATCCGTCGCTCGCGCACCACCCGGGACTCCCGGCGCATCTCTGTGCCCACCATGCCAGAGAGAGAGAAAAGTTCCCCGGTTTCTTTGAAGAGGGGTGGGGGTGGGGGGGTGGGGGAGGAAGGTGCCGCGAACCGAGCCTGGAGGCATTTTCCAAACGAAAAGATTTGGCCAAATCCGGGTGATGGTAGACCCTGCTCTTAATCAACTCTGATCACTTGCTTGGTTTTGTGGCTTTTTTCTTTTTATTTATTTATTTTTTCCTTTTTCGAAGAAGAAGAAGAAGAAAAAAAAGAAACAAAAGCCGTTTAGCCTCTGTCTTTTCCTTGTAGGGTTAACATTTCACAGGTATGTGGCCTGACATTTTAATTGCTCACATAAAGCGTCTCGGATGCTGAGAAGCACAAGTAGACTTCATCTCATTGTCATGACGCAATTAAAATCAATTTTCCTCAACTTTATTCCCTCTCATTAGTTATAGCTAACTCTCAAGCCACGGTCCTGCCACATACCCAAGGGTGGAGAGAGGTGAATAGACCGTCCTGCCCGCTGATGGACAAGCGGAGGCAGCCTCCCAGCCTCCCCTGTGCATATACCCTCTGTACACACATGTAAGCGCACATGTATCAGATGCACATTTGTCAATGTACACAGACAAAGGCTTCAGCGACCGTGCTTCTAGGTCATGGAACAGTTGAGTACCAACTTCATTGTTCCTCAAGTTCCTTTTAAGCATCCATAAAGTCATTAAAACACAACCCGAGATTCTGCTCCAAATTGGGAATAATACCAAGTACAACTCAGGAGAACCACACACAAGCCACAGTCTATCTCAGGAGATTCAGTAAGAACAACTTCATAGCCTGTGCCATTCCGTTCAATGTGCTAAAATCATCAACAGGGGATGTGTCTCCGAATTCCAGGGCGTTTGGTCTTAAACATCAAACATCTAGAATTGACCCCACAGAATGCACTGTATTTCAACGCAGTAACCTTTCGGTTTAATCAAAGGGAAGTTAGTGAATTGTAATTATTCAACATATATGGAATAACATTTTGACACCCTCATACACATTTTTTGCAGCAAGAAAAACTGTAAACTGGCGAGCCAGCCAGGTTTATGAACAATTAGAATATTTTACACAAAACACGCGGAGCTTTAGGAAACATGAACACATATAAAGAGTAAATTAATGACCACAGGAAAGCCTCCTTGATAGTTCAAAAAAAATCGACGAGATGAGAGATTTTTTTTTTAAAAGCATGAACCAGACATGTAATTGACCTGTGCTGGTGTGCACTTTGCATTCAGTATCCTTTACACACAGGCAGAATATAAGGTAAGTACTAAGTGAAGATGTAGGCAGACAGGGGCCAGTTTTTAGGGAAGGAGAAACCCCCCTTCATTCATTCCTGGAACCTTCCTAGCCCTCACCCTTTCTCCGATAAGATAAAATCACGTATTTCACTAAAGCTGCAGGTGCTGGGATTATTTGAAAGTTGTAAAAAAAATAAAAAATCCAACTATAGTGGACCCTGAACTATCAGAAAGCTGGTGTGTAATGAGATTGCCACAGAGAGAAGGCAGGCTGAGAATTTCAGGTTGATTAGAGACACAATATAACTTTCTCTTAAGGAGGACAGAAGGATGGAAAAGAAATCATTTCTGAGAAGGGTTTTTTGTTGTTGTTGTTTTCTTCCCTTTCAACCCCTATGATTCAAGGGATTGCCTAATGCTACAAATGTCAGTAGATTAGGGGCAAACTCAGCAGAGATGTGGCGGGGCTGTGTTGAAATAGGAAATCTAATGGGCATACCCATCTCAATTTAATAGAAGATGGGAATAATTGATTGTAGGGAAATCTTAATCTCGCCTCTTGAGTGCAGACACTTCTATATAGCAAGATCACCTTTTCCAGACATGCAGTGGGAAATTTTTGACGAGGAAGAGCTTCCAAAGAGATTTTTGGTATTTGAAGTGCGGTCTGATGGCCTCTGGTTTAAAATGAAGAATTTCCCAATCTCTTACAGAACTGAAGCCTGCTAAAGCACACAACCACAGGGCTGCCATGAAGTCCGAGGTGTTTCAGTCTGTATTTTAGGATTCATTCAGTTATGGGGCTGCTATTAAAAATCCAATAAATAAATAAATAAATAGCCATATCAATTGTAGTTAATTTGACTGCACATAAGAAGAGGAAGGACTGCAGACTCAAGGGGGAAAAAAAAAAAACAGGGGAAAATATTTTAAAATGTCTTCTTCAGAGATGCTCATTTCCCTTGAATAAACAGCTCTAAGACTAAAAGATAAATATCAATATGTCGTTACTGTTCAAAAAAAAAAATCCAGCCCAGTCTTTTATTGTAGATGTAAATTTATTTTAATGAGAGGAATGGCAAGCTTTAATTTGGCCGCAGAAAGTTGGAAAAACATTTGTTTTACTCTGGTGGAAAAAAAAAAAAAAAAGGAAAGTAAACCCACCCAGGAATATGATTTTCTTGCAGAAAGTGGCCTGATGGCTGTAATTCTCCACAAATTAAATCACAATATGAATACAGACCCCAGCAAATGCCGAGTTTAACTCTGAACTCAGTAGAAACCAGTTCTGTCCACCAGGATTCATTGAATTCCTCCTTTCCCTCAATCTAGTCCGTGTGTGTTTTTCTCTTCCACCACACTGGAGCTCCATGAATAGGGAAAGGGGCTTCCATTGTGTCCCTCTGAACTTCCAAGTCAATGCAATTTTTAACCACTGGCTTGTGGTACTTTGAAAATCACCAGGGGCTGTCAGAGTTGGGTCCTCTGAAAAATTTACAGTGCTAAATCAGAGCATATGCTGGGAGGGAAAAAATTGCCTAAGATTGGAGCAAGTACAGTATCTGTCTGCCCCCTAGTGTAAGAGTCCTCGCTGCCTAAAATTCAACTTTAAAAGAAAAGGAGCTCTTAAAGGGAAACGACTTTGAGCTCACGTAGGCATAGGAGAATGAAACTTCTGTACATTTTAATCTGAATAATTCTTCAGGATTTAAAATTAATTGGCTCTAGCTTGGTTGGACCGGACTCGGATCTCGCCACCTCTGCGTTTCCCGAGTCACTGGCGGAGAGGTGATGATTTTTTTTTTTTTTTTTCCCTCTCTCTCTCTCTCCCTGAACTGGGTTTATGTGCGTCCCCCTCACCCCCTCCTCTCTTTTTCTTTCTCTGTCTCTGTCGTCTCTCTCGCTGGCTTTTTAAAAATGAGGAACCGTTCCTTGAACGTTCTGGACAGAGCACAGAATTGCTTCTTAAGTCAGCCCGACGCGGTTGCAATAGACAGCAAAAAGGTAAACGTTTGCCTGAAATCCGCACGCCAGCTCCACCACCCCGCCCGATGGTGAGTACCCTTCGCGTTGCGATTCTCCTCCTAGCTTTAGCCGAGCGCTCGCCTCCCCGAGCCGCGGCCGAGGGCGCCGGGCACAGCTTTCCTCCCTCCCTGCCTCACTGCCTGTCACTTGCACAAGGTTGCAAAATGAAGCGCAGAGGCAAATCAAACAGTAAATTCTGATACTTCGCGCAAGCCTCGCAGCTCCTTTGCTAGAAAACCGAGTCGTCTGTGGCTTGGAAAAAAACACGCTTCTAGGACTGGCTTTTAGTTTGCTCTATCGAAGGAAATGAGTTTGAGGAGACAGGACGAGTAGATGGGGAGGCACCGCAGTCTTTACGCTTCGGTTTAATCATATTTTGGCAGCTTTGCAATTGTATTTTCCCCCCCTTCCCCCCTCCACCACCTCTCCTATCACACACATGTAATAAAATATGGCAATGCATTGAATTGACTGTCCCCCCCACAAACCCCTGAAACCACAGACCTAGGCATTTCATACACGTTAGCAAACCGATTTTTTGAAAAGCCCCAAGTCATCCCCAGCCCCACACAGCACAAGGAGAAAAGTGAGAAAGGAGAGAGAGAGAAAGAAAAAAAATACTGTAAGTAAACATACCAAAACCATATTTGCCTTGTTCAAGGTCCCAAACCGCTTGCATCTTCCTTCTAAACTGGAATAACTCTCCTTTAGTTTGGCGGGTGAAATAAACGCTTTGTTGGCCCCCTGAAAAGATGTGTCTTTGATAATTAAAGAGAATCTCCTCCTCGGTGTTTATCTAAGCGATTGTGCAAACTGATAAAAAGTAGGCACTAGCCTGCAGGGAAAAAGAGGGAAGGTGTAGGGAGAGATCTTCCACCTCAAGGAAGTGCTTCCCCATGTATTAGGCGTTCTCAGCCCTGGAAAACCCTGCACACTAACTTTAGAGAGACGAGGTTTCAGGGAGCTTTGTACATAGCTGCTGAGGAATGCAAGCCTCGCCTTTAAGAAAAAAAACCCCAAACCGTAGGTAGGAGATGTCTGGAGTGATCCTTGTCTCTCATCTCATTCCTTAGAAGGAAGAGTGCGTTGTTACACCTTGTTTGGGGCTGGAAAGACGAGACTTTAAAAACACCCGTCCAATTGAAAAAAATCTCCCAACTTAATGAGTTTAGTCGGAGGCTGGAGCAAACGGCTCAGCCTCAGCAGAAAACCGCCAACAACTATGGGCGATATTGCAAAGCAAGACGACCCGAGGCACAGCCAAATTCCACTGTTTGGGGTCGAGAGGGATGGAGGCTAATCCTAAAGCAAGTTGGAAAAAAACAGAGGTGGGAGAGGAGGGGGAAAAAGCAGCAGCCTAGCAGACTGGCAGACAGGCTCCCCTCACCCTGGATCAAAGATAGAACTTGAAACAGGAAGGCAACATTTTTCTTAGGAATCCGTTGGAATCCTCATTTTTCTACTTTTAACTCGTGTCCCCCCAAGTGATTTTTTTCCCCTTTCCCCTGCAGATCTGTGTCCCCCCTTTCCAGTCCCCATTCTAGAACTTTCCTGAGGAGGAAACCTATTTCTTTTGGGGGGAGGGGTTCCCAATTTCAAGTCTTCAATAATGAATGCTTAATTAACCCCCTCCCTTCACCCACCCTCCCACATGAAAAAAGGAAGCAGGAATACAGTAACTAGAGAAAATTGAGAATAAACTATGTTGCCTCTTGCAGTTTTAATACAGTTTTAACTAATGGATTTTTTTGTTTTGTTTTAAGAGAAGAATAATGGGGAAACACGGATCTTTTATTTTAGGAAACTGTTATGGTAAGATGTATGTCAGACTTGACAAATGGAACTAACGCTCTTCGGCTGCTTCTTGTCCTTGTCTTAAACAGGAATTAAGTTAAACACAGTGCTGAATGTTAATTACATGTTTACTGGCTAATGAAAATTACAAATGGTTTTGCCACCTCAAACAATGATGAAAACTCTGAAGACACTGTAATTATATACTTTGAGGGAAATAACTCAGAATATTGATCATAAGAAGTGTAAATCTTTTTTTAACTATTCATTAATACCATAAATATGGGCTACAGAAGTTTTTCCTTGTGGTTTGTCTCATCATTTATATCGAGTGGATGGATGGTGAGGCTTCTCTGGGGAGGTGGTGAACTCATTCTCTTGTAGAAGGAGGCCACTTGTGTAACTCAGGGGTGCCCCCCTCCCTTCCGCCCCCGCCCCCTTTAACCCCAGCAGAAGGTCGGGGGATAGTTCAACAGGGGGGCCGGGCTCAGGGCAGGTGAAGGTGATCGCTCCCCAGCCTCTCCCCTCCCCTGCCCTCCTCTCTCCTCTTCTCCCTTCCCTGCCAGGTCTGATCAATGTCCGCCTTCCCCAGCCTGGGCGCCTGTCAGATAACCTGGCACTCGGGTTCCTTATGGAGGACAACTCACCGCAACCCAGCCACGCTGCCCTGACAACTTAAGTTCCTTCCTTCTGAGGTGGCTAGGGCAGTCCTTTGCAGGCGAAGACGACAGCGAAGGGAAAAAACCCATCGAGGTGGAGGGGGTTATTGGGTAAGGTGGCCGGGTGGGGGAACCAGAACTAGTTTCCCTGGGTTGGGAGTAGAGAAGTGTTTTTTGTTGTTGTTGTTGTTGTTGTTTTGTTTTAACTTTGGCCTGAGTTGTAACTCTGCATTCTGTAGCGTGGTAGCCACTCCGATCTTGGGGGTCAAAGGTGAGGGCTGCACTAACCCTAAAAGGCTTGTCTGGCCAGGCCAGAAGGCCCAGCGTGCAGAGAGGTGGGGGTGTTGTCAGCCAGGCTGCCCGAGGCTTCGGAGGGGGTGTCTATGAAACCCAGACGCGAGGGGCACAGCACCGAGAGCTGGGTTTTAAGTGCAATATTGAGGATTTTTAAAAAGTGCCCTAGGCTTGTGGGATTGGACTCCTCTTTTTCCCTGAGAATTCCCAAGGCGCTGGTCTTTGTCTTACAAGGAATGGAGTTTCTGAATGGTGTGAAAGGGACAGAGAGGGTCGCTTCAAATCGATTTTACTTGTCCTTTCTGTCTTTTCGGATCAACGCCCTTCAATGGGCACAGAGGTGCTCTTTCAACCAAAAACTTGTGCTACATTTTCTGCCTGTATTGGTGCTAAATACAATAAGCACTGGGCAGATTTTTTTTTCTTTGCTCTCCAAAGCAAGAAAGCACCCTAATTAAATTGTTTTATATGGACAGTCAAGACGGACCAATTAAGTATGCATTAGTATAAAGATATAGTCTGCAGATAAGGCAGTTTAGAAAATCAGGAATAGGACAAAGGAGAGGGCGCTAGCCTCGGGGAGGGGTGCGTGGACCCAACAAGGTCGCTCACCTTCCTCCCCGGGCCCAGACGCCCTGGCCCCAGGTGAGAGGGGAGCAGGCCCGCTAACAGGTGGGCAACGGCGTTGGCGTCGCTCAGGCCCCAGCCCCCGGGCCGAAGAGCGGTGGAACCCAAGGGGTTAGCAGCCCTCCCATCTCCCCGCTCGCTCGCTCGGACAATGTAGTCGTCCGAGGTGGCGGGTCCCGCAGGAGAGGCGAGAGCGTGGCGCGTTCCGGGTCGGGCCCACCTCCTGGTGTGCAGGTCCAGGGCGCGGTCTTGCAGTGACGGTGTGCGCCCAGGGAAGACCGGGAGGGCCCGGGGGACGAGGACACCGCCACTGCGGCGGCCGCAGCCCCCTGCCACCCAGGATCAGGGTAGGAGGCCCCCTTCCAACACATCCAAGCTCAACGCCTTTTCGCTTCAAAGGAAACGGGAGCTTCTCTGCGAGGAAAGTAAAGTTCCCACCCGACGCCGTCCAGCCCGAGGGGCGTCGAGGACCAGCCCCAGAAATGGGGGAATGACCGAGGGTCGGAGAAAAGGTAGCGAGAGTGGCTCCTCGATGGGCGAATGGAGCTGCGGGCCTCCCCATCCTCTCTCCGCCCTCTGAGGTGTGGGCGGGCCGAGCGCACCTCGCCCCGAAGGCGACGACCCCCGGAGCAGGGGCCTGGGCCTCCCCGCGTCGCGGCGCAGGGCTGTGATAGGTGGTCCCCGGGCCGCGGGGGCGCGAGCGCAGCGCGCTGCGGCGGGAAGGGCGCGCGGGGCTCACAGGGCGCCCTGGGTCGGGGGCGGAGGGGGGTGGGAAAGAGCGGAGGCGAGAATTAGAGCCTGGGGAGGTGGCTGAATGTCAAAAGTAAAAAGGTTGAAAAGCCAATTTTCCCAGCGCGCTTTCGCCCCCTTTTGCTGGTTGCCGAGGCCGTAAATCAGCGGCCGGCGGCGAGGGCGGGAGGAGCCCCCTCGGCGGGCTCTGCGCGGCCCCGCCCGGACCGTGCGCACCTCCCGGTGGTCCCCGAATCGATCCGAAGCCTAGCTGAGGATGTCACCGCACTAAATATTTACTGATCACACACAAGTAGCCGGGGCTCGAACGATTTTCCTCTGTGAGGAGAGCGCAGAGAGAAGGGTAAATCATTTTATTAGTGTGGATAAAGCCCAGAGCACACTCCGGGCTGGAGTGTTTTAAGATGTGTCTTCAACGGGATGAAAAGAGTTAGGGAAATCGATACGGAGTGATTAGAAGCCCCCGGGGTGGCGGAGGGGGCCCAGGCTTTCAGGGATTTGGCGAGGCTGAGAAGGGGGAGCAGCCCCCGAGGGGCGGGGGGCGGCCGGACCACCGCCAGGGAGCTCCCGGGCGCAGGCCTCCGTCCCTCTCTGCTCGACGGGAGACGCGAGGGCGCGGCAATCCGCCGCGGCCGGGCTTCCACGGGCCACCGCCGCGGAAAGGTTGCGCGGGCCGCCCCAGGGCCGGAGCTTGAGAGCCACGTTGCGAGTGGCAGTGGTCAGGTGGCCACTGGAGCGGAGGGCAGGCCCGGCGCGGGGACGCTGGCGGGTTCCCCCACGGCGCGGTCTCCGCAGGCGATCTCCTGGAATGAAGGTGTGACCCAGACGGGTTGCATTTTTCCGCCCCAGCCGCGACCCGCAGCATCCTCGAACTTTCTCCTTGATATAGCTCTGTCCCCTTGCTCTTTTGATGTTCCGAGAGAGGACGCAGCGGCCCAGCCCCGCTGGCTGCCTGTCCCTCCCACCCACCCAGTGTCTAGGGCGGCCGCCGGGTGGCGGAACCCGCTGCGGACCACAGGGCTGGTGGATTCCAGGTTCGGGGCTCCTGGGCAGGTGTGAGGAAGTCTGAGGCTGACGAGGACGAGGGCTGGGGCAGGGTGACGTCCACCGGCGAAGCCCCCAGGGCGGGAAATTCCCTTCTGGGGGGTATGGAGCCACACTCCAGCCCCGGAAACCGGTCTGTGGCCCCAGGGCTGGGTGCAGGAGCCCCAAGTGGCACAGGGGCGAAGGCTCGCAGGGTTCGCCGAAGTCAGCAAGGCTTTGGGGCGGCTGGTGGAGGGGGCGCAGTTTGCTGGGAGGGAGAGGAAACCTTGTTCCCAAACTCAAGCAGCAAAGTCCTGGCGTGAAAATGGCTTTTCACTTCTAGAAGCAGGAGCCTCGCTGGCTCCTGTGAGCAGACCTCGAGGTTCGACACAGCTGCAAATAATCAAGAGGACACTAATTTTGGGGGGAAAAGGAGAGGCGGAAGGTGACGAAAGGGGAGAATTTCTTTGGTTTCTTCTTCCTTTTCCAGCACCTGACCTTCTCTTAAAAATCTGCTCTTTCTGAAGAAGCTGAGGAATTTATTTATTCATTCATTCATTCATTCATTCATTCATTCCTCCTCCTCCACCCCCCCCCCCCCATGCACGATTTTCTTGACAGCTTGAGGAATTCAGTTGAGGTTGCCCTGCTTGGCCCCCAGGGCACCAGGAAATATAACTTCAGATCCAATGAACAGTTTTCCAGAAGGGTTACTTTTTATTATTATTATTTTTTAAGATGAATCCTAATGGATTGGAGCGATGTGTTCAGGTGTGAGGCGACTGGTGCCTCGAATTCCTTCCTTGGTAATCCTCTAATTCCTGTGTTGGCAGCTCTGGCGTCTCACTGACCTGGAGGCTGTCAGGAGTCCGGTCTCCATTAGCCCTTCTTGGTCTTGGCCAGAGCGAAGGTTAACTAGGGGCGGTAGCAAAGAAGGAAGAAAGAAAGGGGAAGGAAGGAAGGAAGAAGAGAGGAAGGAAGGAAGGCAGGGAGGAAGGAAAGGAGGGGGGATGGAGGGAGGGAATATTCTAGTCTCAGGGATTTAGAGCTTGCCGTCCTTCACTGGTCTCCCCCACCCCCATCCTTCTTAGGAAAGCAGGTTTCCATTCAGAGAGACAACAGTCTCATCCATCAAGAAAGCTCACTCCATGGAGGTGGACTTTAGGGAATAAGAAAACATAATGTAGTGAAATATTTTCTTCCATTTAACTGACCACCCAGTTCACTTAAAAAAATTCTAACATGTCTACAACAGTAGATTATTGTGGGAGGGGGTTTTAAAAGCCAAAAAAATCCACTAAATATTTTACCTTCTCTCATTTAAGTAAAAGCTAATTTAGAATCTTGCCAGTAGCCAAATTATAGCCATAAAATCTGGATGAGATTAGGAAAATATTCATTCTGCTGGCTTTAAACCTGGTGGCATTTTAATGGGTAGTTATATAATAGTTATGTGCATGAAGGTGTATGCGCATGGGTGTGTATATATTCTTATGGTGTTAGAAGTTCCATGATGGATTAAAGGTTCATATACTCAAGCACTAGATAGAGGCTGTCACTCATGTGTACATGCCAGGGGTCTGGCAGAAAGCAGCGCAAAAAAAGAGTTTTGAATGAGCTCCTTGGAATCACTATTGTTGAAATACAAGCTGAAGCAAGTTAGTAATGGTAAAGCTATTGTGCCTTGCAGAATCATAAAAAGACACTTCAAAGTAAAAACGTCAATTTTCATTTTGGTAGCTTTGGCAGGGCATTTAAACAAAAGGTGAGCATCTTTTGCCTAATATATATTTAAGATTCGACAACATGATCCTCTATGTTACTTTTCAATGAATTAAAGAAATAAAAGAGAGTAGGTTCTAGATACAGATAGGTTTGCTGCCCCTGTAACCAAGTCTCATGTGGGCTATACGTGCTTTTAATGTTACAGTGCAAGGAGATTCCTGATGAGAAAGTTCTAAAGACATCTAAAGCCATGGGGACATTGGTTCTTATTTAGAAGTGGACAGAGTGAGGAAAGATCATCTAATTCTACATTTCCTCCCCCTTTTCGCAAGAGTCTGATAATGAAATCTTTAAAATGACAGTTCATTTTTGGTATGTCAAAAAAAGCATTAATCAAATGGTATCAAGTGCCAGTCACTTAAATGTGAAAGTGTTAGTAAGGCAGGTATCCAGATAAATTAATATTGTTGATTAGCTGCATCAGTGTACTTAAATAAAATACAAACAGAACAACAAAGGAGGGGGGGGTTTATCTGATTTAATTTCCTTTAGCCACAAAACTCAAGGTGAATTTTGGAAGAAGAAAAATAAGTTAAGGACTAATTTTCATTCTATTGGTTTTTAGAAGGCTGAAAGAAAAGTTTCAACATAAAGCATATAATTAAAGAAGTAGATGAACAAAGACACACTGCCATAATAGGAAAACATTATGTGCGAATTTAGAAAACATAATTAATTAATTAATTAATTACCAACTGCATTTCTCCCCTTAAGAGGGTGATTCCTTGAAACGTTGAAGGTACACATTAAAAATAAAGGACACTTGTTCAAAATTAAGAGGAGGATATTTAACATGATATTCAACTCCATGACCATAGAAAGTTTCATCTTGAGAGTTTACAAAGTATAATATTTAAATGAAAAGTACACTGGTCCTTTTATTTTGAATATTGGATGGAGACAGGTACTTTTCCCATCTGTCCATTACAATTTATAATAAATTAATCAGCCTTATCGAAGAGATTACGAAGTGCTTGACTGAGGTAAATTGATTTAGATGATATCACTTAAAACAGTTTAAAGCAAAAGTGAAAACATAAAAGGAAGGGGATATTGGCTTCAGTGAAAAATGTCACATTGGGTATTTCTTGACAGGGCCACATCATATCATATTTCAGGGGGAAGTAAAAAATTGGGCAACTCTGTTTCTGTGCAGAATGTATGTTAATCGCTTATTTATTGACTCTAAAAGTTATAATGCAGATTTTCATTTTGCATATACTTTGTTGCCATATTACCATGCAATTAGAAGGAAGCCAGCATGGTCAGATGTAGGGGAGGTGAAGGGGTGGAGGGGTGGGGGTTAAAAGAGTATTATTTTTCAGTCTCCAAGACTTAATGCTTATTCACTCATTGATTCTTTTCATATGATATTGGTTAATTTAATGGCTTTTAAAATCATATACTTGCTAAAACCTACATTGTTTCTAAATACAAAACAAAATCAGAGGCATTCTATTTAAAACAAACACACTTACAAATATCTAAACCTACTCTTCTTTGCTAATAACTCTTAACATTGTTACTGACGTGGCTGTGGATGAATATTTTATATAAGAGCCTTTAACTCTCTTCCTATTTACCCTGGAAATGCATTTAATTTGTCTTTTGTGCTTTAAAAAGCATTAGTCAATATGCAAGAATTATTCACTCTCTTTTAAAAACCAGTAAATAAAAATTCTGATCATAGGAAAGAGATGTGATGTTTACTTTGAAGTTTCAGGAACATATAAAGTTTTCTTAATAAACTCGAAGAAACTCTATCCTAGATAAATTTAAATAGGGCAGCTGTGGGGTATGGTTTATATTCCTGTCCTTCTGCCTTCTTGCCTTTGGCACTAAGGTATCTGGGTTTTTGTCTTCACACACTGTCTATTGTTAACAGAGTAGATTTTGAGATTAAAAAAAGAATTTTCAAATTGTTTTGCTTTTATAGTCTAATGCATTATTAAAAATAATATTTATTTCTGTGTTCAAGTTTATATATCTGGGCAATAATGAGGTGAGGCTCTGAAACCCTCCTGTGTCCCCCCAAAAAACAAAAACAAAAATAAAAACATTAAATAAATACACTAAAGAGGAAACAAAACCCCAACAACAGGATTCTGTGTGTTGAAAATACAGGCACACTGTTTTTACAATGGAGCTCTTAGGGTTTTTTTCATCTTAACTATCAACCAGCATGTGACACTTTGGTTTTATAAAGAATTTATGAATTTTAAGCAAACTTTAACAACATAGCATCACAGGCTTTTTGAAGTAAAGGAAGATTTGAAAAATCAGCCTCCAAAATAAAAGACACAAATAAGAACCAGGGCATTGTGGCTTGCCTCAGTTTT
The DNA here is from genome assembly GCF_011100685.1 of Canis lupus familiaris. Lineage (NCBI taxonomy): Eukaryota > Metazoa > Chordata > Mammalia > Carnivora > Canidae > Canis > Canis lupus. The sequence continues at coordinate 44,647,285 of NC_049224.1, forward strand.
TAAAGCTGTTAGGAAAGTTATACTTTTAAAAATTACAATAACATGCGTTTTCATTAGAGTGCAAAACAAGATGATTATAGGAGAAAAAAAGAAAAAAAGATTCCCTGCCACTCCTCCCCATCCCCCCCCCCCCCCCCCCCCCCCGCCCAAAACAACAACAACAGAACACAAGACCAAAACCCCAATCCTAAACCCCACCTAAGAAGCCCCTTACCACTGTAGGGAAAGTCTCTGTGTAACTGTGGGTCCTGCCAGAGAGCTTCGGTCTACTTTTTAAACGCGGCAGGCAGCGGTTACACTAGTCAGCAGCCTGGCAGCCTGGAGAAGGAGGCACAGTGTCGGAGCTCCACGGTGGATGACCTACCACTTAGAAGCAAACTTTGAAAGCAACTGTTGAAAGTTAACCTCTCCTTTCCAAAGGAGGTTTTCAGGGGCTGGACAGTGGGAGCTGATATAATCAATTTTATTATTTTTGAAGTCATTCCTAACTTTTATGATCCTGCCACACACCCCCCCCCCAACTCTTTTACTATCTGTCTTTGTGCCTTCAGGGCCAGTGAAAGAGCAGGGCAGATTCTAGATTGCTTTCAGAGTTTGCCTTCTCTGATGATGGATTACCATGTCAATTTAAACGGCATAGGATTAATTTGTTTCAATGATTTCTCTTTAGGCTGAATGCCAGCCATTTTTCTATCTCTCTCCCTGCTCTTCAGAACAACAACCAAAAAAAAAAAAAAAAAAAAAAAAAAAAAAGGCCTTCTTTCCATATTCTAAGTTAGGAGACAATAATAGAAATAGACAAGTTAGGTGTAATGTTGCAACACAGTTATAGGTCTAAGGGTTTTTATCTCTGCCTAAGAGGCTGAAACATACAGTCAGTCACATTAAAATGAAATTGGACTGAACATTTATTCAATAAATACTTGTCTTGTAGATAATCCAGTGCCGGGTGCTTTTGACACATAAGGACTTAATTTGTCTTGGATAACAAGTTATTAATATGGCACATTTAAACTTGCCACCTACAATAAGGTTATTGAGATCTGTAACAAACTCAAATGATCATTGGGAAGAAACATTTGAGGGAGGGAGGGAGGCAGACTTTTTTGAGAATGCATATCTTTATCATACTCGCACTCACACACACACACGTAACAGATATGTATTTCAGATCACATATGGACAAAAAAGTTCAATGAAGTTAAGAATAATTCCATTCATTATACAGGTATATCTAACCTTTCTCAAGTAAGAATGTGTCAGGGAGTTTTCTCATTTGAAAGGTTTCTAAAGTGCACAAGAAAAATGCTGTTCAAATCCTATTTCTTTGCAAGACCAAACCCATTATGAAGTTGAAAATGGCGCAAAAAAAAAGCACTTAAGTGCAATCCAAAATCAAATACTCCCTGCACTTTTTTTTTTTTTTTTTTTTTTGCCTGGACTAGCCTTGCAGCCAGATAGTGAAAGTTGCCTGTAGAATAAAGGCAATTTAGGCGAAATAATCTATCCCTAAAGTGATTATTGTATTTCTTTCTCTAACCAGAGGTCCCCCAGCAGAAGCAAAGGACCAGGAGAGGGGTTTTATCCTATGAACTGAATCTGCTGAGTAAATGTGTCTATTTGAACGCGGGGCTGCATTTCCATCACCCCCTTTTCTTAATTGCCTCAGCATCCTCAGCATCCTCCTGCACTGAAATTAAACATCATAGTTCAGGATATTTGAATTCCAAATATGAACGCGAATGGATTTTATAGACTTCCCCTTTGGCTAAGCCCTCTCAAATGCATAGGCGGTCTTTCTTTGAGCAGGTTCTACTTTCTAAGGACATATGCAATCAGAGGCCAGTGACTGTCAGAATTGGAATCTATGCAATTTTAATTTGTAAAAAAGTTGTTGGTTGTTAACCTTGGAGGAGATTGTGCATCTCTAAGAAACCAAATCTTTGAGAGCTCTCCCTGGGAAATGATGTTACACATGAGCAGAAAATCCAGGCAAGAAAGGCTAATTGAATGAAGAGAGAGAATTAGGTTAAAAAACAGAGTACAATCTAGTATCACATTTTCAGTAGTGTAACTTGAAATGAAGGTGTCTTCAAGTCGCCGGTGATGCCAGAGTGTTTAGATGTTGGCCACAGATGGGGACACCTATTGAAATGTGTCTGAAGAAGATTAATAGGGCTTGTCACTGTTGGGAAAGCACTGCTTTGCTGTAAATTTCTACCAGCACAAGATGAATTACCGATGAACGCTCACTTATCAACCCCATCACTATCGTTCGACACTAAATCAAATTGAGAAGTTATCTGCAATCAGAAAATTTCTTTTTAAAATAGACATACACCTTTAGGCCCCAAACCCTTTAATAATCCCACTCAGAAAACAATTCCCGAACCCATGATGCTTCTTTAGCTTGAGCAAAATTATATCTCCATAATGAATATATTTTTAAGTTCACATGCAACAGACAGCTAGCTGGTCAATAGCAAAGTTTGATAGTATTTTAACGAGGGTATGAAGGCTGCTTCTTGGAAGCCTGCATTTAATCTTTCATAAAACACATTTTCTTTGCTTTGAGACATTTCTCTCCCTTACTTGGAAGGCAAAGAGGAGAGGGGGTTTGCTGTTTTCCTCTTCTAAACGCCGTCCCTGTGAGCTACTTGTTATCTAATCCTCTGGTAAGATAAAATTATGAGCGAACCACAAGTTTAGGTAGAGAACAGTAGAATAGGATTAAGGGGATAATGGTGATAATTGAGGAAATGAATTTATTCTTTTATGATTTAATGGTGTTTTACGTTTAAGGTGGCTTATTTGGGAAACAAAACAGTGGCATTATCTCTTTTATTATCTGCTAACCAACTCCAGGCATACGGAGGGTTTCCAACCTAGGAAGAATAATGTTTTAATAAAACTATGAGCCCTTGGGGTTTTATCAGGTTCTACTTGTTTAAAAATTATCTTGCATGCATAACTCATTTGATTTTTACTGCAATTCATCCCACAGAAATTTTGAATTCCCATTTTGCTGATGAGTAAACTGAGGCTCTGAGAGTTAACTGAGGCCGTAGAGCCAATAGGAGCACAACCAGAATCCATAACTATCTTTCCTAGGTTCCTTTCAGGGTCTCTATTGCTAGTCATTGTGTAAATGAAGAAGAAGAAGAAGAAGAAGAAGAAGAAGAAGACGACGACGACAGGCTAATAGCAGACTGACATTTGCTATAGACCACAATTATGAGAAACATATAGGCCGTTTTATCTAATCTCAATACATTCATATATAAGATATTCATTTTGATCTCTATCAAAAGTAGATACAGTTACTACTTCCATTATCCAAGAGAAAAAAATAAAACAACCCAGAATCTTACAGAGTTTAGGGACTCACCCAAACACCCAAAACTTGCATTGCTAAGTTGAGGACAAATTATTCAAGTCCAGGAAGTCTACATTCAAAGCCACTGCCCTCCCCTGAGCTCCTGTTTCTAATTGTAAGGAGTCTTCAATCGTATGGAGTGGTCACAAGAAATCCCACTTATTTTTGGAATCTAAAAATCCCTCAGACTCTGAGGCAGTGTGTCAGAGCAGAATAGACCCTGGTTTAGAAACAAGGAGACCTGGGTTTAAATTCCAGCTTTGCCAGTTACTGTGTGACGTCAACATCTTTGGTTTTTATGTTCCTCATCTCTGACATGGGGTGATTGGAGGAATGAAACTATGGGCATTGGTTTGGAGTGCTTTCTTCTTTCATGATGCCTTAGGGGATTGAAATGAGGAACAGAAATGGCAACCGTGTCTGAAGAGGTGAGTGGGGACGAGTGACATGTTGGGCACTTTGAGAAGATGTGGCTTCCATCTCTCAGACTGGAGACACAGCGTCAGACGAGGTCTTTGCTTTCTTCCTCTCTGCTTCCAGAGGGCAGTGAATATTTAAGACAATGATCATTCTTTCAAAAACCATATGATTTAAAACTTACAAGAAAAACTGTCCCAGATAGAAGAAGAAAAACCTGAGGTCTGGAGCAGTTAGGTGACTTAGGTAATGTCACCCAGCTAATTGGTGACAGGGAGAAAGTAAGCTCCTTTTCTCTCAGCCTCGTAAACCAGGAATCCACTCCCACCGCCCTTGCCCCACGCCCCCAAAAATACATCCTTCCAATGCTATGCTTCTTATTCAACAAAAACATACTTTAGATCATCTAGTCACATCTCTATTATAGCTATTACTCTATTTTTTGATAAGAGGGGTCATGTGGGGTATTAATGGTTGCACTATGAGATCTCCCTGGATTTCTCCCACCATAATCTTTTTTCTTTTTTAAAAGATTTTATTGATTTATTCATGAGAGACAGAGAGAGAGAGAGAGAGAGAGAGAGAGAGAGGCAGAAACATAGGCAGAGGGAGAAGCAGGCTCCATGCAGGGATCCCGATGTGGGACTCGATCCTGGGACTCCAGGATCATGCCCTAGGCCGGAGGCAGGCGCCAAACCACTGAGCCACCCAGGCATCCCTCCCACCATGATCTTTCATAAAATCTATTAAGTTAACTAGACAAATAGTCGAAACTGCAATGAAGAATCACACGAGAATAAAAATATGCTGTAATCTCCATTAGGTCACTATAATATTCCAACCTATATTTATTACAACCCTCCTCTGATGCTTACATAACCAAACTTGCTAGATTTATATTCTCTAATGGCTCCCCAATGGGAAAAACCTGTGTTTCTTATCTTCCTTTTCCTGTCCCAAATCACCCTTCCACATACATTTGCCTGCTTTGGGACCCCCTGTCTGGGTTTCATCAGAAGTTGCAAGACAAAATGTGCATTATTAAGAAATATAAATATTTTCAGAAGCAATCAAAGGGATGAAAGATTGATTCAGCATGTAGATTGGACCTAATTCGAAGCAGCTTTGTTCTAATGAGGGCTACTGGGATACAGAGTCAGGAGCTGCTGTGGCCACCAGTTGGAAATTCTGAAATTGTTAGGATAATCGTCAGGATTTCTCTTGCGAGGTTTGCTGAAATAATTTTTGCAAGGGATATGCTCTAGTGTCTGGGCTGTGCCACCTTCCTTGCCACACTTAGGGATTCGTGGTACTTATCTGAGAAATCATGACTAATTTCTTCTCTTTAGAGTTTAGGTCACTGAGTACCTCCTTTTTGCACTAACTGGGAAGTTGGCTTAGCATTAACTTTCATAAGAACATTTTGGCCTGGAGGCATCTGTATTACAATTTCTTTCTTGGCTTAATAAAAGGTATCACATTATCTACCTGGTCAATCTCTATTGGCTTTCAAAATAGAGACATGGAAAAACCTAATAAGCCTCATTAGGATATCTGCTTTAAAAACAACAGGCTGCCTCATTTAGCATGTTGCTTTGAAATGTCCCAGCAGAGCTGGGTGGTCACTGCTTGAATACAGGTATTGCTAATTTGGGATCTTTGTGTCTGGGGTAGCTCTGAAAAAAAAAAAAATCGTAATGTGTAGGTGGAATTTTAATACACAGGGGATCAAACCTGATTGTTGTATTTTGTTTTTGTTTTCCTTCTTTCTTTCCTTTAATCCCACTTTTTGTCCACATGGCCATGTGTGAGAGATGGCTTGATTTTCTTGATATGGTTCAGCCATCCACAGCTGGAATTCCAAAGACTGAAAATGTCTTTAAAATCAACACAACTCAGGGAGCCTCAGAGAACAAGTTTTCCTTTGTTGTAGGGTATAGTATTATTTGCTGTAGGTTTTTTGATATACATTCTAAATTAGGCCTGCAAAGGCATGCTTCATCTTTAATTCATCACTCTCAGCTGAAAGAGATTAGCAATGTCTAGCACGCACCCCTCGTATGGTGCTGACCTCATCAAGTATGGCCTGAAATTAATTAGCCTCATTCATTCCAAATGGAAAAGGATAATGGAGCAGCATTTTAGAGATGACCATCACAAATTGTTTGCAGCATATTTAAAAGACCCCTATTTTCAAACCATGTAGATTAAAATTCTTTCCAGGGCCAGAGTTATCAGGGACTCAAAGCAAAGGCTGGTCAGGTTTCGTGTCTGTACGTTTGTGTGTGCGCATGCGTGTGCGAGTGTGCATGCCTACCGAGTTGTTTATTGTATGAGTGTTAGAGCCTGTGGGTGGACGTGTCCGTGTCCGTGTTTAGCTGGCTTTGCTGTCTAGCATGACACCTGGAATACTTGACCAACAAAAATCGGATTTTTAAAAAATCTGGTGTTTAATACTGTTTTAAATGGTCCAGTAATAGAATATGTTAGTGGATCTTTTTTTTTGTTACCATGAAGTGGGCATGCCAGCATAAACTTTGCTATTTTCCAGTAAGAGGCTATTCATCCTCTAATTTAGAAACAGAAAAGCCTCTTAAAGAAATGCACAATTTTTCTATTTTGAGTTATTTTTGAAACTTTCTATGACTTTTCCCAGTCTTGATTGTTTGATCGTATTTCAAAACATGATTGAGGAACTAACTTGGATTAGAGAATCACTTAAATTTACCATCTTTCTAAGATTAGCTGATTTTTTCCCCTTTTGGGGATTGACTAAGGGAGGCCAAATTTTTGAATATCAAAACTGCTTTCTTTTCTAGCCAAAAAAATCTTGACCGGGGTTCTTTGGGATTCTCAAAGATGCTGTAAAGTTTATTTTTATGAACAGTCATTTGGGGACTACAGATTAGAAGAAAGGAAAAAAAAAAAAAACCATGACATTTTCTGTTTTTAGGTTTTAATTTTTAAAATACTGTAAAATGTGGTCAGTTTATGAAAAGGTATTAGTAGTATTTGGGGGAATTTTATCTAATGCACATTTCCTAAGGAAGAAAAAATTAATCCCAGAATAACTTTGTTTAGATAAATTAAGAGTAGATATTCAAAGTAATGTAACTAGAAAGCTTCCACTTAACTGTTACAGTGAAAAATGCACTTTTAAGCAAATAATCTTTTTAGGGTGCATTGATATATTAATCTCCATATGTAAGTTATTTAAGATTATATCATCTTATAATAAAAAAGAAACTGGAATCCTGTTGTCCCTATCTCTGCAAATGTAGGATTTAGAAATTTCTCTAAGCTCACTTTTGCCTAATTTTTTCATCCCAGAAGGCCCCTTTATCTAATGGGCATATATCATTTAAGTACAAGATCATCAATCACAAACTGTGAACCTATCATTTTGACATAAAAGATCTATCCTTAAATCTCTCCAAACCTCTAGCATATAATTTAAGGAAATTAGCTAGTTTAAAGTCTGGATTTCTGACTTCTGGGGGATGAAATGCAAAAATGAAGAAAGCTTGAATTATACAAATTTGATTTTAAAGTCACAGTTCAATTGAGCCAGTGATAAAAGATGATGCAGTGCAGATCTTGAAATGTTGACAGAAATAGATAATTTTGTTAATTATCATCTGGTCAGTTTGGAATTTCATGGTTAATAAACATAGTATGAAATAAAGACAGATATTTGCAAAAATAGCTTGACTCCTTAAAGCACATTACCCCAAATATATTTTCCTCATAATTTTTTATTATTAAGACAAAGAAATGGATACGTTGCATAATATTGCTATTTGCTCAAATACCAAACACTATGTCTCCATTTTTATTTAATTTTCTAAAAAATTTTGTCAACTGAGGTGAATATGGCAGGAAAACCATAAATATAAGGATTAAGGCTTCATGAAATTGGAGTTCATTGAAATGACAAACCCAAAGTAAAACCCAGATGAACTTACCAAATTTCATTTGCTATCCACCTGAAACTATAAATCCTTTTCTGGCATTTGAGAGTAGAAAGGAGGTTCACTTAAAATTCAAACCAGGTTTTCCTAAACCTAACCCAGACTCACTAACTTTAGGTAAACTGCAGTTGTGTTATGGCTTCTTACTGAAACTTTCATCCCACTTTAGCTAATAATGAATAGATGATGGGCCAGGAAAGGGAACCAGAAGATGTTTTTGGAGTTGCTGTTTTGTCCCCCCCACCCATATTTCCTGTAAAGTTCAGAAGTAGGAAAGAACTGTATATGAAGCAAATTTTCAATGATGTATGTGGAAAGATGAATTGACAGTAAAATATACATAGGATTTTAAAAAAGGGATTCTTTAAAAAGGAGAATCCTGACAAAATACTGTTAACCAACATTTCTCAAGTGCTTACTATAATCAGGCACGTTACATGGAGTGATTCTACTTGGTTTACCATAGTAGTACCAGACAAACACTATTATCTCTATTTTGCTGATAAGAAAGAGTAGGCACAGGGAAGTTACATAACTTGCTCTGCCCAAGGTTACACTTCGCTGAAGGGGATTTGAACCCCAGAATGTCTGGTTCTGGAATCTTGGCACTCCAGCACAATGCCATACTGACCCTGTGGAGGAAGTGCAATCACAATGTTGTTTGGAAAATAAACTGCTACAGACTATGAATGGGAGAGATATTTTCCAGTTTTTTAAACTACTGAGAACAGTAGTTAATTTAATGGGAAAAGCCCAAGTAGAGAAAGCTCATTCTCTATTTCCCAGAAGTAGGAAGGGAGTTGACATCACAAACCTCCCAGAAGTCTTTGCTGAGCTTCCACTTGGAATACAACATATGTAGGATATCCTAGTGCTAAGGATATAGAAATAGTGCAATGGAGTTAAAAAAAAAAAAAGATGCATTTATTTATTTGAGAGAGAGTGTGTGGAGGGTGGAGGGAGGCAGAGAGGAAGAGGGACAGAGAGAATCTTAAGCAGACTCTGTGCTTCTGTGCTGAGTGTGGAGCCTGACCTGGGGCTCAATCCCACGATCCTGAGATCAAGATCTGAGCCAAAACCAACAGTCTGACACTCAACTGCCTGAGCCACCCACCCTTGGAGTGGAAATTAAAGAAAAAAAGTAGAATGACCCAGTGAGAGATTGGGGAGAAAAGATGAAAAAAAAAAAAAACTGAATAAGTAAAACTTGGAGAAGCATTAGTTAATGTAGAACTCAACAGGATTCCAGACGTATTTAGAGAAGTGAAGGCCTAAGGGAACTCGGGTTTTTGTCAATGTCTTGCCAGATCCAGAATGAAAGCTATATTTTCTTGGGCTACTGAAGAGATTTCACAGGATTTTGTTCCCTGCCACGTGTATGTTGACTTAAAGATAGGCTGAAAAAAATATGGTTTAAAGACTGCTTTACATAATATATAATGTGGATATATATTGTATTTATAATCTATAATCATAATAACGTGGAATGCTCCATAATCTTTATATTCATATTCTCATTTAATCCCCACACTGAGTTTGCAAGGTATCTATTATCGTCTGCACTTTATAGATATGGAAACTGAGGCTCAGGGAGATTATGTTGCCCGCCTGGGGTCACACAGCCTGTAGTTCCCTTGAGCGTTCCCAAGCCCAGACTCCTCCCAGAACACCACACTGGCTTCTCTTACACAGCATCCCTAGGACTTTGCCCAGAAAATGATGTCATAAAACAACTGGTTTTCGGCCAAATTCATTATGGTGCATTACCCTCAAGGAACGTACCGATAAGAACACATTATGCCAGAATGAGACATAGCTCAGCTTCTGAAATCTGGCTGGCATCCTCTAAGAGGTGGCCCTGTCTGCTCAGCTCTTGCAGAAGCTGAGCATGTTAGGTAAACACCCGGATGTCGGCTCGGGTGTGGGAGCAAATGATATATGAATGAACATTCAAAAACAGAATGGATCTCTCCGAAGCAGGCCCCAAGCCTCCTGTGTTTACAGGCCCCCAAATGAAATCACCTGGCTGTTTATAGGAGTCTTAGTGCTGATGAAAAGACGGTTACACTCCAAACTTTTTCCTGCCAAAGGAAAAAAGTTCCAGGTTCTTTAAAAAGTACGTAAAGCATCTGATCTGAAAAGTGGCAACAGCATTTGGGACCAATTACCCAGATTAAGAGGCAACAATGTTCTGTTTACACTTTGTAGCCAAGAGCCCTTTGGCTCTGGCCCACAGGCTGGGGATTGTAAATTACAGAAATTGCAGCCTAACTTGACTTCTCTTTTGACCTAGGTGTCCGAGTGTAGAGAAAAGCAGATAGAAAAGCCCTATTGCTGTCTGCCCTAAAGCCTCAGTGGATGAGGAACTGAATGTTGTCTTCCAGGTAAGACATTTAACACATGCAATCCCTGCAATGAAAGCAATGGGTTCTTTTCTAACTTGGGGTAGGGTCTGACTATGAATATGATGTGTCAGGAGATGGCTTTTCAGTTTGCTCCTCCTCCAAAATCATTTTTGTAAAACCAGTTACAAAATAAAGGCTCCTTGACATCTTTTGATTAGTTAACCATAGCACTCCAGTTTCGCTCCCATTTTCCAATATACTGTGGATTAATCAGTAACAAATGGTAGATCATGAAATTATACCAGGAGAACCCTGCCTTTGAGTGTGGTCAGATGTAGTTGGTGGCCAGTATAGCCACTGTGGGCAAAAAAAAAAAAAAAAAAAAAAAACAACACAGCACCATTTGGTCCCAAACTCAGAGGCTGCTAGGGATTTGAATCACTTGGGCTTGAGATGTAGTTTCCTCCCTTTACAAAGGAGGACCAGTCCCCACTTGGCATAACCCTGATAATTCCAGAAGTTTCCGTGAAAATTTTTGTCTTTCTTTTAACATAATCCTGATGTTAAGGGCCTGACCTTGCCAAGGGAAAGGAATCACAAAGGTCAAACAGCAAGGAGGAGACACGTGAGGCACAGGCCTGCCCAACACAGAGGTGGAAAAGACAAGCCATTATTTTACTGATAGGCGGAATCCATATGTGTTCAGAGATTTATGATCTAACCATTCTAATACCACATTTAGACCATCAAATTGGAAATATCCACAGGCAAGGATAGAGGTCTTCTTTTTAAAGTTCTATACATTGGGTAGTCATTTAGATGAAAACATGATTGAGGTGGTGATTGTGGAGTATTATGGGAATCTTGATGTTCAAAGCATTTTTCTGACTCAATAATCCAGTGTCCACTTAAAGGAGGTTGTCTTCTGAGACAACTCATATTTGATGCCACTTCTAGTTCCCTCTAGTGTCAACACATTTTTTTCTGAGAAAAACTGATCAACAACCAACAGGGATTTTTCTGACCCTGGTTTATCCCAATAATTTATCATTTTCTGCAGTGTCAGAGCTTCCTGACATATACAATTAACTCACAAATTAACTTAGAAATGATAGTAAGCTCTCAGCTAAATGATCTAGTGGCCACTGGGGACCAGACCAATTTTCTAGAATAAGGTTAGGACTAAGTTGCTCTGGAACAATGTAAGGTTGGTTGTGTAGAAATAGTTACTTGAGTGTGAGCAGGAATCTAGGTATGAAAGGGAAAGATTTTATCTGCCCCTGATTCCATCAGTTACTCCATCCTGTGATATTTCTTCATCTATAAAACAGGGGTAACTGGTTTTAAAAATATTTCAGAATTCAAGGTTCCATAATGGAATTGAGACGTCATGGTGTCTTTTCATTAGAAGGGAGCTTGGGGAACACTGGTCCAACTTTTCACTGAGGCCAGAGGTCTGGAGATAGGCAGATGACCAGGCTGACACCGATTTAGTAGTTTATAAGAGTTGTAAATTTAAGGCAGGCAGCACAAAGGTGTGAAGGTCTGGGTGAAGGCTGCCAGTTTGGAGAGGGCTAGCCACCTAGAGAGATGGGAAGTCAGGGCTTGCTCACTCTCTCCAAGGCTACTACTGTTGGGAGCTTTGTTTTAAGAAATTCTTGCTCCTTCTATGGGAACAAAAGTCTGTGTCTCTGGAACATCTTTTTATTGGGTTGGTTGCTGTCCTCAGAAGAAATGCAACTCAACCTTCTCTCTCTATCATACGACAGATTTTCAAACACTTGAACATAACTTTTGCTCTCCCCACCACCTCAAAACCACCATTTTGTTTTATTGGGAAAATTCTCCAGTTCCCCATGGGACTGGGACTCAGAGGTTTTTTTTTTTTTTTTTTTTTTTTTTTTTGTTGTTGTTGTTGTTGTTGCTGACCATGGTTTGCCAGATTTTCTTAAGAAATGTCCAGCAACAAATAAAATACTGAGAAATCTCTTGATCAGTGCTGTCCACCATGTCACATGACTGGCTTTAAACATAGCCCTGAGTTAGGGGGAGTCAGATTTCAGCCGTGGAGTCAGATCTCAGACATCTAGGGCTTGTACAGGGGATTTATTCCATTTAAGAATGTTTCATGTTTATCTCCATTAAATTGCTTATTTATTTATTTATTTATTTATTTATTTATTTATTTATTTATTTATTTGATTTTATTTATTTATTCATGATAGACACACACAGAGAGAGGCAGAGACACAGGCAGAGGGAGAAGCAGGCTCCATGCACCGGGAGCCCGACGTGGGACTCGATCCCGGGTTTCCAGGATCATACCCTGGGCTGAAGGCGGCGCTAAACTGCTGAGCCACCTGGGCTGCCCAAATTGCATTTTGATTTGGCTTTTTGGTAGCTTACAGAGTCTGTCTCCCTCATCTTTTGGTAAATGGACAAATGAGTTTCCATAGTGTTCTGGACAGTGGTGCAAGCAGGCAGTATAATCCATGCTATGGTTTCCTAATACTAACAGATTTTCATTATTATGATAAAGATATTGACTATGGAAAGAGGTCATATATTCAACCTCAGACCATCATCACAGTGGTTATTTTGCTGCTCATTTTTTCTGTGAATGCTCATCAGTGTCACCTGTGTCTTTCTTGATGCTAATCTGTTGTCTCCGTTTAGCATGGAAGGGCAGGAGAATCCCACACTTAAGTCCAGTTTCAATTAAAAAAAAAAAAAAAAAGAAAGGATTCTACTTAATTTGCTTGTACTAAGCTGAGAGGGGACACTGTATTTTTAGCATGAAAGGGAGCTTAACCAAAGAATGCTAGTGTTCCTTAGTCAGATCTTCACGTTGTTTAAACTTTTGCAGATTCCCCAGCGTTGGGCAGACTCATTCAAAGATATGTGCTCAAAGAATTAGATGCTTTAAACATCATCCATGACATGGAAGTTTCTGCATTTCCCTACCTTTCCATTAACAGCAAAACGTAAGTGCTAGCATCAGGCTAGGTCTTGATTTAAGTGCCTAGCAACATAACTCTCCCCCTCGGTTCAGCCTGGGTATATTAAATCAGGTTCTCCCTGGACTGAAAATTTAAATCTTTCGGAGATATCTTTTACATGTAATTCCCTTTGAACTTCCACCCATGCTAATTTTAAACACATTTGGTATTTTCCTTCTTCTATATGAATACAGTCGAGCTCAAAGAATGAATTTCACCAGTGTTTTCTCCTTTGTATGTGTTCAATAGGTACCCCTGAAGCAATTACCTACTGGGAGAAGTGGGAGGAGCCACTCTGTGGGAGCGGGGGGCCACCAGTAATATGATCCGTGGTTGTTGTGTGTGTAAAGTGCTAATACTTTTGACAGCAGCCATCCTAAAGGGGTGTAGCGAGTCATTTGAAATTTGTACACAGACTGCCCTATCCATTACGCATCACCCATATCATACCCATAATCTCCCAAGGCAGATATGCTATTACACTCAGCGGGCCAAGGTCTGCCTGTGCTTATATACACACAACTCCCACTGACTCTGTGCCACCGAGGCACTTCAATGGGAGTTGTCAGCAGCATAAATTTAGCCCGGTACAGTCACAACCACAGCGGGCGCAGCTAAACAGAGAGACCTGGCTGTGTGTTAAAAAGGCTGAGGAAGAACAAAAAAGCTGCCAGTTTTCATAAGAAATCTTATCCCTAGAGCATTAAGAACTGTAGCCTGACACTTGCCACACTATCCTCATCCTGCAACCTGCCGATTCCAGCCTGGGACTTGGAAGCAGCTAAAACAGAGTGAGTACTTTAAAAAAAAAAGAAAAAAAAAAAAGGTCTGCTACAGGGCATCAAACTAAGCTTTGCATCCAACCTTATTAGGCAAGGGAAGAACTCCCCATAGGTGATCCTCAGAACATTCATTTATCAAAATGTAAAGGGACATCTTGGAACCATTGACCCTCTTTAAATATATAGAATATTTAAAATACATACAGCAAGGGTACAAAGATGCCCAGCTTTTGAAAGTTACCAGTCTATCTATTTGAGTCATACAGTGTCACGGGTGTTCTGATGATATGTAACATACATATTGTCGTGCTAACGTTAGAATTGCTGCAACTTCATGATGCCATCCATCGTGTTGTCCAATATGATTTTCTTTCTTAGGAGCTCTTTCTTGGTCTTTCAGACATTCCCCACATACATTATGAATGATCAGGTGTCACTGACCTCAAGCATGCAGTGTTTCAGGATTTAATTTCTACTCCAAGCCCTTGCCATTGCAAACAATGAAGTCTACCACTCCTAATCATCGGAAATGCTGTGGTTTGGTGAGCAGAGCCTAGGTTTGAATCTTTGCTTCGTGCCACACTAATTGTGTCTTGGGTATGCTGCTTGGTATCTCTAAATCCCAGTTTTCTCATCTGTATCCTGAAGTGAATATCTTCTTCATTGCAATGCTGTGTGGACAACACCAGAAAAGATGTGTGAAGCACTCAGCCCAACCTCAAAACTCCACCAATGAAATAGATGCAGGTGTCACCCGTATGATACATAGTAGGCACTCAGTAAAGTCTTTCTCTGCCTCCTTTTCCCTCTGTTTTTCCCCAGCACAATCTAATAACTTAATGCTCATGCAAGCCTATGTATATTAAGAAAAATACTACCTTTAAAGAAAATAGCCTAATTAGATAGTAATCCGTGAATGACAAATGACCACACATTTAATAGAACGCATTTAAAGCTATACTCATCCTTTGATTGTTGTTATAGAGCAGATAAGAATGATATATTTAAAAGGAAAATGAAAAAATAAACAGGAACCAAATTAGACATTCAGTCAAGTCTGATTAATGGCTAATTCCAATGGAGATTTTGGCTGAGTATATATAAGATTCTTGCATCTCTGACTGTTAATGTACAGTGGTTTGGGGTGACCATTTTAAGAAGTCAAATGCATAATTCATTCAAAGTACACAGGGATTTTCTTTCTTAGTTTGGAAAGACAGAAAGTCGGGCACAATTCTGTTAATGCCATAAAACCGGTATGTTTCACAGTAATGAATTTAGATATAGAAAACTATCTTTCTCTGGAATAAATTTAGCTTGCCTGTCATTTCTTCATTTTTTTTTCATTTCTTCAATATGAAGACCTTAGTTGGGAGTAGAATTAATCATGTGTTTAAAAATTACATCACTCTAAAAGACTTCCACTCATTCTACAAAAGGTAGTCTAGGTCAGTTTTAAAAACTAACGCGTTCTCAAATAGGAAAAAGTGCAATAGGTTAATTTGAAAAGTATGAATAATTCAACACAGAATCACGTATTTCTTTTTACATATTTTCTTGTATAAAACTGTTGCTTTATCATTGTTAACTAAACTCTCATTGGTGCATGTAACTTTCTGAGAGCTCTGATAGAAGATGCAACATTGTGTTTAGTGGAATAAAGTTAACAACTGAAGTTTAACACATTTGGAAAGAGCATGTGCAGACCTGTGTGTGTGTGTGTGTGTGTGTGTGTGTGTGTGTTTAGGAACTGACTTTTTCAGTTCACAGAGTAATATTCTCTGGTTTGGAGTGGTAGTTAGAAAATATTGACAGTTGGGGCACCTGGGTGGCTCAGTGGGTTAAGTCTCAGGCTCTTGGTTTCTGCTCAGGTTGTGATCTCCCGCTTTGTAGGACTGAGCCAGATTCCTTGTTCAGTGGGAAGTCTGTTTGAAGATTCTCTCCCCCATCAAAATAAATAAATAAATAAATAAATAAATAAATAAATCTTTAAAAAAGAGAGAGAGAAAATGTTGACAGTGAAAAATAACTGAACAGGATTTGTATGAAGTTCAGGGGATTTGCAAGCTTGTATCTAAGAATTTGGTAGCGAGGGTGACAGCGCAGCCACTCTTTGTGTAATAAGATCGGCAAAAATAAAACAAGATTTACTCTAACTATAAGCTTAGGTAGTAAATTAAGCTCTGAACAGAAAATGAAATTGATAGACACTCCAAATATATGCGATCAACTCCTTAAATGTTGATCTTATTAAAGAGAACAGAAAAATAATGAAATTGAGAGCTGTCTTGTGCCTTCTAACTTCACTTCCTTTTATGCAGGGCTGACCCTAGCAGCCTCTCAAGTCCGGCTAATTTTTTATCACTGAATCTTGTTTAACAGACACTCTTTTCAGAGAACGAGGTAGTCCCCCGGCTCAGCTACAGTTTGCCTCAGTTTTGCACATCCCTCCACTCAGCTAGGCTCGGCACATCATGGTATCACATCAGCTTGCATGGAATCAATTTAGGACACGACGCACTTCCTCAAAAATTAAATTCCTCACGAAAACTTAACAGGACCAACAAGAGCATCAGAAAAAGCGTTTTGGGAAAAGTGCCAGAAGTTGAGCAAAAGTGAAGGCCGAATTCTCGGTATCAGAGAGAAGGGGAGGAGGGTCAGATAGGAAGAGAAGCAAAAGGAAAAGCAGGGCAGGAGGAGAGACACGAAGGAGAGAAGGGATCTAAATTAGAACAAGAGGCTATGTTTATTAATAACCTTGCTGACCCACAGGCCCCTGACACAAAATACATTAAGTATTGTTGGGACACTCTGCTCTGTCGCTCCTAGGAGGAGCAACTAAAAACGTGTGGGAGACTGCAAACTTTCTGAGCACAGATAAAAAAAGAGCCACCACCACCACAATAACAACAACAACAACAAAAAAGCCAGAATACGGTGAAGGCACAGACTCACCAGCTTGAGCAGCCCCGTAGCCTGAGATCTCCTTTATTTCCTGCAGCACCTTCTCTGGGCACGTCCGGCAAACTAGAATTGAAAACATGCAAGACGTTTTGTTTTTCTTGATTGCAAAAACAATAACGTGTCCATTGTAGGATATTTGGAAATTATGGAAACACATGAAGAAGAAAATAAAAATAGACTATAGTCTCACCACTTCTTCCTCTACATTTTTTTTTTTTTAGAGACAGACAGCTAGTGGCTGAGCACAAGAAGGAGGGGAGGGACAGAAGGAGAGCAAGAGAGAATCTCAAGCAGACTCCCTGCTGGGCTGGGAGCTAGAGGTGGGGCTCAATCCCGCAACCCTGAGACCACAACCGGAGCTGATGTCAAGAGTCTGTGGCTTCACCCATTGAGCCACCCAGGTGCCCCTCCTCTACTTTTTTTATGTGGATGTATTTGTATACTTGAAAAATAAGACTGAGGCCCTGCTATCATCCACTAGTGTGTGATTTGGTTTTCCCATCTGACAAGTCATAATAAGTATTTGCTCCTGTGTTGAAACTATTGTAAAACATTATTTTTATGTTGGCATCCTGCTTCCTTTATTTGTAGGTATCATGATTCAGTTGAGCTCTAGTCAGGTAATCATGTTATTTATTAACTTTTTGCCTTTATAAAAATATTTGTGTGCATCTCCATTTCTTCTGGAAATTACTAGAAGCAAAATTCTTGAGTCAAAGAGAAGAGTTTTTTTTTTTTTTGAAAAGATTTACAGAGCTGCCCTCCAAAGTGTTTATGCCAATTTATATTCCCACCTGCAGTGAATAAGAATGCAGAATTCACAAACCATCATTAAGTCTCCCCAAATTAAGATAAGAAACTTTGAATCCTATTATGATTTGTATTTTTTGATTATTTATGATGCTTTCTTCATGTTTCTTGGCTATTTGGTTTGTTTTGTGAATATGCAGTTTGCCTGTTATTTACACTTTTAGTTAAAAACTTACCAAATTGAGTTTCTGTTAAATTGTAAAACTTCTTTACATTTTAAGTTTATTAACTCTTTTGACTATCATGCCTGAGAGCATTTTGTCCATATTATCATTTGATTTTGAATTGTTAATGGATTTTTTAAAAAGATTTTATTTATTTATTAGACAGAAAGAGATAGAGAGAGAATGAGAGGGGAGGGGAGACACAGAGGGAGACAGAGAATCTCAAGTAGACATGAGGTTTGATCTCATGACCCTGCGATCACAACTTGAACTGAAATCAAAAGTCAGATGCTTAATGGACTGAGCCACTCAGCTGCTCCAATAGATTTTTAATGTATATGTTTGTAAATCCAAGTACAAAGATATTTTCCATTATTCTTTCTTCCTCTGCTTTTATGTTCAGAAAGGACTTGCACATTCCAGGGTTAGAAAATATTAATCTACATTTTTTACTTGTGCTTTTGTGGCTCTTTTTATTTTTAAAGGATGTTTAAATTTCTTATTTGTTTGGAATTTGTTTGGTCTGTGTAGTAAGAATCTATATACTGAAGCCTCTTTTCCTTACTTATCTAAATCTTGTATGTTATTGGGTCTGTTTCTGTATTTTTCAATTTTATTTATTTATCTTCAAGTCTCCACTGCTTCTTCTGCCAAAACCCTCCCTTTTTATTATTACAATTTAAGACTATGTTTTCATACCCAATAACACAAGTTTGTCATCCTTACAATTAGTTTTCTGGATTATGCTCCGCTCTTTGTTATTCCGTAAGAACTCATCCAGTTCAAAATGTGAGTATACAATTTATACATTAATGTGAGGGCACTTGAAGTCCTTAATACTGAGTTTTCTGAGCTACAAGTAAAACTTGCTTCTCATTTATCTTTTCCTACAAATTTCTGCCAAGTTGTAGTTTCTTCATGTAATATCTCAATATAGTCTCAAGTTTATTGATTGTTGTTGTGAATACTGTTTCTCTCTCTCTTTTTTAAAAAGATTTATTTATTTATGATAGACATAGAGAGAGAGAGAGAGGCAGAGACACAGGAGGAGGGAGAAACAGGCTCCATGCCGGGAGCCCGACGTGGGACTCGATCCCGGGACTCCAGGATCACGCCCTGGGCCAAAGGCAGACGCTAAACCACTGAGCCACCCAGGGATCCCCAATACTGTTTCTCTATTAAATTTTTTAACCACTGAGGAAAGGTGCCTACTGTCATATTTTTATTTGGCATTTGCCACTTTCCTGCTTTTTATCTAGAGAGCTTGTCAATTGATTCTTTTGAACCATACAGGTAAATATTGTCATCTACAAAGAATGATAATTTTGTCCTCTTCCTCAAAATGACATAATTTCTTCATTTTTCCTGTCTTCTGGCAAAACAATAGAACTTCCAAATTATTTTAAAATATTCTTTATTTGACACCCCTCCAATATTTCACTAGTAAGTGCAATGGCCTGAATGCATTGTATTTTTTAAGAGCTCTGGCTTCTGGAAAGTGTTTTCAGCTTCAAATGGCAATCTTCCTTCTGAACCTTCTGTTCACTGGTCCCTTTGAGTGTCTCCTAGCCCTCTCTGCTCAGAACTGAACAAGTCTTACCCTTTTCTTTTCTTTTCTTTTCTTTTCTTTTCTTTTCTTTTCTTTTCTTTTCTTTTCTTTTCTCTTCTCTTCTCTTTTCTTTCTTTTCTTTTCTTTTCTTTTCTTTTCTTTTCTTTTCTTTCTTTTCTTTTCTTTTCTTTTCTTTTCTTTTCTTTCTTTCTTTTCTTTTCTTTCTTTCTTTCTTTCTTTTCTTTTCTTTTCTTTTCTTTCTTTCTTTTCTTCTTTTAAAAAAATATTTAGTTAATTTATTATTTTGGAGAGAGCACAAGAAAGAGTGTGAGTGGGGGCGGGGAGCAGCAGAGGGAGAGACAGAGAATCTCAAGCAGACTCTGTGCAGAGTGCAGAGCCCAATGTGGGACTTGATCTCACAACCTGAGCCAGAATCAAGATTTGGATGCTTAGCCAACTGAGCCAGGCAGGCACCCCAAGTCTCACCCTTTCCTATGTAAGACTGTCCTATCTCTATACAGGTAACCCCATTGTTTACCTATGGATGCTTCTTTTCTAATTACCCACATTTCATTGTGAGAGATCATGTCTCAGACCAACACATTCCTTACAAATCGGAACCACTACGGTGTTAGTTAGTACATCATATGAAACGACCAGGCTATTTTCTCCCAACTTAAAAGTTAGTGTCTTGTGGAAGTTTTTTTTTTTTTTTTTTTTTTTTAATGTTTGCATTTTAAGAAAATGCTCAACTATTTTCTCACATAGGAATTATTTCATTTGAATTTGCTGACTTTTTGCCAGTGTAAAGTAAAAATAACCTGGGGTTTTGCAGAAGCCATGCAAAGAGGGTTGGTTCTATGGGTTAGACTGGTTAGAACAATGTGTGAAAACAGACTGAGAAAGAGTGATGGTCGCAGTTAGCAATGGGGGTGGTTACCTATGCAGAGGGAGAAAGGTGCAGGCCTTTGGAGAGGGCCACGCCTAATAACCGTGGGAAGTTGAATAGTCTCTATCACTCTGAGACTCCAATTCAGCAACTCTGAATTTGGGGTTATTACCTGTTTTGCAAGTATAATGGGAGAATGACAGACAATGTGTGTAAAGCATCTGGTAGGACACTCGGCACCTATCAGACACTTAAGAGAGACTGTAAGCTCCTGGCTAGATTTGAAGGCAGGATGACAGACCATGTTATAGATAATAAAATGGAAAAACAAGACCTTTCTCTGCTACACAGAATTAACCCCAAGCATGTTCAAGAATTTCAGGATTTAGGAGCACCGCGGGGGGTGGGGGGCTCAGTGGTTGAGCATCTGCCTTCGGCTTGGGTCATGATCCCGGGGTCCTGGGATTGAGTCCTGCATCAGGCTCCCCACAGGGAGCCTGCTTCTCCCTTTGAGTATGTTTCTGCCTCTCTCTCTGTGTCTCTCATGAATAAAAAAAATAAAAAAATAAAAAAATAAATCAGGATTTAGCTAACAGGTAGTGCCATACGTGGGGTGGGTTCAAAGGCCTCTGGTCTCTCCCCAAGGCAGTCCTCCTCTTCTCTGTCTGGTTCGACCCTTTCTGTGAATGCCGAGCATTACTGGACCCTGCTTTCTATCCCAGCCTGATGGAGCATGAGCTCTGAATGTTTAGATTCCCTCTGCCTCTGAGTGGGACCAGAAGGGCTCCTCATTTTGATGATATAGCAGAATAGTCATTGTGTCCATGTGTCTGGCACTTAAGAATTTCCTTATCAGCCCACCTCAATGTTTCCAATTTGTTTACCTGGAAAACACCCTTATTAGCATCAAACTTAGGTTTTAACAAGGCAGAATCAGAATTTTTTTTCTATCTTTCCCAAAGTGAAGCTAGCGATCTGGATTAAATCTTTTTTTTTTTTTTTTTTTGCTCGGTGGGAGGTTTCTGTATTATTATTGTTTAAAGTCAATTATCCTTTACTTCATGTTCTTTTTCTGTTGTTTATTTTATCCGTCCTTCTCTCCCAGAGGGGCAGAATTAAGGCCCCCATTTGGTTTTTATTAGTGTAATCAGTTAATAGCTCTTCTATAATGCTTTACTTATTGTGTTAATTTTCTGTAGTTGTGTCCAGAGGCAGCTTCCTGGAAGACCACATTTAAAAAAAAAAAAATCTATCTTATTTCTTCTTTAATGGGTCCACTTAGCATTTATAGTTTCAGCTAAGATTATTGAACACTGTTGATTTATAAGATTATTGAAAATATATATATAAACTGCAGCTACTATTTTAAATATATCTATGGTAATCCTAAAAATTCCATTAGTATGGTGAAAGTACAAACACTACCCCTAGTGTTTCTATTGACTTGGCTTATCACATCAATTCTTTGGATTTATCTTGAACATATTAGAGGTATGGGTGTCTGCTGTTCCCATGCATACGGTGCCAGTCACTGCAGTTCTATTGTTTCAGTAGCTGAACTCCACCTCCCAGGGACCACTGTCCAATTGCTGGTGGGGATCTTTTTTTTTTTTTTAATAGGCTCCACATCTAGCACAGAGCCCAGTGCAGGACTTGAGCTCACAATTGTGAGAGTAAGATCTGAGCTGAGATCAAGAGTCCGACACTAACCAGTTGAGCTACCCAGGTACCCTGCTGGTGGGGATTTTAATAGGAACATTTTCTACATGGACTTTCACTTTCGTACTCAGAGAGTAGTCCTCAAGTGAAAGGGGGAACTTCAAAGCTTAGCATAGGAACAAACTAACATACTTGAAGGGTAACAAAAAAATATTTATTATACATGTGATACATTGAGCCCCCATGTTAGGTTGCATTCTGAATTAGGCCAATAGTACTGAAGCCAATAGGACATGACTCAGTGATTGGCATCATGGGTTCTGGACCTGCCTCTGGCGCCAACTGGCTCTAGACACACCTGGGATATGGACTAGCTGCAGACCCACGTCTGATGGTCCGATGGGAATTGGCTCTAAGGCCTTTTCTCTGTAAAATGAGAAGTTGGGATGAAAGTTGTAAAGTTCCTCCCAGCTTTCACCCTCTATGCAATATTCAGTTTGTGGTTGTTCTGGGTGTGTGCTCAGTCAGAAGGAATCATTAGCAGGTGACTGACTCAGGATTAGAATGCTTTCCAGTCATTGTTGAGTCTTGGGAGATGAACAGGGCACTTCGCACAAAATAGGAGCCCATCAATGCTTTTATAATAAATTTGTTTTAAGTAAAATTCTAGTTTTGAGAACTGTCACTTGTCCAGCACAAAGGCTGCACATGGACATGGGAAAAGCACCAGAGAGAAAGTCAGAGCCCTGCCGTGTGAACCTGGGCAAGTCACTTTCTCTCCCTGGGTCTTTCCCCCTTCATTTGCCAAATAAAGGGGATGGAGAAGAATCACCAAGGTAGCTTCTAGCTAAGGAAGTCTGTAACCTTGCAAGAATTGGCTGCTGTGCAAAGCAAATGAATAGGTTCAGATGTTCCCCCAACGTCTGGTGCCCAGAGCAGTTGGAGCCTGTTAGCTGTGATTTAATGGTTGCTGGGAAGCAGGCTGTGGGCTTGCTATGGGGAGAGGCTGGGAAGGAGAGGACAGACAGGAGATTTGTGGGCTGAAGGTTGGCTAGAAATTCTATGCATAGAAGGAAGTGAGGTCTCCTGTAATTGCCTGTTTCTGAGCTACAGAACATATCAGATGCTGTGTTTAAAACAGTGCGATGCCTAGTTAGCACAGGGCACCACCTGTTTCATCTGTCTCTGTACCCTGCCAGTGGTGGTGATGTTTGAGAACTTTCCTTTCAGGCAGTGCCATCAAAGAGGGCAATGGAAGGCAACACAGCAAAATCACGACAAAGCATATTTGAAAGGAAGAGGGAAGAAGCCCATATACATTTCAATGAAAGTATGTTTAAGGATTTCAAGGAGGAGTCTGATACATAATTACAAAGTTTAAAAAGAAAGAATCTTGACTTTGATCTGATTTTCTTCTGTAAAGCAATTAGTTCCATTATTTTTCAAGTGTGAAGCTGAAAATTCTAATGGCTGGACCCAAACAATTTCATTTGAGTCTTGGGACTTCTAACTTCCAAAAGAAAAAAAAAAGTTTAAAAATGTATTAAGATGATTTTTTGCAGAGGGATTAATGCATGAAGCATTTGCTGGTTAGCTCTCATAAAGACTACGGCACTGTAGTATAGCTGAGATTAAGAGCTAGATTTAAATCATGCAAGAGTCCAATTAATAGCACTGAACTAAGAAATCTATAAAGTTGATTTGATGGAGGGAGAAAAACTGTCAAGATATGAATAGAATTTTCCCTTCCAATTGCTGTTGAGGATTTTAATGGGAATGTATCCTACATGAATTTTAGTGTTTGTGAGACTAGTTCTCAAATTAAAGTGGAGCTTCAAAGCAGAGCCAAAGGACAAATTAACTTAGCCTGACCACTTGTGTACCAGCTAGGTAGCATAGCAAAGGTGGCTTCCAGGCTGAAGTTGGCCATAGTTTGTCTAACCTTTCAAGATCAAGAAACTTGAACTTCACAAACCGGTATGGATTTCTGGCTTCTTTTGAAAATTCTGCGAGTGTGGCACCATTTGGTTCACAGCTATACTTGGTGACAATTAGCTGCTCCCATTAGACAGGGCTCCTTCCAGTTGCCCACCATTCCCTAGCATATGACTCTAGGCTGACTTCACTGTCTTACTCATCAGCCTGATCCATGGGATAGGCACTCAGATAAGGACGTGTTACATTGGTATGTGTTATATTGATGTTAGAGGTGAATGAGTTAAAGATCTAGCACTGAGCTTAATGGTTTTCTCCAGCCTGAAACTGGAGACTCTTCTGTACTATATGCTTAGGGGGAGTCTAAGTATGCATGTTCCTATGACTTCCATATGCCCCACTGGGAATGGAGCAGGGGAGAAAAATAACCCCAATGATATCACATAGAGCCCACTGGGGAGTTGTTCGAGTTTGTTAGAGCATATTAAAATACCATACATTCACATCCTCAAAAAAGACACATCAGTCTACCTGTCTATACATTCCTTTCTGATATTAAATTATTCCAGGGACTTTTCAAAATTACACCACCTACCTGTACTCCCTCCCACAGTGAATAAACATGCTGAAGAAGTGGAGAGCAAATCAGAATAATGCACATAGGTGAAAGTCCTATAATTGAAATCATTATTGCTTAAGATACCATTGCTTTAATCAGCCCTATCATAAATCAGCGCTTTTCACAAGTGAAGGTTTAAAATAAAGTGCTGTTTAAACAGATTGGGTCCCTTAAAAGGCATGATGCAATTGGGAAGCTGCGGAAAATGGATAAAAAAGTGGTTTCTGAGCAGATACACTGGCTCCAGCATTTTATCTTCCACTTAATTTTGAAAAAAACTACCTAGTCCTTTCTTAGAAATTACATACCGGAGGCCTGTAATGGCCGAGCCTTTAACCCATTAAAAAAATTTACTCCCAGGAACAGTTAATATTTGATGTTTAATTGCTTTTTCTTGTTGGAGAGGAAAATCTTTTTCTTTCCTTCCTTTCTTGATTGACTTTTCAAAAATCACCTTGTGAGCTATAAGATGGAGAGGAGTAATTGATTTTCAAAAACTCAAGTGCATGCACATGTATTTGCATATGCATATGTGTATGCGTGGATATTACAACCTCCGAGCTTCAGGCACTGGGGCTTCCCTCGCAGTAACCGTGCAAGGCAGGTGTTACTATTTCCAGTTAACAGAGAGGCAGCCAAGACCCAGAGAGGTTGATTGCTTGCATGGGGTCACACAGGTAGTAGGGAGGCTGAGTCTTTTCTTATTCCTCCAACTCTGTTGCCTGCCTGTAGGGGCATGTCATACCCAGGTGTGCAGGCAGCCACGACAAAGGCCATGCCAATGATCCCCATCATTGCAGTAACTAATCCTCTCAGCCTGTTTAACTGGCACCACTTTCTGGAATTTAGCAAATAATGCCACGCCATCCACAAATGTCAAAAGAGTCCAACTATGATTTGCGCCTTTTATGTGAACATTACATTGTCACTGAGCTGGGAGAAGCAGTTGAACCAACCTTAGCAGTGATAGCAACTTGGGAGAGATTTCTCCTTGGAGAGTTTTAGGTGGATGGGGGGTGGGGTGGGAGGGTCGGATCTTCTCTTATTAGAAAAAGGCCTGCACAGAATTCAGATGACTTTCTGGGGCTCCTCAGGACTTGTTTCTAGAGAAAGAGAGGATCATGAGGACATTGGTGTGGAAGGAGACAGGGGAAAAACCTCTTTGTGATTACCCTGGGTTGAAAGATTTTCATTTCAACATTGTCAGTCCCTCACCTTTCATGTGTGGTAAATTCATTCCCAAAGGCCAGAGTGTTCTCTCTCCCTCTTCCTTCCTTTCTCCTTCTTTCTTACTTATTCCCTTGCGGAGGAGGGAGGAGGGTGGGGGATGGAGGGAGGGAGTGAGGGCGGGGGAGGGGTCACTTAGAAGGAGGAATGCGTATTCTGCCTTCCTTACTTATTTTATTTCTTTTCTTTCTTTCTTTCTTTCTTTCTTTCTTTCTTTCTTTCTTTTCTTCTCCTCTCTCTCTCCTCTCTCGGTTTGTCTTTTCTTCCCACAAAACCACATATTACTTAGGTCTCTTGCAAAGCTGTACAAACCAACTGTTCCTTCTCAGATTATGCCCTTCAGAGGTCAGGTGATATGCCTCATTGGGTTACACCTTCCATGTTTTGTGGTGAGATGTGGGCTGTGTCATTCTACATTACTCCACCTTGCAAGAAAATATTTATATATGAGCCTCACCAGGTCCTATTTCCTCTGGGATTGCTTCTGAGGATGCTGTCTTCATGCCAGCTGCAGGCAGTTGAATCGCAGGCCTTCACAGGACCACTGGACTTCTGGCAGCAAACAGGAAATCGCTCCTTTCCCTCTGACTTCACTGAGCTGGAAGACTACGAGGTGTGTGGCTGGAGGATGAGACATTTCTGAGAGGTGGAGTACAATATTTCCAGAAAGGGCTTGGGAGGAAACTGCCAGATGTGGAGGGCATGAAAACTTGCACCATTCACAGCATTTTTTTTTCTAGATCTGGAAAGACAAGAGCTTATTATACGAGGTCTTTCTGTGATTTTTAATTATTTTCCTTTTTATTTCTAGTAAGTGGTAATTCCCGTTGTTCACCAAGTAGTGGTAGTGAGTCGTATATGGCTGTGGTGGGGTATGTGGTTAAAACACTTTTGGAAACTCATTTGGCAGCATGTGTCAAGACCACAAAAATTTTTGCAGCCCTTGACCAAATAATTTTACTCCTGGGAATTCATTCTCAGTACCAAAAAGAGTGCTCAAAGATGTTATTTATTTATTTATTTATTTATACAAATAAATAAATACATTTTAAATGTTTTTTTTAAATATTTATTTTTATTTATTCATGATAGACACAGAGGGAGAGAGGCAGAGACACAGGCAGAGGGAGAAGCAGGCTCCATGTCGGGAACCCGATGTGGGATTAGATCCCGGGACTCCGGGATCGCGCCCTGGGCCAAAGGCAGGCGCGAAACCGCTGAGCCACCCAGGGATCCCCTAAATGTTTTATTTATTTAAGTAACCTCTAGACCCCACATGGGGCTTGAACTCACAACCCCCGAGATCGAGAGCCACATGCTCCATCAACTGAGCCAGCCAGGTGCCCCTCAAAGATGTTCTTTAAACTATTGTTACAGTTCTTAGAACCTTAATATAAACCTAACAATAGGGTAAATGGAACTATAAAACATTTTCTTGATACGTAAATGATGTCATAACACTGGAATAGGATATGTACTCTAACGATTACAAATATGTAGGTTAAATATGTTCAGTCATAATAATATATAACATTTATTGTCTACTGAATATATGGCAGGCAATGTGTCAGATCCTTTGTAGGCATTGCCTCCTTTGGTGTGCTTGCTAGAATAAGCTAGATTTAATTTTTTTTCTCTATTTTACAGATGAGGAAAGGGGAAGATTAATTGGATTATCTGAGGTCAAACTGTTAGTGTGAGATTTGAACCCCATCCTGGTTGACTGTAGAACTCACACTCTTAACTTATCATTCCTCATGATATGTGGATAATTTTAAGTAAAAAACAAATATTAGCCACCAACACCCACCCTGCAACAAAGTTACCCCAAAACTCCAAACCAGAAACAACCCAGCACCAACAAACACAAATCTGACAAGCTCTATTCTTCTTGTAATCACATGGAAAAATAAATAACAAAGCTTAGACCAAGAGAAATAGCCCAAGTTGAAAAAGCTTATCTGCAACCCGCCAATAAAATGACAGGTAGGTGTCTGAAGCAACAATAAAATGTTTAAGGTCTTAAAAAAGAATGTTTAAGGTCTTTTCTCTGGATGGGAATTAGATACTGTAAGTATGATCTTATACTAAGAGAGTCCAATTAATCTCTGCCAACTTAAAGAAGTAAATCTTGCAGGGGAGCAAATCTTGCATT
This sequence comes from Canis lupus familiaris, assembly GCF_011100685.1. Taxonomy (NCBI): domain Eukaryota; kingdom Metazoa; phylum Chordata; class Mammalia; order Carnivora; family Canidae; genus Canis; species Canis lupus. Next base: position 44,675,146 of record NC_049224.1, read on the forward strand.
TAGGTGGAAAGGACTTTGCCCAGAGTGACTTGAGAATTCTCTTGAGGATTAGGGCCCAGACCTGTGGTTCTTACCTTGTTTTGTGTGAGAATGTATTTGAAAATATTAATGGCATCTATGGTGTCTGTCTCCAGTAAAAACATGTATTTATGTTTATGCCACATTTTGTTCTATGTTTACTTTTGAAATCTATTTTAGGCTCATTGCTTGTTTGAGGATTCTAATGACAATTTCCCTTTGTGTTTTGGCTTGCAGAGTGTTCTTTGTCCCACGATTGGCGAATGTTCTTTCGTTAGGGGTTCAGACACCAATGCCATTTCTTCAGAGCATTGTCTACACCTGCATAGGGTTTGTAAAGTAAGTGAGTATAATGAATAATTTAGCTTCACTGTTTTCTTTAATGTGACAGCATGTTATTGTGAACATTTGTATTTGGATGCGTGGCTAACAACTGCCTTTTGGATTTTCCATGTTAGGATGAAAAAAATGCATGACACACATCACCAAGAATCAGGGGTTGTGCCTGGCAATGCAATTGAGAAAAGCTTTGGAATGTGAGTGGACAGCATTAGGAGCAGCTTTCCTTACCACACCTGCAGAAATGTACTTACATTAAACACATATGTGCTAAGTGCATGTGTGTAAGGCGCGGTGTTAGACAGATGTGAAAAATGGATGGATGATGCCTTTGTATAAGATTCTCCCAGGACTCCGATGTGCTGAGGTTTGGAAATGCTCACACGCCCTCCAGGCGCTGTAGCCTGTGTGTAATAAAATTACATCCAGGGCCCGATTCCCTTCCATGAGATATTTTCATTGTCAGGATGAAGAAAATTATTTTTCATCATTTCTGTGTTCTGAAATGGAAACATTTTCAGTATGAATCCCATAGGGACACTATGCGCCCTTTCTACCTCTTGTTTGGGATTGTGCAAGGAGTCTGAAATACCAGGGTACAGGGCACCTGGGTGGCTCAGTGGTTGAGCGTCTGCCTTTGGCTCAGGGCGTGATCCTGGGGTCCTGGGATTGAGGCCCACGTCGGGCTTCCTGCAGGAGCCTGCTTCTCCCTCTGCCTGTGTCTCTGCCTCTCTCTCAATATGTCTCTCATGAATAAATAAATATTTTTTTTTTTAAAGGAAAGAAATATCAGGCTAAGAGGTCACTGGTCTGTCTTCTCCAGGAACTCCCCCTGGGCAGTGGTCTCTGCCTTCTGTTACAGAAGACGGCAAAAATAGGAGCCGGTGTACCTCTGGCCAATTATTCAATGCTCCATCACAAGGGGAAATTCCTTCCTCACCCCAGCTGGTGAACAGTTATGCCCTGGAGCCCAGGACGGACATGCCTTGTAACTTTTTAACCTGGTTAGTGTAACTGCCAATATTATTCCTATTCATATAAATGTCTAATCCTTTCTTGAATCTTGCTAGACTATTTGCCTCAATAATATCCTGCGGCAGTGAATTCCACAGGTAGATTATACGCCGTTTTAAAAAGTATTTCCTTTTATTCATTTTAAATTTGTTACCTTTTAACGTCACAAGATGTCCCTTGTTCTTGCATTAAGGGCTACAGGGTACAGGCATTGGAAATTCAGCTTTAATTTTTCGAAGCATTCCACCATTATTAAAGCTCCATCTTCTTCATATTGTTTCCTATTTTGGCATATCTGATCTTGATTCAATGAGATGATTGAGGTAAATGGTCTCATACTACTTCAGACACATAGTAGGCACTAGAAGAAAGGTCTCCTTGATATTTGATGCCATTTATTGGACACATGTTTATTGAGCACCTACTGTGTGCGGGAATTGTAAATATTGGAGAGACAGCTTTGAGTGAGACAGAGTCCTTGTTCTGAAAGCTCTAATTTTCTAGAGAAGATAAGCACCAATAAAGTGAATAAGGATGAACTACATGGTTTTGGGTGGACTTAAGTCCTACGGGAAAATTTGACAAGAGTGACTGGCAGAGGATGGGCAGGAGCCACTTCAGATTGCATGGTCAGGGAGGAGGTTTCTGAAAAGGGGATGGTTGAGTTGGCCATCAAGGTATCATATATATGACATCTCCATGAAGGTGAACCCACGTTCCTAGACACTGCTTACCATGAGGTGAGATTCCATCCTTATTTGTTGAGTGAATGAATGAATCAAGTTGAGGAGGGAAATCATAGTTTCAGAAATCATTCAATAAGTTACTCATAGACCTAGGAGTAACATTTCTTAAATCCCTATGCTCTGTAACTTCAAAGACTGTTGGGGTAGAAAAAACAGGGGATTTAGTTAGTTAGACTTGCTATCAAGCCCTTCTCAGGTACCCAGCTACTCCCCTTATATGACCTTGGGGGGTGTCTTTTCCAAAGTGATCTCATTTAGAAAAATGGCTTTCCTTGGGGTCCCTGGGTGGCTCAGTTGTTTAAGCATCCGCCTTCAGCTCAGGTCATGATCCTGGGGTCCTGGGATCGAACCCCGTGTGGGGCTCCCTGCTCGGTGGGGAGTCTCCTCCCTCTGCTGCTCTCCCTCCTTGTGCACATGCTCTCTCTGTCTCTGTCAACTAAATAAATAAAATTTTAACAAAATTTCCTTTCTTCATGGGTTTTGGAGCATTGGAGATAAAATTATATAGCAGCTAGTACTTTACAAACCACCCAATGGTCAGTCATTCTGGAGGGAACCGGGTGTTCTCAGCTCTGCGCACCGTTTCTTTCCTCTGGCCTTTTCCCTCCTGGTTTTCTCTGTTCCCAATTTTTATCCTTGCCTCTGCCTAAAGTTCATCAGTGGCATCCGTGGTACTTAGCTTTCTGACCCAGAACTGGCTTACGTGAGAGTGGTGGCAGAAGGGAGTTTACCTTTGTGAAATATTGCCTATTTTTTAAGGGCTTTAAAAAATGAAATCAGGTGGGGGTGCCTGGGTGGCTCAGTCAGTTAAGCATCCTACTACTTGATTTCAGCTTAGGTCTTGATCTCAGGGTTGTGAGTTCAAGTCTCACACTGGGCTCCATGCTAGGCATGGCACTTACTTTTAAAAAAAATTGAAAAGATAAGAATAAAAAAATAAAATGGAATCAGGTGGAGCTGCTGTTTGTTGAAACGGAGGACCAGAGGTGTATTTCCAATAGCGATTGTTTGCTTTCATTTTGAATACTGCTTGGTCTTCCAGAATCAGGTAAACCAAATTTCTTTAAAAATTTTTTTTAAAGATTTTATTTATTTGTTCATGAGAGACACACAGAGAGAGGCAAGGACACAGACAGAGGGAGAAGCAGGCTCCCTGCGGGAAGCCAAATACAGGTCTCGATCCCAGGACCCCAGGATCATGTCCTGAGCTGAAGGCAGACGTTCAACCGCTGAGCCACCCAGACCCCCCAGTTAACCAAGCTTCAATGCACAAAGACAGAGGCTGTGCCTGAATTTCTGAAGGGATCCTTCCCCCAGAAAGTGGAGGCTTTGGTTGAAATGATCTGATTACCTGCTTGGAGCTTCCCTCTGTGTTCTAGCATGATAGGTATATAGCATTTCCTCATGCTTCCTCTTGTTATTTTTTCTAATTGCCCCTTAATTTACTTTTTTTTTTTTTCCATTTAGGCAATTTGAAGTAGAAGCATGTGCAGCTCTGCATAATAATGTATTAGAAAGGCATTTCAAGGAATAAATTATTAGCATTGTTTACATGGATGGTTCAAATTTACTGGCAAATTGCTCAGGCCTCAGTTTTACGAGGTAGCTGCCAGCTCGGCTCCTTCTGGGTAAAACCCTGAAATTGGAGAAGTTTCCTTTTGGTTTCCCTCACCCACACGTCCTCTGCCTCCTTCCTCCCCTTTCAACGCCTCCCTGGGTTCCCACCCCCACAGAACTCCGTGGAAGGCTCGGGCCTTTTGCACCTTCACGTGCAGACATTTCGTGGGCTCTACCCCCGCGCCAGGCCGACCCCCGGCGGAAGTGAGGTGTGCGGAGGAATAAATGTTCAATGGTATAATTTTAGTTGCTGTGGCAACTGGGAAGGGCGGCTATTTTGGGCTGTGGGCCTTTCTCCTTGACCTGAGATGATGTTACTCTGCCGGCCGCTGGCGCGCTGGGCCAACCCTGCCCGCGGTCCTCGCAGCCACGTGCCTGACATTCCTGGGGGATGCTTCTTCCTTTCTCCCCGAGCCCTTCTGTGCTCCTCCAGGGCTGTGTGCATTAGTGCAAGAGCACGCATCTGTCCACGTGTGCCCACCTGGGCTTGTCACAGGTGACATTATGAGGTGGTGGCGCAACCCAGATGGTAGGGAGTCTCTTCCACAGAGGCCTCCCAGTCTCGTTTATGCCTGTCCCCCAGCTTCCACACTTTATCAGCTGCTCAGTGACCATTCTGTGGGTCACCCCCTATCTGGGCAAGGTGATCATGCGGTCTCCAGGCCACAGTGTGTGGGCACCCCTCCTGGGAGGACTCATCTGAAGCTGCCCTGAGTTGGGGGGTCAGTGATCCTGACCTGTTTTCTTCCCACTCACGCTCCTGATGCAGCTGCAGCCTGCAGCCCCCTGTCCTGGCTGGGGAAGCAAGTCAGGACTCCTGCAGCTGGTGGGACAGCGACACGAAGATCCGAGGGTGGCCCAAACAACAGTGCTTGCCAGAAGAGGCTGGGGAAAGTATCTTGTTTGTAGTTTTTACAACCTAAAAAGTACACACGAGACCCAGAGATCATTCAGGAAGGAGGAATAGTAAAGAACAAAAGTGGGGAATTTTTTTTTTTTTAAAGGATTTAGCTTATTTGTGCCAAGAAGAGAAAACAGAAGTCTTTTATAGGTCTAGGGAGAATGTGGCTCTCTCTTCTACAAGTCCCCTGGACATTAAAGAAAGAGGAGAATTCTATAGTTGGAAAGAGAAGGAGAGCAAGAGTGAGAGCAAGAGAGAGAGAGAGAGAGAAAACAAGGTGGGGGAGGGGACCAGGATATAAGAAGCACCTGACTGAGGCACAGAAAAGATAGTGGCTGGAGGGTAAGACAAAGAAAGAGAAAAAGATCAAGAGATAATGCTGCCTTCCTTACCTGTTGTTAAATTATTATTATTATTATTTTTTTTTTTTTGAGAAGGAGGGAGAGATAGTATTCAGGGGTGGAGGGGAGAGGCAGGCAGTGGGAGAGGGGTAGAGAGAGAGAGAAAGAATCTCATGCAGGCTCTACACCCAGTGTGGAGCCCAATGTGGGGCTCGATCTCAAGACCTTGATATCATGATCTGAGCTGAAACCAAGAGTTGGACGTTTAACCATCTGAACCACCCAGCCACCCCTGCTGTTAAATTAAAATGTAACAGATATTTTGAGAACCAATGGTGTCTGTCCCAGGTCTCTATTTCTGTATGACAGATGCCCCCTACAATTTATTTACTTAAAATCACGACAATAATTTTCTTGTTATCTCTTGTGGTGCTAAGTGTTGGGTGGATTCAGCATGGTGGGTCTCATGCAGCCTTTCATGAGGATGAGGTCTGCAGGTGGCCCAGGCTGGGGTCACCTCTGTGGCTCCCCCACTGACACGTAGGGACTGATGTCAGCCGGAATGCCTGCTTACTATTCACAGCAGCTCGTCTTCCTGTTCCTTTCCTGGCCTTTCGGGGCTCCAAAGATGAGTATCCCAAGAGAACAAGGTGGAAGCTGAACCATCTTTCGGGCCTGGCCCAGGCACATACTCTATGGGTGCACCAGTCAGCAAGGCCAGCTCATATTAAAGGAGAAGGCACATAGACCCTTTTATGGATTTGAGGAATGTTCAAGAACTTGTGAATATGTCATAAAACTGCTAAAATGTCCAATCATGATGTCACCTGTTCTTAACCTTCGGTCTTCCAGGAGCTTCTAGTGGGAGCTATGAAAGCCAAGTAAGTAACCAGTGCAAGGGAATGAAATATCCATTCTCCAGAATGGGAGGTAATAGTGGAGTATGTACCAAGTGGGGGTACAGGATGAACTCTTGCTTGTGTAGAGGCCATAGGTGGAGGGTAGGTAGGAAGGCCTGTGGCCTCTTCTCTTTTTTTTTTTTTTTTATGATAGTCATACAGAGAGAGAGAGAGAGGCAGAGACATAGGCAGAGGGAGAAGCAGGCTCCATGCACCGGGAGCCCGACGTGGGATTTGATCCCGGGTCTCCAGGATCGCGCCCTGGGCCAAAGGCAGGCGCCAAACCGCTGCGCCACCCAGGGATCCCGCCTCTTCTCTTTTTGGAGAGTTTTAGAGACAAATCAGATGGCAGTGGCTTACATTCCCTAACTTTGGAGTGGGTGTTCTGGCCAGCTTTATTCAAGCCTTAATGTTTGTTCTTTTTTTTTATTTTTATTATTATTATTTTTTAATGTTTGTTCTTAATAACTTCATATCTTGTTACCTATTTTTTCTTCCCCTGCCTCACCTTTATACCACCAACCATCCTTCCTTTCAACTACATTATTGTTCTGTGGTCCTAAAACTCTCTCCATCCCTTTTTCTCCTTGGTCATCACTCTATGCTTTCTGTGCATAAAAAAGACTTACCCTCCCCCCCATTCCTCTTCCTTACTTTTTGCTTCTCTACTACCATTTATCAGACCAGTGGCCTCTACCTCCCTTTCCTTGTCCCACTTCTCACTTGACTGCTTGAAATATGTATCTTAATTTTGGGTTCCCTCCTTGTGGCCACTGTCTCTTGCCTTCTAAAACCATGTCTTATATTCCATGAAGCTTATGCCTTTCTTCTCTGCTCTGCCTTATCTTATCCTAGGTGTCACTTGTCCAGCACAGTGTCAGAGGGCAATGGGCCCTGGTGTGCCCAACACCCAGCATCTTCATCAGATACTGCTTTGACATCTTCACAGTGAGGTCTTATCCACAGCCATGAATGTTTAGGCGGGGTTTGCTGCTCAGCTGCTGACCTTTCTCTGGTAAGAGTTTCCTATATCCTATCAACACTAAAGACACTTTTTCTCCGCATGTCAGTCTCTGGTCTCCAAATATTACTAACTGTAGATATTCACTTAAAATTATTTATTTAAAAAAATATTTATTTATCTGAGAGAGAGAGAGAGAGAGAGAATGAGCCAGAGGAGCAGAAGGAGAGGGAGGGAGAATCTGAGTATGAGGAGCCTGATGCAGAATTCAATCCCAGAACCCTAAGATCATAACCTGATTGAAAACCGAGAGATGGATGCTCAACTGACTATGCCACTTAGGCACCCCAGACATTCGCTTTTTAATTCCCTTGTAGATTAGAGTCCTTTTCTTCTCTTAGTATAAAGGTGATATATATCCACTGTAGAGAATTTAGAACACACAAAAAAGCTAAAACAAGAAAAATTATCATTGTGGGTATAAACATTGCTAAGACCTTGGTGTGAGTAACTCTTTTCCCTCCATATTTATAATTTTTATTTAGAAATAAAAACAGAATTACTTCTTATATAGGCAATGCTTTCCTCCAAGTTATTTCCTATTTTATAGAATCAATTGTTACAAAACTAGTCTCTGGCCCCTGCTAATTGGACCAGTATGGCCCTGGCTGGGCCAGTACCTACTCTTTCCTTAGTGTTAAGTCAGATGATATTGGGGTCTGGAGCCATAATATCACATCAAGGTGGAATTCAAATTTTCACTTTGAAGCCTAAAACTTTATTGGAGAAGGTGGTTTGCATGAGTCAAGTAGAGAATACCCAGCAATCTAGAGACATTCCTTGGATGCTGGCACTAGTTCCTGTGATGAATTTTGTTCTCTAGCCATTTGTTCAATAAGTTCTCAATAGATTCTAGCCATTTATTGAGATGTGAAACCCTTTTTTAGTTGTGGAGCTGTCTGTGGGATATTTCCCTCTAACAGTATCTGAACAAGGTGACACTTTTTTTTACAACCTGTTTTTTCATTTAATAATGATTCATAAGTTTTTTTCTGTGTCGTTATACATTCTTCAAGGTTATGATTTTGGTACCTGTACAGTGACAGCTGTGGATGTTTGAATATTTATGGGGAAAATGGAACAAACTGCTTAAACTCTGGCATTAGATACTACAGAGTCCAAATGCCTGCCTTGACACTTAGTTTGCTATGTGACTTGGGCAAATTATTTAAATATTCTTTCTCAGAATCCCCATCTGTAAAATGGATATAACTATATGGTCAAGTGATGTAATGAATCAAACATTCCCGAGACATAGTCTGCCACAAAAGTAAGGGTTCGATAGATTTTGACTATAATTATTAATTATCATAATCCTAAATCTTCTATAATTACTCATGAAACAGCCCCCATACTTTTCCAGCATCATAAACAAAGCTGTGATGAACATCCTCAAATATTTACACATGATTTTCTTGAGGTAAGTGCCTAGAAGTTGCATCATTGGGTCACAGATTGTGGACATTTAAAGAGTACAAAACTGTCACTGTTTTCACTAAATCTTCCCAGTTGTCCACAACCCAGCCTTTCCCATATTTTTCTTGTCTACAGTCTCAGAGATATGTCTCTTTCCACATCCAGGATTTGCTGTATGCCCACCTTCCAACAAAATTCAGAGTCACATCTGAAATTTTCTTGAAAAATTTTTTACATCTGACATTTAAATTAGGGCTCTTTCAGGTAGATTTCACCCATTCATTTAGTTATTCACTCACATACTAAGTGGAAATTTCTATAGCCTAGGTTGATAGGATAGATTTATGTTGTCAGAGCTAACTTTTGTGTTGCTCACCATGGAGAGGGCTTTGGCTTTGAGGAAGAGTTTGAGACCGTTCTAAGGATGTCTGTCAGCTATTGATCCAGGCTGAACGATATCTAGAAAATCCTTCCCCTCTAGAAATAGGGATATCTGAAACAGAAACACCTTGGTCCTCTGACCCGCTAGGAATGATCTCTCGCCCACAGACCCTACCTTGGCTTCCAGGATCAGGAAATATCAATACGAAACTCAGTGAGATGCTTCTTTGAACTAACTACCCACTGTACTGGCCACTGGAAGAAAACCCAACATGCTCCTCATCCTCAAGGAGCATTGCCCATTGGACAAGGGGATGTGCAAACAATTATAGGTCATAGTTAAATTTGCCAGAATGGAGGAGTGTATCTGTAAGGAAATCCCCGAGTGATGGTCTTCACAGTTTGCCTTCTGGTCTCCAGAGGGTTTTGGTTGGTCCAAGGTTACGGCCCTTAGAAACATTTTTAGTTGCCAATAATCAGCAACTGGAGATTTCAGGTAAAAATGAGGTTTCTGTCTCACCTTGAAAAAAAATGGGAGCATTGGCAATACTGTGCCCTCATCTTACCCTGGCAACACTGAGGAGTGGCTGACCTGTTGGCTAGAGCACAGGTTCTTTTTTTTTTTTATTTTTTTTTATTTTTTTATTTTTTTTAGCGCAGTCCCCACCACTCCCTAAGGTATTACCTTTTGCTGCACTGCTTATCTTGCTGTCTGGATGAGCCTTGAGCTTATGACCTTAGGCCTAGTTAAGGGGGCATTTACTCTTTCACAGGCTCTCAGAGAGGTCTGCTAGAGTGGAAGGCTGCAGGGTAGGCAAGAATTTGCTAGGTAGATGGGTGGAAGGAGGACCATCCATGGCAGGCAAAATAGCATGTGCAAAGATACGGGGGCTTGTGCATGGAGATCTGCTTGGGTGATGAGAAGCAGACAGGATGGGGAAAAAGTTGGGCATTTGAAGGAAAGGATTGAGAGAAAGAATTGGAGAGTAATGCAAGCATCAGTTCTTGAGCAGCCTGGCATGCCCAAATAAAGAATTTGGTTAGTCATTGTTGTTGTTGTTTTCCGTAAAAAACTGGATCTGATGATTGATAAAGGAATAGCTACAAGAGTTTCTACGATCAGTGCCCTGACATCATGGTGGCACCTTGCAAAGTACGTTGTGTGCAGAACCTCATTAAATCCTGACACCAAGCCCAGAAGATGTGTGCTTTTATTTCCCTCACCTTACAATGAGAAAATGCAAATAGAAGGAGGTTGGTAAGGTGACTTCCCCAAGGTCAAAACCAGTAAGTGACAAAGTGGGAAGTGACCCGGGGCCCAACTACAGAGCTTGCAACTTGATTGCTAGGGTGCTCTCCTTCCCAGATGGCATTCATGCTTCAGAACTGTTACTCCAGTGGAGAAGGCAGGGTTGCTTTGGGAGTGGGTAAGGAGAGGCTGACAGACAAACAGGGCTGCTGGGAGTCTGCTGCAGTGAGCAGCAGGAGAGTGGGAGAGACACACAGAGCTGCGTCCATGCAGGGCAGAGAAAGGGGTGCATGTGAGATATACAGAGGGGACCCTTCTTAATGGAAGGGGCCAGCCATAGGAGTTTTCTCTTGCCCCTTTGAATTCTCAGGGCACTTTGTGTCTCTTTTCCAGGGCTTGCTTTTGCCATGTCCCCATAACAGCTGTACACATCTTATGGCATCTTGTACAGTTTAAGTTTGTAAGGGGCAGGAGGAATTATGCTTTATTTGCCTTAATTTTATTTTTGCATTGCTGAGCACAGTGCTTTCATAAACGAATGAATTCCCAAATTATCTTTTTCAGATCATTCCTCCTTATGTGTGCATTTGAGAAGTCCATGGCAGGTTAAACACTTTTTCTTTTCAAATATGAGAATAATTTCTTTACATGATCTACTTTAAGCTATTTGAAAATATGAGGGAAAGGAAAACAGGGAAGCTGTTTAAAGGCAGCAAACCCTTTAAGAGTCAATGTCACATTTATTGTTATAAAATATTTTTCTCTCTCTGTTAGACATCTGGTTCCCATTACATACAGTATTGGGTACTTGAGTTCACCAGGCATTTTGCATACCAAGCAGTGTGCATGTGAAATCCCCCAGACATCCACCAGTTTGTATTTGCACCATGCAAGTCCTACTTTACATTTACAGACAACCCTTCTATCACCAACCTAATTCTTCCCAATATGCTTTTGAAGTTACTTTGTTCATACCTAACTGGAGGACCAAATTGCCTACATCTAAGAAATGAAGAACTTAATCATGGAGTCTTTGCTTTATGTCACTGTATGGTTCAACTATCTATAAGCTCGCACCGAAATCAATGAAACATCTAAATCTTAAGTCTATATTTCCCAGTAACATTGACCCAGAAATGAGAAACACAATATGGAATGTTTGCTAATGAGTCATGAATTTCATTATAATTGCTTCCACATTCAGGATAGCGCCCTTAAACCATCTAATCTTGACATATCCTGCAACAATCCCATGTGTTGTAAATGATTTTGCTTTATTCCTTAGGTTACTGTTCAGAGCTTATTTTATGCTTCATTTCATTTTCTTAAAGAAAGCCACACACGTGTGCGTGCACACTCACACTCTTGCATGTGTGCATGCGCACACACAGGCACAGCATTGAGGCTTTTGCCTCAATCTGTAATTTTTGAAATAAAATAATTATGAAACCAAAAGGGGCCCTCATCATTTGGTTTGAAAATAAAAATAAATGCATTTAGGAAGAGAGCTGAAATATGGTCAACTCTGGAGTTTCTAAGTCAGGTCTCTGAGAATTCAGGCCAGAATTGAGCAATGCCCGGCCAGCAGCCGTCTGTCCCCTCTCTGTCTGGACATTAGAGTATATGGCTGGATGGATGGACACAACTAGCATTCAGTATAGTAATAATGGAAAATTAAATACGGCTTTTAAAAACAGCTCACATTATAAAGTGATCTATTAGCATGATATGACTTTGGCACTTAAAGTGACTGATTCTAACTGTACGATTTGGCCCATGGCAAACATTAAAGAGCTGCAGAATATTGTAGGTCTCCTTCTTCTTCTTTCTTCGGAGGAGGGGGGAGGAGGAGGAGGAGAGCGGAGGAGGATGAGGAGGAGGGGACGGAGGGAGGGAGGAGGAAAGGAGAAGAGGAGAAAGAGAAAGAGCAAACCCCAAAAACAAAACAACCAACAAAACATCAAACCCACACCCCCATCCCCGACCTGCTTCTTCTTCTTCTTCTTCTTCTTCTTCTTCTTCTTCTTCTTCTTCTTCTTCTTCTTCATCTCTTTTGGGATATTTTAAACTGGCTTTTTTCTTTGGAACCAAGCTTTGTTCCTGCCACAGGAAAAATTGTGCAGAAGGAATATTTCGGTCCAGATAGAACCAGAGGTAATTATAGTTTCTTTTTCTTTGATTCATGAATCAATGAGGCAAATATTAAGAACACTTTTGCATTTTCTTCTCCTCCTTTTTTTTTTGTTAAGTGAAACTCTGTTTTTATGGCTTATGGATGTTATCCTGAAAAAATAAAGATGGATGGTCTTCCCTGATGAGCTTTTCTAGTAATCAGACAGGCATTCTTTCCCTGTACCTGGTTATCATACTGTATCCTGCCAAAGCTTTTCTTCAGGAGCCTGTGGGTCGCTAAGATGATGTTGCATGCCATACCTTGAGCTGAATTTCATTTAAGCAGGTCAGCACAAAATGAAGAGGACTTCTGAACAGGCCTGCTTCTTAGACATACCTACTTAAGAGGTTTGCAGTTTTCAGAAAAAAGGGGGAATGAATATGAGGGAATGTCATTCATCTTTGAATTAGACTTTATGTTTTTGATATGTACTGGCTTTTTCGTAATTCTTATGTTATAGACTACAGGAAGCTTATTAACTGAATAGTATTGGAAAGGGCAGCTGTTTATGCTGAGGGAGTTCTTTTTGAATTTACATGTTTAAGCCAAACTGAAAGTTTACCTTAATCTATGTGCATATGAATTTCTTGTTGGCAGTTTTCTGGTCTCTTGATTGTTGAAAAATTGCCTACTATGCTTCAAAGAGTTTTGGTTTAATGACCCACATTGTTATCCACATAACTGACAGTGGGGTCTCAAACACAAAGTTTAAAAACTCCAGTAACACTGTTGGAGTGTAAGCACCAGCCTTATTTATTGGAAACATCTCTTCCTGAAATTGGACTTTTAAGAAATTTTAATTTAATTTAATGTTTTTAAAGACAATGCTAAAGTAGAAAGAAGTTTAAAGGCACTCTGGTTTCTTGTGAGTTTTTCACTAACACTTCCCTGTAGCTTGGAATAGCTCTCTTTCTTCCAAAACCTGGAATCTGCAGAAGAGAGCAGAAATACTTGTTATTGACCTGAATTAGGATAAAAGGAAAAGAGAAGATAAGATCATAGCCGCCAGCACTTTGTTTATGAAAACATCATTTTGAGGATGTGCTTGAATCAGGCAAAAGTAATGCACCTCCTCCTCCTCCAGCATATTTGAAATGCCAGCCTGATCACACCTAGAGAACAATGCCCAGAATTGGGGCATTACCTTTCCTGTATGCTGGTGCTGTGCAAGGATAGCATCACTTAATCCTGACAGTTTTTCTTCGTAATTTTAGAAATACATACGGAAATTTAAAAAATAGAAAAATAAAAAGATGTATAAATATAAGCACAAAAAATAAAAATTTGTTTTTAAAAAAGTTATCATATTTTATTTGAAAAGTTTTAGGACTCAAAAGAAGTTGTAAAATAATTCAGAGAGATCGCCTGTTCTTTTTCACAGATCCCTCAGAGATAATATCTCATATAAACATAGTACCTTGTCAACATCAGGAAATTTTTTTTTTTAACATCAGGAAATTGATTCAATGATATTATCCCAGTTATAGAACTTATTCGGACTTCAGCAGTTTTTTAAAAGGTTTTATTTATTTATTTTATTTAAAAGAGAGAGAGAGAGAGAGCAAGAGAGAGAGCGAGCACGTGTGTTCAAAAGCAGGGGGAAAGGTAAAGGGGAGGGAGAGAGAGACTCTCAAGCAGACCCTGCACTGAGTGTTGAGCCTGACACAGCAGCTCAATCTTAAGACCCTGAGATCATGACCTGAGCCAAATCCAAGAGTAGGATCCTTAGCTGACTGAACCACCCAGGTGCTCCTGGACTACAGCAGTTTTTATATGCATTCACTTTTAGAATGTATATTAAAATGTAGAGATGGATTAACCACCAAGTGTTCAGGGAGCATCTCTCACCAATGAGTATTGACGATATTGCAAAATTCTCAGATAATGTGATTTTATATATCCCATGGCTGACGAAAGAAGAGGTAGATTTCGTGGTATTAATGAAGACTCTTTACATTAATAGCCTTTTCCATTTATTAATTGGCTAAAAAAGTAATCAATCCTGTATCAAGTGCCAACTGGCAATAGAAAGATGGTGGTATTGACTCTGCTCTCAAAGAACTGACAGAAGGAGGTAGAAAAAGAATCAACAATTATACCACAGAGAGTTGTATACCATAGGACAAATGAAACAACCTCCTATTAATAAGCACCTACAAGTGCATTAGCAATAAAGCAAATAAGGTGCATGCCTCTGTTGTTCTGTGGATCTTACTGCTGAGTGGAGAAGACAAGACCGTTAACAAGTAGTGACAACAGAGGGCTCTCTACCACAGGGCAGGGGGGCTCAAAGTGGGTAGGTCCTGACGTAGTCATGGGGCACAGGCAAGTGACTCAGGATATGTCCTGTAACCTCAGTCAGCATTTCAAGATGTTGAGTGTGACAACTTACACTATCTTCAGACTAGGTCATTCCATTCGGAGCCTATATAGTGTCTTCTAGCTCTGGTGTTGCATTTGAGCAGATGGCTTGCTAATACAAGAGCAGTCACTGTTTCTTAGAACTGACTCAAAAGTCTTTGATATCATACCTGATATGCCATATCTTCCCCACTCAACGCTGGCAGGCCTTTTACTGGGCTCACATAGCACATGGGTTGGAGAGAGGTCCCTAGAGCATGGTTGATGGTTCCCTAGAATATGGTTGATAGCTAATGCTAGAGAAATAAAGCCATTGTATGCCTTAAAAATTGAGGTTCCTCATTCAGAATGTAACAACATTATCACCCTCTGGCCCCCTACAGGCATGATTATAGGCATTTCCTGCTTGGAGCGCCTCAGTTGCATTCCATTGGACTTCAGGTGGCATTCAGAATTCCTAAGTGGCCTGTGGCCCAATCTACCTATGTCCTTAGCCTCATGACATTCCACTTTACTTCCAGTTCCCAGGGGTTCAGTCTTGCTGGACTGCTTATGGCCCTTTAATTTACTAAGCTGTGTTCCACTCCTAGGCCTTGAACATTCTCTTTCACAAATGCTTCCCCCTACCCCCCACCCTTTCTCTCTACCTCATCTATAACCTCAGTCTTCAGGCTTCTATTGTAAGACTTTCTATACTGAATCATTTGTCTCTATGAAGTTCCCACCAAGAGTCCCATTTTATCCATAGTTATACATGCATTGTATATATAATCTTGTAATCAGTGGTGTGACTACATATATGTCTCCCCTATTATACTGTGAGTTCCATGAGGACAAGAATGATGTCTGTTTTGGTGATTATCTCCTCAAGTTTTAAGGAGTATTTGTTGAATGATTTATTGAATGGATAGATATGAATGAATGAAATAATGGAATATCCTCTCATTTCTCCCATAAATTTAAGTAATGTCACACCTGGGATTTGAGCATATTTATAAACTCTTCATTCTGGGATCATTTGTTTTGGGCTCATTTTTGGAGTCTTTCTCATGTTCAGGTAGGAATAGCTTTTCATAGGAAATCATGGTTGATGTGCTTTGGTATTCAATTTTGCCTACGCCAGTAGATTCTGCTTTGCATGTTTTATCTGGTGTAGTTGTCACTTCAAGACCACTCCAAAAAAGGAGTAGCCATTCCTCATCAACATAGTAGCCATTCATTGGCAAAGAATAGCTGAGAGCTGCTTTGCTAATCTCAGGGCTCTGAGAATGGCACTTTGGTATGTTGGTGATCTTGACAATGGGAGCACTTCAGCAGACAAGTCCAACACACCATTGGAAGAGTTTGTAGCTGGGTTCTGGATCCAAATCCCATCTTCACTGGCATCAGGATGGGAGAGACCATTATGAGGATGAAGGAGGCTCATTTGAGAATATCAAATCAAAGAGGTATTCGGAACAGAGATAGAGAGAGAAGTCAGGGACCATCTCCGTGGATGTGTGATCTTTGAGCTAATTCTAGATTGATGGTCTGGGGTGAATTAGTTCTATGGGGATAAGTGACAGGAGGTAAGAATGAGATGGAGTGATATGTGCAAAGGTCTTGGAGAGAAGTTTGATAAAGAGACTCAAACAAATCTCTGGAAAATTTGGATATAAACGCATGTCTCTTGAAAAGAGTGACCCTCCCCCGTCTCTAAAAATTAGGTAATTGATTCAATTTTGTGACTGGTATCTACTTGGTCTAAACAAAGGTTAGTAAGCAAATGTAGATTATTTATCTTATATTTAGGTAGGTGGGTAACAATGGGGTGTGAGTTCCATTCCTTTTCTCCTTTCTTTGTAGGTTTTTATCAAGGTGTGTTTGTGTGTGTGTTTGTGTGTGTCTTTACATTCATTTGTCAGTCTTGCCCAGATACAAAAGAAGACCACAGACTTGTTTAATGTAAGAGCTTTGAGATTCTGGAGGGTTGCTGCCTATGGTGAATGTGTAGCTAGAATAAAGTCAGCATGACCTTCCAGAAGGCATTCAGATTTTGGAGTTAAATTCCTGAGGACAAGGTTCAACTTCATGTTTGCTGACTTGGACTTTGGGTAAGTCCCATAACCTCTCTGAGCCTCAATTTCCTCACTTCCAACTTTGGGATGACAATAAAATTATTTGCCTCATTTGTCTCATAGAGTCATGTATATGATGTGATTTATATGAAAGAACTTCATAAATTATGAGGCACTGGATAAAAATTGGGTATCATTGTTATAAATAAATGTACTCTTAAACAGGTGATGGTTACTGCAAGTAAGTGCTGTGGATGAGACCTTCCCAGGCTCAATGTCACTTGAAAATTTACAATAACATATTTCAAAGATGGCAGCAATATGGCAGCTAAGCATTCAAACATTTCTAAAAGCAATGAAAATTTACAATTGTAAATTGTAAGCTGCAAGCTTATCATTTACACAGCAGTTTAGTGTGTAAATATTGAGAAAGAGAAAGTCATCATCAAATAAAGACTGATAAAACTTTTTGATTTTTAGCAAGGAAGATATCCAAGTGAATTTTCCTGGGATATTTCTCAGGAAAGTGGCTAGAGTAACTGGAAGGAAATGTGAACACGTTTTATATGTTACAAAAGACTCTCTCAAATATCAATTTTAAAATATAACAAATCTAAAAATGCATGTCTAGTTCAATACTAAAAAAATAAGTGAGATCCTTTTGCCATAAAAATGATTTTCTAGAAGCTCAAGTGGATACAAGGCCAGAAAATGTTTGGTGGGTAGTACAAACTAGGTTATTGATGAATGGCAGGGAATTGGAGTGGAGAACTGGAACTGTAATTAACATCTTGGTAAGAAATCTAACATCAACTATTTTATTTTATTTATTTATTTAATATTGTATTTTATCTTTTCACCATAAGCCAAGATAGATTTGTTTTATTTTGTTTTTTTTTTTTTTCCCCTTCTTTCCTCTTTCTATTTTGCCTAGTTGGGATACTTTTTTCCCCTTTACTCTTGAGACTCTCATGAATGAAGAGGGAATAAATATTAAAATACTCTATAGGAACAACACAAATGACATTGGAGATGGGCCAACTACAAGCGATTGTGTTCATTGGCTTGCTGGTCAAAACCTCTGGTCAGCTGGTCTATGTAGGAAGTGAAAGAATGTTTTCTTGTCAACTTATGAGATCAAAGTTTTGGATCTTGAAAAGATAAGACATTTGGAGTGGGGATGGGTGCAGTACACTTCAAAGTAGCTAATACTCCATAAGACTAGCTTCTTCCACCCAAGAGTTAGAAATGGGAGGATCCTGCAACTAATTATTGGAGACGACTGAAACATTATGTTCAGCTGGAGTCTCACTTGCACAAAGTCACCCCAGGACACTTTGCTAAAAGTACCCTGGTTTCTTCACTGGACTTGAGAGAGCTGCCATTTGTACTTTCCAACCTCATCCAATCCAAAGCAGTCCAGTAGCTAGATGGGTGTTGACTATCAGAATCTCCCTTTTACTTAAGAAATTTGTTTTTTTTCCCTCTTTAGTAGAAAGTCTTTTGCATGGAAGTGAACCCACAGTTAGGGGTTGTTAGCTCAAGCCTCAAAATGCACACACTGCATCTTTAAGAAATAGTTTACTTGTGAATCAGTAAACGTACCAGACAAAGCAGCCATTACTTATGCATTCCTGCATACCCGGCAAGGTGAAAATAATAGAATAAACATCATATACTTCATTATGATATCGGTTTACACTTCCAGGGTACACAAAAAGAGGCCATTTCATCAAGCTAATTGCCTGAAAGTAAAAGAGAGAGAACTTTAGCTATTAGTCTATTATAGGGCTTTTTTCTTAATCACAAATAGGGGCCGTGCGTCCCTGGGGGGATGTGTATTCTAATTTACAATTGAACTACAGATCAGAGCAATCAATCTTGGGCAGCACTTTACAGTGTAATTGCTGCAACAATAACAAAAAACAAAAAAGAAGAGGGAGAAGGAGAAGGAGAAGAAGAAAGAAGAAGAAGAAGAAGAAGAAGAAGAAGAAGAAGAAGAAGAAGAAGAAGAAGAAGAAGAAGAAGAAGAAGAAGAAAAAGGCCTATCTGAGCTTCAGCTTGAGGTGGAGATTTTTCCAGGCTCTAGTTCAGGGTGGGAGGGAGAGAAGACCCGCCACAGACATGAATATGCAATGAAGCTCATTAGCAGCCTCGTGTTGCCATGACGAATGGCATTATCCCCGGCCTGGTGCTGCCTAAACATGAATTTTATAACGACCCATTTATCATGACTTGTCATGAGCTTCTGTACTGTACTTTCTTCCAGCACACACACCTTTCCCTATTATGATGGTAAAAATCTTCCCCTTTTCTATTATTGTTTCCTTTTGTATTGATTTCTGGCCCTTGAAAGCCAAGTGCTGCAGTATAGCAACATGCTAATGAGTGATTTGTGACTTCAAAAAGTTGAAGAAGGAAAACTCGATTAGTCATTCCATTTTCCCTGTGATCATATAATTGAGAAAAAAGTTGGAGTAAACTTTTAAAGAAATGTCTTAAAGTATGAGCTTTTGTTTTACTCTACTGTCAGAATGGTGACACTGCAGAGAGATCTAAAATTAAAAAAAATTTTTTTAAAGATTTTATTTATTCATTCATGAGAGACACAGAGAGGCAGAGATACAGACAGAGGGAGAAGCAGGGTCCCTGTGGGGAGCCCAATGTGGGACTCGATCCCAGGACCCCAGGATCACACCCTGGGCCAAAGGCAGACACTTAACTGCTGAGCCACCCAGGTGTCCGGAGAGCTTTAAAATTTAAAATTAACTACATTGTCTTCCTTTCATTCGTTATATTCTCCCCCCGCCACCCCCCCCCCCGCTCCGCCTTTCTTTGGCCGTATAAGAAACTTTCAGTATCTTAAAAGTAGAACTCAAAACTTTAGAGATATTTTCCAAAACTCTTGGAGCTCTGATGAAAAAGTAGAAGACTAAAATCCTTGAAAAATGTTTAGGGCTTACCATTTTATAGGTTGGTTTCTCACTTAGATACCTACATAGAGTGTGGGGAGGAAGGCTTGTTCTTTGATGATAACTTCCCAGGACATACATTTTATGAGTAGTTAAAAACAAAACCAAAAACAAAACCTTGTAAGCAATCTCCCTTGATAGAAACCATGAGGTCTGTTGGAATATTTAGCAGCCACAAAACTGCTAGATGCTACGGCTGGACTCTGCCATTGACCAAGAGTGTGTGTGAGCGCATCAAAGTTAAGTTCAGCAGTTGGTCAAGAATATGGTTCTAAAAAAAAAGAAAAAAGAAAAAAAGAAAAAAAAAAGAATATGGTTCTAGATTGGCAGAAGTGCCCTCATAGTAATACAGGCTCAATCAGTGGGATCTATGAGTAGTCTATTTAGTTACTGTAAAGAGAGTAGTGCTAAAATGATTTCTCAGCTCTACTAGGCAAAGTGCAGGAAGGAGACAGGAACACAGGGAAGGAGAATCTGGATATTGTTTTGCACACCCAGAGGTTCTGGTCATACTGATTTGTAAACAGTCAATAGCTGGCCAGAGTTATTTTCAGTGTGGTATCTCGTGCCCCTGAATTCCATATTAACAGAAATGATACTTTTATGTGATAACATTTAAACTATAATATATAAAATGAATGATAAAATTTTTCATATATTAATGATAATTATGTACTTGTGAGGCATTCTGCCATTCAGAGTTCTTTGATCAGATTCTTGGGCTAATTGGGGCCAGGGTTATTATTTTCAGTTTAAAGAAGGAATAATTGAGGCTTGGAGCTTAAGTGACTAGCTCAAGGTCACACAGTGGGACTGGGACCACCACACGTGGTGCTGGGACTCAACACCAAGCTTTTATATTCCTAGGTCCGTATTTCTCTATTCCCAAAGTCACCAGAGGAGGACATTGTTCCTAAAATGTCATCTCTTTTGGGATTTAACAGTAAGTGAATAAATTGGAAAAAGAGCCCATTGAAAAGGTGGCCATCCTTTACACTTGAGAGCCCGTTATTTTCCTAAACTACTTACTAGAAATTGAAATTGGCACATACATGTCAATTAAAATTGCCATTCTGACCATTTGAGTTGAATTTTTTTTTCATCACTTAAAAATGCAGATAGGAAGTGTTTTTCAACATAAAGACTTGGGCACTATTCTGGCTTGTATTGTTTTTTGGAGTCTGCTGGGCATTATATATATATATATATTTTTTTTTCCTGAAGAAAATATCTTTGTGTTTCACCCTATGAATGAATTAAACAAGATTGTTATAGATAATTTGGTGAAGAGGGGATTAAAATATTGGCAAATGATATTAAAGAACATTGTGATTATGACTGAGCACATTAAGACTGTGTATATATGACACCAAACATCTGGATGAAAATGGAAAAAAAATTGTGAAATCCTTGATTGTTTTTTTTTTTTTTTTAACTTGACATCATACATCTGGATCTTTAAAAACAGCTGGGTTAAAAAAATAAATAAAAACAGCTGGGTTTTTGACTCTTGTGTCTCAGGTTTTATCTGGGTGTTTGGTGTCATGTACAGAAAGGTGGAAAAAAGTTTTTAATGTTATTATTACTGAATTAGATAAAATTATTGCATTTAATTAATCTGTACATATTAATTAATTATTCTATTTAAGAAAGCATTTAATGGATAAAATTTTCCACTAGGCAAATAAAGAAAGAAAGAAAGATGTCATTAGGTGATTTAGGAATAAAACTTGGCTTAAGGCATATTTCAATCTTGGTCATAGTTTACTGACAGCAATTTCCTTGGACGAAAATCTTTTTAGGTCTTGAGACAACAATTTTCTCTCTTTGGGAGTAGTTTATCTCCATGTGTGATGAGGTCTGTTAATTCACAATGTGTTTTGACAATAGTAAAATTTCATAAACACTTAATAACATGTGAAATACATCTAGTAATAGACATTTTCTTTGCCAAGTGAATTATCCGGCCTGATAAAATCAGTGTAAACCCACTCTCCAACCTGCCTCCTGACATGCCCGAGGCTGAACCCCAAAGAGGAATCAAATGAAAACAGGACTTCAAAGACTTTGCTGCAATGAAAAGCACCTTATGTGACTGAATTTTTTTGTGATCTCATCTAAAAAAAGTTATCATAATTATTGAACATTTCCTCTGTAGCTTATTCTCAATCCAATCAGTTATAATGAAAATAGTCTGCTTGCTTTTTATATTCTCAAGTTTTCGGAATGATTAGTGCTTCCTTGAGATATCCCATTAATTGGACACACAACCTAGATAAAAAGGCTGAAACCCAAGAGTATATAAAAAAACATAAGGTTGTTGCAATTTAAGTGCCTTCAAAAGATCTAATTTGATTTTTAAAAGCAGTTCTGCCGATGTGAAAATTAAAGGCACGCAGAAACAAGATATGGTTTAATTGAATGTGTAGGTAAGAAACATTTAGAGGCTTCAGTAGCGTTATTCGAGTTTTTGTTTATTTTTTATTTAGCCGTTGGGTTGGAAAGATTGAGCCTACAACACAACAGAAATTGCTGACTTTTATGGGTTGCTATTTCTTTATTGAGCTGCCCCATTTTTCTTGCCCACCGTATTTCTGAGGCAACTTGGTATTTCTCTGTGCAGGTTTTCAATCCTGGTACCCATCAATCAGATTTCAAATTCTAATAGATTGAAAGGGTCTCTCCATTTGGCTTATCTTGACTGTTTTATCCATAAGCTTGTCCCCCTCCTACTATGAGCAAAGTGTATACTTATCTCCATTAAAAAAAAGAAGACGTTGAAAGAAAAAAAGAAAGAATGAAAGGAAAGAAAAAGAAAAAGAAAAGAAAACCCTTTTACGGGCTCTAATGACATCTTCAGTCATTAATGAGTTAATAAAAATCTCAAAGTCATCTGGGGCTAGATAAGGAGGAAGAAAGAGAAGTATTGTACTGTAATGACAGGCTCCCTGGCTGCCCTCGGAGATGTCATGGGTCAGTCATGTTAAGAATGTGTGCGTCCAATCATCTGCTGATTTTTATCAGCCAGCCTTCCAGCAGGAACTGACAAGGGCCAGTTTGGGAGTCACAATGAATAAACAATGACTTTTTGGATTGTTGGGGGCTGTGTAATAGAGTGAGGGGTTTATAGGTACTAAAACATGATGACATTAGCAATCAATATACCAATTACTAGACAAGTTATTGGATGAGGCATTCCCAGGTCTTCAGCCATCTTGCACTTTGAAGAGGCCTTGAGGAGGGAGACTCCCTGGCTCAGAGGCAGCCAGAAGACCAAGACCCGAGGGGCTGATCTAAGAGGCAAGCCTTGCTTCTCTGACTGAAGTAGTCCAGACCTGCATGTTTTGAATTGCTTGGGGAGTTTATTAAAAATACAGATTCTTCTTGAGTCTCTCCTTCCTAGAGCTTCCATCTCAGGGCTGTGACCTGGCGTTTATAACCTGCTTAATTGGGTAAGTTAGGGAGCTGCTGTACAGCTGTGATCCTCAAAGTTGGGTCCCGGGCCAGTAGCATCAGCATCACCTGGGAGCTTGTTAGAAATGCACATTCTCAGGGGCACCTGGGTGGCTCAGTCAGTGGCATCTGCCCTCGAAACAGGTCATGATGGAGCCTGCTCAGGGGTGGGTATCTGCTTCTTTCCCTCCCTCTGTCCCTCCCCGCCTCTAATAAATAAATAAAATCTTAAAAAAAAAAAAAAAGAAATGCAGATTATCAGGCCCCTCCGCAGACCTACCAAAACAGAAACTCTGGGTGTGTGGCTCAGAGATCTGTGCTATGACACGGCCTCCACACCTGGAGAATCACCTTCTGATGCACCTTGCTGTTTTGAGAACCACAGTTGTGAACCAGAGCTAAGATCTTCACCAGGGGTCATGCTATCATCCATCACCTGTGATGCTCCTCATGAGTAATTTGTCACTCAAACTAGTTAAGAGGCAGAAGTGTGCAAATGAAGGATTTACTTAAAAAATTAATTGAAGGTAAATCCTGTCACTCTCCTTCACCCTGCTAGGTTTTTTTTTTTGAATGATTTTGATGCATGAGTGACTTTGATCATAGAAAGGGAAGAATACACATGGCTTTTGTTTATTATTTAAAATAGAAAGAGGAAGTGAATTTGTTAATAGTCTTCAAAGGCAAAAAATAATCTGTAAGAAAAAATCCAACATATGTGGATCATACATTTACAAATGTAACTAATATTTGGGTATTCAATGTCCACAGGATCTCGCACAGATTAGAGAGTTCTACTTAAAAAAAAAAAAAAGACCCACAGTCCCTCAACATGCAGCTGTCCCAGGTAGGAGAGGAACATGTGCATGGCCCAATGCTGGCATGTCAGCAGGAAAAGAGGAATGGCAAAGTCTTCGTGCAGTGAACTTGCGGATTTCTCTTCTTTTGGCTGAGCATCTCGTTGAAGGGGCAGCGCACGGCTTGCTGAATTTTCAGAAGAGATGGGCCAGTCTGCTAGACGTGCAGTGGGTTTAAATATTTTTCCCTGAGTATGTTTCAAATAACAATTCCAAGGTTCTAAAGGTGAATACCAAAAGAAGTCTGGGTCAAGTGACAAACTCCAGGTTAAACAGGATTGTTTGTAGCAGAGGCCCATAACATGTTACTCTGCACTGTAATTCTCCTGGAAGAGTGTTGTCCACAGGATTTGATCAACAAAACCCTTTTATGAAAGATAATCTTATAGAGTTAGTGTTTCAAGGAGTAAACTTTAGGAAACAGGGATTCATATGTTTTAAGATGGCAAACACCTGTGGGCAGAAGATAGTTACTTTTTCTCTTGTGTAATAATGGACCTCTTTCTTTGTTATAATTTATTAAACCCTCTGTGTCTGGCGTCAACATTAATTATGTGGTGGCTTGAAGCCAACAAGAAGGTTCATGTAACCATCACCAAAGAGTTAAATAGGTTGTCCAGCTGGTGATGGTCAGGTTAAATCATCCCTGAATTTTTGGCATATCTCCCAGAACAGGTACTCATTTAAAAGAAAAAACAACACAAAAAACAAAAGAGAGAGACAGAGACAGAGAGAGACGGAAAAAAATCTGGATTTTACTCATGAGATTACATTATGGTTTCACAAATGAGAGATAATTCCATCACAACTTCTTACATCTATCCAGAGACTTCATAGGAAAGCAGATGTGTACCTAGCCTGATATTGGAAAGTCCTTCTGCTCCCCGCTGACCACATCACCCTGATAATTTCCACCTCACTGTGTTCCAGATGGCTGTGGGGTGGACCCACCTTGGTTCCCACACTGGCTATTCTTGAAGGTGATAGGTGGCTGGGATTGTATACTACAGAGGTCAGGCCAGTTGGGATCTTAAGCACATCCTTGGTTGTAAAACTTCTCTTGAAGTTCTTGCCAGAGCTGTGTGTTAATGCCAAATGTTAATTCTTGCTGGGGACATAATGTCTTATAAATGTTATGAAAAAATATCATTTTTCCTGCAGAAGTGAAGGTACTTTTAAGGCCATGTTAAGAAAGGGATTAGTTTTCCAAGTAACATCTGCAGGTCACGTGCTTGCTTATAAATTGCTTCTTGGCTAAAATCCCCCCCAATCCTCCCCGCCCCAACCCCCTCAATTGTTACTCAAGAGTTGGAAGGAATTCTCACATGGAAGAAAGAATAGAACTTAAGTGGCATCTGAAAGACGTGTAAAGATCAAAAATAAACAACCAGAACCCCTAAACATGAAACAACCCCACCACTCATGCTAATATTTGTCATCTTTTCGCTATCATCCTGCAAGTCAATGCAAGACTCAAAACTCATCAGGATATGTCTCTGAATGAAAAATAATAGAGCAAATTCAGCTTTGGGAGGTCTTAAAGCCCTATTTTCATCTCCTTTGTAAATATATCCCTGTTGACACCACATGTGCTTTCCAGCTTTGGAGACACAAGACGTGTGCAGGAGGGCATTCACTCCACATCCTCCTAGGAAGGAGCAGAGGCTCAGCAGAGTTAACGGAGGTTTACCTACCAACTCGTCTGGTTTGTTATGGAGCTGAATATTTCTCCCCTTTCTATTCTTTGAAATGGTTTGAATTAAAATAGCTTACTCAAGGTCACTGAAGGCATATGGTCCTGCTCAAAACTTTAAACAAAACATTAGTTTTTACAACCTTTTGTAATTTGGTATTGTATACAACATGGATATGTGCAGAGTTTCTGTAATCTTTTCAGCGGTGACAGAAATATGAGAAGCAAATTTATAAGCCATTTAGTGAAGCATTTAATCAATTTCATGCATAGGAAATAACTCCGATTGCTTTGCTTTATCAATCTTTCTCTCTGGGAGAACTCCAGTCAACGCGATCTCCAGACACTGGCTGGGGGAGTGGGGGAAGTGGTGGGGTTTGGGAGTGCAGAGAGCAGGGGCAGGGTTGAGAGGGGGGGAGAGTATGCATAAGCCTTTAGATGCACTTGAGATATCAGGGACTTCTGAAGTCTCCCTACCAGGATTGCCAACATCTCTGAGCCTTCTGGAGGCTGTGAATCAGACAGATTCTGTCTGTGTGTATTTCAGACAGAAAGTATGAGTCTAATGGTTAGAAGGAGTTTTCAGGCAGGGCCTCTAACTGCAAAGTTACTCATTAAACCCCCTTTCTCAGAGTGCCTCTCACATGCTCCGCATGGCCAACTGTGTCTAGCTCTAGGCTCAGAGAAATAGTGGTTCTTACTTAAAAAACACACGAGAAAGAAAACAGCTTACATTAAAACTGACTTCTGCATCAGGGACTCAAAGCAACATGTCCCAAATAACTGAAAACCCACCCAAGTGGTCTTTTTCAAGATGAGATAGTTTAGCACTTTTCAGAATGTTTAAACTGCCTTTTGGGGTTCGTGTTCTGATTCTTTTTTGAATTGCCTGGAAGATTAATCCAGCTCTTGGCTACATCATGGGTTAATATTTTCTTTTCCTTCGTGTGCTAGAATCCCACTTATAGCACTTTACCCCAAACACCATCAAGTTCTTGAGTGAAAAAAGATTGTAAGGGAGCAAAAGACGATCTTGCAGTAATCACTATCTGCTAAACTATATTAAAGTTGCATTAGCTCTACCTTGTCCTCTAAGATTGGAACTTGTATAAAGGTACTACCGACATAGATTCTAATTTAGAAAATAACTTGTTTCCACTTATTTCCAAACCTAGAAAAATATTCCAGTGAATAAGTTCCAATTGAGATTATCTAGTTCTGATTTCAGATCAGCTCTGTTCATTTTTTTTAACATTTTTTTTATTTATTTATGATAGTCATACAGAGAGAGAGAGAGAGAGAGGCAGAGACACAACAGGCAGAGGGAGAAGCAGGCTCCATGCACCGGGAGCCTGATGTGGGATTCGATCCCGGGTCTCCAGGATCGCGCCCTGGGCCAAAGGCAGGCGCCAAACCGCTGCGCCACCCAGGGATCCCCCAGCTCTGTTCATTGATCTCATTTCAGGAAGATATGGTGTTTCACGTTCCCTTTTAACTATGACATACACAAGGATATCCCTGAGTTGACAGATCAGTGGCATGCCATTTGATATTTACTTTGCCATGTTATTTAAGCTGTGGGGACAACACAATCAAATGGAACAGAATTGCCTTGGTGATCATCTATGAATTTGGTAGCTTTAAGGGAGATTGGCCAATGGAGGTTTGCATGTCTGTCTGTCCATCTATTATCTATCTATCTATCTATCTATCTATCTATCTATCTATCTATCCATTGCTACTCAACCATTAACTCATGGACTAACCCAGTGCCTCGCTGACTTTAAAAAGGAAAAAAAATAAAGAATCATTTTAGAGGAAAGGTGTCTTTGGTAGAGAGCAGATATTTGGTGAGAAAAAAAGCCATTCCTTTGGGCCAAGATATTTAAAATTTTCAAAGAAATTTTGAAACTTAAAACAAATAGCATACACTTATTGTCTTGTGTATATTAGAATTTAGAGCATGAGGCCAACTAACGTCCTTCCTGCCACTACCTCCAACCTTAGTTGCTTTTCCAACTTCCTTGATATGACCTATATTAACAAAGGCTTAGTTTTTTTTTTTTCTATTCCAAGAACCTCTATCACATGTGTCATACTCAGCAACATATTGTGTGCTTGATCATTTCACGCATCAGGGTCTTAAGAGATCTAACTTGCTAGTGGAAACAGATGTATATTGTTCTTTCTAAGTCCTTCAAGAATTTCCCATGGTATGGCCATACCAACACTCATTGAGTTATCTCCATAAAATGTGCGTGAAGATTCCTTCTACCTTTTCGCAGTCATACACAGTGGTGCAGTGAATATCCTTGGACATACTACCTTATGTACTTGAGTATTTCTCATATGCTCCTATGTGTAACACTCATAATACTCGTATGCTATGAGTATTTTTCTAGCACAGGTACTTAGAGTGAAATTGCTGAGTAGGTACCTTTTATTTTCTGATTATTATTGCCAAGTTATCTAGCAATTTTAATTTCAAATGAAAGTCCTACTAGCATCGCTGATGTGACTTTTCTCAATTCCACTCAAACCTACACGTCACTCAGTCACCCCTATTCTTTGTTAAAAATTTTGCCTTTGTTTCTCCAAGAAGTTGGAGACCATCCAAAGTGCCTTCTCACTGAGTTTTCCTTGTTCCAGGGCAAGCTGGGCCAGTCAGCCTAATCACTGGCAGTATGTCTAGAAGTTGGGCTCCTCAGTCCCATTGAGGGGGCCAGCTAATCCGAGATGGTGCAGCATCAGCCAAGAAACAAGACCAATCTAAGCCTATTATTCATCCTTTTCCAGTGCATTCATGAAGTCAATCATACATTTCCATTCGAATCTTAACACTGATGCCCAGATTCAAGCAATTGTTTCAGACAGTTCCATACCAAAGGCCTACAGATTTTTACCATTTGAGAAGATGGCCTTGTAACAAAATGGTATTTGCTTAGGACTTAGAGCACAGGAAGGACATTGTTCTGGAATGAGCTGCCAAGAACAACTTTCCCTGTCTCCTTCACTCGTGAATTTCTGTTCCCCTCTGCAATACCTTATACCTGTGTCCTCCTCTCCATTCTCCACTGCTGCCTTCTCAGACCTTTCCCTCCACCAGCTTTTGAAACAATATGGAAGCTCCTAATTTACTCCAGCACACCCCCTCTCTTCCATCCAGTTCACCCACTAAATCTATGAAACACAAATCTCGTTTGCTTTAGTTCTTATTTGCAATATTTTCTTATTATTCAGACCCTTTGTCCTCCTGTTCAAAATCCTCCATGATTTGTCCCCAGACAGATTTGTCCTCCTTCTTCTTTATATACTTATCAAAACAAAATAGTCA
Organism: Canis lupus familiaris; assembly: GCF_011100685.1. Taxonomy (NCBI): domain Eukaryota; kingdom Metazoa; phylum Chordata; class Mammalia; order Carnivora; family Canidae; genus Canis; species Canis lupus. The sequence goes on from NC_049224.1 coordinate 44,703,988, forward strand.
TGATTTCCTAAACCTTGCTGCCTCTCTGCCCTTCCTTTGCCCTGGAATGCCTTTCCCTGAACTCCAGAGGAGACCTGATTCTCAAAGTTGGGTACCTAATGTGGCTTCCGCCATCTTCCTCATGCTCTACCAAAGTCAGTGACAGCCTTATTTGAGGGGACAACTGCAGGTATTAGAACAAGAAAGGGAAAAAGGAAGTCAGATGTTGGGCTAGTTCTACATGAAATGGCTGGACTGACTATAATCTCAATAAAGGTTAAGCAGATTCTAAGTGATGGATAGTAATGTGTTTTCAATTCTACAGTCTAAAGCAGAAAGTGAGAATGTAATCAAATTACATCTGTATTAAAATGTTAGGCTACAGCAAGTTTCTATTCAGCTCTACTCTAGTGCAAGTATCTAATCAGGAAATGGCCTACTATATAACCCATGAATTGTTTGTAACTCAGAACCTTTAAGTGCAATGAAGCTAACCCCATTATATGAATAACATATTTAGTCTATATTATGTATAGTAATTCATGGATGAAAATGATACTTTTGGGTCTCTTAGTAAAGCATGTACTTTCAGCTGATTTTTAAGATAAAAAGCATTGATTTTATATACTTTTTTTTTTTTTTTTGCCTGTTCCCCCTTCTAACTAATGGTATACACTTCTGAGTAGCCTAATGTAAGTTAACAAAGTCATCCTGGCCACAGACTGACTTTTTCTTTTCTTTAAAGATACCTGCCAATTATTGGGATTGAGTCACTAAAAATTCTAAAATTAGATTGTTAGTCTGATTAGGATCAGACTGCATTTCTAATAATGAAAAATCAGAAGCCCACGATATGTCCAAGAGTAGCAGATTGATGACATATACATAGCATATCAATATTGAACTGTTATACCGGCACGGAAATACTGTGAAGTCTATAACCATGTTGAAAACTATTTTTGACATACTCTTAGGGAAAGTGAAATTGCAAACCCACACGTAAACTTAACTTTCTTTGCAGATGGCCCATGAACTTGTCAGAGTGGTAGAATTGCCAGTAATTTTATTTCTTTAAAATGTCTTTTATATTATAAAATAATAAGTGCATGTCAAAATCCAGGCATTACACTAGCTGTATTGCTCCTAGCTGAGTGGTGACAATTGGGCTCGAGGAAGGGAATTTCTTCCTCTGTTATTCTGGAATGGCGGCTGGAGGGCTTCCTCCTAAGTAGGGCAGAGTATGCCTTGCCCTTACAAACAAGGAGAAATTGCACCAATTCCACTCAAGAAGCTTGGTTTAAACAAACACTTGTAAGGAACCTGACGCTTTAGCACAAGGGTAGAATTCGTCATAGCTTCCCCAGCTACTATAAACACACCCGTGTCTCCTGATCTTGATGGACTGATTATCTTGTGGGGCGGAGGTGGAGGGGGACAAAGAAAACTAGCAGATGGGATTGCCAGAATGCTTTACTAGTCTTCAAGGAACTGTGGGGAAATAGGAGATTTACTGGAAATTGAGGCAGGTGCAAATAGTGATTTACTTTCCAAAATATGTCACAGGCAACTTTTGGAAATGCTTGAAATACTTGATAGTCCACGACTTAGATGCTGAGTTTCAACGAAATTTAGGAGAAAATCTTGATTGGATATTTTGTATTTTTTTTTTTTTTTATCAGACGGTGATGGAAATCTAGAATGTTAGATTGGGAAGGAAGTTTGGGATAAAAACAGAGCTCCCTTGGGTCCTGCGTGGGTTCACTAGGAACACTTTACCTCATGCCGAGTTAATTTGTCTTTTCTTTTTCTTTTTAAAAAAGATTTATTTGTTTATTTGAGAGAGTGAGAACGAGAGTGTGCATGTATGTGAGTGGGGGAGGGGCAGAGGGAGAGGAGAGAGAATCCTTTTTTTTTAAAGATTTATTTATTTATTTATTTATTTATTTATTTATTTATTTATTTATGATAGACATAGAGAGAGAGAGAGAGAGAGAGAGAGAGGCAGAGACACAGGCAGAGGGAGAAGCAGGCTCCATGCAGGGAGCCTGATGTGGGACTTGATCCCGGGACTCCAGGATCGCGCCCTGGGCCAAAGGCAGGTGCTAAACCGCTGAGCCACCCAGGGATCCCCGAGAGAGAGAATCCTTAAGCAGACCTCCTGCTGAGTGTGGAGCCCCACACAGGGCTTGATCCCAAGACCCTGAGATCATGACCTGAGTCAAAATCAAGAGTTGGATGCTCAACCAACTTAGCCACTCAGGGGCTCCCTTAGCCACTCAGGGGCTGACTTAATTTTTTCTGATAAAATTAATACATAGTAGAAGGGGGAAGCTGTAGACCAGTGCTCTTTAAATTGTGATATGTAGAGGAACTCACTTGGGGATCTTGTTAAACTGCACATTCTCATTCAGTATACCTGAGTGAGTTCTAAGATTCTTTCTTCCTAAGTGGCTGCTTGTCCACAGACCATACTTTGAGTAGCAAGGTTTTAGACCATGGGCTCCAAATATGGCTTATTAAAAATCAGGTTCTCCTGCACTCTATGTGCAAAGTTGCTGATTCATTAAGGATCAGACTGCATTTTTTTCCAAGCTTCTCAGGTGATTCTTTTATCCCATAAGAAAGAACAGCTTTAGACACTGCATGACAAGTCACAATATCATTCCAGTTTTGATTACAACAAATTAGGTATATTTATAACTGAGTGGACTTTTATTCAATCCTGGATGAAATTAATCACTTCTACCTCTAACTTCTTTGCCTTGTACATACTTCCATTATTGCATATTCCATCTTCTTTTCTTGTATGACTTAGCTTCTCCTACCTGTTCCCTCCTTACCAACACGCCCTTAATGGACTACTTTGTATGCTCAGCCACTTCCCTTTGAACTGAATTGGGGACTGACTTGTTCTGGGTCCTGAGCTTCAGGCTCTCATTTGGCCAATGACCATGATGACACTTTCTCTGTCTACTTTGATGAGGACTAAATAAGAAGACTGAAAGAGTATCCAGAGCTTGATACTGTAAGTTGGGAAGCCTAAGTTCTTGGCTATTGTCTATCAAATTTGATGTGACATCAGACAGCCATCTGAGTCTCACCAATAACAGGAAGGTTTTAGAAAGTATGAAGTGCTAAATAAACCGGAGGTGGGGAGTTTTATTATTTGTGGTTGGGAAATAGATCATTTTCTTTTAGAGTGGCAAAATTAACACACAAAAGTAATTGAACAGCATTTAACTAATGCCATTAATTTTTATGAGAATTCTCCCACTAGCAGTATTTTTTTTTTGAATGTCTACGAGAAGGGTCCAATAGATAAGCATCACTTTCACCTGACACATATTCTAAATCCCCCCTCCCTTGCATGATTCTAGTTTTTCCAGCCTTGAGCTGCCACCATGACATGTGGGGATTGCTTTCTTCCCCACAATGCAAACCCATTGTGAAAGCACAGTGCCATTAGCACCTTCCATTTGTGCCTCACTAGAGTTTCACTATTCAATCCCTCCTTGGCTTTGGCCAGAGAAAGAGGCCAATGATTGCTTGTTAACTTTACTTGCTGCCTCTAGGGCCACCTTCTCCCACTGGGCTCCAAAATCAACATTCCTGTGATGATATCTTTTTTTTTTTATTTAAATTCAATTTGCCAACATACAGTATAACACTCAATGATGTCTTCTTTGTAGCATTCTTTGCCTAAACATGAGTGGATTTCAGAGAGAAGAAACACAGATGATGGATTTTTTAAATTGAGAAAAAATTTAAAAAGATTTATTTATTTGTTCATTAGAGACACACAGAAGCAGAGTATAGGCAGAGGGAGAAGCTCCCTGTGGGGAGCCCAATGCAAAACTCAATCCCAGGACTCTGGGATCATGCCCTGAGCCAAAAACAGATGCTCAACCACTGAGCCACCCAGGTGCCCTGAGACATTTTTTTTTAGGACCAGTCTGCCTAGCTGAGGACTTCTACTGAATAGAGTCCAGCTAGCTATTCAAATATTAACTTCTCAAGGACCCAGAAAAAGGTCAGTTGGAAATAGGAAAGGTACAAGAGATATGTTTGGTTAAGAAGATGGGTTCTGATGGCCTAGGCTTTTATTCTGACTTACAGCCTTCTTTCTGGGTGATGTTAGGTCAGTTGGCTTACCTCTCTGAGCTTTAGCGTTCTTCTCTGTGCAAAGAGATTAAAGGAGGCAATCAATTCTCCTAGAACCTATCCTGGTAGGAGAAGAAATCTTTGTTTTGTTCCTCAAGGTACTCCAAATGCCCAGAAAGGTTCTCTGCACATAGTAGGTGCTTGAGGTTTGTTGAACGAATAGTTTGCTTCCAGAATGACAGAAAATACATAAGCCTTTCTCAAAGCTCCCTTTGCAAGTATCTTTATGTTCTCTGAAAATGAAGCTTCATTGGAATATTCTTATTTTTCTTTAACAGTCAAAAGGCCCCAGCATTTTTTTTTTTATCATGCCAGACCAAAACTAGTGGCACAGTTAAAAGTCTAAGCACTCTGTGGACTTTTACATCATCCAAAGTGTTTATTGACTTGAACGAAAGTAGATGCAAATATTTGAAGCTTCTACCAAGTTTAGTCTTTTTTTTTTTATTTTACTGTTTACAAAACAAGATATTTTATGGATGTAATTTATACATTGAATAGGAGAGGGCTATTCCCAATATTATCTTTATCTTCTAGACATAAATAACAAACAACTCCAGTAATCAAAATTTACTACAATTGTAATAGATTTTGGCAGAGTTTATGTATTGCATGCAATGCTAACATAACGCTGACTTCCAAGGATAGGGGCCAGGATTTTTAGTTTGGCTTTGTAAAATGGAAAAAAAAATCTACTACTGTATTTGTAGGTTTTACTACATTCAAGAGATTAATTTTCATAAATAAAATAGTTTATACCAGCTTCTAATCAGAAAGTTGAAATTATCTGAGGCAATGTAACCACTAAAAACTTGTATACTATGAAAATATTTCAATAATTAATGCACGCTCCATCTAGAGTAATTGACAGGAGGTCATAAACGTAATGGGCCATCTGTGTTTGATTTGTACATGAAAATGCTTAAAGGGATAGGCAGGTAATTCAAGCTTCTCTGGCAAGGAAGATTTGTTCCAACTTCTCCAAGTAGCAGAGCCATTTACTAAGGCAGTTTTCCTTTCTTAAGGTCTTTTCCAGATTTCTGCTGGTGCTATGTATTTCCCATTGCTACTCATTCTAATACAACAATCTCCTTTAGAGTTTTGGTGTATATGTGGATCACAGCCATCTTCAATAATTATACTTGGCCCTCCTAACCATTTCAATAGCAACTTGAAAGCCATATGTCTGATTAAAAAAATAAAAAAAAATAAAAAAATAAAAAAAAAACAGAGGCTCACTGCAATGCTATGACTTTACCATTCATTCTGCTCAGTCTGACCACTTTGAAAATTTATTTTGTAATTTTTCCTCCTGTGTCAGTAAACAAACAACCTCGCCTATATCTGCAAACAAAGAGTAACAGGACCACTGGGAATCTTAGTAAGATTTTTGTAATTCGCTCCCTTGGGAGTGGAACAGAATCACAGTATGTGAAGATGTAAAATGGTCTTGGTGGACATCAGAGGAGACTCTAGAGTTCTCTGGAAACCAGAGAGCATTGAATAATTTCCTGAAACGCTGTCCTGAGATCCAGACCCACAAATTCATTGGAGAACACTTATTCAACTAGAATTTGCTGAGCATTTATCATCTTTCAGTTGTCGTGCACAGCAATGAATATGTCGAAAGCCACCTGTCTGATTGGCTGAACTAAACCAACAAGGTCCCTGCCCTCATGGATCTTACATTCTAGTGAATGCAAATTTTTCCTTAGATATCTTCTAGATACCATAAACGCAATGCCTGGAAAATGAAATGTGATATCTCCTCTAACTACTTCCCTGGAAAAAATCTCTTTCTCCTCCTGTATGCCCTGATTTGGGAAAATGTGGCACCATCTCCTTGGTTGCTCAAGGCCAAAACCTAGGACTATCATAGGCTCTTCTCTTCATCTTTACTCTTCATCAAACCAATTCACAAGTTCTGTCACTGCTAATGACTTACTACTGTTTGACCCTGCTTGCTTTTTTCCATCCCTAACTGTAACACCCTTAATTCAGTTCTTAATGTATTTTATATGGAATATTGCAACAGCCCACAATATTATATGCTTACCAATCTATTCTTCATACTATTGCCAGAATGATACTTTGAACATTAAAATGCTAACGCCATTATGTCATTTCTTTATAAAATGTCCTCACAGTAAGAGTACTGTTGAGCCATCAGGTGTCCTGGCTTTTAATACTTTTAACCCATGCCCATCACATTTTCCAAAAACTTCTGAGAAAGATACAAGAAGCAAGTTAAGCTTATTGTATTCTGATTTTTGAAATAGAGGAGAGTTTTTCAGTTCCACTGTGGTGTTTCACATAATGCCAATTGACTAAATAAAAATTAAAAAAAGCCCCTACAATCCCCCCAAACCCAGTTCTTTATGTATTTGATGTCATGAATATAGAATATCTGGATGTTTAATTGAAATTTTCATTTTTCAGATACAATTTTTAGATTTATTTATTTATTTTAGAGAGATACAGAGAGAGAGAGAGAGCAGAGGGGACGGGCAGAGGGGGAGAGAAAAATCAAGCAGACTCCTCTTGGAGCATGGAGCCTGAAGGGGGGCTCAGTCTCATGACTCTGAAATCAAACCTGAGCCAAAGCCACTTAACTGACTGTGCCACCCAGGGAGCCCCATTTTAGTTTTCAAGCAGGCAAAACCCCTCTCTTTCTCTGCTATAGGAGTAAAAAAAAATTACCAGCTATCCTCCTGATTTTAATCAGAAAATATAAATATAAAATATAAATTCAATAAAAAATGTGAATTCAGCTCTTTACTAGTTCCTAAACATGTGTTCATTATCATTAATATATAAAGTGCATGCTCAGAGTGGTAAGAAAAATAAGGGCTTTGAAAATTGTTAATGAATATGGTTAACTATCTATTGAAGCAAAGCGGTTGTTTCTATGGTATAACTATTATACCAGAAAGAAAGTGCAGTAGGTGGTTAAGAGACCTGTATTTGTTATTATTTCAACATAGCTAAGGGCACTCAGTGTCCTGTGCTCTGTAGGGTGCCACTGAAATGGGACATAGGAGAGTGACACGGGTCAACCCTTATTTCTCTTCCTGCACCAAAGTTATGAGGTTAATTTTGCCTTTAGTGCATAGAACTAGTTGTTCATTTTATCATGATGATCTGAAGAATTTTACGTATTTTTTCTATATATTCAAACACTAAAAAAGCCCAATATTAAACAGCTAGAGATTTTGCCACCCAGATGTTTAGAGTTCAAAGCAAATAACAGTATGATAGGCCAGAGGCAACTTAGCCATCTATCAAACAAATGCACAGCCTGATGAGACAGCAGATTAAAAGCTTGAAAGCTTAACTGGGGACAGTTGAGCTGGTTGAGATAAGTGCAACTATGTTTTCCACCAGAACCTAGTTTCTTCTATTGTTTTGAGATATTATAAAAGCAATGTATATTTGTTACATAGAAAATTTAGAATATATAAAGAGCAAAACTAAAAACATTCATTCCCAGGATGAATTTTCCCTTTCAAAACAAATCAGCCATTGTGAACCCATTGGTATATATCCTTGCAGGTACGTAAAATTGCATCCTGTTCTATATACGCAGATGTATTTATTTAATATAATTTTTATGACTTCAAACTATTTCATTTTCTGGATTTACTAATGTATCCTTAACCAATTCATATTTACTCAACATTTGGGTCATTCCTAACTTTTCTCTCTGTCAAGATATTGCTCTAAAATATGTATAGTAAGACATCTTAATTGGTATAATCATCTCAAGAGGTTTATGTATCTTGAATAAGAAACTGTTGTTTGTCAAGAAGGCATATTATATGCTACAGATCAGTTCACGTATTTTTTGAAAATTTCAAACATATAGAAGACTGAGAATAAGATATAAATATATCCAGGTAGCATGATTATTTATTTTAAAAACTTGGATGATATGCTTTGTGAACAAACCATTTCAGGTTTGAGAGTGATAGGTAATAACATGGATATTTTATGGCTATGTGGCTATAATAAGGCAAGAGTGACTTTGGAGGTCAATGGACAGGTGTTTGAATCTCAGCTTTCTGACTGGGTTGGTCCTGACACCTTGTGCCTCAGACTGTGTGTAGGTGGGAACCCCTAACACTATGCTTGACACTTTGTTGATCTGGGGAGAGTTGGCATTCTTTTAAGTTTGTGGGAAAAAGTAGGATGGTAAATGTAAGATGGGGAGGAGGATGTGAAGGAAATACTAAAATTACTCTTTGTGCCTGAGAAATGGGAAGAAATCTTGCAGGTGGAATGAAGAGAGAGAAAATGCTATACTGCAACTGAACCCAGTGATGATAATGGTGATGGTGTTGATGATGATGATGGTGATGTTGGTGATGGTGACGAGGATGGTGACAGCGAATGTGTAGCATTTATAACAGTGATGATAGTAGCAGCTCATACTTCCATTGCACTCATTATGCCAAACAAGGTCTGTAAGTACTTTAAATATATTCATTTAATCCTCACTACACCCTATCTCACTTAGTTCCTATATTTGTAAGAATTAAATAGATTAATATATGTAAGGCACTTAAAATAGTGCTTTATAAACGTTTGTAAAAAAATCCCTCTTTTACCGAGACACAGAAAGGTTAGGCACCTTGTCCAAGGCCACACTGTTAGTTAATGGCAAGAGTGAGGTTAGAACCCAACCCTGTGGCTGGAGTCTCTGAAAGATCTCTGGCCAAGTGGGACAGTGACAAGGTGCAGCTGCCCCTTCCCAGACTTCATTTCACCCACAAAATAAAAACAAAATGGGTGCTTCTTTTTTCCACAAGACAGGCCCGTAAAGCTGAAGTTTTCCAGGCATGGGCACTCAGTCACCAGCTGGTGGTGGCATGACTGTTGTGCCATTTCACCTTACCCAACACACTCCATCCCTGTGGTCTTCTTTGGGGCAAATTGGGCAGGACACTTTTTTGAGAGGTTTGGTGTAACACTACTTAGCAAGATGGAAACAAAATATAGACCCAATCCAGTCATCATTAGTGGGAAATGATTTAAAAGCTCTTTAAATAATCAGTGTTTCCAAAACCACTGGGTTAAGACAGGGCTCAGGTCCTCTATTTCTTGTCTTTTTCCCAGCTCCCCTTCCCCTTAACTTGCTTCTGCCCCTCCATTCTTTAGTACTTCATCACTTTGCCCCCACTGTAATGATAATGCTAATAGCAGTAATGCTGGGAGCTCATAATTATGGAGCTCTTATTATGTGCGAGGCACATTCATGGATTATCTCATTTAATCTTCATAACAGCTTTCTGAGTAAGGAATATTTTAAAACTTTATATGTGAATAAATTGAGGCTCTGAGAAGATAAATCACTCAGTGGTAAGTGGAATTGGAGCCCATCTCTAACTTGCTTAAATCTGATGCCACACCTTCCTTTTTCATTATCCAATGCACCAGAATCATCTCCATGGAGCATTCTGTTTTCCAGCCTCCCCTGATTCTTGGAAGATAAATGGGTAGGTGTGCATAGGCTTCTTTGAGTTAAATACTCTGGCAAGTTTTTTGCTTTCTATAACTTAAAAATTCTGCACATGGGCAAAAAGCTTGGCTGGGTACTCTGGGTGGTATAAAGAGTTACTTAGAGAGGGAGATATCCTAATCTTTGTGACAGTACACACACACACACACACACACACACAAATGTGGCAACTATGGAGGTATGATGCTCAGATACAAGAGTGCAGTTACAATATAGTATGAGTATATAAAATATGAGACATTCAAGCATACTTTGTACTCAGGAAAAACCTTGTATCTTGAAATTGTCTTCAGTGTTTAAAAAAATAAAGATTGAAGGGCATCTGGTGGCATAGTTGGTTAAGTGTCTGACTCCTGGTTTTGTCTCCGGTTGTGATCTCAGGGTCCTGATCATTGGGTTCAGTCCTCAACATGGAGTCTGCTTAAGACTCTTTCTCCCTCTTATTCTGCCCCTCCCCTCTGCTTTCTCTTTCTCTCTCTCAAATAGATAAATACATCTTTTAAAAAAAGATTTTATTTATTCATTCATGAGAGACATAGAGAGAGAGGCAGAGACACAGGCAGAGGGAGAAGCAGGCTCTATGAAGGGAGCCCAATGTGGGACTCGATCCCAGATCCCAGGATCACGCCCTGAGCTGAAGGCAGATGCTTAACTGCTGAGCTATCCAGGTGTCCCTAGATAAATAAATCTTAAAAAAATAAAGATTGAAAATAAATTTTAGAAAATTCAAATTCAAAAGGAACAAAATACAATGGGGATGTAGAGGGAGGAAATTAATAAAGATGAAATCTAAAACTGAAGGAGATAGAAAACAAACACAAAATGGGATAAGTAAAATCAAAATTAGTTTTTTTTTGAAAGTTTACTGAACTAGATACACCCCTGACAAGCCTAATAGAGAGAAATCAAGATAAATACAGCGTTTTCAAGAAATATAACCACAAATATGGAGATGAGAGAAGTTACTGGTAGATATTATGTACAACTCTAGATATAAATGTGAAAACCTCAAGGCAGAGGAAAATTCTCTAGTAAAAATAAAAACTCTTAAAACAACTAGTTTAAGAAACATGACCAAACCAATTATTAGTGAAGAGATTGGAAACTAAAAGATCTATCACTGAAAAAGTCACCAGATCTAGATGGTTTTATAAGTGAATTCATTACAGTTTTATTTATTTTTAATTAAAAAATTTTTAAATATTTTATTTATTTATTCATGAGAGACACAAAGAGAGAGACAGAGACACAGGCAGAGGGAGAAGAAGGCTCCCTGTGGGGAGCCCAGTGTGGGACTTGGTCCCAGGATCTGAGGATCATGACCCAAGCTGAAGGCAGGCACTCAACCACTGAGCCACCCAGGTGTCCCCATTACAGCTTTAGAAAATCAATTCCAGTGTTACACAAAATCTATTTGCCCATAAAAAGGAAATATATAAAATAATTTTGTGAAGACAGAGTCTCAAGACTGTACAGGGGCACCTGGGTGGCTCAGTTGGTTAGGCATCTGATTCTTAGTTTCAGCTCAGGTCATGGTCTCAAGGTTGTGGGTTTGAGCCCCCACGTCAGGGCCCTTCACTCACTCCAGAGTCTGCTTCAAATTCTTTCTCCCTCTCCATCCCCCTCTGCCTCTCCCCGCTGACATGCTTTCTCTCTCTCTCTGAAATAAAGAAATAAAATCTTAAAAAAGTACAGAATTTGAAGATCAATTTCTATAAAGAATTACAAACAGAGTATTAGCAAATCAAATTCTTTAGTGTATCCAAAGCATATGACACAATTACCAGATAGCATCTATTACTGTAATATAAGAATCTATCTTAACTATTCCAATTTTACATAAATTGTGGGAAGGCTTCCAATTACTTATAATGGATGTGATGATGGCCAATGAATTCTTAATGTGTAATTCTTAAACTCTGATACTTGAATAGCTTGGAGATTGTAGGAGTGATGTAGGGAGAGAAGGTGGACATTGGGGGAAAAGAGAATCATTTAGCTTTAGGCAAATGCATTAGTTATTTGTGCTTATTGATTTAATTTCTAGGATACACAAGTTGAAGTGAGGAATTATAAATAAAGAATGAACCTGTAAGGAATAGCTACCATGTTCCAAAACCTGGGCTAGGTGATCTACACCCACTATCATTTAATGGTTTAATCAGGTCTGGGCAAATATGCAAAATGCACACATGCACACTCACATCAATGTAGTGGCTTCTAGGAACATTCATTAATTACAGAACAAAAAAAAAACATATCATTTTTTAACAAGTTAATTAATGGTGCTGGGTGGCTCAGTTGGTTAAGCATCTGCCTGCAGTCAGGTCATGATCCCAAGATCTTGGTATCAAGTCCTGTGTCGGGCTCCCTGTTCAGTGGGGGGTCTGCTTCTCCCTCTGTCCCTCCCCCACTTGTTGTCTCTCTCTCCTTTCTCAAGTTAATAAATAAAATCTTTAAAAAAAGTTAGTTATGAGAGGAACTTATACATAGAACATTATTGAAATTGGCCCCAAATAAACACTTCAGATACTTTACTGACAGATGCCATTCAAGAAGCTGGAGAGATAGTAATTTCAACTGACATGTGAGTTCACAGATCTTGACATGGCTTTATAAGCTCATTAAAATGGTTTTACTGGTTGGAATCACAGAGACAGCAGAGACTCATGCTGCAAAGACGTCTTGGCTCACCCTGATATTCTGAGGCTCTCTTAACGGTAAGTGTCTGCTGTCTAACCATTTTGGAATGGAGAATTTTATAATCTCACAATTCCAAGGCTGAATCTTTTTTTCTATCTGGCAGAGCTGTATCTAGAGACCCTTGTATCTAGGTTGGTGTGTCCCAAGAGAAAGGAAGAAATCTCTGGGCATATTTTTGTCATGAAACAGTCTTCCAATTGTCCCTTTGAGGATGCTTTCTGCTTCATTTGTCTCAGGCATTGCCTGGGGGAAGATTTTGAGGTTTCTTTCTTCTGTTTTCCTTGATAAAGGAGATTCTCTGCTACAGTTACCTGCCCTTGAAGACCTGGTGCCTTCTTATGGGGAAGGGAGTATTCTTTCTTACAGTGCAGAAGAGCAATAGAGCAGAGCTCTGCCTCAAAGATATTGACTAAAAAAATTTAAACAAAGAAAACTATGGACACCTCAGACACAAGACTTTGTAACTTAACCAGTTGGAGTGATAACTATTAGGTCAATGACTGTAAGTCTATCCTATAAATAAGGATTATAAAATTTAAATAGGGCTTTGCCTCACAACAATTATGTCAGTAGCCAATGATGATGGCAAGGGAGCTACCCTGTCTTTCTGCTTCATCACCTAAAGTGACAGTATCCAACTTTCTTCTCTGCATCTATCATAAAGACACATTGATTTCCTTTCTGCAGAAACACATATTTCTTTTCTCCTGCTAAAAAGATAAGTCTGACAGATTTTAATCAAATGTAGTTGTTCACAACTACAGAAATTCGTTCAGTGCCACATATGAAAACAAAAATATACCAGCAGCTAAAGAAGGAGTTTTTTGGCCAAGTTTATTCGGGAAAACACTTGTATTAAAACACACATGTACACACGTACACACACACACACAAGTAGTGAAGCTTATGAGTCGGTTAATATTTTTCAAGATATTCATCGTGACATTGGTAATTGTTGGTCTCCAGTAACATTTCCACTAAACTATGCTTTCCAGATTCTCTTTTTGACCCCAAGATGCTAGAATATTGGGCCTTGGTCTTTAAAATGAAGACTTTCCCAAGATGAAAATTGGCTTATTTGAGCTATGATATAGAAAGATGAAGAATCTTCACGTCTCTTATCCAACAGGCTCTCCTCACTGTATTTTTGCTCTGTATTTGGCTATGGCCTGGCTAACTGTGCTATGAAGTATTTGCATTGTTTTATAATGTATTTCTTATGCATTGATTCTGAGTAGCTCTTAGATACACTGTATATCCAAGGAGAGCCCAGATGTCATATATATGTATTTTCTTTTGTATTAGAGAGACATTGAAGCTGATTTTTTTCTTAAATTTTTTTTTTTCAAATAAAAAAGTCAGTGGGAGAGGAGCTTAAAATCAACAAAGCTTGACTTTTTTTTGCATCTGATTCATTAATTCAGCTCTTCTCAGTATAAGTTGTACATGAACTGATTTTTAATGGTGCTTTTCTAAATATTTGAGTCTTGGGGATATTTTGTCTTTTCTTTTTGTATAGATATGACTGATTGCATTTTCATTAGAATGGAGAGATTGGATGTCTCTTGTTCACACCTAGTGGCAATTTCCTGCCCAGATATCTTGGCATAATACATCTTATTTCAGCTAATTTTCTGAGGTGAAGAAAAATAATCCACATTGTGAACGAAAGTGTACAGGTACAGTTTTAATTGACCATCAATCCAATCCTGCCTTACAGGGCCCATCATTTCAGTAAAGTTTTTTTTTTCATTCTATCCTCATAATTTTGAATATTATATTAAGATATATGATTCAAGAATAATTGTATTTTTTTTAATTTTTATTTATTTACTTATGATAGTCACAGAGAGAGAGAGAGGCAGAGACACAGGCTGAGGGAGAAGCAGGCTCCATGCACCGGGAGCCCGATGTGGGATTCGATCCCGGGTCTCCAGGATCGCGCCCTGGGCCAAAGGCAGGCGCCAAACCGCTGCGCCACCCAGGGATCCCAAGAATAATTGTATTTGGAAAGAAAATTATTGAAAGTTATTTTAATAATCCAACATAGTGATTCATAGTGTGAATATATATAAGCATTTCACTGGACAAAAATAGAGAACTATATTTCTTTTTTTTGAGAACTATATCTCTTTTAAATGTGAGCTTTAAAGGCTTCTCTTGAGTGTGCTTTCACTATCATTTCCAAGTTTGTGAAAATTATAAAACATTATTATTTATATGATAATGTGCCCTATACATGAATTGCCCACAATACATTATTGGGTTAACTTTGACAACCCCTTTGGTTTAAGAATGAGCTCACAACTCTGATATTTGTCCATGATATGCCATTTAGAGATATTTCTTTTTTCTGAAAAGCATAGGGTGATCTGGGAAAAAGAGAAGAGTGGCTAAATCAGAAGTTACCTTGCAAGAATAATATTAGAAGAGCTTGGCATTTAAGTTGTAAGAGGAATAAATTAACTTCTGAAAGTAAAAAGTAAGAAAAGGAAGCCAGTGAAAGTGGGTGATCTCATTCACTTGAAAATCATGGTGTCCTCGTTAAGCCTCAGCCAAGAAATTGGTGGTTAAAGATTTGTCCCAATTTTCGTCTGGTACTGGCGTCCTTTGAAAGTTTAATCCAAAATGAAAGCCCATTCTGACACAGGAAATATGTGATTCTTTCCTGAAAGAATATTTGTGATGCCCCAAACCACAGCCACTAGAAGATACGAAGGCAAGCACAAAATATTACCTGGATCATGATTTATACATGCTGAACAGACAATAAACTCACCACCTTCCTTTGCCCCTACAGAAAATGCTACCAGCTAGCTATAACTATGACACAGTATTTCGAAGCAATATTTCTCAAAGTTTTTTCTTATTTACAAAAGAAGCAATTCATTTTGTAGGACATTTCAAACTGGCAAATGGCCAACAACAATTTTGACCAAAGCTGGGTGCAAAAGGTATCGCAAAACACAAAACGGAAGAATATTTAGGAAAGATGAAAACAAAAGGGAAGATTATTCATCCTTCCATATGGCTTTTTAAAGCCATTCTCAATTATGTATCGTTTATGGTAGTTTCTATAAAATTTTTTCCATTGAGAAGGCAGAAGACTGAATAAGTTCTGTGAATGCACCAGAAAAGAAAGAGAAGAAATTCAGAATGACAATGGAATTTAGCTGATTGTTTGAGAATCTGTGTGTGATAATGACACTGTTAACCAGGAGAATGGAGAATGTGATCTCATTTGTTTTTCCAGAAAGGGATTTTAAGAACTTAACCAAAAATTAAAGTCTCAGTGAGAGTGTGAACGTAAGCAATAACAGTCCTACCACAATTATGCATCTGATTGAAAAGGTACAGTATATCAGAAGTCTTAGAGACAATGTTTGTTTTTCTAGCTTGTGTGCAAGGGAATACACTCACTTCAATAGAGCGGAAAAAGTATGAGGCTTTCTCAATATGTATTTAGATAACTTTTTACAATGCACAATGTAGACCATATATCATGCCACCAATTCACGTCCTCGACATCCTATAATTATTTATTTATTTATTTATTTATTTATTTATTTATTTATTTATCTATTATTTAAAATAGATAAATTATTATTTATTATTTTATTTATTTATTTATTTATTTATTTAGAGACTTTATTTATTTGTTTGAGAGAGGCAGACAGACAGACAGAGATAAAGAGAGCACAAGTAACGGAGAGAGAAGAAGCAGGCTCTCCGCTGAGCAGGGAGCCTGATACGGGGCATGACCCCAGGACCTTGAAATCACAACGCGAGCTGAAGGCAAACACTTAATGGACTGAGCCACCTAGGTGCCCCTAAACTGTATTATTTAGAGACCTTTGGGCCTAAGTGGGATGTTGGAGTTTTCATTGTTCATTCCCTAACTGCCAAATAAAGTTTTTACACAATTCTAGCTAAAATCTAAGACATTTGTCGAATTGTTCACAGATCTTCATAGTCACTCCCCCAACACACCACTACTTGACAACTTCCAATCTTGTGTCTTTTTTTTTTTTTTTTTTTTAAGTTATCTCTACCCTCAATGTGGGGCTTAAACTCACAAGATCGAGAATAGCCTATTCTACCAACTGAGCCAGCCAGGCACCCCCCAATCTTGTGTCTTAAAGATGAGTGTTTCCTAACTTCTTTATTTGGGCTGCCCTTCCGTTTGTTTTGGAAATAATTCTTGGAGCCCTTTCATAATTCTCTATAGCTCCTTAAAATCGGGAGGTCAAATCATGGCAAGTCCATACAAACCTTGGATGTGAAAAGACCCTAGGTTGAGTCTCTGCATGGCCAGATACTAAGTGTTGGACCTCAGACAAGTTACTACTAATTTTAAGCCTGAACTTTCCCATATGGAAGATAAGAATAACAATGCCTACCTCAAGGAAAATAATGTGGGCTAATGCAGCTAATGTACTGAAAGCCCTAGTGTAGAAGAGCTCACCAGACAAATAGCTTGCAAAAGACAGTAGAAAGTGGGAGCCAGTGACCCCTTTGAGGCTTTCCCCTCTATCATCTGGATCCTGTCACTTCTGCTCATTTTATTGACAAAACTACGTACATGATTGTGAGACAATTTCTTGTGTTCCTTGTTTTTTTCCTGACATATTCACTGCTCATCTTATAACAGATCACTCTAAATTTGGGATCTCAGAACTTTATGAAATTAAATACTTTCTCAAAAAGTGTGACTACAACAGAGGAAGTCATTCTCGGGGTTCCATTTAGTTAAAGTATAACCCCAATGCAATGAATGGCATCCTGGAAGTAGCAGATCTTGCCTCCCAAGTGCCCAGGCTTCCCTAGGATTAGCCACTTGGCTGTCTCACCATGCAGCTAGTAATTCAGAGATAATCATGTTACCAAGATGCCATTTAATCTGTACTTGGCATATCTCAAGTTTTCATCTTCATTAATAGAGCCGTCAAAGTTTCATTGGGCCTGACTGGTATTGTACATACTAGTGATTCACCCGGGGGCGGGGGGGTTGCAGTTTGCACGGAGAGACTCTATTTGCCAGATGGCAGCTGTTAATCTGCCTAGAATCAGGGGTGCGAGGGGGGGGGGGCTAAGCTCTGCTGGCCCCAAGCCAATGGGGCAATCCTTCACCTCTGATTACACATCGCTGTTGGCCCAGGCTAGGGAACCTGGGTCCTTGGGTCAGGGTGGGCTCTCCTCTGCCTGCTGGCTGGAAGTCACCTGGGACAATGGATGCCAGATGAAGGGAAGGTCCTGTTCCCTCTTAGCATAGGTCATTGAATCAAAAGATTCCTGTAGAAAGCATTATGGTACAGTTGACTGGTGCAAACCCAAGAGTCAGAGAAATTTGGCTTAAAATCCTGACTCTACCGCTTAACTAGCTATGTGAAGTTAGACATATCACTTAACCTCTTTGAGCCTCAGATTCTCCCACTTACATGATATGAACCTGAGAATGTCACCATGGAAGGTTCCCCATTAAGTAGTCAGAACAGGGGAGCCAGATGGAGACCAGTCATGCAGTCCCATGTAGTAAACAAATAAGTGAAGGGCCCGGTACAAACTTACAATGACAATGAGTTGAGGAGTAGGGCTTACTCACTCTTTTGCCCCTGGATCTAAAAGAAAAAGAAGGGGCACCTGGGTGCCTCAGTGGTTGAGCACCTGCTTTTGGCTCAGGTCATGATCCTGGGGTCCTGGGGTGAAGTCCCATATCGGGCTCTGCTGCAGGGAGACATAGGCACAGGGAATCTCTCTCTCTGTGTCTCTCATGAATAAATAAATCAAATCTTAAAAAAAAAAAGAAAAAGAAAAAGTTATGGGAAGGGGGAAGTTTTAATAAGAGTGATGCTTTGGGGGCTACAGGGTCAGGGTGTGAGGACAGGCATCTGTATGCAGTGGAATGGGCTCTCCATTAGGGTCTTTTTCTTTCTCTGTTGAAGGTGGGAAGAAGTCTTAGCAACATGTGACACTGGGATGAAGCAGAATGTCCTGAGATTCTCAGTTGCCTTTATCTGAATTCTCAATCTCCACAGACCCCAACTGCCTGAAGGCACTTCCTTAATTTTTGCCAATTCTCATCACAGACCCAATTTTTGTGACTTGGTCACTGTGGAGTTTTAAGGTGTGGTGCTCATTCTTGTTAAACCAGTTGAGAATTTCCTGGATCCCCAACTCTCGGCCCTTGCACAGAAGTGTACTGCTCTTCTGCTCAATGAGACCTTTGTGTGCCATGGGGCCGAAGGATATTACTGCATAAGAAAGAACCACAGGAAACTCCCATCGTTTTTTGTAGAGTCTGAGAAAAAAAAAAAAAAAAGTAAACATGTAACGGGGCACACTCTGTAGTCTCCTTTTGCTAATTTATGAACTGGGAGATGAATGTAGATTTATGGGAATAGTATAATAAAGTGTCACCGTGGTTCAGAGCATAATTTTGACCAATATAATAAAGCAGAGAAAGAAACCATTTTCCCCCATGAATGGCATCATCTCTATAAGCCTTGCCTTCTTCAAAGCTTTGTTCATTTCCCTTAAATATAATAAATTGGGCAGGCACAAATAAAGAATGATCTGTAAAGGAACACGGACTGATTTGCAATCCATGTCTTGTCTTAGAAGCTAAACTTTTGAGATAATATAGAAGATTAAAACCAGCAAGATACCTCTGGGTTGAGCCGCCACTCTTGTGTTACACTTGTGTTTATCACCTGGATCCACTTCTATTTTTTTCTTCCTCTTCCCCACTTCCCCCTCCTTTTCTATTGGTCAATCAGATGCCTAATGCCTCTGACTTGTCCAAGAATGGTCTATGATCCAGGCTAAGCCAGTTCAAGGCTTCCCTGGGACTGTGGTTGGTGATACAAAGACAGAAGTGCTCTCATATCTAGAACAGCCGCATATTATCCGATGATTGCTGGCGGTGGGAGCCTGACTTGAGAAGGAAGCCAGAGCAGAGTAGAACAGCAGCAATAGTGAGACGGACAAGAAGCCTTACCTGAGTGCTCTCCCTCAGCTATGCTCAAAACCAGAGCTCTCTAGACACTTCACTTCTGTCAACTAATCAATTCCTCTTTTGGCTTTAGCTGATTAGAGTTGACTTTTTGTCATTTGCAAACCAAAGATTTCTGAGTAATGTGCCACGCAAGTAAGGTAAATACTGCCACACTGGGGACATGCTCATTTATCAAGCATTTAGTGCATGCTTACTTGATGCTAGAAAGACCCTTTGCATAGCAAAATTACATGGCTTATTTGAATCATTGTCAAACAAAGAGAACACATCTATGTGTTAGTTCAAGGATACCTGACATATCTTTGGGTATCTGAAAAATGTGTGTGTGTGTGTATTTTTTTTCTTCAGTAACTACACAATAGTGCTAAACTATGTGTTGGGGTTCCTGGGTCATATAATATGATGACATAATTCATGAATCTTTGCTGACACTTTCATTTTCACAAAGGCGTGAAGAACTACTTTTTGTGTTCGTGGGCTGATGAACTGTGTGACCTTAGGCAACTTACTTAACTTCTCTGAGCTTCCTGTGTTCATCTGTAAAGTGAAGATAATCTGTCTCCACTGGTTGTGGTGAGTAATAAACTAATTCACATAAAGTGCTCAGCATTGCGGCTGGCACACAATAAAATCATTCAATATTCAAGAATTTGGTAGCCACTGTTAATATAATTGTCACCATAGTCGCTGTTGGCATCATCACGATGAAGGAAGCTTCACCAGTAGTTTGAATAATCTGCATGCATGCAGGGCTTTATTTACCATTTGCAAAGTACTTTTTCATCCCACTTGATACACTGAGCCTACCCTGCTGTGCAACACCCATTTCACATTTCGTTTTCTTGCAAGTTGATAAGAGCAGTTCTTTCAAAGGTTTCCATGATATTTGGCAAGATCTACTGAGTCTAATATTCAGTATAAGGGACTGAGGAATGTATTCCTTTCCACAGAAGAGTAAAAAAAAAAAAAAAAAAAAGGAAAACATTTTTAGGATAAATGTAGCCTGGTCCGGAGTATCTTTAATCAAGGCTGGAAGTTTAACTGCTTCATGAAATTTGGTTACAGCTGTTACACCTGTGAACAGACATAATCAGGGGAGATGAAAAGTTATTTTGACAAGAGTGCCTTTCTTTTTCTTTTCCCTAATATAAAATATCACTGATACCAAAAAGAGAAGTTTGAAGCAGACTCTCTGTTTTTGGTCACTGGTCCTTTAAAATATCTTAAAAAAATTTTTTTTCTTCAAGTTGGACCTCCTGAAACACTATGTGTGTCTTATGTTACCAACATAAGCAGATTGTTGAATCTGATGCATTTAAATGTTTTCTTTGTTTTTGGATTTTTTTTTTTTACAAAGGCATGCTTTCAAAAATGCCAAAATTATGGATCTGTGGTAAGATCTTTTTGTGTTTTTTTTTTTTCCTACACAGGAAAATACTTTTGAATTAACAACTGGGTAAAAATCCTCAATTGTATTGTTTAAGGGAAGGTTATACTTTTGATCTCACACAAATTTCTAGAATAAGGGGAGGCCTTGATTTACTAATTGAGCAAAACTTGCTAATAATTCCATCTTTTTGCTTTGGATCAGGGTGTTTTATCTAATTCAGGGAAGACACAACTTCTTTAGCTTCTTTATTAATTGTTACGGGGGACAGCGATGCTGTGGAAAGTGGGAGTCATACCATTTTACAGGTATAAATTTTAATGATCTCTTGCATAAAAAAACAAAAATTAACCAACAGGCATATGAAACAAAACTTTCCTGGGTATTTAGATTCTTTCTTTTTGGCCAGAGTTCCTGCCAGAAGCTGGAAGAAGTACTGAATTCAGAAATTTCTCCCTCTGTTTAGGTTATTCATGTCATCCTATTAATAAGTGACTTCTGATGTTGCAATATTAAAAAAATGTCAAGAAATAGTTTTCATTCTGTATCATTGATTTACTGATTTATTCCACACCTAGATTCTTAGAGTAGTTTATTAAGGGCACTTATTTTTGTATCCTTCATCATAGATGACAAGGTGAATGCCAAATTCTAGACTTATGTGTTAACATTTGTAATTACGGACAGCAATCATTGTATGAAGATGAGCCATAATATTTAGGTTTTATGAATTTTTAAGAAAGATTTTATTTATTTATTCCTGTGAGACACACACAGAGAGGCAAAGACATAGGCAGAGGGAGAAGCAGCCTCCTTGTGGGGAACCTGATGTAGGCCTCAGATCCCAGGACCCCAGGATCATGCCCTGAGCTGAAGGCAGATGCTCAACCACTGAGCCACCCAGGTGCCTCCGTTTTATGAATTCTTGATGCACTTCGAAGGACAGGGAGCCAGATTCACCTAATGCTTAAGCAATTGTTTAGTGACAAATCAGGAATCCTTAGATGCTATATTAAGATCTGTCCGCAGAATTTTTTGGTAATACACAGAAAAGGTATGTTAGCATTGGTAGACAATCTATCCTAGAGAAAGGAACCACAGGGACAGGCTATCCCATTCAGCTTCATATGATCGATGAACAGTTTAGGTAACTTACCGCCAAGTATTCTGTAGGTGATTCCCAAATTTTAAACTTAGACTCCGCAAATATGACTAATATGTTACAGGTTGGGTGATATAGGCTCAGCTCGATATTCCATACACAGAGGGAACCTGGATATTTTTCAGTCTCATAGCTGTGGGCACACATAAGACCAATTAGCCTTAATAGCTCTTGAGAGCCCTTCCTGGACACCCACAGGACCTCCTGTGCATGCCCGGTCCCCTCCATCACTCCATCTGGATTCCACTGGGCTTGGCAGGTCCCCACTGCAGTTCAGCATGGAAAGTCAGAGCTGCTGGGAGGTCTGTGGTGGAGAGTGTGTGTGTGGGGGAGATGGGAAGGTCCTTCTGTCCATGTGTCACACTTTATCACTTCAGCCTGGAGGCAACACAGTTTGGACCTGAGTCTCACAGTGGCTTTCATCAAAATAGAGCTGCCAGCTTCATCCGGCAATGTCTCTCTCCAGTGTCAGACTGAGTTTCCAGCTCCGGGAAACACATAGCATCCTCTTCCAGGTACCTGGCTTTTTATGTCTTCATGGATGTCTGTTCTCCACAATATGTCTCTTTCAGTCCAGACCTCCAACAACATTGGACATGAACTCAAGCAAAGAAATGGGGATAATAGGATAGGGAGCCTGTGGCTCTATGGGTCTCAATGAAAATGTTGCTACTATTAGTATATATTATTTTTAATGGATCATTTTGGAAGATGACCTGAGTATCATGATGATTTGGGCTCAAAGGGTACACAGACCTAGACATTTAATAAAAAACTTATTTTGTGACATTGTGGTTATGACAATACCGGACTCTAAAGAAATCTACAATTAATAGGTGGTCACTGTAGGTACACAGACCACCACAGAAAGTGAATAGGAATTTAAAGAAATCTGTGAAAGATCAACACAACAACCTCACCATGATGGTTTGTCGGGGTGGCTCAGATATTGAAGAGACAGAGTGTTCAGTAATCAGTGACTTCTGCATGATATTTGCATAGAGAGAACTTTAAAAAGGTTACATTTCTTTTCTACTTTCATATTTACTTTGTGTTAAGGTTATAGGATCTCACTGGCAATGTTGCTGATGCTATTTTTGTGAACTCCGACTCAATGTTTAAATGTAGCCGGATGGAAATTTTGAGCTACGGCAACAATAAATATATCTGACATCCTTGTGCCTTTCAAGTTGTACGATGCCTGAGAGTCAGTCAAGGCTGTTTTTATGTTTTGTTTTTTTTTTTCCCTTGAACTCTGAAGTAAGAAAGAAACTTTTGTTTATAAATTTCAGAGATTTTTGTCTTTGCACTTACCACGAAGTCAAATGTAGATATAATCCATTTTAAGCACTTTTGGCAAAATTTCAAATATGCCTGTTTTTTTGATAAGGGGAAAAATCCCAACTTTTTGTCAACATAAGTCCTTTACCCTATGTTGCAGTATATGACTTCTGTCGGTCAAGCTGTGATCTTGTGGACTTAGGGAATACTGATCTTGTACAGGAAGTAAGAGGCAGATATGTAATCTGGGCCATCTTTCTGATCCATTTTAGTTATATCTGATTCTAAATTGAGTTATATAGAACTTAACACAACGGGACCCTGTTTCTTTATGCCTTCCTTCTACAAATGTAAAATTTTATATGCCGATCTGAGTGAAGTGATCTGAGGGTATTCAAAGTAAAAGATTAAAAAAAAAAAAAAAACAAAAACAAAGTAAAAGATTACTTGACTTGTGCTTCAGTGTGTTCTATATTGGACTCCTTTATGAAGATATTTGGTAACAGAACATTTGTGTGTGTTTGTACATGTGCATAATTTTTTTTTTAACCCATCACACTTAGGTGTGTGAATTAGAGTGCAAGTGCCCTGTAGAGCAGGTTTGGGTGGTGGTGTTCACCATAACACTTGGTGGAAGGCTCTTGTGAAATAAAATGCTAGTATATAATTGTATAGACTTTATATTCCTAAAGATGTCTGTCTGTGACCTCTCTTACAACCATCTGGTGAGATGGATCGGACAAGTCTTACAATCATTATTTCACAGACAATAAACCTGTGAGCCTCAGAGAAAGAGAGCAATTTGTGAATCCCTCCATGTCTACTACTACTACACCTTTTTTGTGAGTCTGAGAGCTGGAACCATACATTGAATGGGAGGAGCATCATTACAAAAGGGTGTTGGGGAAAGGGCATGTCTGAAGTCATGTGTCAGGCTGGCGAGAGTTGACACGGAGCTGCGGGACTTCTCCATCACCACTGGTACCTCACCTCCTGGCCCAGAGGGGAACATCAAACTACATTCATAATGGCCATGAGCAAACCTCAGCATGGCTGGCAATGAGGTTTCCAAATCAATGTTAGTGGAAATGAATCTCTGGCCTTTCTGAAAGTGGTCCTCAGGGTGCCTGCAGCATGTAGTAGTTTTTACTTAAACTTCAGGGTCAGTCTTTGAGTTGCTGGACCATCTTTACCTAACTCTTACCTGGTCTTGCTCATTACAGACTGAATTATCTCTCAGATGTACAGAAAATTGTATTGAGAACGAGTCAACAACAGCAAACAGGACTGATTGGGTGCTTGCTACCTTGCATTTTTGGGCTACAAATATTTTAATAACAAAATGTTCTCATCTCTCAGAGTCCTAGTGAGAGACTTAACATTTAACTAAATCTTGCACAGAATTCTGTGATGGACAATGTAACAATTTTGCTTGTCCCTTCCTAATACATTACCATCCAATTTGACAAATGGTTTAATGAGTACATGTTACAATATGCAGGTGGCTGTGTTGATAGTGGAAATATGGTGGAAAGTGACATGTGCACTGTACCTGCCTTTACAGAATATATAAACTAGTGGGGATAGATGAGAAAAAAGGAATGAAAGCTGGATTCATGTGATGAAAAGACATGTCCCATGAAATGGGCATATCTTTTTCAGAGAGGTAACCATGCTGGATGAAACTTTCTGGTTATTTGAGTTTAGATTGCCTGAACTCCTTAATGTGCTCACAGGTAGGCTCTGGTCTTCATAGCTATAAAATATTGTGAAAGTTCCATGACCTCTTTGGACCACAGTTCTATCATTTGTGAAACACAGGAGTTGACTGGATATACTTATCATGGTGAACATTGCAAATGTATAGAAGCACCAAATCACTATGTTGTACACTTGAAATGAATATAATATTGTATGTCAACTATGCTACAATTGAACCAAACAGAAGTCATTTCAGTGAAATGTTGAAAGCTCTTCCTCTAAGGTCAGGAACAAGGCAAGGGTGCCTCTCTCACCCCTCTGGTTTAACATAGTTCTGGAAGTCTTAACCAGAGCAATTAGGCAAAACAAAAACCAAAAACCAAAAAACAACCAAACCAAACCAAACAAACCAAAACAAAAATGAAAACAAAACAAAAAAATAACACCCAAACCAGAAAGAGAAGAAAGAAAGGGCATCTAAATTGGAAAGAAAAAAGTAGAATTATGTCTGCTTGTAAGTGATATGATTTTATATGTAGAGAATCCTACAGACTCCATCAAAAACCTCACAGTGTTAATAAAAGAATTTGGTATGGTTTCAGGATACAAAAATCAATATACAGAAATCAGTTGTATTTCTATACACTAACACAAATATATCTGAAACAGAAATGAAGAAAATAATCACATTTACAATGGCACCAAAACCAAAAACAATAAAATACTTAGAAATAAATTATGAAATATCTCTACCTGGAAAACTATAGGACTTGGATGAAATAAATTGAAGAGGATTAAGTAAAGAGAAAGATATCCCATGTTCATGGATTGGAAGAGTTAATATTATCAAAAATGTCCACACTACCCAAAGCCATCTATAGATTCAATGCAATTCATATCAAAATTCCTGTCTCATTTTTCACAAAAACAGAAAAAAAATCCTAAAATTCATATGGAACCACAAAACACCCCAAATAGACAAAGCAATGTTGAGAAAGAAGAACCAAAATGGAGGCATCATATGTCCTGATTTCAAATTGTGTTACAAAGCTGTTGTAATCAAAATAGTATGGTACTGGCCTAAAAATAGACACAGACCAATGGGAATAAATTGAGAGCCCAGAAATAAACCCACACATATAAAGTCAACTACTGTATGACAAGGGAACCAAGAATAGTCAACAGAGAAAGGGTTGTCTCTTCAATAACTCATGTTGGAGAGACTGGATAATTATATACAAAAGAATAAAATTGGATCCTTATCTAACACCATTCATAAAAATGAACTCAAAATGGATGAAAGACCTGACATAAGACCCCAAGCTACAGAACTCCTAGAAGAAACCATAGAGAAAAAGCTCCTCGACATTGGCCTTGGCAATATTTTTTTTGAATATGACACCCAAAGCACACACAACAAAAGCAGCAATGAAGTGGGACTATTTCAAATGAAAGGTCTTCTGTACAGCAATAAAACAATAAAAAAAATGAAAAGGCAACATTTGGAAGGGGAGAAAATATTTGCAAACCATATATCTGGTAAGGAATTAGTATCCAAAATATTTAAGAAACTCATAAAGCTCAATAACAGAAAACCAAACATTCTGATTAAAAAACAGGCAAAGACCTAAATTGACATTTTTTTCAAAAAAGCCATACAAATGGCTGGCAGGTACATTGAAAGGTGCTACACATCACTAATTATTAGGGAGATGGAAATCAGAATCATAATGATATAACCTCACACCTATTAGAAGGGCTGTTATTAAAAAGACAAGAGGTGACAAATGTTGGTGAACAAATGGAGAAAAGGGCACTCTCCTGCACTGTTGGTGGAAACGTTAGGTGGCAGAAACACTATGGACAACAGTTCGGAGGGGCACCTGGGTGGCTCAGTCAGCTAAGTGTCTGCCTTCCACTCAGGTCGATCCCAGGGTCCTGGGATCGAGCCCTGCATTGGGCTCCCTGCTCCATGGGGATCCTGCTTCTCCCTTTCCCTCTGCCCGCCAAATAGACTATCCTATGATCCACAAATCCCACTTCTGGGTATATATCCAAAGGGAATGGAATCAGGATCTCAGTGAGATGTCTGCACTCCAATGTTCAACACAGTATTATTCACAACAGCAGAGACACAGGGAAACATCCTAAGTGTCTGTCTATGGATGAATGGATAAAGATGTTGTGATGTGTATATATATATACATATATACACACACACACACACACATTTCTGGAATCTAGTGTACAAAAATAGAAATAATACAGTTGTATAAATATTACTTAGCCATGAGAAAGAAGGAAATCCTACCATTCTAGACAGCATGGATGGACATTGAGTGCATTGTTTTAAGTGAAATAAGTTAGATGAGAAAAACAAATATTGTCTGATCTCGTTTATACGTGGAAGTTAAAAAAGCCAAAACTCATAGAGACAGAGTTAGAATGATGGTTGCCAGGGGCTCAGGGCTGGGAGAAATGGGGTGATGTTGGTCAAAAGATATTAATTCCCAATTATAAGAGGAACGACCTCTGGGAATCTAATGTACAACATGGTGACTATAGTTAACAACACTGTATTATGTACTTGAGATTTACTAAGAGTAGATATTAAATGTTCCCTTCCCCCTAAGCAAGGTAATTATGTGAGGTGATGAGGAGGTGTTCACTAGCCCTATTGTGGTAATCATTTTGCAAAATGTATGTATATCAAATCATCATGTAGCACACCTTAAACTTACAAAATGTTATAGGTCAATTGTATCTCAGTAAAGAAAAGGGGATGGGAAGGTTGTTCAACCTGAAGTATTTTTGTTTTATTATTGCAATAGCTAACATCTATAAAAGGCTGCATGTGTGCCAAGCACTGGACGAGTGGCTTTGCTGGCATTGTTATATTTAAAAAGTAATTTTTGTGAAACTGCTATGTAAACCTGGCTACCATGTCAAGAGTGGTGTGGTGTTAGGTAACCATCAAGGCAGCAGATGGCTTTGCCCAGATGTCTTTCTGGATTTAGATATTTGAGATCCTTTGAGAGCAAACTTGCATCACATATATAAGCATCTATGTGCTGTTTATATAACATTTTACGTAAACTCTTTGTTCATGGTGAAAAATGATCCATTTGATGCCTTGCATAATTTAAAAGATCTCTCAAGACAAGCAGTTCTCAAGAACAGAGTCCTTCTATCCATTATAGCTATTTATTTAAAAAGGGACTTACATTTTAAATGCCCCATATCTACATATCTCCATCAAGTATCTCCTTTTGCAAAGTTGTTTCAATTTTTTTGGAATTCCTTTGTGTTGTTTTCCAACATTATTAAATTTAATTGCTGCTTGGCTTCCCAGTTAGACTTGGTCTTCAGCTACCTGCCAGGGATTAGGGCACCTTCTTTTCAATAACGTGAGAGCAGGAGAATGAGCGATATCCTTGCAACTGGCCAAAAAGCACATACTAGGAGAAAGAGTTGGGGTGTTCAATGTCCCACTAATGTGGTAAATTAGTTAACTAACCATGATGATGCTGCCAATGACAACACTAATGATAATGTATAACATGACAATGGTAGGGGTGGTTGTGATAGTGGCTACTGTGGATGGAGTGTCTCAGAAACTTGGAAAGTTGGTTTGATTAACTATCTTATTTAACACTCACAACCACCAAGTGAATGTGGTGATAATTTATCAATTGATTGAGGATGAAAGTGAGCCTCAGCATTTTCATCCACCTGTTCTAGATCACACTGTCAATAACCAGACAAGCTGGGATTTAAACCCAGTTCAATCTAATGCCAGGTCTTTAGCTTTTAGCTGTTCCCTAATGACCTTGACATCAGGATTCCTTTCTTAAGAGATAAGGTGAGTCTATTCTATCTTTAATTCTATTATGATGTACATGAAGCTATTAATTATTATTAAAAGATTATCAATCAATAAATAGGAAATTCTCTCAAAATCACAATCAGAAAAAGTAATGTTACGTAAATGTCATAAATGTTTAGCAATAACGTGTTCAGTCTATGTGCGGGAAGGCAGTGCGATGCAAGGGAAAAAAACTGGGTATGAGGTTGGCCTGGCCAGCACCTGGCTCCACATGGGACCAGACCTGGGTGTGATCTTGGCCAGTCACTTACCCTCTCTGAACCTCAGTTTCTTTATCTATAAGCTGGCTAAAAATACGCACCTTGAAAGAATGCTGGAAACTTTGGATACATAAATGACAAATCTTTTCAAAAAATATTTTATTTATTTATTCATGAGAGACACAGAGAGAGTGGCAGAGATAGAGGCAGAGGGAGAAGCAGGCTCCATGCAGGGAGCCCGATGCAGGACTCGATCCTGGGTCCCCAGGATCACACCCTGGGCTGAAGGCAGGTGCTAAACCACTGAGCCACCCGGGCTGCCCATATATGACAAATCTATATAGTGCCTGGCAAGGAAAGAATAACATTGCTCCTCCTCAATAAAAGATAGGAAGTGATATCATTTTACTTTCCTGCTTACAAACCACTGGTTACAATCAAGCTTTTGAGATAAAACTCCAATTCCTTAACTTAGCCTCAAGGCCCTGCCTGATTTGATCCCTGCCATGTAACCAGCCTTATCTTTGGACATTCTCCTTTTCACTGGGCTCAGATAGGCCAAGTGCTACCCCTCCACCCCAGGACCTTTGAATATGCTATGTCCTGGGCTGAAAAATACTCTTTCACCTTTTTATTAACTCACTACTCTTTCTTGTCCTTTAGGTCTTGGCTCAAATATCAGTTCCCCAGGGAAATCTTCCCTGAAGCCAAAAAAACGTCAGGCCCCCTCTTATATACTCCCAGGGCTCCTTCTCTTTTGGGATACTCCTCACAGTGGTAATTAAGTATTTAAGGGAGTACACAATGAGGATTCATTGAATGAATGAAAAAAGAATAAACGAATTAATGAATACAAGATTGCCTTATCCCAAAGATTCCCCTTGGTGTTTTCT
This sequence comes from Canis lupus familiaris, assembly GCF_011100685.1. NCBI lineage: Eukaryota > Metazoa > Chordata > Mammalia > Carnivora > Canidae > Canis > Canis lupus. The sequence continues at coordinate 44,733,874 of NC_049224.1, forward strand.
GACCTGTTTTTATTAAAAGAAGACCATCGGTTGTGAGCTACGGAGACTTCCAGCAAAGGCACAGGTTTTTGTCCAAAGTGGTGTCCTTTTCACTCTTGATGAGAACAAGACTTCCTTGGGGACCATTTGTTACCTGCGGCACAGTAGGCAGCCTTGCATACCAAATAAGCTGCACTGGGTCTGACCACAGTGATACACTGGATGAAAGAAACATACCACCTCTCTGAAACAGATGCTTCGGTTTATGAGGGAAGCAGAGGAGCTGAAGCCTGCAGGTGCGGGCAGGGCTGACACGGGCTCTGTGGAGAAGCATTAGAGCCTCCTCGGAGATGTGGATTTACTCTGTGTTTAATCAGCCACAGGCAGAAGAAATGGCCTCATTTTAGCTCAATGAGAGCCAGATCACAAGAGGAAGATAGATGGCCAATATGGTTCATCACTATAAGGATATTGTCTTAATTTGAAGGAACAGCCTGCACCTGTGCTAATCAAGGCGGAGATTGAATATATGGCTAAAGCATTGAGGGACAGCTAGCTCAACTCACAGTGCACCCCTTAAGGAAAAGCTCTCATTTGGTTCTTAATTAATATTTTAAGGCAAGTGAGAACTATAAACCACATTCCTCAATCACTTGAGAAATTCCCCCGCTTGGAATTCAAGACACTTAAGGAAGGACTTTTCTTTCCTGAAATGTCTGCATCTCTACCTTTACAAAAGCACCACAGCCAATGAATGAGGTGCCTTAGGAAGGGCAATTTGCTAGCCATTTGTAATGCATGGTCATGTTTCCAGTTCGCCTGGAAATAGATTTGAATAGAGGCAATTCAGTGTCTCTGCCTGCAGGTACCTGCCTGTCACTCTTGGCCTCCTTGTTTCCAGGGCCTCGGTCCTCTACTTGCCTTTGGTCCTGCAGAGCTCCCGCTGGGGAGGCACGGAAAATGGGTATTCCTTTCAGCCACAGTTAGCTTGCCAATGGCCTAAAAATGCCAGCAAAGGGATTTTAAGCTCGTGCAGGAGGAATAACATGCATCTGAACTCCGTGCCCTCGCCAAACCCCTCTTATTTGAAGTGAGAGCAGATAATGAGTCGTTGGGGTACTTACAAACAAGTGGATGTTTTAGAATCATTTGGTATGTGTCACATCCATGTTTTCATTCTATCCCCTGAGCCCAAGCACAAAGAGCTTTTACAGCCCGCCCCACCCCAATGACTATTTTCCAGATGTTCTGAAACAACATCAAGTGACCCAGTTTACCCCTGAGAGGTTTATTAAGGTGCACTTATGGAGAGCCCGGCTGAGTGAGGCTGAGATGTTCGCTTGGCGGCTTAGTCCTAGATAATCTCCCGTGAACGTCCTATCAAATCTTACTTTACCTAAGGCACACTGAGTATGGTTTTTAGAAAAAGATATGCTAAGTACTCCCAAAGTGAAGAAGTAACTTAAGAAGCTTAACAAGGGATGTAGAAATATTATCATCAGCTATCGGGGTAATAGTATCCAGTCATCCTTCACCTACGGGCACGGATTTGGGCTTAGGCAGAGAAGACAGCACAGTAGAAGTACGTGGTCTTAGGGCATTTAAAAATCAGCAAGACGAGGCGAAGGACCTTGTTAGCATAAAACCTGAACACATGTCATTTGCTTTCTGTGCTGCACAAGATGAAAAGAAAATCACAATTGCAGAAATGGAAGGAGGCAGGCTGGGGGTTTGGGCACAGACCTTTATGGGTTAGTGGTATTGCTGAAATGAGAGAAGTCATCATTTATGGACAGGAGATCATTTCATTCTTTGCACATGGGCAGCGAGCACCAAAGTGGTCCCTGGGATCAGAACCCAGCTCTTCGTCCACGTAGCAGAAATGAGCCATTTCTCAAGGAGAAACAATATGTTGTCTTATATTCAGTCATATGGAAAGGGCTGCCAATTCCATCCAAACAGGGGCATCTGACAACATGTCAAAACCTGGTGAAAAGTTGGGATAACTCTTCCATAAGACATGGGCTATGTGTAGATGGCATTCAGTGGGATAGGTCCCCTCTCCAACCCCCAAAGTAAGCAATAAGGCCTTGATGTGAAAAGTGCTAAAGTTCTATAGGATGTCAATCACCCAGTGGTTGCGGTGGAGAATGAACAGCATTCCTGGCATGAATTCCATTATCACTGGCACCAAACTCAGTGAAGTCCTCCCGTGGAGGCCCTTTACACATGAAAGGGAAAGCAAGCAGGGGTAAGAGGCTCCTGCTCTCTGCACATCTCAGGATACCTGTTGTTCAGCCACCATTCACACTGTAGCACTGCAACGCGCCACCAACCAACAGATGACAGTCCCTTCGCTGAGTTTGGAAATGGATGCTACTTTATCTGTTGAAAAGCTAGGAAGTCTTGGCCAGCACTTAACATGCTTGTCTGGGATAAACCCTGGTAAAGAAGTATAATTCCCACTTTTGTGGGGACATGGATGCCTCCTTGAGATAAGAAACTACTCTTTGGAAACCTGTGGTGTGAATGGAATGTTAAAGACTGATCATTTTGAGTCTGCTGGCACTGCTGGTGCTTTTTGACTTCTGCAACTGATCTGCTCATGGTTAGAAACCTCAGTTACCTTACCCTTATCTCAACATCCTTAAGCATCAGTGTTTTTCCTGGTCATCAAATTAGCTGCTTCCTCTCATTTCAAATCCACTGACAGTTTCGGGTGGTTTGAGTTGAGTGGGGTGGACAAGGGGAAATTGGTGATTTCCTCTGCCTCTCCTAGAGTTAATCTCTCATCCAGATACTGCTAAAACATCTCTCTCAACAGCGGTCTTTATTCCTAGTTTAGTAGCATAATCGTAAAGAACAAGTTTCTTCTTTATAATGCTCCAACTCAAAGTCCAAATGATAGATGATTTCCTGATCCTGAAGAAGACACTTAAGCACTTATATTTCTTTCAGCAATTTATCCCAGTTTGAACAAGACAGTCAATTTCTCATTTTAGCATGGAGCAAATAGGTTGTGTGTGTGCAAACAAAAATGTCTGGCATCTGTTCAAGAGTTGGGGGAAAATAAGGACCCTTAAAGAACATTGCCAGCCAGAAATATTAATTTTTTGTGTCCACTAGTCGGTAGCTGGGGGCTTCTCTCCTATCTGAACACATTTCCTCTGGTCTTAAAAGATCCTTCTGGGTATGTGGGAAGAACATAGTTTCTTCCGATGGATCTTTGGATGTTTTTTCAGTCTATCTACCCTGGTAGGCCCAACAAAAGGGCACTTCTAGTCCTTAATCTTTGTATTGCTTTGTTATGCATCAACACCCCTGCTCCCAGACACACGCCCACCAAGTAGCTATTTGAGTTGCTCACGTGGTCAAGTTGACCCTAATCTATCCCAACAAATGCCTCTTTCCCTTTGTAAAACATTTGTTTCGACTAACATGTTTTGTTCTGTGTGCCACATCTGAACTGCTAACATGTTACTTCCCTGGCAATCATTTCCACAGGGACACATTTGCAAGCATCTTCTAAAAGGAATCCTCCAACAGAAATACAGCAAAGTTAGCACGTGTGTTTCTAAAGTCCCCTTTCTTTCATAAAAGTCATCTCTATTCTTCCTTCCTGATTAGCAGGGAGAGGTATGTATGCCCACATTCTCTTCCTAAGGATGAAGCAGTATATATTTTACTGTATGTACTTGGCCCACAGAGGCTCAAAGGGACTATAACACATTTGAGCGTAGTAGTGATTTTACTAATCTTGTGACAAGTTTTCCAACTGGCAGGTCTTTGGGGGAACCTTAGGCCTGCTCCTTCCATGGGTGCCTCTCAAAGGAGCAGCGAGAATCAGAAGTGAATGGTGCTTCTTTCCCACGTTTGCACTCCGAGTCTAAGTGTCTGAAATCTTCCTGATAAGGAACTTCCCCAAAGACTGAGCCATGTGATGTCTAGAGAGAAATCACTGCCACTCAGAAAACTTCTATTTGCTTTCTTCTGCACTGCCTGTGCATAAGCATCAGCTGGGTAAAGTGTTATGAGAAAATTTATGCCTCATCACAAAGAAACAGCTGTGTATTGCCACAGTCACTAACTTTTGAAAGATGTTAAAGGAAGGTATTCATTTCAAGCCAGTCACTTCAGCTACAGCTTCCCATTCATGTTTTAATATCATGGTATCTCCTTCTGGTCCTGTAAGTGTTACTTGGTTTCTCCACAGGAGTGGGGGGAACCAGGACCCATAATTTATGGCTCCTATTAAGAGGGTTGGCTGGACATGTGGACAATATGTCAATAATTATTTCTGGTGGGGCCTTAACAACAGAGGAAGTGCCTCTGTAGAATGGCTTATTTTAACAGAAGACAGATATGCCTGACCTGGGTTTTATGACAGATGTCAAATATATCGAAGTGTGTTGTGAAGCAGATCGCCTTATTGGCAAAGAAATGAAAGACCACCAGGAAGATGGATGGGAAGCTTTTTCCTCAAGGGGTTTCCTGTCTCTCTGTACAGGTATGGTAGTGAACAAGAAGGGCCAATTGGCGGGCTTGAGGGGAGACTTCAGTGAGCACTCAGAACTTCCACTGGTCCATGAGACTTGGAAAGAAAAGTCCCTGACCCCTGGAATGATGTTGGGACAGTGAGGATTGGGTGAGGGAAGAGGGCGGGCCCTACAGCCATGTGAGGGAGGCCATCCTGAGAGCGAGCACCTCCTTCTTTGTGACACCTGAGGCACCTCCCAGACATGCTCAAAAATATCTTGGTTCTCCAGCCTTCCTTCCCAGGTTCAGCTCAAGAAAGATTTCTTGAGAGTGCACATTGTGCCAAGAGTTGTGCTGGGCATTAGAGATTAGTGCTAAATACCACATGTTCCAATCAGAGCTCCCCACCTTCCTTCTTCTAAGTTCTTCTACTTGGGGGGCAGGAAACAGGATCTTAGGGTCACTTATTAGCTACTGGGTGCTAAGGAGGTAACTTGATTCACTTCTCTGGGCCTTGTTTTCCCCATCTGGGAGATGAATCTCATAGATTTAAGAGGATTGAACATAACAGCATCTTTATGCTTGCCCCAATGACTAGATATAGAAACTATAAAGGGGAGGTAATGGCCACTTCACTGTTTGCCTTTGATCCCTAAAGACTGTTTTTTGAGGAATTTATATCACCTGCCACTAAGTTAACTATTAGATCAAAAGCTTCCTACATGCCTATGCCCTGAGCTACCTCAGTCAAATACGGTGATCAGAAAACTGTGCCCTTTGGGATAGATGATAAAAAAGGACACCTTCCCTCCAGGTGGGTGTATCCAGCACCAGCTGCTGGGCCCGGTAGAAGCTGGATCTTGCTTTACACAGTGCTGGGCACATTGGGAAATGTGTGTGTATGTGCTTGGGAAATGTTTTCAACTCAATTTATTACAGGCATTGCTGTGTTGAGAATGACTTTTGTCATTGGCAAGACATAATGGATAAATTGTAGGTAAAATATAAAAAGTCACCACACCAGTATCCTCCCTTCTCCTTTTCCTTCTTCTTCTTCCTTTTTTTTTTTTTTTGATCCTTCTTCTTCTTTTAAAGATTCATTTATCTTGCATTAAGCCCCAGATTGGGCTTCCTGCTCATCGAGGAACCTGCTTCTCCCTCTGCCACTCCCCCTCCTTGTGCTTTCTCTCTCTCTCTCTTTAAATCTTTTTTAAAAAGATTTATTTATTTATTTTAGAGAGAAAGAGAGAGCACAAACAGGAGGATCAGAGGGAGAAAGAGAGAGAATCTCAAGCAGACTCTGTTCTGAGCATAGAGCTCAAAGCAATGCTTGACACCAGGCTCAATCTCATGACCCTGCGATCATGACCTGGGCTGAAACCAAAATTCAGACGCTTAATGGACTGTGCCACTCAGGGGACCCTCCTCTTGTCCTTTTTTTAAAAAAAATTTTTTTTAAAGATTTTATTTATTCACAAGAGACACACAAAGAGAAGGGCAGAGATATAGGAAGAGGGAGGAGAAGCAGGCTCCATGCAGGGAGCCCGATGTGGGACTCAATCCCGGGACAGGATCACGCCCTGACCTGAAGACAGATGCTCAAACACTGAGCCTCTTGTCTTCTTAAAAATGTTTCTTCCTTAGAGTCCATCGTTGAGAAAGAATATATTATTTCATTATTTCTGGGTTTGCTGGACATAAACTGTTACAGGTGGGGTCTTTCTGTTTTTGTTTGTTTGTTTGTTTGTTTGGTGGAACTATGGGGTATCAACAGTAACATGGATTCAGGAAAAGCATGGAGAAATAGTAGCACAAATTATTAAGGAAGGATGTGTATGTCTTTACACACATGGGACTCCCCACCATTAGCTGAGCATGATGAAACAGAGGCATTGAGAATTATTTGCAAGGAAAGTCAGTTGAGATACAGAGTATTTGTTGGTGTAACTACCTCTCTTGTTGCTAATTCTACAAAGACAACTTAGATGCTAAAAGTAAAATCTATACTGCATGAAAGAGCAGCACAGTCTCCTATTCTGCATTTTTATTTTGTCCCATTTTGCAGTAATACCGAGAAAAGCCATCTTAAGAAAGTAGATCTTGTTTATTTCCCCCTTAATCAGCTGAGCTTTTGACCATGACTGCCTATGAAGAGCAGATGCTGTCAGAGGGAAAGTAGAATGGGGACTGTTTTCATGGGTTTCATCCTCCAAGGCAGCTGCCAAGGTAGTTACATGTTTTATCTATGGGGCATAAAGTGCAAGACTCTTTAGAAGGAAAAAGCAGGATCTAGTTTCACAGAAAATACAGGAACAGGGTAAAAACTGAATGGAACAAGGAATTGCTCTGTATGTGAGGCGCTCGCCTTTAGTGAGGCACTAAGGACAGATTTGTGGCTTCTAAGGAGGGAGGGTCATCGCTGTTGATGTCTCTTTCTTAGGCGGGCTTGAAGTATCAAAGGAGAAATGAATGACTTCCCTCTTGCACTGTTAGTGGGAATGTGAACTGGTACAGCCAATCTGGAAAACAGTGTAGAAGTTCCTCAAGAAGTTAAAAATAGAGCTGCCCTATGACCCAGCAATTGCACTACTGGGTATTTACCCCAAAGATACTGATATAGTGAAAAGCTGTGACACCTACACCCCAATGTTCATAGCAGCAATGTCCACAATAGTCAAACTGTGGAAGGACCCTCGATGTCCTTCAACAGATGAATGGATAAAGAAGATGTATGTGGTCTATATGTACAATGGAATATTACTCAGCATCAGGAAGGATGAATACCCACCATTTGCTTTCACATGGATGGAACTGGAGGGTATTATTATGCTGAGTGAAATAAGTCAATCAAAGAAGGACCATCATCATATGATTTCACTCATATATGGAACATAAGAAATAGTGAAAGGGATTATAAGGGAAAGGAGGGAAACTGAGTGGAAAAATTAGAGAGGGAGACAAACCATGAGAGGCTCCTAACTCTGGGAAACAAACAAACGGATGTGGAAGGGGAGGTGGTGGGGGATGGGGTGACTGGGTGATTGGTGACGGGCACTGAGGAGGGCGCTAGGCGGGATAAGCACTGGGTATTATACTATATGTTGGCAAATTGAATTAAAATTTAAAAAAAAGTTAAAAAAACGAATGACTTTTAGTTCTAATCTAGTAAATGTAGGATCTCTCACAGAAAGGAGGAGCAAATGGCTTTTCAACCACAAGAGTATTCCACTAATGCATCACTTTTCCTATCTTTATTCAGATACCCTCTCCTCCTGCTCTTTCTTACTTCCCTCTGAATCTGTATTAAATTTGTTACATGCTCTTTAAAAAAAAGGATTTTGTTTATTCATAAAAGACACACACACACAGAGGCAGAGACATGGGCAGAGGGAGAAGCAGGTTCCCTGCAAGGAGCCTGATGTGGAGCTTGATTCTGGACCCCGGGATCATAACCTAAGCCAAAGGCAGATACTCAACCACAGAGCCACCCAGGTGTCCCTTATTACGTGCTCTTAGGGGAGAGAGGTCTCATCGAGGTGTAAGATGCTATGAATAAAGAAAAAATTGGTTGTCGGAATCTACCATTGCTTCATTGAACCAAACCATAGCTAATCTCAAATGCTTGCCCTCCTTTTAGAGAAAAATATACCTTTCTCCTCCAGGAAGCTCCAAGTCTCAAAAGCCTTATTAACTTCATCTTTGGGAATACTGTTTTAATTTTTCCCATAATCATCATGCAAATTGATCATGATAGTCTCTGGAAAGGAATAGGAGTGAACCAGTGGCCTCATTAACTCCAATGCTGGGAGGATGCATGCTCCTGAGAGCTAGTGTCCTTATCTGCCAGCAGCTCATGCCTTTGTGTCTGACTTGGTCTGAGCCCCACTGCGAGCTGGGCTTGTGCCCTGTCCAGCTTGCTTAAATTGCCTAATGCATCTGACTCCCTCACAAAACAATGGGAAATAGGGGCACCTGGGTGGCTTAGTGGTTGAGCATCTGCCTTTGGCTCGGGTCATGATCCCAGGGTCCTGGGATTCCTGTAGGGAGCCTGCTTCTCCCTTTAGCTATGTCTCTGCCTCTCTCTCTGTGTCTCTCATGAATGAATAGATGGAACCTATAAAAACAAACAAACAAACAAACAAACAAACAAACAGATGGGAAATAACTTGAAAGGTCCCAACCTTACAAAAGAGACATTTGTGTCCTGCTAGATTCCAACCAGAATTTCTAACTTTCCAGTGACAGAACCACTGATGTCTGTGTTCTATCCAGGCCTTACCTTAAATACATTGAGGTCTCAAACTGCCAAACTTTGTGCCAGAAGTTGAGTCAGCACTAAAATGTGTGGCTTGCATGCATAATTCTGCATGTTGTTCTGCTGAACGAGGAAGGCTTTTTAAAGAGTGTGTTTTAATTTTAATTTAACATGGAGAATGGCAGAGACAAATAGATCTGTCCAAAATACACTTAGTAACAGATTTTTGAGTTGGTTATTAATTTCATGTAAGCGGTTCCTCTTTTCATTTTTATAAACCGTAAGATTTGGGAGGAGCAGGATCAAATGCAATATACTCTTACTGATTGCCTGCTATGTGCCGAGCAAGGTGTTAAATGGTTTCAAGCGCTGCCTCATCCAACATCCAACAGATGAGGATAAGGCTGTGTCCAGAGGTGAAACAGCTTGCCCAGGTGGAAAATGGCAGAGTCACTTATAGATCTGCCACATCCTTGAAAAGGATTTGACACAACTCTTTGGAAATTAACTTCTTCTGGGCATTGTAGAGCTACGCTGTTTCTCAGTGAATCCCACCTACTGGTGAATAGTAAGGAAGTTACTGTAACTCTTGGAGCCATCGGGTACCAGATACTTTTGGGTGAGGACACGCCCTCAGTGGTGTCCAGCGCTGTGCTTTGGGCATACTAGTGCCTTCCACTGGTAAGTTGTATCTGGGGTTAAAAAGTCTGTCTTTTCCTCTTTGGGAGAAGCCTGTCCTTTTCTAGTGAGGTACAGATGCAGCAGGTGCTCATGAAGTTTGGGGCGGGGAGGAATAACCATACTGCTAGCTGGGTTAGCTGACCTAGCTAGACTCTTGAGCTAGTGCAGGACCTTAGGTACATCTCCTGTGGGAAAATCTCTTTCTTTTGTCTGTAACCCCTCTAGATTACATATTCTTAATTTTTTAAAAAGATTTTATTTATTTATTCATGAGAGACACAGAGAGAGAGGCAGAGACACAGGCAGAGGGAGATGCAGGCTCCATGCAGGGAGCCCGATGTGAGACTGGATCCCAGGACCCAGGATCACGTCCTGAGCCAAAGGCAGATGCTCAACCGCTGAGCCACCCAGGCATCCCTAGATTACATATTCTTTAAAGTCAGTTTGACCTCCCTTGAGAAATTTGATGACAAATACGCATTGACACCTACTCTCTATAAGATATTGAATTAGAAGACAATGAAATATGCCTTCAAATCAACATTTGTTGAGTTTCCACAATATGCTAGGAACTGTGCTAGGTACTTCAAATGCAAATATAAAAGGGCCTGATAACCTTGTAGGGAAGGTGAACCTGTGAAGGAATGCATGCAGTATTAGAAGGACGATCCACAGCAGAGCGGCACAGTGGAAAATACTTCTTTAAGGTAGGGGTAACTGTCCTCAGTCTTTAAGAAATGAAGGGTTTCTACTTCAGAAAGAAACTCTGGGCACCCGGGAGGAAGAATGCCCCTAGTGACAGACTGGATGCAAGGTTACCTGTAACCCAGTTGTTAAAATCTTCTGGGCAAAAGAAAATAAGGGTCAGCACTAAGGCACTGAAGATGTAAAGGAGAGAATGGAATGGAAAGATAGTTAGCAGGTAGAATGGATACTCTGTTGACCATATGGGGGTGAATGAAAAATGCTTTTGTGGGTGACTCTCTGGAGTCTAGTTGGAAAGCTCGGCAATGAAGAGAAATTTTGAGCAGAAGATGAAAAAGTTAATTTCATACGGGATGTGATATAATCCTGGTATCTATAAGACCTACACAGAGAGTTGTTCAAATCATCTAGCAGTTGGAGATACTAATCTGTAGCTCAAGCTATACGTGGGTATAATTTTATCTTTCTGTGATGCTTCAGATGACTATTACCTAGCAGTGTCTTAGGGGTCAGTATAATTACCGGTTAAGTGTTGCTTACCATAAATGTATAGAAATGTAGGTTGTAGAGAGCTGGGGTTAATAGAAGCTGAATACATACCATTAACTATGTATACTAAAATGTACCTTGCCCAGGAACAGTGTACAGGGAAAAGCGAGCAAATGAAAAATATATATAAAAAATAAATATGTAAAGAAAGAAAAAGACACCACCATCGCTCAAGGGACTGATTATCTTAAGCCTACAGAAGATATGACAAGTGGTCAGATTACCTGTGTTAGGATCCTGGACTTTGCACTTCCTGTATAACCTTGGGCATACTTTTTTAGAGCTTGGATTTTCTCATTTATAAAATCATGTTTGTAGAGTATTAGTATCTTCCTCATTAAGAAGTTGTAAGGATTAGCCGTGATTAAACAAAAATTGATTTACTGTATTTTGAATGTATAAAATAAATTTCTTTAGGAAATAATGTATGCATTGTGATCTATTTAATAAATTTTACTATTGCTTTATTTGATTTCCAGTTAATGCCAAATAATAATCTATTTGAATTGCAAAAATCAAGCTGGTTTGAATTAAAGAAGTGTGAAAAATTCTTGGGTTGGCAAAATACGTAACACTTTCATCAATTAAAAATAGGTAAAATGTGTTAAAAATAATGAAAAGTCCACACTTTAATTGAACTGGCTTTTTCATGAGCCTATATTTTTATGAAGCTTAATGAAACAAAAATTGAAATGGTGCCCATTATGAAATCTGTGTTAATTGTTTTTATTTCCATAAAGTTCACATGATTACAAAAAGTTTTGCAATTATGCCAACTAGAAATGTACAGTACCTGCCTTTCATTTTCTGTGGATTTATTTTTGGTAATAAAGACCAATATTCATTTTGGCAAATAGAACATTTGCTAAATTGAAAACTTCCTTTAAACACACTCGAAACTTTTGACATAAGATTGCCAGAATTGCAGGGTATTTTTGTCAGTCTGACAAAACTTTCTTTGTTCTTCCTGGCTTCATCAAAAGCAAGACTGTTTCTCCACTTACTGTTATTCCAATACTATCGCAATCTTAAATATCTTTGTGCTAGAAGGCACTGCAATATTAATTAAAAATACAGTCTAATTATTTATCCTCGTTGGTTCATACAAACCTCTATAGTATAATCAGTGGACTCCCTTAAGGGGTTTCACCGTATTTTGGTGTGAAATAGGAAGGTTTGTTACTGACTCACACTGGCTCATGAGTGTACTTAAGAATAACCTTCAATTCACTGATAGGTCACTAGATCAAACAGAACTTATCTGGGCAACGTCCAAAGATAGATGCTAAGTTGACTGACCACTGTTGGGCAGCATCCATAAATGAGTGGAACTTTTATTTTACTTCCAGTCATCTCGGAGAACATTCTGGGGGTTTCTGAAGACAAAGGGAAATCAAAGGCTGATAAGATTGGTCCTTTATTTTTAGACAGTTCTCAAGACAAAACTCCATAAATCACATCTAAAAACGACTCAGCTGGCTGAATGGTATTTTGTGATGATCTCTTCCTACTTCTGGCCTAAGTGCTAGCCTAGAGATGCAAAGAAATATTTTCTAGCTGTGAGAGGTGAGGTGTGAGGACTCCTGGGTGCCTGGGGCTGACTCATCAGGGCTAATGTCCTCTGGAAGCATCACAGAGAAATGTTTGGGTAGACAGACCTGTGTGTAAAACCGTATATCCTTGGGCTTATCTGGCATTTTTTAATAAGGAAAAAGTTTCTTCCAGAAGGAGAGTCAAAGTTTTTCTTGGTCTCCGATGAACTGACTTCATGGCATAGAGTGTCCAAATGTCACCTGACTCCCACCCTTTAAAATCCGAATCGGGTCTAAGAGTCCTACACAAATTGAAACATCAAATTGGCTGGCCTGAGGAAGAGGTGAACAGCACAGGCAATCACATAATGTGGTAAAAGAGTTTGGGCAATGGGAAACAGTAGTAAAAATAAAATAATATTTGATTCTAGACACTGAAACTCATGACAACTCAGGGTACATGTGTTGAGGGACAATGTGGAAGATAAGAAAAATCTAGTTTGGGCTAAATCTGGAAGCCTTTGAGTATCTCGGATATTCTTTTGAAATGTGCAAAACCAATAGTGTGGCTTAACCTACATAGCAACTCCATAAGGAAGGTCTCTATTCCTCCAGAGTCTGAAGGGGGTCAGGTGTTTGGCGTGACCTTCCTGATGAAATTCTCCCTGAAGTTCTAGTCAAGGAAAGGTAAGAATGCAGAGTAGCAACATGCTCCGTTTCATCATTCACCAGGTGTTAGCAATCAGGAAGGTGTATGTGCGGAAGATGGTAGATGGTGCGTCGCATGGGGTGATCTGTGAATAGGAAAAAGGATAAAGCAACCAGGGATTATGGTGTTTGGGTTTCTGCCTGTGGAAAAATGACAAATAGAATCCTTGCCAGCTGGAGACTGACTCACAGAAATATGAGAGGTCATGTGAAATATAAAGTCAAATAGAAAGAGTTATATAGACACTCGAGAGGCTTTATTTTATAACGTGCTAATCTTGATATTGGGGGATTGATCTGGAAGTTGGTTGAATCTGCTAGAAAGGATTCCAGAACACACCACATCTGTTCCAGTAGATAAGCTGCCCATCTATCCACTCAGTCAACCATATTTATGAAGCTCCTACTATGTGCTGGTCACTGGGATAAGGCAAAACAGACGTGTTCCTGACCTCACAGGTCTGACAGTTAAATGAAGTGTCCGAGGAGGGATGGCACTTGCTGTCCCATTGGGGATGTGGGCAAAGTGGAGAACCAACTTTCTAACAGCATTCTCTAAATACCTCATCTCTCCCTACTGCCCATGGCGAGGGGTTTTCGAACAACCTCCGGAAATCGATGAGTACCCAAGAACAGTGATGACAAGAAGCCAGAGTCATGGGAATGGATGAAGTGATTCTTTTCTTGAGTTTGGACCTTCACGACCTCACAATTGGACCACAAAGTTGTTCTCTTTGATTGTCCTGGATCTGCTGCTTTCCTCTCCTGCCAGACCAGTCTTCTCTAACAATTGCTCATAGCATGGCCCTATCTGGAAGCCTTCACCAACTCGCTAGTGCTAACAACTACAGACCCCCTTCACAGGACAATGAGGCGCCCCGTGGAATGGTGCCTGTCGGTCTTACCTGTGCTGTTACCCATGATGTTTGCACAGTGGAACTTCCCAAACGGGTACCACAGGATGTCCAGTTCAATGAGATGTTAACAGGTGCTCTGTTGAAAATAGAGAGGGGGCCCACTAGTCAAATAAATTGGCAAAACAAATCCAGCATTATAATACCATCCTGTACTCGAGATTCATGATGCGACGAATCTCACTAAAGGCTCTGATAAGTCCTGCAAAATTTCATTTAACTTAGCATTTCCCATCATAATTAACATCAAATCCCTTTCTGTGAATAATGACGATGGTCACCATGTTGAAAAGTTTGGGAAATACTACTCTAGCTAAACTTCCCACTTTTGACTGGTTGGTCTATTTAGCCCCAAATGTGACTTTTGAATTTCTCCTGGCATGGCTTTCCTTATGCAGTTTCTCCTTTTGCAAAACTCTTCATTATCCTCTCCCTCTTTCTAAGCACATCCAACTTAAATGTCACCTCCTTCCTGAAGCCCACCATGATAATTTCTACTCAGATTGATGTTGCTCTTTTCTTCACTTTTAAAGCTCTTTTAACGACCCAGCAATTGCACTGTTGGGGATTTACCCCAAAGATACAGATGCAATGAAATGCTAGGACACCTGCACCCCGATGTTTATAGCAGCAATGTCCACTATAGCCAAACTTTGGAAGGAGTCTCGGTGTCCATCGAAAGATGAATGGATAAAGAAGATGTGGTTTATGTCTACAATGGAATATTACTCAGCCATTAGAAACGACAAATACCCACCATTTGCTTCAACGTGGATGGAACTGGAGGGTATTATGCTGAGTGAAGTAAGTCAATCGGAGAAGGACAAACATTATATGTTCTCATTCATTTGGGGAGTATAAATAATCGTGAAAGGGAATAGAAGGGAAGGGAGAAGAAATGGGTAGGAAGTATCAGAAAGGGAGACAGAACATGGAAGACTCCTAACTCTGGGAAACGAACTAGGGGTGGTGGAAGGGGAGGAGGGTGGGGGGTGGGGGTGAATGGGTGATGGGCACTGAGGGGGGCACTTGATGGGATGAGCACTGGGTGTTATTCTGTATGTTGGCAAATTGAACACCAATAAAAAATAAATTTATTATTAAAAAAATAAAAAATAAAAAAATTTTAAAAAATAACAAAAAAATAAAGCTCTTTTAAGCTGAGCTATTTGGTATTTATTTGTGGCCTCATATTCTTCCCTTTTATGTTTGCAGTGCTACTCTTTCCATCTTTAAGTTACAAAATTAACTTATAAGTCTCTTCAAAGGAGTCATGGTCTACTTTTTACACTGAAAGGCAAAATTATAAAGAACATGGGCGTTGGAATAAAACAGTCATGCTAACCACATTTCAGCTAACCAGCTGCATGACAATGGGTGAGTTACCAAGATTCTGTAAGTCTCAGTTTTCTCATCTGCAAAATGGGGATAATAAACTCTCTCCCTTTTGGAGGTATTGTAAAGATTGATTGAGACCATGTAGAGTATCTGACATATTGTAAGCAATCAATGCATGTCAGCTACTATGAGTGTAATCACCATCCCTGTCATGATTTACTACTACAAAAACAATTCTCCCTTGTTATGGTGACTGGTACATGTCCAGTGTTCCAGGACATCAACATTTCTGAATATTCTAACATTTGGCATCCAAGAGGCTGCCTCTCATTTTGTGAAGGCAGAGAGGGGTATATTAAGCATAGCCATTGCCTAGCAAGGAATGGTGTCTTGCCCAGAGATGGAAAGCCTATGGCTTTAACAGCCAGGCTCCCTGGATTTTCTGGTCCACCCAGATTTTAATAGTAAATCCCATCAGCAAACAAGGTATTAGTCCGAAATATCTGATTTCTGCTTTAATGCAACTGTGTATTGTGTGAAGAGGTGTTCGGTCCTTGCTTGGGGGGCTGACTTGCCTGACTGATTTACATGGCCCTGACCTCAGGACACCTGCAGTTGTCACTCAGTGGCTGGGTAGAATTAGCACTTCATTTGCTTTAGGTGATGTTTTTCTTGAATCTTGACATGTGATTTTCTATGATGTGATAGTTCAGCAAAATGAAATGTCAATGGACTTTTGTGTTTTACATAGTAAATATAAGTGAATTAAGAACAAGGAGCAATGCATATACATGTATATGCATATACGTTTTTCATTCACTGGATATTTATTGAGCATCTTGTATGTGATGGGAACAGTTTACAGGATACTGTGATACAATAGGAAACAAGAGAAAGACAATTCTATCATGATGGAGCTCAAATCTTGCCAGGAAGGCAGAAAACAAACCAGTCAACAAATGAATCTATAATACACCGAGTGGTGCTATGTGCTATAAGGAAATCACAGTAGGGTGTGGGGCTGGAGAGTTGGGGAGGTCAGGGAAGCCCTCTATAACAAGATAAAATTTATGGGGTGCCTGGGTGACTCAGTTGACTGAGCATCTGACTCTTGGTTTTGTTTCAGGTCATGATCTCAGGGCCCTGGGATCAAGCTGTGCATCAAGCTCTGCACTGAGTACGGAGTCTGCTTCTCCCTCTCCCTCTGGCCCTCTCCCTGCTTGTGCACACATGTTCTCTCTCTCTATCTAAAATAAATAAATGAATAAAGTTGTTTTTTTTTTTTTTAAGATGAAATTGAGGACAAAGCTAGGAAGGAAATGTGAGAAGCACACAGGTTGAGGAACTCTTGACAAGGAAAAGGCAAGAGAAGAAAGCTGAGACAAAAGGCACCCAAATGAGGATCATCCTCAGTGAGCCTGGTCCTCCCACTTGGCACCCACAGCACCATTCATCCAGGGGAGGTCGTCAAAACAGGACTTCTGGAGTCCAACAGATCTGGTTTTGAATCCAAATTCTACCACTGAATCTTATGTGACCTTGGGCACATTACTAAGCCTTGCAGTGTTGCTGGGTGAAATGAGGTGCAATGCTGTATTGAAAATCACTTGCACAGTGCCGGGCATATGGTAGATGCTCAGTAAGCGATAAATGTAGGAGAAATACAGAGAAGTACATCACTGCGGATGGCATACATAGTTGGAGACAGAACTGGAGATATTCTCTGAAGAAGGTCCACTTGAAGCCCTCGGGGGCATTCGCAGGAGGAGCAGTAGCACCTCAGCTAGCGTGCCTGAATCGGATCGGCTGTAACTCTACACAGCCCAGAGCCGACATGCCCGTGGGTAATGTAATGAAAGGTGTTTTCCACCCTTCAGGACAGGTGTCAACTGATACAATTTAGAGTCTCAAATTCCAGAGCTTAATTGTTTGTTCTACATACAAGTTAGCCCGGCTCAGAACACCTGTGGACTAAGTTCTTTTGATGCACCAAAGCCTGTCTTTTATTAAGCTCTTTGCAAGCAGTCAAAATAAGCCCAAACGTCCATGTGTCGCTGAATATGCACGTGGACATAAAACAAGCCAGCATGAGGACTGCCCAGCATATGCTTGAAATAGCAAGTGAATCCCAGGGCTCTGGAAAATATGGTTATGTGATTAATGTAACCAGAGTTAGATATAAAATAAAATTAAATATTTCATATACATAGAAACTTGCCTACACACACATAAAATTCCCTATTAGTTGTACTTGAGGTCTAGCCATGTTGAATCGATAAAAAATGATTTAGAACGGATGGTTTTCAGCAGCTGGTTGCGCTTTCAGTCTTCCATAAAGAAGTTAAAATTAATTTTAATATGTTGATGGTGCTTATTGATGATAATACTCCTAATAAATATCCATTGGAAAAATTCTCTGGCACATCTAGGTGACAGAGAGGTCAAGAATGTTAATGACAATCACAACTACAAAATGCAATTCAGTCAATTACTTTAATTAAATCTAAAACTACTTTATGTCTTCTCATTTATATAGTAAACTGATAGTGGAGAAAAGGGCATCAGCTTTATCTGGTTCATTTTAGAGTCCAACGACGTGGTCTCAGATTGTGTTTTAACATTTGTAGCTCTTCCATCCTTGTGGAACATTTAAGGTAATTATGGGTCTTACAAGTAATGCTGCTGCTTCTATAACGGAAAAAGAGGTGGAGATTTCCTTTTGAACGTAGTTTTATGGAAGGAGAGCTTTCCCTTCACAGACGCTAATCTTGTATTTACAGACTAGGTTATATTGGCTAGAGCCAACATTCCAGGGTAAATGGTAGAAACGTCTACATTTCAGTGAATCCTTTTTAATTATATTGTTGGGGGATCAGAAGAAAAGGAACACAGCTGTCTGAAGTTCTCACTGCCACACAGGTTCAAGGGCTTACAGCTCACTCAGTCGTTATAGCCAAATCAAATGCTTTAAAAAATGAATCGCGGTGACATACAAAACTTTGTGTTCTTTATGCATTTATGTTGTTCAAACTGGGAAAATAGAAAGGTGAGCACTTTAAAAAATGAGTCAATTGGGTGTCTGGTGGCTCAGTGGTTGAGCATCTGCCTTTGGCTCAGGTTGTGATCTCAGGGTCCTGGGATCGGGTGCCACATCAGGATGCCTGCATGGAGTTTGCTTCTCCCTCTGCCTATGTCTCTGCCTTTCTCTCTGAGTTTCTCATGAATAAAATAAAATCTTGAACAAACAACGAGTCAATAGATTAACAGTCCAATCAGTCTTTAAACAAATAGTCATTTAGTGCCTACTATGTGGTGAGTTGTGTTGTGGGCATCCACATATAGCTGTGAATCACACAGATCAAATCCTGTCCCCACCCTCAAGAGGCTTCCATTTTAATTAGAAGGAAATGAGAACACAGACATGTAAAGCAAATTATCAGATAGAAAGTAGCAAAGACTATGAAGAAAGAAAAAAAAAGCACGATGGTGGTAGAGCCATAGCTTCTTCAGACTTGCTTAGCACTCTACTGGTTTTAGCACAATCCTACATCCTGGGAAACACCCTCATTTTGCACAAATTGGGGTTATTGGTCACCCTCAAAATGGGACAGAGCATGACTAAGAGGGAGTTTCTTTTGGATGGGTGGTCAGGGAAGGCCTTCCTGGAGAGGTGTTATGTGAGGTAAGAGAAGAATGATGCCAACTTGCTGTCTTCACAAATCTGTAAAACCTTCTAGGTGAGACTCATCTCCTCCAGATGATCGAACAGGGGATTTGTCGCCTAAAGAATAGGAATAAATGGGTAAGGAGCATTTTTTATGGGCCAGACAATGTAAATATTTTATCTTATTTAATTTACAAACCAAGTGGTAGGCATTAATACTCCCCGTTACAAGTAAGACATAAAGCGATTACTATGGTCTGAATTCTTGAGGCTAATAAGTACAGAGAGGTGATAAAATCTTGCTCAGCCTGAGTGCAAAGATCATACCAAAGTAGAGTGAGGAGTGAGTTCGAACTACTTTTGGGAGGAAGATTCATTTCCTGCTTGTAGAGGAGATGAAAACAGTTTTTTTATTTCATGGACCCCTGGATTTTGCTGTACAGCCCATTAAACCTCTGCTAAGCAGGATTAGCTTGGACATTTTTCTTTACTCTAGACCTGACAGCTTTTGGATTAAGCAATGTCTAAAGGGTGGAATACCTCTTGAAGAACTCAGGATGTGGAGGGAAATATGAAGGGGTAGAAAGATGAGACTTGGAGTTTCTGCAAATCACAGACAAGGTGAGAGGCAAAGAACATGAATTTTGTTAGCATTACTGTGATCCTATTGATCTCTAGGCTCTTGTTGCCTCTGGACCAATGGGAGGCATATATCTTTGTCATTACTTAGTTTCTGGCATGTGTATATTCCTTAAGTCTTTTCAAAGCAGACTTTGTGTATCAATTTTTTAGATTTTCCATTGCAAATGATCTATGTACTTGCATGTAATATGGGATCCATAATTATTTGCTGAAATTCAAATATTTGGGGAATTAGTATTGGTATCCTAATAAATTTCAGATTATGATTTTAAGAAATTTTCTACAAGAGGATTTCTGGTGACTCACGTCTGGGTTTGGCTAACAACTGTTTTGGCCTTCAGAAGGAACAAAATCCTTTGCCATAGTTAGATTTTTACTCAATTTATGCCATGATTACCAACTTTGAAGATACACATTTGTTTAAACCAAAATATAAATATGAGAGAAGTCAATTCTGTAAAGGTATATTGAGGACACAAAAAAATTCACTTCTTCATACAAGTAGTAAGAATACTGGCAAAAATAATTAAAAGCAACTTTTTCAGGACTCTGGAAATTAACCAAAGCTTTGTAGTAATCTGAAGAGTGTTTATTCAAGAAAGATGATTAAATTATGATAAGGGTAAGTGGTGTGGCATTTTAACTTGGTTTCACTCCAGTCCACTCTCCCCAATTCTGTAGTAGCCTGGAAAACCAACAGCCTGATAAGTATGGTAATTCGAAAAACAATTAACCTGGTAGCCACTGAAAGAGGAAAATGGTTTTTGAAGCTCCCCAAAGGCCCCTTCCCAGAAAACTGTCACTATTTGACTTGTGTCACAGTTTGTCTTTATTTGACCTGACTCAAGGCTCACTCTGTACAAACAACCCTTTCTCTAGGGTGTTTGTTAAAAACAATCAGTGGCATTGTTTAACATGGCAGCTCTCTGAGTTGCTGATAGCACTTAGAGTTACCAAGAGACTAAGCAAAACATTAAAAAGGAAAAAATTAGAGGATGAGATATCCATACAGGGTTTTGAAAAGCTCCAACATATTCTTGAAAATCTAGAAACCCACATGCAAGTGCAGGGCTAGGTACGTGCTTGGGAAAGACCCAAGAAGGCTCCAATTTCTCACCTCTGGTGATCTTGAGTCTCTGTAATCAGAAAGTGAAGGCTAAGGTGGGGTTCTCAGCTATGTAGGTGAGCATTGGAAGTACCCCCTCTCTCTTTCAGAATTCCTTGGTGAAGGCTGAGAGACTTAGTGATTGAAATAATTTAAGGAAATCTCCTCTAATCATGAGCTGACCACTTATAGACACTTCAGTGGCTGCGTATGACACAGACTATAGATGTTATAAAATTATTTCAAGAAAATGACTAAGCAAACAAGCAGCAACAACAATAAAAACTTCATCAGCAATAAACTCTGGGCAGGGGGAGGGAGGGAATCTTATTTCCAGAGTAACACATCATACTTTTTTCTAAACAATCCAGTTTTCTAAAGAAAAAGGAGAGTCTGGCCCACACCCTCGGGAAAAAAATCAGGGAAAGAAGCTATTCCTGAAGTAGACCAGATGTTGTACTTAGTAGGCAAAGACTTTAAAAGAACTAAAGGAAAGTATATCTAAATAATTAAAGGAAAGTATGAGAATGAAGTTTTGCCAGTAGAGAATACTAATAAAGAGATGGAAACTAGAGGGGCATTTGAGTGACTCAGCTGGTTAATTACCTGACTCATGGTTTTGACTCAAGTCATGATCTCAGGGTGTTAAGATTGAACCCCACTTGGACTCCATGCTCAGTGGGGAGACTATTTGAGATTACTATTTGAGATTCTCTCTGTCCCGCTGTTTCTCCCTCTGAATGTTCTCCCTCTTTCTCATAAATAAATAAGTAAGTAAGTAAGTAAATAAATAAATAAATAAATAAATCGTTTTTAAAAAAAGAGATATAAACTATAAAAAAGAACTCAATAGGAATTCTAGAGTTGAGAAGTACAAAAATTGAAATGAGATATTTGCTGGAGTAAGTTAGGATATTGATTTTAATACCCAGGGCAACCACTAAGAAAATAACAACAACAACAAAAAAGGTAAGACAAACAGCAGAACATTAAAACAGCATAC
The DNA here is from genome assembly GCF_011100685.1 of Canis lupus familiaris. Classification (NCBI taxonomy): domain Eukaryota; kingdom Metazoa; phylum Chordata; class Mammalia; order Carnivora; family Canidae; genus Canis; species Canis lupus. Next base: position 44,755,425 of record NC_049224.1, read on the forward strand.
CATAAAATATCAAAATAACATACAAAAAAGACAGTTACAGATGAATAGTGGAACAAAAAGGCATAAGATATATAGAGAACATAGAGCAAAATGTCAGTTATAAATCCTACCTTATCAGTGATTACCTAATGTAAATGCACTAATCAATCAAAAGCAGAGATTAGCAAAATAGGTAAAAACAACAAGAGCAACAAAAACAACAAACATGATCCAACTATATGTATGCTACCTACAGAAGACACACTTAGAGCAGACACAAATAGACTGAAAGTAAAAAGATAGGAAAATGTTTATCAGGTAAGCAGTAATCAAAAGAGAGCTGGGGTGGCTATACTAATCCAGATGAAACAGACTTTAAGACAAAACTGCTCCCAGATGTAAAGAATGACATTTTATAAAAATATAAGTATCAGTTCATCAGGAAGACTTAACAATGATAAACATATTACCCCTCCAATACAGAGTCCCAAAATATATAAAGCAAAAAACCCGACAGAATTGAAGGGCAAAATAGATAATTTAACAGCAATAGTTGGAAATAAAACTATTTCTATTTGAAGATGACTGATCTTGTTTATAGAAAATCCCAAGGAATCCACCAAAAAATATTAGCACTAGTAGGTGAATTTTGCAAAATGTAATGGCAATATACCAAAATCAATTGTGTTTGTATACATTCATAATGAATACTTCAAAAACGAAATTAAGAAAACAATTCCATTCTTAATATAAAAAAGAATAAAATATTTTAACAAAAGATGTACAAGACTTACAAGCTAAAAGCTACCAAATCTCGGGGATCCCTGCGTGGCTCAGCGGTTTAGCTCCTGCCTTTGGCCCAGGGCGCAATCCTGGAGTCCCGGGATTGAGTCCCACGTCGGGTTCCTGGCATGGAGCTTGCTTCTTCCTCTGCCTGTGTCTCTGCCTCCCCCCCCTCCCCCGTCTATCATAAATAAATAAATCTTAAAAAAAAAGCTACCAAATCTCACTGAAAGAAATTAAAAAAAGAGCTAAATAATTGGAAAGACATGCCATGTTCATGGATTGGAAGACAATATTCTTCAAATAGCAACACTTCTCCAGATGGTCTATAGAGTCAACTAATTCCATTCAGAATCTCAGCTGCCTTTTTTTTTTTTGCATTAATTTACAAACTGATTCTAAAATTTAAATAGAAATGCAAGGGACCCAAAATAGCCAAATGATCTTCAAAAAGAACAAAGTTGGAGCACTCACATTTCCAAATTTAGAACTTAGCGTAAAGTACATTGATGACAACTGTGGTTCTGGTATAAGTATAAACAATTAGATCAATGGAAGAGAAGTGAAAATCCAGAAATAAATCCTCACACGTACCGTTAACTGATTTTTGGCAAGATTACCAAGACAGTTCAATGGAGCAAAGAAGAATCTTCTCAAAAAATGGTCCTAGGACTACAGGTAATACACATACAAGAATGAAATTGGACCCCATCCTCTCACCATATTAAAAAATTAACTCAGGATGGATCATGGACATAAAGGTAAGAGATCAAACTGCAAAACTGAATTAGACGATGGTTTCCTAGATATGACACCAAAGACCAAAACAAAAAAACAAAACAAAAGGAAAATACAGATAAACTAGACTTCACTAAATTTTTTTTTAAAAAAAGGCTTTATGCTTCAAAAATCATCATTAAGAAAGACAACTCGCAGAATGGGAGAAAATATCTTCAAATCATATATAAGGAACTTAGATCCACTGTATACAAAGTATTCTTACAACTGAACAATAGAAAGACTAAGAATCCAATTAAAAAGGAGTGGGGGATAAGAATGGAAATTTCTCTAAAGAAGATAAACAAACAGCCAATAAGCCCATGAGAAGATGGTCAGTATCATTAGCCTTTGTAAAATACATATCAAAATCACAATAAGATTTCACTTCCTACCCACTAGTATAGCTAAAATATAAAGAGGCAGACAATACCAAGTGTTGGTAAGGATGTTGAGATATTGGAATGCTCATGCATCGTTTGTAGAATCATGAAATGGTACAGCCCCTCTGGTAAACAATTTGGCAATTTCCCAAAATGTTAAACATGGAGTTACAGTAAGACCCAGCATGCTTACATGTATACTTAAGAGAATGGAAAATACATGCTCACACAAAAACTTCAGGAATATTCTTAGCAGCATTAATCGTAATAGCCAAAAAGTGAAAGCAATCCAGATGTCTATCAATGGATGACTGGATAAACAAAATGTGGTATATCCATCCATACAATGGAATATTATTACAAAAAGGAATGCAATGTTAGTATATATTGTAACATAAATGAAAATGTCATACAAAAGAAGCCAGGCACAAAATGTCACATTTTGTATGATTCCATTTATATGAAATAACCATACTGGACAAATGTATGAAGACAAATTAGATTCGTGGTTGATAGAGGTGGGAAGAAGGGGAGATGGAAAGTGATGAAAATGTTCTGAAATGGATTGTGGTAATGATGGCACAACCCAGGGAATATACTAAAAACCACTGAATTGTACACTTTAAAAGGGTACATTTAAAAAAAAGATTTATTTATTTATTTATTTATTTATTTATTTATTTATTTATTTATTTATTTATAGAGAAAGAAAAAGGGAGCAAGGGAGAGAGTCTCAAGCAGACTCCCCACTGAGCATGGACTCTGATGCAGGGCTTGGTCCCAGGACCCAGAGATCATAACCTGAGCCAAAACCAAGAGTCAGATGCTTAACCGCGAGTGCCACCCAGGTGCCCCTAAAAGGGTACATTTTATAGTATATGAATTATATCTCAGTATTACTATCATACGAAATGCTAATATGCTCTATAAAATTAACTTCTGTAAGAAAAAAATCAATGTCTTATTAGATAAATTTCTAGGAGATAAAATAACTGTGGCCAGGATTCAGAATCATCCTTCAATATCTACTATTCTGGTTCTCCTATCTGTGGTCATAAAGCCACTTAACTGGACTGTGTTTCCCAACTGCCGTTGCAAGTAGGTGTAGCCATTAGGCTAAATCCTGGGCTATAGTCTAAGTATAAATATTTAGTGAAACTGATCTGTTGTGTCTGTAAAAGGAAGCTGCTGGCCCTCTACTTCATCATTCCCATTTCAGTCAGGCCGAGATGAGGACATGGGAGTGGTGATCAGTCTTTAGATGGCCATCCAGAGCAACATCCTAGGGCATGATGGAAAATAGAATGGAAGGAAGTTGGGTTGCTGGGCCATCTTGAAGACTAAACTTTTTTTTTTTTTTGTAAGATTTTATTTATTCATGAGAGACATCCGGAGAGAGGCAGAGACACAGGCAGAGGGAGAAGAGAAGCAGGCTCCTTACAGGGATCCTGGACCCCGGGATCATGCCTTGCGCCAAAGGCAGACTCTTAACCTCTGAGCCATCTAGGCGTCCTGAGAACTAGAACTTTCTGAATCACTCTGATGTGGAAGAGAACTAGACTCTACCATATATTTGCCTTTATTATTCTGGACACTTATAAAGCAGTCAAAGCGATCTTCTCAACTATGTAATAACTCTTTGGGCTGAGATCAGGTAATTTCTGTTAGAGGCTTTTTTTCTTTCTGTGGATCAGCACTCAAATGGTTTCAAATGAACAACTCTGGGAGTACAAGGATAAACAAGGCACAATCCTTTTCCTCTGAGAGTTCAAAGCATAGTGTAAGAATTTGTGCATGAGTCTAATGCAAAATGCAACAGCTACAGAAGCAAAGATTCGAGTAGAGTTTTGTGAACATATATATAATTGTGGGGCTGGAGGCACTTGGGTGGTTCAGTTGGTTAAGTGACCGACTCTTTTTAAAAATTTTTAAAAATATTTTTATTTATTTACTCATGAGACACATGAAGAGAGGCAGAGACATAGGCAGAGGCAGAAGCAGACTCCCTGTGAGGAGCCTGATGCAGGACTTGATCCCAGGACCCCAGGATCAAGACCTGAGCCCATGGCAGACCCTCAACCACTGGCCACCCAGGCATCCCAAGCAACCAACTCTTGATTTTGGCTCATGATCTTAGACTTGACATCAAGCCCCGTGTGGGCTCCACACTCAGCAGGAAATCTGCTTGAGATTCTTTCTCTCTCTCTCTCTCTCCCTCTGTCGTGTCCCACATCCCCACCCTGTGCACATGGGCACATGCACGCTCTGTCTATAAATAAAAAAAAAATTGTGACTAGAGGAAGCTGGAGAGAATGAGCAGGCATGAGTTGGAAAACCCATTTGCAAGTGGATGAAGGTAAAACATTTTTTTTTTCATTCCACTTCATATGTTCTTATATAATGTGGTTTTGTATCAGGATAATTGGAGTTGTTGCTCTTTTCAAGACCTTTTTATTTTGAAAGAATCTTAGAGGTACAGAAGAATTCAAAGATAGTACAGAGAATTCCTCTACACCTTTCATCCAGTTTGCTTTTACATAATCCTAATACTGATACTAACAAAGTAAGACTGTGTGTGTGTGTGTGTGTGTGTGTTTGTGTGTATAAAGTATAATACTATTAACTATACTATACTACAGGCTTTATCAGATTTCATCATTTTTTCCTGAAATATATACATTGTATTTCTGTTCTAGTATCCAATGGGAGATCCAAAAATCACACTTGGTCTTTAACTTGAAATTCTCCTTAGCCCGATTTAGATAATGGGCTATTCACCGAGTATTTGTCTAGTCTGAAGTCAAGAAGACTGGAATGGGAGCTGCAACATGCCGGTGGAGGCTCAGATCAGTCATTAATGAAACACGAGGCCTGTCAACTGGATGGTTGTGGGGATCAAACATGAAAGCACTCTGAAAATTATAAACTGACTATCCTCCAGTGAGATCATTTATTCTTTCATCAATCATTCAGAAAACCTTTCCTGAGTGCCAGCCGTATCTCAGACATTGCATTAGGCACAGAGGCCACAGGATGCTTGACTTCCATTCATCTCTTACTGGAGCTTTTAGTCTTGTAAGGCTGATCCTTAAGTATTTATTGAATGCCTACCATGGGTCCTAGGATACTGATTATTAACTTTCCAAGACAGTGCACTGTCTGAATATTCCATAGCGTGTCTGAAAGAGTTAATGTGTTGCAAACACCTTGGCAGTGTCTGGGGAACTTCTCCCTTGATGAAGGCTGCAGATGCATTAGGGCTCAAGTACGTATTTTCTTTTCCTCTCTGTTTATGTCTCTGTTTTCTGTAAAGTCTCCTAAACTGCAGTAGTATCTACCAAGTTCTCTGACAATGCCATAAATTTCATTAAGAAGATGAAGCCTTATGGGACAATTAACTCCAAAAGTGGTACAAAGCAATAGCAAGGAGATACTGGCCTGTAGTACTTAGCACTAGCTCTGAAATTGAGATAAGCCCTATCAACTCGGGGTTGTGTTTAATGTTCACTGCCGCTTCCATACCACAGCTACAACCTAGCGGTCACCGTGTTAACACTCCCCAATATCTATTACAATTAGTTTTTGATTAAGAGGCCTTACATGGCTTTTGAAGCCTTTTATGTTGTGTCAAATGGCCAGTGATGGAGTGACATGGGCAGACACCTCCCAGTAACAAAGCATCTTGTAAAAGGTTTCAAGTGAACTATTTTATCATCCTAATGGAAACCAGATGACTCGAACTCCCCCCTGTAATTTCAACTATTTACTGAAGAGTCCTTGTTTTGAATTACTTAAAAGATTTATTCCTAAATGCCTACCTCACGCACTAAGAATCGCTAATAATGGTGCCATTTGGAATTTGGGAACACTTTTAGAGGTGACTGAGGCAATTTTCACAGAAAATTTATTTTATTTTATTTTTTGTTTTCTTTTGATTTTTAAAGGAAGAGATACCCCTGTCTTTTTCTAGTAGTTAAATATTATTTTAATTATTGTGCAGGAGGCCTTTTTCTGTGGAGTTATGCCTTCTCTGATGGGGTTTTTTGGCAACAAAAAAGTTTATTTTTTAAGAGAAAGGTCACTGGTATTTTTCAGGAAGAAAAAACTAACTTTGTTTGTTATGTAAGATTTAATTCTGCACCAGCACAAAATACATGTTATTTTTATAAAGTAAAATTTTATCAAGTTTTTGATATGAGATCAAAGAAAGAATTATTTAAAGAACTTTTATGAACTATAAATATACTTGTAAATTTAATGAAAATAGTATATAAATAAGATATAACATATGAATATGAAACATATCAGCATTTTTCATGACTGTCTTTTTATTGTCTTTGTGGCATTGGCCACATACTATCTTTTGAACCTCAGTTTTGTCATTTACGATTTGGGGTTGGACTAGATGTGCCTGCATTTTCATTCACCTCTAGAAATTATTGGTTCAGGGCACTTGGGTGGCTCAGTGGTTGAGCATCTGCCTTTGCCAAAGGTCGTGATCCTGGGGTCCTGGGATTGAGTCCCACATCAGGCTCCCTGCATGGAGCCTGCTTCTCTGTCTTCCTGTGTCTCTCCTTCTCTCTGTGTCTCTCATGAATAAATAAATAAAAATCTTAAAAAAAAAAAGAGAAATCATTGGTTCTGTGATATCTGATGTGCTGGAGACTATTAGCTCCTACAGTATAAGGGCTTCATCGTGGAGAATGTGACATCCTGAGTTGACACCTGTTTACCCTTCGGTGTGGTACCCGACTCATTGAGGCTCAGATTTTCTCCCATGTAAAATAAGGACAGTGATCTCTACTTCACTTACAATTACAAGTGTAATTATAATTTGGTTACAATTAATAAGTAAAACCAGGTGTGTAGAATGCCCCATAAATGGTAGCCTCTCAATTTCTATTTTCCTTTTTATCTTTCATTTCCATATTGTTGAATATTGTCTAGTACAGTGTGAATGAATGGGAAATTACCACAATGTTTGTATGGACATCATTCTATTATAAGCATTTAGTGAGCACTTGCTAATTGCTCAATGTCTTATTAAGCTTGAGAATCTTGAGATTAGAGGCAGAATCCTCACTTATGTGCAGATTGGACTGTAGACAATAGAAAATTTAATATTTATTCATTTAAAATATTTACTTATTTTAGAGAGAGCATGCAGCATGCAAATCCACAAGCATATGTGAACAAGGGAGGGGGAGGGGCAGAGGGAGAGAGAGAGAATCTCAAGCAGACTCCCTACTGAGCACAGAGCCCCTATAGGGGGCTCAGTCCCAGGACCCTGAGATCATGACCTGAGCCACAGCTAAGAGTCAGATGCTTTAAAGACTGAGCCACCCAGGAGCCCCAGCAGAGAATTTTAATAGAATCAGCAGAGATGCATGGAGAAGAGTCAACCATCCAGTCTAGGTTCTCCAGTTGGGGCTTTATCATTCATAGGGTGACTCTTTTTTTTACATGGTCCCGTATGTCATTTCAGGTAGCCTTCTCAACTACCTGCTGAGCTGAGGGGGTTGGGTGGTGGTGCGGGGTGGGGAGGCATTATCAGCTCTATATTACAGATGAAAAGCTGAAGCACTGAAATTTGGGATCTTTTATGACTGTGCTTACTAAGATTCATAAGATCCTTCAAAATAAAACTTGCTACCATCAGTGTCATTGCAGCAAACATGTGCAAAGTTTTAAACCAACTAAGAAAGCTATAACGATCATTTATTAATATTTTCCTTATCAGAGTCTTTTTTTAAAAAGATTTTTTATTTATTCATGAGAGACAGAGAGGCAGAGATATAGGCAGAGGGGGACCCTGATGTGGGACTTGATCCAAGGACCCCAGGACCACACCCTGAGCTGAAGGCAGATGCTCAACCAATGAGCCATGCAGGCATCCCCAGAGTCTTTTTTTCTGAGTATTATTGCTCTGGGATCTGTGCATGCCATTCCTCAATACATTCATTCCACATGAGTGTGCTGCTTTCTGAGCACAGAGTGAGGTGGTGGAGGGTCCAAGATTGAACTCAGTAGCCCCTGCCTTCCTCTAGGAGTTCACAGCCCAGGTTGGTGGGGGTGGGGTGGGGAATGTGTCTACCCATGTACCCATGATTCTAGTGCAGAGGTGAGCGCTAAGGCAGAGATTGGCAGAGGTGCTCCAGGCATCAAGGGGAAGAGGCATTATGGACAGAGGTGAGGAGTCAGGTGAGGTTTTCTGGAAGAGAACACACTTGAACTTAGCTGAATTTTATGGGACACATAAAGATTTGCCTATGTCAAAAGTGAAGATGTTGTGGATAAGGCTGTAGTCTAAGAAAGATTAGGAGAGCTGCAAAAGCATGGCTTAAGGGTCAGCTGTCAATGATGAGGAGAAATTACAGTCAGCATGGGCTGTGGCCAAGTACGGAGGGACCAGACCGTGATGCCATTAGACCAACACCTGTCCCTCCACAATGGGTTCAGAAACAAGATCCCACACAGCCTCTGTATTTCATATGAAAGGTCTAACTCACATTTAACTAGTAAATATGTCCTATACCTGATTTTCTTTCCACCTCTTCTTAAACCTATCTCATTTGCTGCTTTTGGCAAGTCTGGTTTTATAGTCAACCTTAGCAGTTGGTTAGAGGCTGTTATTAATATAACCAACCTTAAATAATTTGATTTTCAGGTTGGGTACGTCACAATATCTCCTGTGGGCTTGATAGCCAAACTACACATTTATTTAAAAATTGGTTTCTTCACATTATATTTGAAAGCACTGCTACCCACTCATCTGTAAACCATTAGACCACATATATAAACGTATCTCATTTGACTTTTATTCACAGAGCTCTGAGAATGAGGTTTAGGTCCTTGCAGATATTCTGGTTTTCTATTAAGTCTATTGTCTTATTTTATTTGTTTTCTTTAAGAATATATGTATATATATATTTTTTATAGAGAAAAGTGTGTTTGAAGGAGAAGAGAGACTGTAATACATTTTAAAGGCACACTCAGACTCTCCTCCTCCTCCATGAATTTTCAGGGATTTTTGTTTGCTTTTTAAATTTATTTTAAATTTAGACAAGAAATTTAAATTGAGCTGGTATGGCCTGCAATAAATGGGTATTGTTTGGCCTGAGGAGGGTTTCAATGATTTTTCAACATTCAAAAGTCCAGAAATCTAGTAATTTGAAATGAAATCTGGCTTCCTTAAAAAAATAAAAAATGTGGGGCACCTGGGTGTGCAGTTGGTTAAGTATCTGACTGTTGATTTGGGCTCAGGTCATGATCTCAGGGTCATGGGCTCAAGCCCCATGGCTTGAGCTCTGTGCTCAGCATGGAGTCTGCTTAAGAGTTTTTCTCCCACTCTCTCTCCCTTGCCCTCTGCCCTTTCCCACTGCTCTCTTGCTCTAAAATAAATAAATAAATAAATAAATAAATAAATAAATAAATAAATAAATAAATAAATCTTTTTAAAAAAAATTAAAAATATGATGCCATGAACTCATAGGATAGCACTCTGTGGGGCTCAGGCACATTCATTACTACAGTCCTGGGGGGAGTCATCTCACTCACCAAGGTTCACTGTCTATCCCCCAACCCCTTCCCCACTCCTTTGCCTTCATAACCACAGCTCTGGCTTGGCATTTCGCAGTAAAAAACAAAACTGAAACTTATGTCCACACCAAAAACTACATGTGAATGTTGATAGTAGTGAGTTAAAAGATCAGAAGATTTGTAGGGCAGTGAAAATACTCTATATGATACTATAAAGATGGATACATGTCATCACATATTTCTCCAAACCCAGAGAATGTGCAAGACCTAGAGTGAGCCCAAATGTAAACTATAAACTCTGGGTGACAACGATGTGTCAAAGTAGGTTCATCAGCCATAACAAATGTACCACTCTGGTGGGGCATACATACAGAGAAGTATGGAAATCTCTATGCCTTCCTCTCATTTTTGCTGTGAACCTTAAAAAATGTCTTAAACTCCTCCCCGCCCCCCAAATAGGAGTAAATGCCAATCAGCCCATGCAAAATTTAACCCCCTCAGTTCAGAAGTTTTAATAGAACACAGGGGCATAATAACTTCAAGAACTAATACTTTTAGTGATACCTTATAGGTTAGTGAGAAAATATATTTCTTAATCAATTTTATAGATTGTCCCAACAGGTAAAACAAGGGAATAGTTAGTGATGGGCTGAGTATAACTTTTCAAACACATTTTTTACCTAGAAGTTTTCTTTATAATCCCTTCTCTTATTCTCATCTCAAAACTGTTTTTTGGGGGTGTGAATATGAAAAATGTGAACTTGGAACAGAAAAATTTTCGGGATGCCTGGGTGGCTCAGCAGTTGAGCGTCTGCCTTGGGCTCGGGGGATTAAATCCCACATTGGCTCCTTGTAGGGAGCCTACTTCTCCCTCTGCCTATGCCTCTCTCTGTGTCTCTTGTGAATAAATGGATAAAATCTAAGAAGAAGAAGAAGAAGAAGAAGAAGAAGAAGAAGAAGAAGAAGAAGGAGAAGGAAAGAAGAAAAGAAGAAGAAGAAGAAGAAGAAGAAGAAGAAGAAGAAGAAGAAGAAGAAGAAGAAGAAGAAAAGAAAAATTTTCACTCTGTAGCGACCAGAAATCACTACTGGGTTTTTCTCATTCTGGGAGGGGGTGGCGGAGGGTTTCCAACCTGAGTTTGGTTGAAAGCGCGAAATTTTTTCTGGTGTTAATTATTAATGTGCCCTGTTTATGTTCCAGTTATCCGGCTAACCATTAATATCTGTTTACTCATTGATGACCTTTGCAATTTCGTACCTCTCCCTTGGTTGTAAATGTCAACCCTGCTCCTCCCCTCCCAACCTTTTTTTTTTCATATGCTCAATGTTCTCTTCCTATCTACTGGCCACCTCAAGCAACTCCTTCCCAGGGTAAAAGACCACAGGGCCACACAAATGTGATCTTCATGTCGATCAAAGGAAAGACAAGAGCTTTTACGTTAAGGGTACTAATAAGACCCAGAACATTCCTTTTCAGAATGAGCAAGAGATGTACACAAATGGCGAGTGCAAAGATCCCTGGCCCTGGGGGTGTGGGGGGGTAAGGGGGTGGGGGTAGCAGGGGACAGAAGTTGACCAGAAAAAACTTGCTTAGCTTCTGTGCTTCAGTGGAGAGAAAAACCCAGGAAGGGACTCTGAACCAGTCCTGGGGAACGGAGCCTGAGTTTCTTTTCTTTTTTTTTTTTTCAAAATGTCAGTATAAGCACTTGCAGATCCAAGCAAGCCTGCAGGATTTATCTCCAGTTCCCCAATCAGTCTACATTAACCCCAACACCAGCAAGACATTACCATTCCGCTCACTTGTAATGGCTAAAGCTGAGATTAAGCAATGCAGCTGGATTAGGGCTGCAACTGGTGACCTTAATTTTACCCATCATTGGAGCCTGTGTATATTTGACTCGTCTTAATTGCATTTACCTAATTTAAACAGACAATAGCAGCCCAAGAAAATTTTTCTACTCCCCCCTCCTCCCCAAATAATCAAAAAAGGAAGAGGAGCTATATTTTAGAAATGAAGCACAGAGCAGTCTAGCTCTGGCCGCTGCCCCGGTAACAAAAGCAGACGGTTCCCTTCGTTTTGCTCCATTAACATACTAGCACAGGGAAGGACCCATTGAAATATTATTATCTTTGCATAACAATACAATTTTAAAGTCTCACGGCGCTTCTTTATTGAAATGTTTTAAAATATTAATATCATCCCGGCCATAAATAACCATTATGGCATTCATAGAGATTAAAGTTTTGAGATATGCCCTAGGTGTAGATTCACATTTTCTCGTTCATTGAGTTCTAACTTCAGTAAAATTAGTTTTTTTAGATACAGCCCTGAACACTTGCTGTGACTGTCACTTCGTGTTGAATTTATCATATAGAATTTAAGGCGGAAGGCTGGGGAGCAATCTGTCACAAACGATTGTATTCGTAATCTTTGAGGGTTGGCATGAGGGCTGGGGGGAAGATAAGCATTCTAGAACGCTGCTCTTCATCGCCCAGACCATTCATTCGGCTCCAGCTGCTGTGGCGGTGAGAGGATTTGCGTAGACTGTGTCATGCGTTTTCTTCAAGCCTGCCTCTTTGTCGGATGGCTATGCTGTACTTCATGCACATAAATGCCTCTCAGGTTTTCTTGGCTAAATGATAACTCAGCTTGTCTTTCCCAGTGAATTTGGTAATAAATAGATACATGGGCTAGACGTGGGGTGTTCTGACTTAGTTAGATCCTCCAGTGTCCCAGAATAGACAAGTGGACTCAATCATTGTGCCAGCAACAAAACACAGACCTCCAAGGAAACACAGGGACCAGCGTTTTATGCTAAGTTTGCAATGACATGAGCTGAAAAACAATTCAAAGTCAAGGTTAGTGTTGTAACTTCATGTCAGTCCCATGCATCTGGGAGGGAAAAATGGCCCCAAAGCACTTCATTTTCCTTGAAGACTGAGTGGCTATTAGGAGAATTTGAAATGATAGGTAAGTAGAACAGTTGAGTTCATTCTCCATCTCATTGGATGTGTAGGTTTTGGTCTGGAAACTGAGCAGAGTATTTTCCCAAGGCTGCTCTTCAGCACTGTATATTTTCCCTCTGATGTGCAAAGCAAGCATTTCTTCACAACCTCTGGATTCTGGAAGTCGACTACTCTTGGTAGCTTGCAGATCTAAATCTGAGTATCAAAATCAGAGGCTTTGAACTTTGCCAATCAGAATCCCACATTTACATTTTCTCTTCATGTCACATGGTCAACAGGCTTCATTGACACATTGAAGATTTCCTTTACACATCTTATTCAAGGCAACACTGGAGATTTAGGTTTATGGAATGTGCCGGCAGCTCTGAGCTGTCTTGGCTTCTCCACTGTTGGCTTGGTCCGTGGCCCAGTATGATGCAAGCTATGCATAGCTCAGAACTCAAATTAACTGCTAGAGCAATATTGGGAGTGTGCTTGGGCCCAGGAGCTTTTCGGAGGGGTAAAGGGGGAGTGGGGAGGCTCCCAGCTCACTTCCCACTGTGACGCAGAGGTTACCGTTGTTTGTAAAGACTTGGGCCGTTAACTTCTGCAGGAAACCTGCCCTCATTGCCACCCTGCTGTCTCCTTAGGGGCCCTTGCCCTGGGTCCCCATGGGGATCTTGGGATTATCCCATTCATAGTGCTTACCACATGGCACTGAAAGATTCCCTCATGTGTCTCTTCTCCAATTGGACCTCAGCAGCCAGCACAGTGTCTGACATACAGAGATACTTACTAAAAGCAGCCAGGGCATCTGGGTTGGCTATAAGACCAAGCAGGACTAGCCACCAGAATGGTAATAATAATTAATGACAATAATCTCTTAATTGGTGCACAGTTACTCAATGGTTCTAACTACTGAGCTGGGGGATTTCTTTGTCTTGAGTTTACAGATGAGAGACAGACCTGGCAGCGTCAACAAATGTTCACCGGCCAAGTTAGGAAGTGGGACAACTGAAGGGAAAAAACTAGAATCCCGGATGCCCCCTACTTGACTCTGTATTCTGATCACATGCACCTCTGCTCAGTCGGAACAAAGACAATATTTCCATCATCGAAACATAGTGTAGCAGAAGTCACAGAGCCAGTAATGTCCAGAAAGCGGCCCCTTGTTCAAAAAAGAAGCATGTCTGCTGTTCAGGCCTTGCCTCTGCTTCCCTTCCAGAGGCTCTCAGATTACCTCTTATTTTCAGTTTTGGTGTTAGTTTTTTTTTTTTTTTTTTTTTCTGCAGCATTTCATTCTTAACATTTTATAGTATGTTGGTGGCCCCTTTTCATATTTCTACCTGAACTAGACTCCTCGTTTCACCACATCTAGCTGTGCCATCTTCATGTCTAGCTATGTCATCTTGGACAAGTTACTGGACCTCTCTGGGCCTCCGTTTCTTCCTCTGTGATCTGTGTGCACAGGGTTGGCTTGGGGAGCACTATCCTAATACTTTTAAAGATCCCAGAAAAGCCGGAGAGGGCAGTGGATGTGAGATATCATGATTCATCGTTTCCCTCTATCCTGGTCTCCTGTGGTGGCCACTGTCCTGGCCTGTATGAGCTTCATTACTTCTGTGGCTCTGCTGCCCACAGGTGCCTTGGGTACAAGGAAATAGTTGGTGGAATGTTTGCTGAGCCCAGTGGCCTGGGCCTGGTCCTAGCATCTAGTTATCTAGACATGGCTTAAAGCCATTCTCCTTGTGGTCCAGCTGCTTCCCCAGGGGGCAGCCACAGATGGGGACCCAGGCCCTGCCAGAAGCCGGGTCTTCTGGCCTTTGCCCCCTTCCCAGCTATCAGAATCTCTCTCCTCTTCCCTTCCTCTCTCTCTCTCTCTCTCTCCTCTTTCTTTCTTTCTCTCTCTCTGCTCTCAAAGTTCCCAAGCTTCTCCCCTCATCCTCCTGGCTGGCATGATCTCCTCCCGGAGTGTGGGGCTTTGGGGAAACAAAAGCCAGGTGTCTTGGCTTCGGCCTCTCAACACGAGCCTCCCCAGGGCAGGGGCACAGAGAGGCCTGGCTTCCTTTGTAGAGCGGAGAGCCGGCAAACGCTGAGATAAAAACACAAATTAATATATCAGTAAATTATCCTGCCATGCTGACATACTCTCTAATCAGGAGGACAGTGAAAACACGGGGAGGATGCCAGCAAAGAATCTGGAGGAGGAGGGAGGAGCCACAAAGACCAGGGCTGGAGGAGGAGCAGACCTTTGGGAAGCTTCAAAGTCTGAAGCCTTCCCCCGAGATTCCCCAGAGTGTGTGGGGAGCAGCAGCCAGCTGCCAAGGGAGTGATGGGCAGGGGGGCAAGACAGAAAGAAATGAAGAGGGATCCCTGGGTGGCGCAGCGGTTTAGCACCTGCCTTCAGCCCAGGGCTCGATCCTGGAGACCCGGGATTGAATCCCACGTCAGGCTCCCGGTGCATGGGGCCTGCTTCTCCCTCTGCCTATGTCTCTGCCTCTCTCTCTCTCTCTGTGTGACTATCATAAATAAATAAAAATTTAAAAAATATATTTAAAAAAAAAAGAAAGAAATGAAGAATAAGAGGAACTTCAGAAGGAAGGGGCAGGGCAGAAGAGGCAGGTAAGGATGAAGAATCGAGAGGCACACGTCTGAGAGCTTCCCATGTGCCAGGCTCTGCTTGTGCTGGGACTGGACACCACCTGACTTTGCAGCCAGCATCCCAGCCACCGCTGCCCCACTCCGTCCTGCACACTCTTGCCCTTATGCCCATTGGAAAGATGAGAAAACTGAGGGGGCATAGATAAAGCTGGGTGGACATCTCCAATTTCCCACATCCAGTCGGTGATGGGACCGAGTTTGCAGCCAGAGAATCTGAGGCTGCACTTAACCACTTTGCTCTCAGGCTCCCTGCTGCCAAATCCTTGTCTTGATCAAATAGGGGTGCCGGGAAGTCATGTCCTGTCAGCTGGGGAATCTGGTGGTCGCTAAGAGGAGACTGAGTTCATACCTGTTCAGCCAAGAAGACATTCAGAATAGAAAAGAATATGAGCCTCTCCTCCCAGGACTTCAATATAATCACAACTGTCAAAAGGAAGGAATAAAGCAATCACATCCTACAACCAATGAAGAGCTTACGTGAGGGACACCCGGTGGCTCAGTGGTTGAGCTTCTACTTTTGGCTCAGGTCGTGACCCTGGAGTCCTGGGATCGAGTCATGCATGGGACTCCCCAGAGGGAGCCTGCTTCTTCCTCTGCCTGTGTTTCTGCCTCTTTCTCTGTGTCTCTCATGAATTAATAAATAAAATCTTAAAAAAAAGAGCTTATGCAAATATGGCCTCATTGGCCCTACCCAACCCCATCAGATAGACCAGGCCCAGGGCACTAGTGCCATTTTCTAGATTTGGACACCAAGGATGCAGGAAACTGAATAAGAGGCAGAGTTCAAGGCTGAACACAGACCTATAGGCTTGAAATTCAATGCTGGCAGGATGGTGCACATGGTCTGTCAAGGTGGTCCACAGCTGCATGCTCAGGGGCTGGCCAGAGAAGTGGGGCAGGTGGGGGGGGGAAGGAATATTCCTTGACCCCATGCTCACTGCTGGGCTCACTCAGGGGAAAGGGACATTCAGGATGGTGGGGATTGTCAGGATGGGAAGGGACTGGAGATCTTTTTAGGGAGATCTCAGTTTCAAGTTTTTGATTCAGCAGAAGAAGGGAGAGAGTGAGATTCATGATACAGAGTAAAAGTGGCAGAGGAGTGCAGGAGCAGCCTGCAGGGTGCAAAGCCAGGAGGGGAAGAGGAAATGCAACAGGGATGGAGCAGTGGCTTCTGAGCAGAGAATGCTGGGCCTGCAGTTTGGAGAAGAAAGAGACAGGAAGACAAAGTAGGCAACGAAAAGGGAAGGAAGTGGCGAAGAAAGCCAACATGTGGCCGATTGGGAAGTTGTCCTCAGGAGCTAGAAAATGCTGCCTGGAATTTGTACAAAACACAGCAATCTTGCTGTGTTAAGGGAATATCATGTGTGGGGGCAGGAGAGGAAACACCTGTGTAAAGAATGATGTGGGAGCATCAGAGCCACACCTAGACCAGAAGATTCGGGAAGACCAATGGGTGTCATCACCATGAGAACAGAAAATAGCATCGCTTAAGTTTTGGCCAAAAGAGAAGAGAAAAAAAGGCAGGCAATAGGAAAAGGGAGGACAAAACAAAACAAAACAAAATGTTTTGTTCTCTTTTAAAAAATGTTCTTTTTTTAAAAAATATTTTATTTAAATTCAATTTGCCAACATACAGCAAAACCAATGTTCTTTTCAGAAGTTGCTAGGGTCGTAATAGAAATGTTTCAGCTGTCACTATTAGACCAATGTTTCCTGAACCTGACTATAATAACCCCTCCTTTAAAACAAAATATTCTTAAAGACCGTCTTTCACATCTTGTGGAATGATTGTTTTATTAGTAGTATTAAAGTAAGCCTCTTTTGCCCATAAATTCTTCCCCCCGGAATCATAGTAGATTTTGAGTTTTCAATCGTGGCTAATAATTCTTCCCCGTTTTGCTGCTTTCACGGTGCCCGCCTCTGTATGACATCTGGTGAGGTATCAGCTGGAAATCCAGGCTCGTTAGCATTTTCCCTGTGTTCCCATCACAGGATGGTGGGTGTCGGCCTTAGAGACCCTTCCAGGGGTGTAGACAGGGGCCTGGCGCCCTGCTCTCACAGCTATTTTGACTGCCCTCGAGATTTTGCTTACTTGCTTGGTTCTTAGCTTCCATTCAGAGAGCAGAATTTTCCAGTTAATTGACCTCTAAATAGTTGAAGCATGATTGTGTTATTGCTACTAATATTGGCATTGCATAAAAGCCACAGAATCAGCCTGCAGATTATACACTGCTGAGGCCCTTTAAAGAAACAGTTAATCCAGAGATTAGGCTGCATATTTCGAGGACTTTTTCAAATTTTTTATCATGCACACACGCTCATCTGATGCTTGTAACAGTGGCGAGCATATTGTTTGTCAAATGATAGTGAACCATAATGTGAGAAATACATGCCAACCTACTGGTGAGGTTAAGAAGGCCAGGAATTTGGCCATGATCAAACACATTCCTCTACTTTCTACAACTCCATGAGGCAAGAGTATAAACTCACTTGTGGAATTTATGCTGTTTTCCTCAAGTGGATTTGATGGAGGCATTGCACTGGGGGATGTTTCGGTGGCTTTCATTTTTATGCATCTTTTTCTAACAAACTACAGATCCCAGAATTTAAACAATGCAGGAATTAAGGTTAACTTCTGGCTGTGTTAGGTGAGCTTCTATCATTGAATACATCCCAATCACTAGCCCCAAAGGTTATACCCAAGATACTTCTTTGGGTGAAACTAAGAAAGGGCATTTGAATCAAAACAGTTGCATGAAAGGAAAAAAAAAAGTTAATACTAAAATGGCTTCCGGGTGAAGATAACTAATAGTGTCACTTTGTGCTATACTTAGTGTAATTTGTTTCATACCAGGCATTACTTTTATCCCTCCCCCCGCCCAGTATTTTATGCTGAAAATTTTTTTTGAAGAATAAACTTACTATGAAAGATTTTAATCATGGAAGCTGAATGAAGTGGACAGTGAACATCCAGATACCCACCACTTAGATTCCACAATGAACATTTTACTCTCATTGCTTTATCCTATTTTTTTTTCACGTTTCCATTCTTCTATTCAATCATGCATTCCTATTGATGTTTTCATGTTGATTTTTGGATACATTTCAACATAAGTTGCAGGTGTATTGGTGCCTTCCCCACCAACTATTTTGGCATGCAGATCCTTAAGTAGAGTTCAATATTGACAGAATTGTTTTTGAGACACAGTGTCATGTACAAATTTTAAGTACATCTTTAGATTTATTTTGGCAGATGTATGCAACCTTGTAAATCAAATGACTGTCGAAATCTGCAATATTTCTATTATTCCAGAGAATTCCCTGATGCTCATCGTGGTCAATCCCTGCCCCATTCTCCCATAGACAACTGGCATTCTCATGTTCGCTTAGTTAAGTTTTGTTTTCACCATAGATTAGTTTTGCCTGTTTTAGAAATTTTTTTTTTTTTTTTTTTTTTTTTTTTTTTTTTTTTTTTTTAGAGTTTGATATACATGCCCTAAGAGCACTTTAGGTAAAGCTTTTTTACCTGACATAAAGATTTGGAGATTGATCCATGTCATTGGGTATCTGGGGAGTATATTTCTTTTTGTTACTGAGTACTATTCCATTGTATGAATATAGCACTAGATGATATTTTAAGAAGGATAAAATATGTAGTACCAGAGAAATTCCAGGGAAGAGTTTCTAAGATGACAAGAGGTTGGGGAGGCCAGGGGATTTGAGATATTTACCATAAAAAAAGAGAGCATATTTAAAAAAGGACATGAGAACTACCTTCAAATATCTAACACAAATGTCAGCAAATGTTTTTTTGTAATAAGCCAGATAGTAAATATTTTATGCTTTGTTGGGCCATATGGTTTTTGTCATAACTACAAAACTCTGACCTTACAGTAGAGTGAAAGCAGCCACAGACCCTGTGTAAATGAAGAAGTGTGATGGTGTTCCAATAAAACTTTATTTATGGACACTGAGGTTTGAATTTCAGATATTTTCATTGTCGTGAAGTATTAGGACTTTTTTTGATTTTTTCGACCATATGAGTATTTGAAATCCATGCTTAGCTCATGATCCATACAAAAGCAGGCCAGACTTTGCTAATACCTGACATAAAGGACTGTCAAACTGATGGAGGAATAACTATTACTCTGTTTAAGGCTAGGGGCCATATGAAAACTTAAAGAGGTAGATCTAGCTTAGAGAATCAAAGATCTTTCTATTAGGTCGTGTTGAAATTACTCTGTGTTCTCACCCTGTCTCTCTCCTCCCTGGTCCCCAGGCTGAAGGGACAGGCTCCAGAGCTCCTTAGTTCATTGAATTCCCCAATTTCCCTCTCCATCTAGCTATGTGACCCAGTGCAAGGTATCTAACTCCTTCCCGTTTCCATTGATTCATATATAATGTTAGAGGCATTGTAAAGACTCAGGAAGTTAGTGTATACCAAGTCCGAAGAACAGCACTGATTTACAATCAGTATCCCATAAACTTAGCACAGCGTCTGGCACATGGTATGTGTGAAGTTAAGTGTCATGATCATAATAATTATCATCATGATATTGTTGTTCTGTTAATACCACTGGGAGGCTGGATAGACGTGTATGAGAATTTTGTTGAAGGAATTCCTATTTTTCATGGTAGGCTGATCTAATACATGCTTAGATGCTTTCTAGTTTCAGCAATTAGCCTTCTCTTCAATTTAGTGCCTGAGGCCTCAACCCTGAGACTCAACTACTGTTGAAATTCAGGAAGACTCGGCACAATATTTTCATCATTTACATTCACTAGCCTCTACAATAAGTTAAAAGAATGTTTTGTTTCTACTCCGTCTTTCCCAATTTTGGATCTTAGACTTACCTCTCAGGGTCCCTTATTAACTATAAAGACTTATGCAGCTTGCTGCCTGATAGTAATGCTACTTTAATTTTTTCTCCATATGAGAGAGTGAGGAGGGATCTTTGCTTTGTGATGGGAAATGAGTTACACCAAAAGCACTAAGCAAGGTCATGATTCTTTCTGTGAGCTGTACTTACTTACCTATTTGATGATGCTGAATAACTGGACCGTGGTGGGGGTATCGTGAGATCAGGTCTAGGTGTCATGGGATGTCGTGTAACTGTGTCCCAAGACACCATGATTGCTGCTGCCTGTCGGGAGGAGAGTGATAAAGGTAAAGTTGGCTATGGCAGATGTCCATTGGCACCTCTTCATCTCCTGCTTATAACTCTTGCCTAATATTGCTGTGTTCGTTTACTTGCTCTCTGACATTTGTGTTTCCAAGCCCATTTATCTTTATTGGTGTCTATCTACTTTGCCTTACTTCACTCTGTTCCTGGCTGGAATGATGGTCCCGATGTCTAGGGGTGGTAAAGCACAATATATAGTCACAAAAGAGCCCCAGAAGAGACATGAGAGACTATTAATGGCAACATATTTACTCTCTAGATGAGAAAACCATGGCTCAGATAATATAGAACCTCATGGGCTCCTCATGTGGTCCAGTCCATTGTTCTGTTCATTAGGCCATGTTAATCTTTGTCTATAAGTAGGATCTGGTATTTGGGGGGCATGAGACCCACACTCATGCCTGAAATGTAGAGTTTTGTTACTACTTCCACATGAGGATATGCTACAACTGGAATAATAGTCTCTATTATATTGAACATTTAGTGATGACATTAATAAATATTAAAGCCTAATCCTTTTTTAAGCCCTCTTTGGAGATGTCTTTATTCTTTCCTATGTTGGAATCTCAAAACATGACATTGGTTTCAACCTTTCTGTAACTCCAAAATCCTAGCGGAGAAGAAGGGAGGTGCTCACCACAGCAACCCCCCAAGAAGTTAAGGTGAAAGGGGGAATGAAAAGCTTTCTGGTGAGTGAAGCTCCTAGCCTTTTGACATCAGCAGGAATGGACTATCCTCCTTAACCTCTCCTACTTCCACATCACTTAATAAACACTTCCAATCATCTCATATATATTTTGAAGCATGAAAGAATTTGAATCAACTCTCAATTATTTTCCATCTTGATCACCACATGCTTAATAGCAGAGGAAGCTTCAAGTTTCCACAAAAACAATATCATAAGAATTATTGATCTTAGGAGTAAAGATTATTACCTCTCTCCCTAACTGACTCTCTGGACTTTTTGGATTTGGCAACTATGGCTTTGAATGCAAAGGAATTCTGCCTTTTGTAGTATAATGGAAAATGACACACTAACATGAACTATGCTGATCATTGGCCCAAATTCTTTTTTAAAAATATAGTATAAGGGTGCTTGGGTGGCTCATTCGGTTGAGCATCCAGCTCTTGGTTTTGGTTCAAGTCATGATCTCATGGATGGTGAGATCCAGCCCTGCCTCAAGCTCTGTACTCAGCGGGGAGTCTGCTTGGATTCCCTCCCTCTGCTCCTTCCCCTCTCTAAAATAAATAAATATTTTTAAAACACATATCTATGAAATTGGAAAGCTATCTTACCCTCGTGTGTAAGAAATCTATGTTAATGACATTCGTTTAAGGAAAAGGTCCTTTTTAAGAAGAATAAAGGATTCTGCTGTCAAACAAGTTGTTTGAATTTGTTTATCACAGTGGAGGCTTCAAGATCACACATCTCCATTAGGAGATGCAGGGTCACAGAAGGGTCTGCAAAAGATAGCCAAAGCCAAAACTGACTGTTTTTCCTTTCAAAGTCCTGTCTGTTTCCTTCACTCTCTTCAAAACACCCTTAAGTAGACAGATGTATCTCGAGGTCAAGGTAAAAAAAATAAATAAATAAAAGTCAAAAAAAGGAAAAGACATAGAATAATGAGAGTTTTCTTTTACTATCCAATGGTCATGCATTTTGTGTATTTTTTTGCATTTAAAAAATTTTTATTTAAATTCAATTAATGAACACATATTATTGGTTTCTGAAGTAGAGGTCACGCATTTTAAAAACCTATCATTATGAAGAGAAAAATGAAGCCAAGTGTCTGATTAGAAGATGAGCTGCACAGTAGAACAATGTTCCACGTTGTCAGGATTCTGACTCAGGCGGCAAAAGCCACTGAATGAAATAGTCGAATCCCCACCATGGAGGAAAGATGGCTTTAAAGTTGGAGCAGAAGTATTTGTTTAGTGTGGGGAGAATCAAGAGTTTCTGGTATTTACGGCAGAAAATACAACCACCCCCAGCCTATCTTTCAGAACAGGAATGCATGGTTAAATTGCCCTGCTTGTCCTTAGCAACCTCAATTCAGAGGCCACATTTTTTCTTCTCTAAGAAGCAAGTGGGAACTTGAAAAGTATGTAGCATGTCGTGAAAAGGGAGCAGTGAACTTTGCTCAGGTCTGCAGCCAGCACTGAAATCTGAACCTTCAGAGGGTTTGCGACGGCGGGATTCCCGCCCCCTTCCTCTGAAATCCCTGTATATCCAGTGCCTTTGCAAAATACCTTGGTCTCGGATCAGAGAAGTCCCTACCCCGAAGAGAAAACCTGCTCTCTCAGTATTCCTGATGTCATTTAAAAGGAAGTACTAAAAACAAAAACCAAACATGAAATCCACCTCTCTGATGATCAAATTTCACCTGGTTTTCTAGAGCTGGGGGACGTGTAGAAAGATTTCTTTTTGCATTCATTCTGAAAGTAGCTTTCAAAATTTTTAAAGATTCCCCATGGCGAGATTATCACCGGTTGGAAAGATTTCCCTCCCTATGACCGAGGGAGAAAAAGATCTTGAAAAGCCTGTGCATTCAGGCTGCTTGCAGTACGAATCTTTTCACGACAGCAAGTTACTTGGTAACTTGAGCTTGTGTTCGTTCCTGAAATTCTTTCACATAATTGAAGATTAATTTGATTCCCTAGATTGTTGAGGGTTGTTGACAGTGGGGGGCTGGGGTGGGTGGAAATAGATTATTCAAATCACAAAGAGGTAGGTGTGTCCTAAGTGACTGTTCTATTACTGCTCAGAAGTGTTTGCCTTCCTCAGTATTCATCAGACTCGGAGCTGTAGGATCGCGCTGCTGGGAGAAAGGAGAGGGCCCTGCTAGCGCTCCAAGAGCAGGTGAACCTCAGAGAAACTGAAATATTTTGTCAAGAGAGTTCTATGTATGAATGGCCCCTCCAGAATCCATTACCGCCCAAACAAGCCAACTCAAGGGCTCTGGCTTTCTCAAGTGTCTAATGTAAACAATATGAAAGTCAATAGTGGGGGACATTCCAAGATAGTATTAACACGATTGATTTATTGATGGTTGCACAATGGGAGGTTATCTTTTGTTAATTGACTCGGTAAATAAACTCATAGGCGACAGGGGATGGGGGAAAGTAGCTGGTGCAGGGGAAGGTGAGGCCCCCCTGGATTGCCATTTGTTTCTTCAACTCCCAGCCTTTCTTGGTAAATTGCAAATACCATTCCCTCTGCCAACCTCAAACACAGGTTAGCAGAGTTAATTGTCCCCAGGACTCAGCCTCACCCCCCACCCCCCAGCCTGTGAGGGGAAGACTGCAAAGTCTTGTATTCCTGTCAAAGATTGTTTTGGAAAAATTCAAAAGCTGGTGATACTAGATGTTAAAGAAAGGGAAAAATGCATCGACTCAACTTCTTGTCCAATCTAGAAACACTTGGAAGATGCAGGTGCAGCGTTTGGGATACTTGTGACCTCTGAGCGGTGAGTGGTTGAACACTGGGGAAAACAGAGCATTTACTGCTTGACAGTCATTCTGTATTCAGCTGCTCTCATTTGGCCCTTCCTGGGAGAAAAGACAGAGAAAAGACCCACCACCAACATATGCTGTATTGGTACCACCTGAAGTGGCATCTCCTGGGTGGATGGGTGACATTTTAAACTTGTTTAGATGGATTCGGGAAACTGAGGAAAAAAGAGACAATTATATTTTTTTTCAAAGTTTTATTTATTAAAGTAATCTCTACACCCTGCATGGGGCTTAAACTCATGACCCTGAGATCAAGAGGCACGTACTCTTCTGACTGAGCCAGCCATTCCCCCTCTTTTGGGGACTTTTAAACTGCCATCAGATATGGTTTAAAAATTAAAAACCCTCACAGTTCATTCCTTCCCATCTTCTGGAGCATTTAAGAAACATCAACTTCTCCTTTCAAGATGGCTTTCCCTTCATCCTCTTAAGGCTTTTTTTTTTTTTTTTTTTTTTTTAATATGGTCATGCCTCCAACTCCAGACATTCCCCTCTCTCTGTCCTCTACTGGATCTCCCAATCTCCCCTCCACCTCCTCGGCTACCAGGTGTGCTCTCTGTAGGAGAGGCCAGAGCATGAATCAAGTGCACATCACTTACTGTACCAGCTCAGTTCCCATCTTTACCTGTGAGCCTGGCTCCTCTGTCCCTTCATCCTTCTATTATCTTTGGTCCTAAAAGTTGGAGTCCACCTTGTTTTTCCCTTCCTTTTGCTTGTCCCATCCAAGAAGTACTCAGGTCTTCTAGATCCTGCTTTTTAAAATGTATACACTAGAATGTATCTAGTTTAACCCTCCTGACTGAAATGAAGTGATCCAAGAATGGACTTGTGGTAGGATCTTCAACTGATTGTTGAATGAAGGAGTCAATGAGTGCGTAGCTTTGCCTGCTACTGTATTTTTTTCCATGATAATCATCTCTGATCATATTATTTCAGGGCTTGGAAACTATTGATAATGACTTATTTCCCTAATGAAGTAAATCTCTTATTTTCCAGACACCCACATAGACTCGCCCCCGATTTTATCTTCTGCCAAGCTCCAAAACACCCTATGCTCAATCCAGACTATTCCTGCATCCCCTAAAGTCTTCGTATGTTGCTACCTACATGTTGTAGCTTATCTTCATTTTCTTCGGCTGGAATGTTTGACCAGCTTCTCAAGTTCAAATTTTGCCAGGTTCTTAAGGTCCAACCCACATGTCACCCCCTCCATGGATCTATTTTTAAATTCCGTATGCCTCTCTCTTTCAGCCAAGCTGAATGTGTTCTCCCCCTCTTGATTCTATTCAGCATGTGTCATAGATATTTCTATACCTGATTTACTCTCTCCTGATAGAAGGCAACGCTTAGGGGACAGCAGCTAAGGAAGCAGCTTCCTTCTTTTCCTGTGACTGGATTCTCAACGCCTCCTAAATAGTAAGTGCACAGAATTTTCCTATCTTTGAATCACACTGACTGTTTTTGCTTTCTTGTTGTTGCAGGATTTCTCTTTCTGTTTTGATTGCGTGGTGTTCAGCACTGTGTGCATGTGTGTGGTTCCCCCTGCTTGTTAACCCACGTGGCTCCTCTGGTCTTGAAATACACATCTGTTAACCAATATTTTACCACCGTCTTCAGGATGAGCCGAGGCATGGTAGGAAAACTCCTTCACTGTGGACAAGGCTTGCTTGGGGTTTACCCAACTTGATGCTCTTTCTCTGCCCCTTTTAATGTCTGGGAATGAGTTACACTACAGTTCTACTGTGCGCTGAGCTGCAATTTGAGATGCAAACTCCAACATCGTGGGCTACTTTTTAGAAGGCTGTGGTCATTTGGGGAACAAAGGCAGTCCTGTTTCCTCTTCTCAATAACAATTAAGACATCAGATTAATAGAATCTTAAAATTCTTCAACGATGCTTGCAGAATAGTTTGTGTTTGCCTTAACACAAAGGAATACTTTCCAAGCCATAAAGGTCATCCAAGAAATAAGAGAGAGTGAGAAAGAGAAAGAGAGATAGAGAAAGAGAGAGAGCGAGAGCGAGCTTATGAATTGGGCATGTTTGTAGGTTTTTGGAGAATGCCATGTGTCCGTAGCAGTGCATTCTGGCTTTGGAGCTACTTGGCATGGGAGCACTCTTGTGATCTACTCCAGAGAGGCAGTTCTCAGGCAAGGAATCCCTTGTGTTGAAGGGGCCCGCCTATAGGACAAGGACAGGAAAGGAGGAGGGGGTGGGGAGGAGGAGGTTTCTCTATTCCCATCCAGGGTTCACTTAATGAGTGTAAGATTGTTGCTAATGGGATTTAACCACAATACCCATCCCTAACCTTGTCACCAAAAAGGTAGTCTACATGCTTCTTTTTTCAATACCGTCTGCCTGGTAACTATGCAGAAGTCTGTTCTCCCAATTTTCTAAGTGGTAATCCTAGAATTATCTTGGCTCAGAAATAAATGAAGAACTCGTGTACAGGACTCAAATTTCCCTACAGGGGTTGTAACTGAAACAAGGCTTAAGTACCAGTATACAAAACCTCTCAAGCAGTGGACAACGTGTCAATTGCTAAACATTCTATCGAAGGAGGCCCTCCGTCTTTCTTTTTTATTAAGCTTCGGATCAAGTTTGGATAGGGAGTAAAAAGCAAGGCAATTTAGCTCCTTTAAAGGCTTGCTCCTTGGGAAGGCTGGAGCTATATTTAGCTCGGCGATGGTCTCTCCAGGAAGCTAAAGCAACTAGGCAATGAAATGGTAAAAGGTGTGTGTGTGTGTGTGTGTGTGTGTGTGTGTGTGTGTGTGTTTAGGAGCCTGTGCAAGAGGAAGGCAGGCTTGGGGAGATGATAATAGTTCTCAAAAAGAATCTGTTCAGAAAGATTATAATAGTTGCACAGTATGCAGAGAAAGGAGCCTATCACTTGACCATCTGTTGCACCTCACAAACATTTATTCTGATGTGGTGCAAACAGGGCCTGGATGACTGTAAATTAGCTAAACTCTTACACCTCACGTCCCCTCCCTCTATGCAGCAATAATATTAATAATCCATCAACCATTTATTGTGTAGCTATTCTGTACCAAACACAATGCTTTACTTGTCATGTCATTTAGTTTTGATAACCGTGCTCTGAGAAGCAGATAACCCGAGGGTTTTGCCCCAGATCATGTAGCTACTAAGTGGTTGAGACAGATCTGAATCTAGTTCTCTTCCTGACTCTGCTTGTTGGTGCTTCTCTGTCCTACCTCCTATACTATTTTCTGCTGCCCTGGCATTGCAAGGTTTTAAATTCATATATAAAAGCACTTTGACCTTCTCAGAATAAGGCACAACACACAGGCACACCATCTATATCTAAATCTACATTTTAAGTGGACTGGTATCCTTAAGAAAGGAATAATGAGGGACTCTTATTTACATTTTAATTTACATTCAGATATCCTAGAACTGTAACTTGTACTCCTCTGTTTTGTTTTGTTTTTTTTTTTAAACCCTTTCCCTTCTTTTATTTATGGTGATCTCTGGAGACTTTGCTGTGCTCATGTTTCTAGATATGGGACCACAGTGGTGGGACAGAGATTAGGGAGATAAAAACATGCCAGAAAAGTAAATCAAAGGGTACAATTGAGTGGTATATAACCAGCTCTCAGTGGCTGTTTCTTTCATTTTGTATAGCAAACCTAAGATCTGTTCAGTTCGGCATCTTTGAGTTTTAACCCCAGGTAAATCAGGTAGTCGATGGTGAATAATTGCAAGTAGAAACTTGATTTACGGGAGGGTAAAAGATTTGACTTAATCTAAACAGAGGTTACTTCTTCTTTTTTTGTTTTAAAAAGATTTTAGTTATTTATTCATGAAAGACACACACAGAGAGGCAGAGACACAGGCAGAGGGAAAAGCAGGCTCCCTTCAGGGAGTCCGATATGGCACTCGATCCCAGGACCTTAGGTTCATGCTCTGAACCAAAAGCAGAGCTCAACCGCTGAGCCATACAGGTGTCCTTTTCTTTAGTGGGGGCGGGATTCTTCTTCTAAGGGCATTTTAGTGCAAGGTGATTTTCCTTTTTTATAGCTATCTTCTTACTGAACAGGTGAGAGTCAAGGATTGTATCTTTTGGAAGATTAGTGTTCTTTCATAAACAAACAGAATATGAATAAGAAGTATATTTCCTTGGAATGACAAAGTTGTTGGTTTAATGCTTTATGTGAAAAAGGGATTTGATAATTATTTGGCAAATCAAATACAGAAGTAAACATTAATCTACTGAGGGCCTGTCAAGGTCTCTCTCTAAGTAGACAAACGAATGCGTCCAATCTTATGCAACCTCTTTGAGCCAGGTTGGGCAAGATTACCTCCCAGGCTCTGCTAGCCATAATATTCCATGGATCTATCATAGCCAAACTAGCTTTCGTTCCTGGGCTCATTCCTTGAGGGATGGGGATGAAGTGGTCAAGGAACCAGAAATCAGCTGTTAAGCCCAGATGTAGTTACAGATATAAAACAGAATCTTTCCTTCTCCCAGATCAAAGAGAAAGAGCTCTTAGATCTTCTCAAGTTTGAAGCAGATGAAAAAGGGAAAGAACACTGAGGATCAAAAAATAGTGGTGTATATAAAAATCTGGGCTTATTACAGAGACTTGAGAAGCAACTCTTGGGAGGACATTCCTGCTGCTAGTTACCTGGGATTATTTAATTACAAGCAATTCATGATTACCCGTGAAGGAGAGAAATAGAGTGAAGAACTCCAACAGTAGATGTAGTAAAATCACATCAATTGGCTTGGGGATATTCCATGTATGATTCTCCCCCCAAGAAATTTGCCTTCCTAATTATGTTTTGCTTAGCCCAATATTAAAAATCAGTTGGCTTCCCTAGAGTCTCTCTGAGGTTAAACTGCAGAGAGAGTTGGTTAAAGAGCATGCCCACTGGAATAGAGAAGATGAAACGTTTTCTGGCACTTATGTAAGAAAAAAAAATTCCAAAAGTTATTTTAATCTTAAAGAAATGCATATTTTTCCCCAGCTTTCGCATATTGCCTGGAATGCTATAAACATTTGTAACAATCACGGAAATGAGATTATTTTTACTTAGGTATATTTTTTTCATTGAGAATGCTATGTCCTCACCCCTATCCTTCTTGGAAGCCATAGCAAATAATCACCTCTCAGATTTGAGTGTAGTGCCCTGCACATAAAACAATCTGGAATCTTTTTTGAATAAGTACATGCTCCTGCTTAGAAAAGGCCTCATTCTGTAACATTGAAGCAACAATACTGAAATGGGAAAAGTACAAGTGGCTTGGGAATGCTAGAGTTATTATCACAGGAGTTCTGGACTGAGCTCCTCATCCGTTGCCTTCCTTTCTCTGAAATTCAAGTAATTTCATATTCTAATATTTCTTAGGTATATCAAACTTGAAAGCAGGGACACTCCTAAGTTTATGACTTTGAAACAACTAAATCTGTAACAAATTTACAGATTGCATTCAAGCAAAATGATGAATACCACATTCAAATTAACAACATTGATTGAATGTGATGGATAAAGGTTTGCTGACATTACATTCCCACTCATGGCATTCATATTGCACCAATGGGCGTGCAGAAGATATTTTGATTTTTAGCCTGCCTAAATCTCCATGTGGTATACAAGACAATTCTTCTGGCACTTTCCTCTAATTAAACTACTGCAGAGATTTGGCCCGCACAGCATACTGGAACATCACTTGACCTTCCCTTGGCATAAATACAGAATTTACTTACTAGGTGGAACCAGGTTTTGTGGATCTGAATAGTATACAGTTTTGAGGGCTTTCTTTAATAAAAATGTAGTAAAAACAAAATTGTCAGCACTCTTCCCAGGGCCTCGGAAGGGATCCATGTGCACAAAGAAATCTTAAAGCTCAAGGTTCATTATTTCCAATGCTAAATCCATCTCTGTTCACATATCAAGTCCTCTGTTGTTTCCAGTAAAGCAGTAAGATCTGGCAACAATCAGAAGTAGTGTTACATTTTTTTTCTTAAATTTTAGGGAGATCAGCTTTAAATGGCACATTCATACTTTTAAGATCATGTTCAAATAAAAACAGAGAATTAAGCATTTTCATTTGATAAATACAGAGATGGTTGAGAAGTATCTATTAAATTCTTCCCCCTGATAAATTTATTGGAGGAGGGATACAAGACAAAGCTTGAGGATTTTCCTATACTTTGCTATGTTGGATTTACAGTGGTCAAAATTTGGTGTGGAAATTGAGAGGTCAGCAGGTCCCTGGAATAGCTTTTTTTAATCTGCTTGATTTCTCAGAGCTTAAACTTTGGCCACAGCCACTGTGAGTTTATAAGCCCTGGGCTCCATATCTTGCCTGGCTCCTGGGCGGATGGTGCGGTTGGGAGGACTTGTGGGCAGGTAGAGCCAAAATGAACCTCAGGCTAGTATTTCTCTCAGGGCCAGAGGGACAAACAGAATCCAGACGTCAGGACCTCTCTCAAGGTCAGTGTCTCAGAGCCTAATGGTTGTGACTGAGTATGTTGTGAGTCTGATCTTCAGGTGTCTGCAAACAGCCAGCAAAGGGGGTATGGAAGGGCCAGGTAGGCAGTGGAAACCAGGGTCAGGAAGAACTTGGAGTTGAGACATTGGTTGGCATCATGGGCAGGTATTGATATCACAACCAAGCCAATCTTATGCTTTGGGCCCTTAGTCTCCCTGCCTTTTTTCCCTGGTAGGACTCATGTCTACAGGACTGCACTTATGTTCCTAAACCCTCAGTGTGAAACCACAAATGTGGAAATGGCTGTGGATCTTTCTTAATGGAGAGATTCTGGAATTATTTTCACTAGAGTTGATTGGAGAATAAATGATAGCCAATATCTGTCTTCTCCCCCCTCAGGCTCTCTTCCTTCTTCTTCTCTTTTTTTAAGATTTTATTTATTTATTCATGAGAGACACACAGAGAGAGGCAGAGACACAGGCAGAGGGAGAAGCAGTTTCCTTATGGGGAAGTCTGATGCAGGACTCAAATCCAGGACCCTGGGATCACGCCCTGAGATGGAGGCAGATGCTCAACCACTGAGTCACCCAGGTAGTCCACGCTCTCTTCCTTCTAAGACAGCAGAATCTCCATGGTGCCAGTATCCAGAATACATATTCTGATTTCAGCGTGGTTCCAAGCAAATGTTTATCTTGGAAAATTGTGAGGCTTGTCTTCGGAGACCCTAACTTTCTATCTTCCTATCTTATGGGATTACTGTGAAGTTCAAGTGTGATTGGTAAAAAGCTCATCCTGTGCCAGCTTATTGCAGTCCCATTTCTTTCCAAACGGAGATGTTGGTTTTTGTCTCACTGAAAATTATTTTCAGATGAGATTACATCACTTGACACATACTTAAAAACTTGCGATATAATTGACGCATAACATGTATCAGTTCCAGGTGTACAATGTAACAACTTGATATTTGCATATATTACCAGAGATCACCAGGATAAATTCAATTAATATCCATGAGCACAGTCACAAAATATTTTTTTTCTTGTGATGACAAATCCTTTTTCTGTTTCCTTTTTTTAAATGTTTTTGTTTCTTTTCTATTTCTGGGGAAAAATGATTCCACTGGAAATTTTATATCAGAAAACAATTTTTAGAGAAGGGAGGGTTTCTCAGATTTAAAAGAGAATTTCTTAAAAAAAAAAACTCTCAGTGCTGTTTGAGCTATTAAATAAACCTCTTTATCTAATCAGTTAGGTCTTTCATACAATACACTCAACTGATGCTTGGGTAGAATATATATTTCCAGTCACATGAAGTCTTATCAGTTATAATACAGAAAAAGAATCAGCCACTCTTTTATTGAAAGAGGATACCCGTGGGCTCATTCATTTTTCTTGAAATATTTGGGGTGGGGGGAATCCAAAAGCTTATGAAGTAAACAGCTTGTTTTGTTCAGGGAACATTCTCTGAAATAGTTAGCAGGGTTCATCTGATGACATTAACTGCGGGTAATTTCCATGATGTCAAGGGCAAGCTGGAGAACGAAGAGGGATTAAGCCTACTTGCACGGTCAAAACATTACAGTAAATTGAGTTGGCAGGCTACACCTCAGGTTGGCACCTTTCACCACCTAATCACCTACAATCCAGTTTTGTGGTGTTAGCCTGGGTCCTTTCTCAGAGGCCAGAAGTTGTGAGGCAGGCATGGCAGGAGGTTGAAGATGGCATAAAGGTGTTGTGGGTAGACTTCCAGGACCACCTCACTTCAAGACCACCTCGCCCTCAGGAGCCGCCCAAGGATTAAAACATTAAGGAAAACCTTTTTTGTTGTGTTGTTGTGTTTTGTTTTTTTATTACCCCCCCACCCAAAATGTTTCAGAAAATGAACTTAGTTTCTGTTTGCCTTCCTTGTGCCTACTTCCAACTTTCTCAGAGGCGCTTTGCTCTTCAAACATTTTTTAGTCCCTCGTGTGTTTGTCTACTCTTCTGTGAAAGGAGTCAGGTTTGCCCAGGAACTTCACTGAGTAAAGGTAAGTTTATATTTTTAAAAAGGAAACAGCTGGATGGCAAAAGCCACGGTGGGAGGCAGCTCTTGTTTCATTAGCAAAGGGAAGTTTGGGGGCCCCAGAGAGACCAACTGGGACGGCCGCCACGGCGGGGAGAAGAAAAGGAAACACACCATCATAAAGAACTAATCATGAAAAAATGGAAAAGAGACTAAGGGCCAAGAACAACAAGCAATAAATAGATCTGGGAGGGGGGAGAGAAGTCGAAGAGAAATGCTCCACCAACTTTCAGGAAAGAGGAGAGTGAGACAGCGTGTGCGTTTCATTTGGGGGGGAAAAAAAGTAATAATCCTGAAAATCATTAAAAAGCCCTCTGAAAAATGGGCAAAGTGAACTTTTCAGGCCCAGGTTTTATTTGGGTTGGGTCATGTCAGAGTCGTGTACCATGTGCCCAGAGTGTTTGTTTGTTTGTTCCTTAGTTTTTAATTTCTGCCTGATGGTAGGGAGAGGAAGCAGTTAGTTTGGCTAGGTAAAGTAAAAAGCTGCACTCATCTGGTAAAATCAGGGGTGTTTCTGAGAATAACTCATATCCCTTCTAGCCTTAATTAGAAATATTATGTATATCTTTACCTGTGTGGCAATCACCTAATGCCTATATGTATATAATAAGGGAGAGATGGTTTATACTCACAGGTAAATCTCTAAATATTTTCAGATGAAATTAACATGAATTTGAGGAGGATCTAAGAGGAAAACCAGATCCTAGTCTGTCCTTCATCTTGAAATCTGTTCAACATAATAAAATACACAAACATGGCCAACAGTTCAGGCAGTCCTCGAGAGAAGGCATTTTTTTTTTTTTTTTTTTTTTTTTTTAACTATTTGAAGCTTTCCATCAGTTACAAACAACACCTTACCAATGAAATGGTGCCGGTCTTTTATTTGGGGCATGCTTAAGAAGTCTTTTTTTTTTTTCTTTTTAAATTAGTTTTTAATAGCAGCATTTGTTTAAGGAGGAGAAAATGCTTGGTGTTGAGTTCTGGAATGTACATTAATCTTGTTAATGACACCACAGTTCATGGTTGGCAAAACAGGACTTTTGAATCAACCTGTTTCTTTGTGGTAACTACACTTGAGAAATAAGGCCAGGGAGCTAGAGATATATGCAAAGTGCATGAAGACAAGATACAGGATTTCCTATGATTTTATGTTGTTCTTAATTAGGAAGCATATTGGCAGCAAACACTAACATGTGTTAGGGTGTTTAGTTGTAGCCAAATAAATGTTTTCTATTACAACTCTGAATCCCATGCCTAGTCAGAACTCGCGCTGTTCTGACCATGGCTCACAAAATCCCTTTACAATTCACCTCAAGGGCCAATTTTCTATTGGCTCATGGGGCAAAACTACTTTTCGCCACATGTTTTCCTGAGAGGTCATCTTTAGCTCAGGGTGGAAGTCAAGGATTGAAGCATGGTGACCTCTGTTCTTGGGACTGCTTTGCTTGGTGATAATGAGGGGTCCTTAATAAGTGAAGTCAGTTTGACCCCAGAGTCAGAACTGGTGTCAAGGACCTAGAACAAGCATCCTTTCAGTGATGTTAATGCTTGTCTTAGTGGAGGAGGAGGGAAAGGAAGAAGATGGAAAGTCTAGTGGAAAAAAAAAAGTGATGAGTTAAAGTAGCTACATTAGGGAAACGTTTTCTTGTGTAGACAAGAAACCATGTTATGTTCATTAAAACCATTGTAAAACTCATTAAAAGCAAGTAGAGACTCGGCAAAAATTTAAGTGTCCATAAACATAGGAAGGGAGCACTCTAAAACAGTCAAAAGGAATGAGTTAAGACTATTTGTAACAAGAGGCCAGCTCTCAAAAACATATTAGGGGAAAATCATCATGTTTCAGAATACTCACTGCATCATGACAGCATTTTCATGAAAAAAAAAAAAACAATAAAACAATGGTACATATTTGCCATAAACAAGACTATCCCATCAATTCTGAAAGGGTATGTATCCAGAGCAATTCTGTCTCAAAGGATCTAGGGAACAAATCAATATTGTTAATAGAATCAGTGAGAATCTTTTCTCTTTAATAGTAGATTTTTTTAAAAGAAAATGTTCTACTCCTAAAGTTAAAAGTTAATTGAAAAAAGGAAAAAAGCAAATGATTAGGTACTTGTTTCCTAAAATTCCATATCAAAACATTTTATCTATATTTGAATCTGACATTGCAAACTGGCCGTACAACCTCTGTCATCCTTGGAGAAGTAATGGGTACATAGATTATTCTATCTGGGTCCTAGAAATTTTTAAAACAAAAAGAGTTTCTATAAGTGGCCTTTTTATTGCTGGGCCTGAGAAATTTTACACACACTCATATACATAGATGAAATGATGCAGAAGCTCCATGCTTCCTGCCTCTTGGTTGGAAACATTCCTTAGTTTTTAATGCCAATGAATCAATGAAATCTTGGTTCTAAGGTGATCTTGAGGCATTCATTCATTCATTCATTCATGCTGTGAGCTCGTGCCTAAAAAACTATTCCAATCTCTCTCGATGCCTTTACACACTCTAGTCCCTCTTTTTGGAATCTTCTTCAATTTTTACATGACTTATTTCCTCATCTCATTCAGGTTTCTTATATTTTCCTTCACCCCTGAAACTTTCTTTGGTCTCTCCATCATTCATTCTTTCTTCTCTCTTGTAATCATTTGCTTCCCTTCATTTATCCATTTGTTTTCCCTTTCCTCCTCTAGAATGTACATTTTTGAGACAGGAAGGACTTTTTTTTTCATTGCTATGCCTCAGTGCCCGGAGAGTGTCAGGAACACAGAAGGAACATTTCACTAAATATTTGTTCACTGAATTAACAGGGCCATGGTGGGGTTTTTGTTAACTTGTTATACATCATTTGTAACATTTTCCAAGCCTTGGAAATTACTAGATCATTTCTCTGCATTTTATATTTACAACTCCTGCCATTCCTTTTTTAAAAATAATTATGTATTTATTTATTCATGAGAGACAGAAAGAGAGAGACAGAGACATAGGCAGAAGGAGAAGCAGGGGGATCCCTGGGTAGCGCAGCGGTTTGGCGCCTGCCTTTGGCCAAGGGCGCGATCCTGGAGACCTGGGATCGAATCCCACATCAGGCTCCCGGTGCATGGAGCCTGCTTCTCCCTCTGCCTATGTCTCTGCCTCTCTCTCTCTCTCTCTCTGTGACTATCATAAATAAATAAAAATTTAAAAAAAAAGAAGGAGAAGCAGGCTTCACGAGGGGAGCCCGATGTGGGACTTGAACCCAGGATCTGAGCCGAAGGCAGATGCTCAACCTCTGAGCCACCCAGGCACCCACTCCTGCCAGGAGTCAGTCATACGTGTCTCTTTCCTTTTCCTCATAAACGATCCCACAGGGATCCCTGGGTGGCACAGCGGTTTGGCGCCTGCCTTTGGCCCGGGGCGCGATCCTGGAGACCCGGGATCGAATCCCACGTCGGGCTCCCTGCATGGAGCCTGCTTCTCCCTCTGCCTGTGTCTCTGCCTCTCTGTCTCTCTCTGTGTGGCTATCATGAATAAATAAATAAAATCTTAAAAAAAAAAAAAAACAATCCCACAGAGGATATGGGTTAAAAATATAACAAAAGGACAGCCCCGGATGGCTCAGTGGTTTAGCGCAGCCTTCAGCTCAGGGTGTGATCTTGGATACCCGGGATCAAGTCCCACGTGGGGCTCCCTGCATGGAGCTTGCTTCTCCCTCTGCCTGTGACTCTGCCTCTCTCTCTCTCCCTGTGTCTTTCATGAATAAATAAATAAATTTAAAAAATATATATAACAAAAAAGTGAGAATGTACACAAAATTGCATTCAATAAATGATTTTTTTCTCTATTCTTACATAAAGATCTTTAATTTTCTTTTTTCTTTAAATTTATGATAGTCAGAGAGAGAGAGAGAGAGAGAGAGGCAGAAACATAGGCAGAGGGAGAAGCAGGCTCCATGCACCGGGAGCCCGACGTGGGATTCGATCCCGGATCTCCAGGATCGCGCCCCCGGCCAAAGGCAGGCGCCAAACCGCTGCGCCACCCAGGGATCCCAGATCTTTAACCAATATATCAGATCCTTCGTATACCATGAAATGAAATGACTGACTAACCAAACTCATCTTGGGAAGAAAAACTGTCATCTCCAAAGCAGTAAAATCTCCATAAAACTGTGTAAACTAATTACTAGGTTAAGTAAAATCACTGGAATATATCAGGATCCTCAGATGTCTCCAGGGCAGACATAAGACAGTAATTCCCGCAAAGTCACTCTGGGAAGATACTGTAATGGGCAGGACGAAATCTGTAATAGTCTCACTTCGTTTTGGTCCTGAGACTTATAAAAAGACTATTGGTGGTGGATCACATGTAAGAAGAGATGCCTGTTAATGCAGCATGATACGAGCTGGCCTTTTGAGGTCTGTGGGTCATGAGCTCAGTGGAACTTAAATGGAGATGATACAGCCATTTTCTGCTCAGATGCTGAAGGATATATATACCTTAAATCTATTTCAATGTTTCTTTTCACCTTCTTGTCCAAGGAAGTAGAAAGTTTCTTGTATATAGTGCTTTTTATTTTAGATTATTACCTGCTTCTATATTTTTGTGTGTGGGTAACAAAACAATAGCAAAACCTACCAGAAGCCTCAAAAGAACAGATACAAAATGAAAGATCTCAGGTTCCTTTGATTCAGTAAAAAGCTCTATATTTTAAGAAGGCAAACTGATAATCCACTAGGATTGGATAAACTCATTGGAATATTGAATGTTTATTTCATTAGGTAATTTTATATAAATTTGTATTTATGTATGCTACACATATGTTGTATGTATGTATGTATGTATGTGTGTGTGTGTATACACACACACACAGCATGTTCAAATTAGTGACAATGTTTGGCCAAACCCCAAACTAATCTTATACTCAACACAGATGATCATTGCTCTGGATTCAAATTGACTATTTATGTGTATGTCTTTCTCATACTCCTTGACGATAAGGAAGGACTCTCACCTTATTTGCTCTGTTCCCTAGTGTCCAGATTGTGGATTAAATGAACAGTCCTTCCCAGAAAAAAACCTCTCTGTGATTCCCTTCACATAATCTTTTCCTAAAGGTGTGAATCAAAGAGAAATTTGTTTTTTTTTTTTTTTAGATTTTTTATTTTTTATTTTTTATTGGTGTTCAATTTACTAACATACAGAATAACCCCCAGTGCCCGTCACCCATTCACTCCCACCCCCCGCCCTCCTCCCCTTCCAACACCCCTAGTTCGTTTCCCAGAGTTAGCAGTCTTTACGTTCTGTCTCAAAGAGAAATTTGATCAGAATATTGTTGGTTCTCATAAATATAACTTCACTAGACCCAAAGGTTGACTTCCTTATACTCCCTCATGGGGATTTCTACCCTAGCTCAAGGAGGCAATTCATGAAAGAAACGTGGTAGGAACCAGATCTCTTGAAAATGATGAGTATCAGACCACAAACTCAGAGGATGGCAAATGAGGAATAAATCTGGACAGAGACATTAATATGTACCCAAATGGCTTGCACATTAGAAGCTGTACACCCTTCCCCCTCCAATTAGAGTGGAGGGCAATCTTTGTGCTGGTTGGATTCTTTCCTCTGTGTCTGAACCTGCCATTGCCTGGTTGGCCTGGTGTCCCTTTGGAATTGATAATGAGGTTCAAGAGAGAGGGATAGCCCTCACTAAGCATGTCACCCCTATTTAGCACCTTTTTCAGGATGGCAGCTACTATTGTTTTATTATATCCCTGATCAGCTGTCACTATTCATAAAGTAATCACTGCCATTAACACGTCACGCCTCAAGCCATCTGCTGCTGCATGGCACACACTGGACTGTTGGTTGGAAGCTAAGCAGGTGTCACCTACGAATGACAGTATAATAAAGGTGGGAGGTCATCATGATGAAAAGGGATATGTCATATCAAATAATTCTATCTTTTCATGTATGATAGTGTAATGGGTAATGGTACTTCTTGTTCAACTTGCATAATTTTAAAAGAAAAAAATCTTATTTGAGATACTTAACTATCAATATTGGTGAGTTTGGAAACCGAAATGTCATGGAAATCCTTGACAACAATCACATCTAGATTGTCAATGCACTGTTGCATTAAATTTGCAGCCAAGTCTAAAACTTTCTTGAACAAAACTTCTGATATATCAAATCTTCTTCTGACAACCATTTATTGAGCATTTGCTATGTGACACTGGCATAGGGCTGGCTGGCCCAGTCAAAATCCCTACTTTAAAAAAAATCACCAAATAATATATACAGTGGATATCCTTGACCTCCACTAAATTCCTGACCATTGTTCTGTCCTTAACATTTATCTTGATGTGGGACAACTTTCATTTTCTTACTTTTTCCCATACTGATTGGATTTCATTGGAAATGAAATACAGTGTATGTATTGGAAAATGAGCTTGCATTGGAAAGATATAATGATTTAATGAAGTCTTTTAAGAAGTATAATATCTCTTAGACTAATTATTTTCTTTACCA
This sequence comes from Canis lupus familiaris, assembly GCF_011100685.1. Classification (NCBI taxonomy): domain Eukaryota; kingdom Metazoa; phylum Chordata; class Mammalia; order Carnivora; family Canidae; genus Canis; species Canis lupus. The sequence continues at coordinate 44,794,218 of NC_049224.1, forward strand.
CCTTCATACAAGGGGGTCTTATAGTCATACAACTGAAAGAGAATTCAGAAAGTTGATTGGGAATTTAAGTGTCTTAGAAAGTGTGAGATAAATGATCATGCTTGGGCTGAGTAGTCTTTCTGCCCCCTTCCCTGCTGTGTATACAGTAGAATTGCATCCATGTTCATTAACCTCAGCAAATTCGCCCGTTGGCCCTTGGTAAGGAAAAAAAAAAAAAAAAAAAAAAAGGAAAAAAATTACCTGGGGTAGCCATTTCTGCCTTTCATTGAATGATTCTATTTTTTCCTGGGAGTGACAAGTGTTGGATGAGAGAGTTTGGATCTGAAAGCCCCTCCGTATCTCTCAGTAAACCCCCCAATACTCCACTTACAGTGCGAGCATCTCGCTGTATGCATTGTGATGCTAGGACATACACAATATGACATTGTTTACTATGATCATATAGCTATGCATCTTTTATGCTGCTGGTGATTTAAGAGTTTTCAAGGGTAAATTCAGTTTTACATTTCTTTTTTTTTTTTTTTTAAAGATTTGCTTATTTATTTTAGAGAAAAAAACAGTGCACCCACAAGTGGTGTTGGGGGTGGGTGGGCACAGGCAGAGGGAGAACATCTAGGGCAGCGAGGAGCCCAATGTGGGGCTTGACCTTCTAACCCTGGGATCACACCCTGAGCCAAAACCAAGAGTTGGACTTTTAACCAACTGAGCCACAAGCACCCCCAGTTTTACCTTTAGAATCTAACCTCTAAGGGGGTATATTACTTGATTACAAACCAAATTATGGAAGGCTACACAATCCTGAAGTCCACAGGGAAGTAAAGATGTCCTCTTCTATGTCAAGATTTCTCACCTAGTTTTTTGAAACCAGCCTTCTTTTGAGGAACATAAAAATCGCAAGCTTTCTCCCCTACTCCGAGTTGTAGAGTCATCTGTTATAACCAAAAAAATACAATCAAACTTCATTTTTGTAGTTTGTATTAAGAAAAATGCTTACTGGGGATCCCTGGGTGGCGCAGCGGTTTGGCGCCTGCCTTTGGCCCAGGGCGCGATCCTGGAGACCCGGGATCGAATCCCACGTCGGGCTCCCGGTGCATGGAGCCTGCTTCTCCCTCTGCCTGTGTCTCTGCCTCTCTCTCTCTCTCTCTGTGACTATCATAAAATAAAAAAAAAAAAAAAAAAAAAAAAAAAAAAAAAAAAAAAGAAAAATGCTTACTATTTTCTTTTCAAAATCTGTGATTTTGACACATATTACATATATTTGTCAAAATAGGTCCTCCTTTCTCCCTGGATCTAATTATGTGATCAGTTCTTCATCCTTCCCCAATTGCTGGTCATGCCCCAGGAGTCACAAGTATAGATTTCAAATGGGAAATAGAATAAGTTTCATTATAAAGCAGTCACTCTATTAATTCATTGAAAACAAGCAACAGGGCCATTTTCACTTTAAGGGTGAAATAAGGAATCTGAGATGCATGCCTTTCAAGATATTAGGGAAGTATCAGAATAAACAAGTATGTTTCTTCAACTGATTTATGGCTCTTTCTAAGGTTACTTAAGTGTAAACCTGTGATTATTGGTTATATTATTTGCCAGGGAAAGGCATCCTGATGGATTTGAACTTGACTGTTTCAAACTAACTTAGTAATATTAATAAAAAGCAAAAAAATTGTTTTATAATTAAGCTGCTTTAAAATGTTACAGCTCAATCACTTTATCGATTGTTCCTTCAAAATGTCACATGTCTTGGAACTGGGCTCAGATGGAAAATGAAGACTATACTAATTTTGGGTCCTGCCTCCGACACACTTACAATCCACTTATGGTTTTAGAATTTCAATAGAGAAAATGGCTAATGACTGGTAGACATTGCACTGAATGTTTTGCTACTTCTGCTAAAATAGTATCTGTTGAATACTTGATAAGACACTGTAGATTCAAAATCAAAACAAAGTGTATTTGATCAGATCTTCTCCTCAAAGGGAAGAACTATGTTGGGATTTCAAGACATCCAAGAAACCGAGTAAGGTTGGCTACAGATTTGGAAGTTACAGAAATTATAGTAGATACTGGGGAAATGTTCTCCTGAGGCATGTGTCTCGATTGTTTTGGGCATCAGGAAGGTGCTTGCACTATGTAAGCCTCTTATGAGTAAGCAGGAGGATGACTGAGTCAAATACCTCTGTAGGTTGTGACCAAATGTGGTCCAAGATCCTCCTTGATAAACAAACAAATTCATGCATTTAATTTCATGATGGCTACCTACCATCCTTGGCAAAGTCTATTTTTTCTTCATGCAGACCCTTGGAGTCTCTGTTGACTCCCTAAAGCTATCATTAGCACAACATTTATTTGAACACTTGAGGCTTCATCTCTAACCTATACCATGGAAACAACCAGATGACCTACCCTAAAGGGTTTGAGGGGTAATTAAATAATATAATATGACATTTACAAATCTCATGTATACAAATATAGTACTTATACTTCTTATAACAATATAAAATATGTATGTGTGTGGCACACGGTAAATGCTCAATAAATTAAAAAAAAGCAGTTACTATTGTAGATTAAGATAAAGAGTTAATGAAATAAAGCTGTGATATTTGCATGTACAAAATACTATAGCAGCAGGGTAGGAGGCTTGGCTAGATGGAATTAAAGAATATTTTAAAGGGAGTATTTTAAAAGTAGATGGTATTTAAACTGGCTGTTGAAAGAGAAAGCAAGAACTTCTGAAGGGAAATAGCATGAGCAAAGTTTTGGACTATGAAAGAGAACCAGCTGCTTTTTCTCCTGTATCCCACACACTGTAGTGTTTTTCTCAGTTTGCCCAAAGTCTTGTTTTATGGATTCTTTGAACTACTTTCCCATTTTTTTATGTTTACCTGAGCATAAGATCCATCATTTGGATTCTAATTATGGAGAGGCACAATTAACAGAAAGTTCTAATAAATACTATTATTCATTAGTTAGTATGATTGAACACTTTATATCTTATGCCTTGGATATAATGATTTTAAAGTTTTACTCATCCTAAATCAACTTCTTCAGTCTCACTTGAAACTCATTCTTTGTCTGTTCCCTCTTTTTTTTTTTTAAAGATTTTATTCATTTATTTGAGAGGGAGAGAGAGAGAGAGAAGAAGAAGAAGAAGAAGAAGAAGAAGAAGAAGAAGAAGAAGAAGAAGAAGAAAGCAAGCACAAGCGGGGGGAGGGGCAGAGAGAGAGGGAGAAGTAGGCTCCCCCCTGAGCAGGGGGCCCTGGAATCATGACCTGAGCCAAGGGCAGATGCTTAATGGACTTGAGCCCTCCAGGCATCCTGAGATGAATTTATATATGATTCTCTGTCAAACCTTCTGATAGATGTTTTTAACTAAAAAAGAACAAGAATACTAACAGCCATCTAGGTATATGTTTTAGAAAATAGTTTGTCCTGTGGAAAAGCAAATAGAGTGTTGATTTAAATTTCCCAATGATCAAAGCATTAAGGTAATTTGTTTTGAATAGAGCCATTGATGAGATATGCCCATATAAACAACAAAGCCCGTAAATGTGGAATGGACAAAAAATAATAAAACCATCAAATAATGTATTTTCTTTATACCAACTCTATCCATTAATTTTTTTACAGTTTTCTACCATGTCATATTGCCCTTCATGAGACGGGGTTGGCAAAAGAAACAACAGGTAGTTAATGGAAGGAGTACAAAGCTGTGTTCTGCTGGCTCAGGGAGAAGGGAAAATAGAATTTATCTGGGGCTTTCCTGAGCCAGAAGCCATGGTCTACAGACTTTACAGAGGTGAGCAATGCTCAGAGGCAGGATTTTTATATCTTTATTTTGACTCTTTGTTTCTTTTCTCTAAAGAAAGCAAACACAAGCTATTTGAAATAATGAAACTCACTTCAATATAATATGTGATAAGCCAGGTTGTGAATCTCACACGTACTAACCATTTTAAAAATTCATCATGAATTCTTGGATGACTGGATAATCTCTAAATTCAATATGCTGTTATTGCAGGCAAGTTATTTGACCTCCATGTGACTAGATTTCTTCATCTGCAAAGCCAAGATTACAGTCCTAGTAGTACATACTCGGGATATGACAGTTCCCTTTCCCCACCTCCACCCTTGATTTTGTCACTCTTTTCAATTGGGAGAGGATGACTGAGAGGCCATAATGCTATTATTCAAAGAATTGCACTTAAAATGTTTAATATCCTTTGATATTATGTGTTAAATAAAAATTTACCTGCTTACAATTTCTTTTCTTAATGCTTGCAATTTCTAAAAACAGAAACCAAACAACAAAATTGAAAGTTTGCTTCCCTTTGCTTACGTTAGAAGGAGAATCCACACTATAGTCCCATTTTTGGGAAGGCAATCATTTGGGATATGAGTGCTTTATTCTTCCACTTATCCAATAAATCCTGAGTACCCGTTAGACATTTGGTCCCATGCTAGGCATTTATAGGATAAATAAGATGTGACTCTGAACTTGGAAGAACTGGAGTCCAGGGCGAAGATCACACACAGAGAAGGAAAGGTGAAGTGCTGCATAGGAGCATTGAGAGGGGAGCCTAATTGGTGGGGATGGGTAGATGGTAACAGGGGAGGTTTCTCAGGAAACATGGTGGTGGTATGGACATGAAGACTTTGTGCATGAGTTGGGATTATTTAGGTAGGAGGAACTGGAGTGGGTGAGCCAGGAAAAACAAGGCAGAGAGAGAGAAACTCATATGAGTGGGGGAAGGTGTGGAAGGAAGTACCAGTGGACAGTGCTATGGTACCCAAGGCTGAAAGCTGGAAGTAAAGAGAATAGTGCCATTGGAGAGGCAAGCAGAGATGGTGGAAGTTGTATTTTCCTGGCCAAGTTGCTTAAGCTTTGTGCAGCAGAACATGAGAAGGCAGAAATACTGCAGTTCTGTCTATGGGGCAGGCTGAAAGAGTTTGAGCCAAGTCAGTGCAGTGGGCACAGAGCAGTGGGGGTGGGGTGGGGTGTTGGGGATTGGCAGCATGTGGGGGTGAGTATGGAAGCATGAGGAAGAAGAGTGAGTCCAGGGTGACCCCAGGTCTGAAGCTTCTGTCTCTGAGATGGTGCTGTCATCTGAGGTAGGAAATACATAGATATGAATGAGTTTAGGTCTCAACCTTAGGCATTCAATGACATAGTGTCTAAAAGATGTGCATCATTACATTATAGGTTCCTTAAAATTTAGGCCATGCTTTTGTTGTTTTTTTAATACCTCCAATGAAATTTTATTGAAATGAGCTGCATTTATGATTTCTTCTGGTACATGGTGAAGGCCTGCCCGGAGAGATCAGAAAAGCAGTGATAACTGGATTAGCATTAGCTCTGTTTCTCTGTAGCTCTAGGATTGCAGGGAAGCCATTTTAGATATCTGGACTTCCTGTTCCTCTTTGATAGAATGAGTTGATTTGACAAATAATCTCTAATTTTAAAAAAAAACTTATTCTAATTTTATTAATTAGAAACCACATAATGTGGTACCTCCACTTTTGGCATTCCCCATTTGTGCATAAGGTCCCCCTAAATTTATAAAGCAGTTAACATTTGATGCCAGAAAGACATTTTAACTCTTCTAGACTCTAACAGAAGCTCCTTCTCCTAGGAATTGCTTACAACTCTTAGGTGGTGTGAATAGCCCCCAAAGTGTGTATTCTCCCAATTTTCAAATGCTCCTAACAGAACTTGCCTAGATGTAGCATAAAGCCTTATCCACAAAGCTTCAACTCCCTTCCCTCAGCAAACTGCCCGAACCTGTGAGCCATTTCTGCAGGGTAGGTTCTACTGTGAAGGAGTGCATTATAAATAAAGCAACATGTTTTTCAAATCAGCACACATACCAAAAAATGTATTTACTTAGTACTGCCTAATGGCTTTCAAAGAGCCATTAGGCTCAACTGAGTGAAAATTATATATTACCAAAATATGCACAACATATCCTAAAATAGACATTTGACCTATAAATACAATAGGAAAGCCATTATCTTTTTGAATTCTCCTCCACTCCTTTTTGCCAAGAAAGGGGCTCATTTTAGAGCAAAAGGGTACTTTTTCTTAAGGTTTTTGTGTTTCCTTGCTTTGTTCCAAAGCTCAAGGAATAACCATGTAGTGCATTAATCTGTTGAGTGGTCTTAGTGGGGGACATGCTATCTGCTCAAGACCTGTCAGAACTTTCTTATTAACAGAGGTGCCAACAAAGTATAAGAAGCCTAGAAAGATAAATGTCAAGTGGAAAATGTCTACAGAAAAAAAATACGAAAACATCTTTCCCTTTCCCATCCATTAGTTTGAGGCACTTTAATTTGATGAACTTTGTATTTAAACTAGGGATCTGTCCCTTTGCATCTGTCACTGGAGAAAGCAGCAGCAAAGGAGTTAATAATCATTGACAATTTTTTTTTTACAGGCAGTTTTGTTATAGAAATGGAAGCTGAACTGGAACATTAACAATCAGAATGAAAGAGCAGCAAGCAGATCTGGAAAACTCGCCATTGTATGTGAAAAGGGAAAGTTTTTATGGATGCTAGAGAGGCCAAAGGAAAGGGCTTATTTTATAATTGAGAACATAGTTTAATTTAGATTTTTAAGGACAAGTCACCAAACATTCAAAATCCATATATGACAGTTGAGAGAAATGGGACAATACATCCATTTGATAATGGAAAGGAAAGCATTCATATTTGACAATATGATGTTTATAAGATGTCTCCTGGTGGTTCTGCAAGGAGTCAATGTGTAATTTAATGTATTGACTTCTATTTCTAAAGAATCATGTTGTTTACCTGGCTATCTTAGGGGTTACTGTTCTATCTTGAACTGTGTCGGTGAAAGACACAAACCAGCCAGTGTGTACCTTCTGACAATTTCCAGATTTTTACCTGGAGACACCTGGAAGCAGAGACTCATTCATGGAAGGTGTGTTACAGTAGCAACAGGACTGGATTTGGGAGTCAGGAGATAGAATTAAAAACCTCAGCCTTTTTACTTAGAAATATGTGGCCATGGGGAATTAGCTTCTTCCGGTGGTTCTTGACCACAGCTGTACAGCAAAACCATCTGTTGAGCTTTATATACACATATATACACCTGGGCCACACTGCTGAGATTCTAGTTCAATGGGTAACAGTTTGGTCCCTGTATTATTCAAAACCAACTGAGGTCAGTAACTACTGATACAGTGTCCTCATTTGTAAAATAAGGATTGCATTTCCTATCCATTGTATAGAGTTGTTGTAAAGATTAAATATGATGATATACTTAAGGCACCTGTGGCATGATCAGAGGGGTTCATTTTTTTCTTCCAGTGGGCCTTGATTGTTCTAGGTTAGGGCTCCCCAAATGGGTTCTAAGGAACAGTAGCCCCATTGGATGCTCTATGGAAAGACTGCACCTGTCAGGCACATTTGGCAGCTGTCCATTATGCTCCCTTCCAGACTGTTACTGGGACCCTTGTCACAAGGAAAGTTCTGAAAGCACTGAAGTCATTGAACTCGTGGACACAGTATTTCTCCAGGTTATTTAACCACCAAATTCCTTTTCAAGTGGCAATTATTAATTGACTTTTAACACAATACACTTTGGGGATTGCCCTCCTCTCTGATCTCTAATGTTCTAATGTTCTGGAGCCTCCTTCAGAGAATTTGCTGCATGTTTTGATCTGATTAAGACTCAGCCTTTCTCATAATCCTGAAGAATATCTGTTCCTTTTCTGAACTATTTGTTTAAATGGACACTCATATTAGAAACGATTCTATTTAACTATTGTAGTTTTCACTCCAAGTGACTGAGTTAATGATGGCAGAACATAAAGGACTAAAAAAAAAGTTGAACCATCAACTGAGAAGTAAAATTAATAGCTAAACAGTAGGAAGTCATAAGCTCACAAGTTTTCCAATAAAGGAAAGACAGTTATATTATGTGAGATCATACCTTACCCTTGAAACCAGAGGGATGGGATAAAATTAGAAATGCAAGTTATGATTACAGCTAAATTAATCCAATGGTCAAAATACTTTGGTAGACATTTTACATGAGTGCACTAAAAAAATAAATAAAAAACCATATATGTTATATGTAGGAATTTAGTAAATACTAGACTTAATTAAATAGGAAAATGTCATAGTCTTTATCTAATGAAAAAAATGATGTTTTAAATCTACTTTGGAGAAGGCCAAGAATTTAAGAGCTTTTGGGAAACTGATTATAATTATATAGATTTTTTGGCAACGTCACTTGTCTGGTCTGCACTTTTAGTCTAAGTGGAATATTTGGCTTCAAATATGCCCTCCTGGGAACGAAAGGCCAAAGTGGTAAAGTGTATCTCTGGTTGAGGTATTTTTGTAGAAGAGTCAGCCACTCATTGACACATAAGTGGAAGAGGATTCATGCACATGGATACATGGCCTTGAGATAGATGGGAGGGTAAAGTTTATAGTTAGGTTGGACAGAGTTTGCAATAAGAATTTGCTTCTGATAATTACTTTTTTTTTTCTTTTCAACCATCTTGCTTTTGCAGGTTTGGTATGAAAATCTTAGAAGAACAGCTTTCCGTTATTTCTACTCTGATCCTGGCCAGAAACACTGTGAGAACACCCTTTCATTTGGTATTTGAGCCCTTATGCCTCTGTTCCTGGCTGCAGACCAAAGGGAACGAACACAACTGAACATTTCAGAACCTCAAAATAGTAAACTAAAAATGGTTTGCTCTGCTTTTGGTTCTAAAAATGATTGACCCCAGAGCCTTGTTCCAAACGATCTGGTTGATCCATCTCTAATGTGAATTACTGGATTTTAGAAATCATTGGAGAACAAGTGTTTTGTTGTGTTTCATTTTGTTTTTGATCAACAACTAAAAACAAACAAGCAAACAAAAACAAAAACAAACAAAACAAAAATGCCCATACAATCAAAATGGTTATGATATGGATATCAGGTCACTATAGCCGAGGCTCCATTTTATGAATGTGCTTTATGGTCCAGTGTAAATTAATGTAAAGGACAAGAAGATTGGAACCTGGAGGAGGATATTTGGCTTTGAATGTTAGCTTAATCTATTACAAGCTGAGTGACTAAGGCACATTTTCAAGGCTCAGTTTCCCTTGGGTAAAATTAATAAGAATAATGGAAAATAACTACACCCATTTTAACTGGGGTGTTTTGAGGAGTGAAGTATTTTGAAAAATACTTTATAAATTGTAGTGTGACTATTATTTTATAAAAGTTAGTACATCCCAGTTACTAGAAGTTTGAACTTGAGGTCAAACACCTGGGTCCAAACCTTTATTGTTCTGCTTTCTGGTTCTTGGTCCCTGTAAGTCACTAACCAACTTCAGCCATCAGCTTTATCATCTGTGTGATGGGGATAGTGTTGCTGGGATAAGTAAATGAAATAAGGTATGTAAGATATGGGGCACATAGTTCATGCTAGAAAAAATTGATGGCTGTTAATAGATGTATAAAGTGATGATGATGATGGTGATTTTATATGCTCATAAATTTGGAAGCCAGTCTAACTATGAGAGTCTGGATAGATCCTTGAGAACTCTCTGAATCCTTCTCCCATAAAGATATATGCTCTGTCAAATTTTGCTAGATGAATTAACACACTGTGAGATTCTGGTTTGAGCCATATTTACATAGCTTACTTGGGCAGACTCAAAGTATGAGTTGGGCAAAATGTGAGGATCTAGTAGGGGAAGTGGAAAACACTTGCTAGGGTGATGCCAAGTATGAAGCAATGCTGATCTTGGCAATTTTAAGCATCTAATTTTCACCAGTAAGAAGAGGTAGGTGAAAAAGTGCAAACATATGTAAAAGTCATAATAAAATTGTTGTGGAATTAAAACATGAAACCCACAATCTCTTAATTCCAACACAGCAGTTTACTGTTTCTAAAAGTTCTTTTTAGATTTGGGATTCCACAGGAAGATTGTTGTCTTCCAAGACCATACTCACTGCCAAAAACTTTCCCGGCCCAAACTATAACTTCCATCTTCTTTACTTGATACCCCTAAAATACATATTAAATGTAGAGATTTCATAAACATTGGACATGATTAAATATTAAGATGTTATATTATTTTTTTAAACTTTTTTTTCATATTCTTTATCCAATGAAAACACTGTGTTTTTAATCTACTGTGGGGAAATGAGTAGCCTGCTCCTTGAGATATTGGCCACATGGTATTTACTTTCCTCCCTTCATAGTCAAAATGCTTGAAAAAACACTTTTCATTGACAACACTTCTTGGATTTTTGAATCTCTGGCTCTTCCTACCCCTTAGTCCCAAAGCTGCATTCTTCATAGACACCTCTGACCATCTAAGCACTGTATCCAATGATAATTTGTGAATGTCCTTTCTCTTTTGTCACTTTGCATCATTGACTACCTTCTTAGAAACTCCCTCATTTGTACTCTGCTGCACTATTCTTGTTTTCTTTCCAATTCTGATGACTTCTTTTCTCTAGCCTTAAAGGACTTGCTTGGGATTCTGTCCTCTATCACCTTTTTTATGCCAGAGATTTTATCTTTAGGTAAACCCATCCATTCTCACTACTCCAGCTAGTCCCTCCACCCCAAGGCTGGGCCACCATATTTGTTCACCCTATGCTTGTTATATGCAACTGGATTTCCTCAAACTCAGTATATAAAATCAAAATTCATCAATTTTCTCTTTGAACTAGTTCTCCTCTCCCTTCTTTTTGGATTCCGTAGTTTTGTTTGCAAGTGGAAATTGACTTCTCCTCATGTTAAAACCCCAAAACCTCAGTGTTCTCTTTGTCTCTACACTTTTTTGACCTCCAGATTCTAGGAAGTTCCTGTGCTTATTTGTCAGCTCTGTCAATTTTATCTCACAAAGTCTCTCACACTTATGGGATAGCTACACCGATGCAAGGGTCTGTGTGACAATCTTTGTGATACTTGTTCTTGGGTTCACAAGATAGGTACTAGAACTTCAGCCATCACTTCTGCATTCCAATAAGAAGAAGGGGGAAGGATCGCAGAACCAAAAGTCGTCTGTCAATGTAGGAGAGCTTTCCTGAAAGCAGCACCCAACTATCTTTGCTTATGTGTATCGTCCAGCACAGTGGTGCCTGATGACCTGATCTACAAGGGAGGCAGAGAAATGTAGTTTAAAGAATCTGGACACAGTACTGCTCTAATAAGTTAGAGTTTTATTTGTATAGGAAGAAAGTACAAAGTGATATTGGGTAGGTCATTGGCCAAAGGGTATTGATTGGGTGGACCTGACAAACTTGTTTTTCTTACTTTCCTATGTTTTCTTAAGATAAACTTCCATTGGTAAGATGAAAGAGCCTCATACTCCTTATTTCCCACCATCATCACTTTAGCTCACATCCTCATCATCTTTTTGCTTGGATTATTGCTAAGCAAAATGGATACATTTTGTCTGTGCTCTGCAGCTACTATTGCACTTGGTCATCAATTCATTTACTTCACAAGAAGTTATTGACAATAAGCACTGTGCTGCATGCTAGGGATGAATAAAACAATGCCCACTGGTTTCAGGGGCTCACAGTTTCAGGGTCATAGTGTCTTGTCAGTTGATTTCAATGTGACACAATGATTGACATAATAGAGACAGGCACAAGGAGTTATAGAAACAGAGATGAAAATGTGACTAATTCACCCTGGGAGTCACTGAGAAGACTGAGTAGGTGATGTGAGTTGAGCTTTGTATTATTAGGAGTTTCTCAGGACAATGCAGAGAGACATAAAAATACATTTACTATTTTCGTAAACTAATTACCAGTGAAAAACAAAGTGGTTGTATACTTGACCTCACTCTGAATTTAATTTTTAAAGAAAGTAACCATAAGCAAAAGCAATTTTAAATATACATTATAGGGCACAGTATTGATAAATGAGAGGAAAACTCATTCTTAAAGAGTGTACCACTCGCTTACCATGTCCTGAAATTAACTGAGAACTCATTTGTCAAGGCTGCACCTACCCTACAGAAAATTCTCCCAATTAACATCAAAAACGATCATTCTTAACCTCTCATGCATTAAGAAAATCTTGTCTGCACCCAATGTTCTGTTCATAATCAATGGAGCCCTTTATGTATATTATTTCAAATTTATCACCCTGCATATAACTAAAATGAATTAATTAATAAATGAATCTGCTGTACGTCCAGAAGCCAGATTTATTTGTTGTCTTCTGGTTCTCACGGGATTTTCTTTTGGTCTCTGCGACATTTCACTCTGCAGTTTCTCAGTTTGGGATATTTATTGATAGCTACTGACAGCATGTGTTAGTACACATGGACAGACAATGGCTCTATCAGAAAAGTGCTCTTTTTGGGATCACTTATCCTCTGAAACTGACAGGTAAGTCACTATCAGACTATATTAAAAAGGCAATGCAAGCAGATGTTATATCAATTTTCATGGTATTACATTGTTATAAAAAAAGATGAATTGAGATCAAGTAAATTATAACACTTTATGCTGCTTAAGTTATGGTAACATTGATACATTCAGAAACTGATTGAGGAGTAAAATAGTACAACATTCCTGGAGGCCAATCTCATGATATGTAACATGATCCCTAAAATATTTATATCTTGACCCTTGATTGCACTTGCAAGAATCCACTTATGGAGTTGTTTAGAAATGTAGAATTGTGGGCAGGGCTTGGTGTAGAAGGATGGCTATTAGAAGTGAACTGCAGACCATACATAAGATAGAACATTATGTTGTCATTGAGATTTGTACTTTCAAATAATGTTTGTTCACAGAGGAAAGTGCCCACTATATTCAGTGATAAAAAAAAGAAGACTGTATATTAAGGTTTTATCTATCTATCTATCTATATCTATCTATCTATCATCTATCTATCATCTATTATCTATCTACTCATCCATATATATTTTTTTAAGATTTTATTTATTTATTCATGAGAGACGCAGAAAGAGAGGCAGGGACACAGGCAGAGGGAGAAGCAGGCTCCATGCAGGGAGCTCGATGTGGGACTCGATCCTGGAACTCCAGGATCACACCCTGGGCCTAAGGCAGGAGCTAAACCGCTGAGCCACCCAGGCGTCCCTACTCATCCATATCTATCATCAATCAATCATCTATCCATCCATCCATTCATTGATATGTATATATCTATCTATCCATCTTACATGCACACACAGATACGCACACATACAAACAACTTTCAAATGAATACTCAGAATACTAACCATGCTCTAAGTGATTTCTATTATCATCTTTAAATTTCTCTAGATTCTGTGGATTTCTATGTTGAGAGTATGAGTTTCACCATCAGGAATAAATCACTCAAAAGAAAAACTAACAAGGATCATGTAGAGGAAGAAGAGATAATTTATTGGCTTTTTTCATACCTATACTGTCTGCATTGATAATTCTCAGACCTGCACACAGTGTTAAGTCTCAGTTCAAGCTCTGGCCAGGCCAGGTGCTTCAGGCTCTGAGCGAGGCTCCCTGATACCATGCTCTGCCCTCACCTTCCTCAACCTCTGAATGTCAAGTACAGTTATCGCTATGTTATTTCCTGCCTTCAAACATGATGAAAACCTTGCTGATTGCCCACAGAAGAGACCCAAAGCTTCTGCTTGGGACCAGCCCTACTCTTGAGTCTGTTATCCTTCATATCTCCCATTTCTTGCACCCCAACAAAAGAGAGCATGGAATATCTTGCTGGTATACGCCCCCTTGCTCCCTGCCCCCATCCACCCAACTTGAATTCCAGTTTTGCTTATTGAAGTCCTATGTATCCTTCAGAGTCCTGCTCAAATTCCCAGGGGAGTTCATTCAGAATTCATGCCTTTTCCCATTAGGTCCTCCTTGAACTTTGTTGATTTCTTTTATTACATATATCAACATTTATGGATACGTACATTTTTGTGTGTCTTTTTGTTTTTATATTGAGTCCTTGATTTTTAACCCTCTTGCCCCCAATTTATGTCTTTTTTTGTAATCTTTACAGAATGGCTCTTCAACATGAGGATATATCACCATCATCTGAAGGTTTGGTGAGATTGAGTGCTGGGCCTCATCTCCAGGATCTCTAATTCAGTATATCTAGGGCAGGCCTGAGAAATTCCAATTCTAACAGATCCCCAGGTGATATTGCTGCTGCTGATATAGGGACCACACTTTGAGAACCAGTGCTTTTCAAAAATGGGAGAAAATAAACTAATATTAATGAATTTCCATCTTGCTATAGTAGATAGACCCAGAAGATCAGAGCATAAGAATTAGAATCAGACACTTAGGGTTGAATTACAAGTTGGCCACTTCTTGCTTGAGCAAATCTTAACCCCTCTGAATCTTCATTTTCTTGCCAGACAAATGGAGATATTATTACTTCATCCATCAGGCCATTCTGAGTGTTGTAAGAGATCATGTTTGTAAAGTGCCCAGGAAATAGTGGCTATTATTATTAACCCATGTAATCTGTGTAATAACTTTATAAAATGGACTCTGCCACCATTTTGCGGATTAAGAGATGGGGACACATAGAGGATAAATAACTTACCTGAAGTCATCTACCTTATAAATGTTGAGACTGGGATTCTAATTCAAGTCATTCTGACACTTTCTGCTCTACCCTAATACAGCATATTATACACAATACACACTTAAAACAGTTCCTGAATTGGGATTTCCATATTTATTTGTGTGAAATCCTCCATTGACAAAACCACATCTCAAAATATTTTCCTGGATTTTCAGTGTCAGATTATTTCCATTGTTATGGGCACAAGTGCAATTTCCAACTCATTTTAAGAGGCTGTGAGAAAATAACAAATCAGGGAAGTAAAAGTAATAATTAAAAAAGGAAATTGCAAGGCACGTGGGTAACTCAGTTGGTTGAGCATCCAACTCTAAGTTTTGGCTCAGGTCATGATCTCAGGGTTGTGAGATCAAGCCCAAGTCAGGCTCTGTTCAGCATGAGGTTTGCTCAAGATTCTCTCTCTCCATTTCCTCTGCCCAGCCCCACTTTCTCTCTCTCTCTCTCTCTCTCTCTCTCTCTCAAATAAATAAATAAATCTTTAAGAAAAATCCTTTAAAGAAAAAACTCGCATTAATAAAACCAAGTTGACTAAGCCAAGTGTCATCTTACAATTCTTTGTTACTTTGTGGCATTATTAGTTTCAGGAACATTATAAAACATAGTTTAATTTTCATTATTGTTGTTTCTCTTGGGGAAGGTGGAGGTATGTTCTATTATAGATTTTATGATAAATAACTTGATTTCAACAGTACTTTCAAATTTGTTAGACATTAAAACAATAGAGAAAGACCATTTTTATAAATTGAAAATTCACTTTGTGTGAACACTAAAATGCTAGGATTTGATTTCTTTGTTTCTATAGAAACAAAAGAAAATTGAGATTAAAATAAGCTAAAATGGAATGAAGTTTTGTGAAACAGATAAAGGAGCTTATTTTACTTGTTCCCAGTGTAATGTGTTAAGATAAAATTTTTATTTAAAACCCAAGCTCTCTGTGGACACTTCTTTTTGAGGAATAGTTCAGTTGAGATGGGGGGAAGGGTCAGTTGGCATTGTGGTGAATGGCAAGATTTATACCAATAGAAAATCCACCATGTGGGCTCTCAGGAAATGTATATTCTTTATCACTTGCAAGCTAATTTGATCAAATTTATCACTCAATGTTTTTTGGGGGCCTTTTAATGGGAAGAGTAGAAGATGAGTGAGGTCAGTTTCATGGTATAAGACTTGTGTAGCCACATGGGGCCCACATTCACAAGGGCCTCACACTTGATTTAATACTCTATTGCTCTCATTTTAGGATTAATAATATTTGAATATAGGTGCCCCCACATTTTCATTTTGCACTGGGTCCGAAACATTATGCAATAAACCTTGAAGATGAGCATTATTTCATAACCTTTTTGACTTTCCTGAATACTGCCTTCCTTCATTCCCACTACAGGGCGACCATAGATGGCCCTTTTGCTTTAGGTGACTGTATACTTTGGATATGCTTGTTGGTTCAGAAGAAGACACCTAACACTGGATGGGTCAATCAGAGCCCCTTCTCATGGGCAAAACTGATTGGCCCAAAGATAGACACTTGAACCAAACTGAGCCAACTTCTAGGAACTTTGAAACTTGAACTGGATAACTGAGCTACTAGATTGTTGATGGCAGTATTTCTCATTATTTGGACTTAGGAAGGAAGAGAAAATTGGTCTCAAGAGAGAATATAAAGAAGAGGTGGGTATGAAGATACAAAGGTGAGGACTAGAAAGAGGGTCTTGTTAGCATTCCTGGGTCCATTTGTTTCTCAGGCCCAATTGGCTTTATATAGTTGGATTATGTTATTTATTATCAAAAAGTCCTAACTATTATAGGAATGCAGAGAAATTTTTTCCCACTTACTTCTATTTTGTCAGGACAGTTCAAGGTAGGGCTCTTTTTATTTTGAGAGAATAATCCTTCACCATGCCATCTGTAACCTTTTTCCTGAAATGACTTTATTTCCTGAGGTGTTACAATCTTGCTGTCTTGATGACCTGTAGAAAGAATGTGTCCCCATTGGTAGCATGCAAGAAGTAGGCAGTGTTTTTTCCTCATGCTTGTATTTATGTATTTCCTCATGCTCTATTTTCCTTGCTCTACATATGTAGCATGAACAACTTGAACCTAATAGAAGAAAGAAATGTTTTTTTTTTTAATTTTTATTTATTTTATTTATTTATGATAGTCACAGAGAGAGAGAGAGAGGCAGAGACACAGGCAGAGGGAGAAGCAGGCTCCATGCACCGGGAGCCCGACGTGGGATTCGATCCTGGGTCTCCTGGATCGCGCCCTGGGCTAAAGGCAGGCGCCAAACCGCTGCGCCACCCAGGGATCCCGAAAGAAATGTTTTTGCAATCAAAGGACACTCAATTCAACCCATCTTTAATTTGAAATTTTTGCTCACTGAGAATATGTATGTGTATGGGGGGAGGGAAGTGGCAGAAAAGAAATGGAAAAGCCAAATCAACCTTGGAGCATTAATGGTGGTGTTATTTTTAAAAAGCACTCTGTGGGATCCCTGGGTGGCAGTGGTTTAGCACCTGCCTTTGGCCCAGGGCGCGATCCTGGAGACTCGGGATAGAATCCCACGTCGTGCTCCCGGTGCATGGAGCCTGCTTCTCCCTCTGCCTGTGTCTCTGCCTCTCTCTCTCTCTCTGTGTGATTATCATAAATAAATAAAATTAAAAAAATAAATAAAATAAAAAGCACTCTGTTTGCAGTAAGGATGTCTATACTAGCCCATAAAACCACTCAGACTTTTCTTTCTTTCAGACAATATGGTTCAGTGGGAGAAGTTTGGGATCTAAAGGAAACTATTCTCTAACTTTATGATGTGTTCATTCCACCTTTCTGGATCTCAATTGGAGGATTTGCAGAATTTAACTCATAATTTCCTCTATGAAATCTATGAGGTAGCATGAGGACCTTTAAATAGCATGTTGTAGAAAAAGACAAAGATATGCATATCTACCCATTTCACACATTTTGCTGCCTCACTAGTACGATAGAGGAATTGGAGTGATTTATCTTTTGCTTTCCTATCATAGAGGCATAGTCACACTTGATATATTTTCCTATTCCTTTTTGCTCCATTTAAAATAATATAATATGTAAGTTAAAATATTGTTTTCTTAGAAATATATTATGAAACTTACTGAGAATAATATCTCTGTGGCATTTATCTCCTGGGCTTGGTACTGATGGGAAGTGAGGCTTCCATAGGAAGATGTAATCAAATCAGGAAGATGAACCAGGCAGAAGTAGAAGTACCTTTGCCAGGAATGCGTCTAACTGTATATAGGATGTCGATCAGGATGTGTTTGGCTGCCAAAAGAAACATTTACTCAATTGGCTTAAATGATCAGGATATTTTATTTTATTTATTTATTTATTTATTTATTTATTTATTTATTTATTTATTTATATTTATTTTTAGAGAGAGAGTGCATGCATGAGCAGGGAGTGGGGGTGGGAAGACAGAAGGGGATGGAGAGAAAGAGAATTCTAATAGGTTCCATACCTAGTGTGGAGCCTGACACAGAGCTAGATCTTACAACCCTGAGATCGTAGCCTGAGGTGAAATCAAGACTGGAAGGCTCAACTGACTGAGGCACCCAGGCACCATGATCAGGATATTTATTATGTAATATAATAGAAATTTAGATATAGGGTGCTAGCCCTGGGTTTGGTTTATTCAGCAGTTCAATGGCGTCGTCAATAATGGAAGATTTTGCATTTCTCCTCTCTGTTCTTATCAGCATAGGGGTCTTGCTACAGAGCTCAGCTGTAACACCTGGCACTTCATGTAGTAACATGAGCAGGACGAGGGCAGGGAGAGCAAAAACCTTTCCCAGAAGGCCTTGACTTTTCTTGCTTTCATGTCACTTTGGTAGAATTTCATCAGTGCACATTCCAAAATCAAGCCCTGCCAAAGGAGAATAATTTCTTTGATGGATTCACCCCTACAAATGTGGAACTCAGACGTCCTTGAAGGATACAAGTACCCAATATCTGAAGACTACTGGGGTTTTGTAGACAATGAATAGAAGAAGTAGGATGCCTGTAGGGAGAAAACTGTAGGTAACCTGTGACAGTAGCAAGATACAGTCAAAAGACATTTACATTTTACAGAATTGTAGAATATTCCAACAGTATGAGATGTATTATAGTCCTGATTTAAGAAGCTAGAATTATTGAAAGGTGGCCTTTCTTAGAATTCTATTTTCCTATACCTATGATATACTAAAGATATCAAGTAAAGTTCCCAGATTTTAACAAGGAACAAAGAGAAATTCTAAAGAGTGAAATCCCTCTTCAGATCTCTTTAGCCACCTGGGTTTTATACAATTGCATTTGACTCAGCCTTAGTGTTTGGTATGGGAGTTTTTTATTTGGCCTGGTTGAGTCCACCGCATGGTTTCATTTATTTGGTCTGTTCATTATTAGTTTGGTTTTGTAATCTACAAGTTCACATACAAAATATCCATTTTTTTTCCATCAAATAAATAAATAAATAAATAAATAAATAAATAAATAAATAAAATTATCTTGAAATTTTATTAAGTTTTCTTGAAACTTCCAAAAATTTTGAACTGCAACTAGCTGTCCACAGGGTAATTTGAGATCTCTCAAATCAGGAAGTACTCTGTTAAGGACAGACTCATCTTCAATATATTTGGTAATATTTCATAAAAGAAATAAATGTAAAATTCTACTTGATACAAATAATATTTGCTCCCTTTATTTTTACTACTCCCACCCCCTTGGCTCAGATTCAGATCTTCTCCTACCTGGATACTTCAGTAGCTTCCTAACTGGGCAACTCCCCTATCATGTTGTGCAGAAGGTAACCTTCTAAAGCACAAATATAATACTCTTTCTTTGTTTGCACCATCAGTGAGTCCCTGTTACTTACAAGATGGAGTCCATGGTGTTTGGTTGGATGCCCAAGACTTCTGAAACTTTGTTTCTATCTTCTTTTATAGCTTCAAAAGTTACTAATTCAGTAGAATTGGAAAGTACTTCAAGGGTTGCACTCTCTGTAGACTCCAGGTGTGGGGTGTTGTTTGTGGCTCCCAAATACCTCATGTTCTTTCATGTTTCCAGATATTTGAGCATTCTGATGCTACAATTCAGATTATAGTTTTCCAGCTCTTCTGCTCAACAGGATCCTATTTATTCCTTAAGATGTAAAAGCTCCCTTCCCAGTGAAGACTTCATGGAATTCATCTCTCCTCCACCCTTACTCCAGATAGCCTGTGGATTATACTTTGTAACACTGACTTTGTGTTTCTAGTACACAATTTGGACCTGTCCATCACATGCATATTTAACCTAAGCTCATCCCCACTTGAGATGGGTCTTCACTGATTGGACCTACATACACCAGAGACATACTAGTTAGTGGACCTTCAACAGAAAATGGATGTATATGAAGAAGTAGTTCTTTTCTACAACATTTCTTTTTAATATTTTGTTTGTTTATTTGAGAAAGAGAGAGAATGAGAGAAAGAGAGAGAGCATGAGCAGGGAAAGTGGCAGAGGGAGAGGTAGAAGCAGACTCCCCACTGAGCAGGGAGACCCAAGGTGGGAATTGATCCCAAGACCCTGGGATCATCACCTGAGCAGAAGGCAGATGCTTAACTGACTAAACTACCCAGGCGCCCGCTGCAACATTTTAAAGACATTGCATAAATAAATCTGTTCAAGACAGATTTAGGTTCAAGCTGAGCATTGAGCATCTCTTGGGCGTTTTCACTCATACTATCTCAAAATAACAAATCTGTTAAGTTATATAGGTTTACTGAGGTTATAAACATTTGAGAGGTTTAATTTTTCCAAAAATTAATAGATCTTTGTAGTTCAATGGTGATATTTTAAAATTTCTATGACTCCATTCATTGGCGATTAGATAGTTATGTTAAAGGTTTTAGAGGTCAAGGCAACTTAATAGATTTTCTGTTTGGTTTATTCTTTGGTTCTCTAACATGAATAAAAACTATAATTACCAAAATAAAAAAAATTACATGATAAAATATATTTATTATAGTTTAGGGATAATTTATAATGCCTTTTAAAAGGGTATTCCTAGCCCTTACGTAATTAAACTAGTGTGACATCTTCCCTTCTTTTCTCTGAGCTTATGGACAAAGCCCATTCTTCTTTGGCATCTTTCTAACCTATAGTATAAAGTTTTGCACTCAAAATATGAATACGATAAATATTTGCTAAATAAATAAGTGAAATTATAAATGTTAATGGTTTTTATTATTATAATATCTGGACATTGTCAAGATTTAAACACAGTTCAGGCTTACTCTACAACAAATTAGTCTGGATTTTTTCTAGTTATTATTATTTTTAAAATTTGAGTACAGTTGACTCACAATGTCACATTAGTTTCAGGTATACAACATACTGACTCAAAACTCTATATATTATGCTATGTTCCCCACCAGAGCAGCTGTCATCAGTCACCTTTCATTACTAGAATTTTTTTAAAGATTTTATTCATTTATTTGTGAGAGACACACAGAGAGACAGACAGAGACACAGGCAGAGGGAGAAGCAGCTCCATGGATGGAGCCCAATGTGGGACTTGATCCCGGGACTGCGGGATCATGCCCTGAGCCAAAGGCAGACGCTCAACCACTAAGCCAACCGGGTGTGTCCCACAGGAATATTTTTTTAAAAGGGGTATCAATAAGGAGCTTTTCTTGATTATAAGGAACACATCTATCAAAGGTGTGTTTGCAGTTACATCTATATTTCCACATGCAAGATGCAACAGATTGGCTGCATCAAATATTTTGATTCTTCCCATTTGGCCAAAATTACATTGAAAGCCAGTAAGAAATTCAAATTCTATTGTTTCACACAGCTTTTCAATATAGAGAAATCATGTTTCAGTATGTCAGTTGCTAGACCAAAGACCTTGCTTTTTCCCTGTTGCTGATTTTTTGACGATTTCACTGTTTCTCAGCATTTTCATCATGGTGTAGGACCATGATGAAAGGACCCAGCCGTTGATTCTGTTCCCTTTTGACATCCTTGACAAAATTCCTTGTTAATTTAGATGTGGGTACATGGCAAACAATGAGAAAGTGGCTCGAGAAGATCATGACTTCCCAGAAATCCCAGATCAGAATAGATGTATCATGGGTTCTGGTTCTTAAGTATCGGTGTGTGTGACACAGAGGAGTACCTTAGGTCTGGGCAGGGCCCTAGGAACCTGCATTCTTGACAAGTGCCAAGGTTCTGCTGATGTGAGTGGTCCCTGGACTCCACGTGAACATAGGCTGAGGTAGTTCAAGGAGGTAATTAAGCAAATGAAGCATAACTATTTGACTGTGCTGCAGTTGGGTGATTCTACTTTACACATATGTTTGGTGAGATAGTGCAGTGGTACACATTTGAGAGTCAGAATGTCGAGTTCAAATCCCAGCTCAATTTCTTACCTGTATGTGCTCGCAAGAAAGTTACCTAACCTCTTTTTGCCCTGGTTTTTTCAACTGTTAAGTAGGGATAATAACAATTATTACCTCTCAGAATCTTGGTGGGATTAAATGTGTTAATACATGTAAAGCACTTGGAACACTCTCTGGCACACCGTAAATATCATATAAGTATTAGCTCTGACTGTTGGTTCCAAATCTTCAAAATGAACCTCTACTCCTTCTATCCTGAGGTCACGCTACATTTTGTCAGCCTGCTTATAAAATGCTCCTATATGCCTAGGAGTGGGAGTGTATTTAAAGACGCTGAAGACTTTTGCTCTCTCGTGTTAATCCTCTCCATTAAAAGAACCAGAAGACTGCATTATGAATTTATAAATTCACTTAAGTAAAGACGGAGAGAGGGATCGATCCCAAAGGACATATTATCAAAATTGGGCTCCAGATGGAGAATTTATATCAATTGATGTAAGTTTAAATTTAGAGTTGTTTCATTCCAATGCTGAGGAGAAGAGGAAGGAAAATTTGGGCCTCGGCTAGTTAAATGAACGTAAGGAATCGTCCTTATTTCCAATAGTATTAGGTTATTCACAGAATTTGTCATTTATTTCCACCACCTTTCTAACTTCTCTCCTTACCTTATCTCTTTTAATGATTAGTTTTAAAAGTCTGGATTATGAGGCAACTCTGGTGGTTCTTAATGGGAAGAAAAGAAGATTCAGAGTGTGCAGAGATCAGAATTGTCATGGGAACAAACCTGTCTGAAGAGGAACAGGGTGGAAGATCCATGGGTACAGCTATTAAGTGTTCTGTATGTCTTAGTAATAAGCCCTCTGCCTCCTTTTTCCTGTATTCTTTCTTTCTTTCTTTCTCTCTTTCTTTCTTTCTTTCTTTCTTTCTTTCTTTCTTTCTTTCTTTCTTTCTTTCTTTCCTTCCTTCCTTCCTTCCTTCCTTCCTTCCTTCCTTCCTTCCTTCTTTCTTTCTTTCTTTCCTTTCTTTCTTTCTCTTTCTCTTTCTTTCTTTTTTATATATATAGAGAGAGTGCGAGGGAGAGTGGAGGGGAGGGGCAGAGGGAAAGAGAGAATCATAAACAGGATCAGGGCTCAGTGTGGAGCCTGACATGAGGCTCAAGCTCACAACCCTGAGATCTCGACCTTAGCCAAAATCAAGAGTCAGATGCTGAACTGACTGAGCGACTCAGGCACCCCTCCTCTATTATTTCTGGCCATCACCTTCAAGTGGAACAATCATTCACTTTTCTTTTTTAACTAAATGAGAAAAAGATGCCTACAAGTCTCATAATCAGTATCAGTGAGTCCAGAGTGGATGAACAACTGAATTTAGTGAGAAATTTCTACACTGCAGGCTCTGTTTATTCTAACTTTGCTATTTCATCTTACTGTGGCTTCAGAGTTTCACCAAAGAAACACATGCCAGGCATAAAAATAACATGCTAAATAAGTAGCGATATATGATCTTTTCCACAAAACAGAGGGAATGTAACCAGGGCCAAATGGCCTTAAATTAACTTATTTAAAAACAAAATTTGTCATTGGGTTATGGATTTTATTTCCTCCAATGATGCGCTGGTAAATGTTTAACAACCAGCTCTTTGGAAAGGTAGCTCTTTTGTGGTGTTGGTCAATGTCCATAGTTTTCCCACCATAGCCAATTTTGAGCTACCATGTGACACCCCCAAAAGCAGATTTGAGAAGAAAGGGACACAAAGGCTCTTAGAGCCTGTTCACTTGTTTGAGCCAGCTCCTGCACACCTCTGCTTATATCCCAGAAAAGATTAGGGAGAGGCCAACCAAAGTCCTGACAACTAGCATTCAGAAAAAGATCAATGACTTGCTTAGGCAAACATGAGGGGTGGCGTCCAAACTGGCAAGTTTGATCAACATGTGTGTCTGCCTAGCATTGGATAATCCAGCCAATACTCATGGATACACTAGTTTAAAGAAATGAATTAGGCAAGTGTTTAGACATTCCTCTACAAGTCAATCTGGGTATGTCAAAGGAAGCACTCAAAAACTGATTTTCTAAAGTATATTCTTTTTCTTTAAATTTTTAAGGTTATGTCACTTGATATAAACTTCTTTCAGAAGATTTAGCCTACAAGTCCAAATTCTTAGGTTTCTTATGTTTTGGAGGAATTCATTCTGCATTTCTTTTCCCTGATATTCTATCATCCTAACTGCAGTGTAAGGATGGGGTGATCTAGTACCTATCTCTAAGGGATGAAGTGAAGTCCAGAACACAAGATCATCAAGCCACTGTCAGAGACTGTATATACACAGATCTAGCATGCAAGAATGTAAAAACACCGTATGTGTGAAGTATTAAAAAGAGAAGTTAGGGGAGCCTGGGTAGCTCAGTTGGTTAAGTGGCTGGCTCTTGATTTCTGCTCAGGTCACGATCTCAGGGTCCTGGAATCAAGCCCTGAGTCTGGCGCTATGCCTAGGAGGTAGTCTGCTTTGGGATTCTCTCTCTTTTTGCTCTCCCCCTGCCCTCTCTCTTTTTCAAATAAATACATCAATCTTAAAAGAATAAAAGGAGAAATTAGAGCAACTGAGTGTGTAGTGGGTAGTCCAGATAGGGGACAGAGGGAAGGGTATGATGGACAGGGAAGGCTGCCCTGAACAAGTGATATTTGCACTGAGATCTGAAGGAGGTCAGAGGCCCATGCACTCAAAAGACTTTGATGTGAGGTGGAGTGCCAGGTTTTGGGCATAGGGGACAGCTCTTGCTGAGACCCCCTGGTAGGAGGAAACATGGGGCATTTACGCCGAAAATGGAAGGCCAGGCTAAAACCTGGGAACCTGAGGGAGCCTCTTGCAGGATGAGATGGGAGTGAGTATGCAAGAGGGCAGCACCTAGGAGCTGAGATTTTGTCCTTGGATCCCTGGGTGGGGGCTGGGGAACACTAGAATGAAAGATTGGATGAGGTCTCATTGCCAGGACAGAGAAAGAAATTCCCTGGGAATCTTCATGAGGGATGTAATAACATTTGGGGTCCAAGTGGTGCTGCTTTAGGGCCCCAAGGTGCCAAGGGTGACCTGGCACCAAGGAATGGAGATGCTCCTCATTTCTGGAAAGTCTGCAGAGTGACTAAGTTCCACACAGTCATGACTAAGAGGGTGACTCATCTCATGTTTGGTGAGATAGTGCAGTGGTACACATTTGAGAGTCAGAATGCTGTGAGACAGAGGGGAGGGGACCCAAGGAGGGGAATGCAAGAGAAGGAGGAGCCCCACTTTCTAAAGGCAGCAGTGTTGGCTTTGAGGTGGGGTGGGGAGTGGCTTTTGGGTAGTGGGCTACCGTGCACAGTTGTGAAGTTCGTGGACCTGGCAAAGGAGCCCAGCTCCCAGGCAGTGACAGCCTTGACCCAGCCCCCTCTCAGTGCCTCAATTCCACATCATGGCAAGAGATTGCTCAGAGGTATTGTCTCCTGGACTTGTTCCCTAAGGCCTTAGGCCAGCTAGACCCTGCCCAGGAATAAGTTTGGAGAATATTGGATGAAGGGAGAAATTCCTGAGGCTCTATGTCAGCTGGGAGAGGTTTTGAACCTGCAGAACTGAAGTTACTATTACCTCATTTGTGCTTACAAATTAATGTGGGGACAGGGATTACTCAATTGTATCAGGTACGTGCTTATATACAAACTCACCCATGTATATGGGTAGGTGTCCATGTGTATACACATCTATGAATATTTAAATGGTGATGGTAGATCCTTCATGCCCTTTCTTTTCTCTAATTGCTAGTGCATAATTTCCTACCCACCTTCCCACAACCACCAGTACCTGTCTTGTCCAAAGTACTTAATTGCCTCGGGGAGGATTAAATTTATTCTAATGGAAATTAAAAAAAAAAAAGAGGGACACAATATTGAGCTTCTAACATCAGACTAAGATTTTTTTAAAAAGATTTTATGTATTTATTCATGAGAGACACACAGAGAGAGAGAGGCAGAGACATAGGCAGAAGGAGAAGCAGGCTCCCTGTGTGGAGTCCAATGTGGGACTTGATCTCAGGACCCCAGGATCAGGACTGAGCCGAAGGCAGATGCTCAACCACTGAGGCACTCAGGTGTCCCCAGACTAGGATTTTGTTCCATTTGCAGAAAGTTAGCCTTTATGGGGAAAAAGAATTCTAAATTCCTTTAAATTCTTATTAACTTATTTGGAGTCAAGCTTGGAAGATAAGATCATCTATTTCTTCCAGAGAAAGGCCACAACTTCTTTCAAAAGGCTAGGCCTTGGGGCTTCACTTTCTGAAAGAAGGGATGATTTTGCAAGTCAGAAAAATGAAGAGGAAATTCACTCAGGTAGAGGATGCAAGGCAGGTGGGAGACAGAGAAGATATGTCAGGATTAGGTTTGATTCTGAGTGATAGGAAATCTGAACAGTGGTTGAAACAAGAGAGAAATGTATTTCCTCTGATGTGATTGTCTGGAGAAGGGCAGTTCAAGGATGGGCTGGCACTCCCCCATATAAGGCAGTCAGGTTCCTCCTCTTGTTTTACTCTACCATGATCCCCATTCTAAGGCTGTCTCATGGTCCAAGATAGTTGCTCTAGCTCTATCCAACTCATTCATATCCCAGTCAGAAAAAACAAAAAAGGATAAAGAAGGCCACACTCCCTAACTTTAAGGATACTTTCCCAAATTTAACCATTTCATTTATATCCCATTAGCCAGAACACGGTTGTTTATCCACCTAGATGTAAGGGAAAGAGGTAAATGTGAGTCTCATTCAGGGAAGTTATGTACAAAGCTAAAGTTCTGGTGAATCAGTACTGGGGGAAAGGAACAGGGTGAACTGATCTGGATGTGTGTTAGAAATGACCAGATAGGGGCAGCCCGGGTAAGCTCAGTGGTTTAGCACTGCCTTCAGCCCAGGGCCTGATCCTGGAGTCCTGAGATTGAGTCCCATGTCAGGCTCCCGGTGCATGGAGCCTGCTTCTCCCTCTGCCTGTGTCTCTGCCTCTCTCTCTCTCTCTCTCTCTCATGAATAAATAAAATCTTAAAAAAAAGAGAAAGAAATGACCAGATATTTTTAGGGTTGTCCAGGGAAGGGAACCTTGCTTACTTCCTTGGCATAATCTGGGACATGTCATCTTGCTTAGAAAGGCCTTGTTGAGTACTGGAGCCACGTGGTGGCAACTGGGTTTGATAGATGTACCTGAGCCTGCACTACTTCCATGCTCAGCCTGAAGCCTGTTGGGTCTCAGAATTTCCCACAATCCTCCATGAGAAGATGTATTTGGTAGAGCTGTGAGTTAGCAGAGGTCTAGAATCAGAATAAAGGCACAATGGTGCATGGGCCCTTTGAGACCAGAGGATTGACCCATGAAAAGATGTCTAGGCATGGGCTTGCCCTGCCCGTCCTCATCAGACTCCAGGTGTGCCCAGAGTCCCTGGTCTGCCATCTTCCCACTGTTTCAAAGACAGAGAGCCTCCTCATACACAGGCACCATCCCAAGAAGGAACAAGGAGAAGACAAGGAAACTCAAAAGATTTATCCGAGAGAAGAGCATTTATCTGAGAGAAGCTTAGTTACCAGAAATTAATGTTTTTCAAGTGGAGTTTGGCTCTCACCATGAAATTTGGTAAGGTCACTTTCATTCTCTTTCCATGTGACCCCGTGGGCTGTATTGGGGGTGGGGGTGGGGCAGGAGGTAAGAAACCTCCTCCTCCTCCTCCTTCTTCTTTTAAAGATTTCTTATTTATTCATTTGAGAGAGCAAGAGAGAGCATGGGCAGGGAGGAAGGGCAGAGGGAGAGGGAGAAGCAGACTCCCCATTGAACAAGGAGCCCAACATGGGGCTCAATCCCAGGATCCCTGGAATCATGACCTGAGCTGAAGGCAAATGTGTAACTGACTGAGCCACTCAGGTTCCCCAGGCTCTTGAAGAAAGCTTAGATGAATTATGGCAGATAAAGAAGCCAATTTTTTTCACCACACATCCAAGTATAGTGTGAGTGAATTTGCTATCCTGTTTGTGTACATAAAACCAAACTCATAATACCACGTCATTTCCTTTTGTATTAGACCTCATAAGAGTGCAAAATGAATGATAATTCAAGTTCAAATTATTTGAGATTTTAGATTAATGTATCAGTGTGGAATTTAGCTGAGTATTAGCCTGAAGACTTGACTTTAGAGATATACCATTTATACAATGACTTGTTAGCAAGTGACAATTCTTTTAAAATTGGAACTAGGAAAGATAAAGTTGAATGGCCAAAAGAACAACCTCCCACAAATCAGATGCTTTCCAGTTATTCGAGCATGTGACATCCACACAGCTACTCTCAGAACTCCTTACGGAATATCAAATACAAATATGGACATGGGACATTAGACATTTCAGTGACACAAAAATTCCTTTCCATCAACCACACTGTTCAGATGCACTTCAGATATGGTGATTTCTGAAATAACCAAAAAAATTGGTTTGTTTGTTTATGCTTTCAGTGTTAAACCTAGACTTACTGATTCCAGACAGAGAGCGATTATGTGGGGGATATTGTATCACTATTGCCCCAATTGAGATAAAACCAGGGTGTGTGTGGTATGCAGGCACACACGCGAGTATGTGCATACACACAAGCCCAAACTCACAAACACACAAACCACCCATAAAGTACTAACATCATGAGGTATATCAATGCATGCACGCCCCCACAAAACCAGCCCTAGTCCAACAACTGACTTAAGGTTTTCCCCAGGACAAAATGATAGTTTTTGCTCTTTGAACACTATGGCTAAAGAAAAAAAATCAGCTTGTTGTTTGAGCACAAAGTTGGGATCATGTTCTCCAGGTACTCGTGGAGTTTAGGCAGACGCGCTGACACCTTCTGCAATATTTCAATACTTGAATTGATTGACACTGAACTCTGATCACCAGGTAAGGAAAGTTACAAGGGAAGGTTCCTTTCCTCTGTTTGGTTCTCTTTGATTAAAAAAAAATGTGGAGAAATTAAAAGATGTGGTTTTTCATTAGATAAGGATTTCTGTCCATTGCCTTTCTTTTTATGCTTGGCCTCACTAACTGGACTGGTGGCCTGGCGTGGCCTGCTGTTGACACAGATTGGCAGCACGGACCTTACACTGCTGTAAACACCTATAAAATGTGGCCTTCCTCACATGGTCAGTGATGAGGCCCTGACAGCATGACACCCGTCATCTGATAAGCCAGGGTCAGGAGTCACTCAATTGCTTTGCTTTTTCTTTGGATGTCAAAGAGCCAAAAGCTTTTAATGTTTTTAATAAGTAAATTACCCAAACATGCACAGTCTTTTGCACATATTAACTCATCAGAGGCCAAAGTGAACCAGGGAGGGCCCCTGGGAAGGTCAGGGGCTATTCACCTGGTGTATTGTAACCTTGAGACTGAATTTTGGTGAGAATCATCTAGGTATCTGAGATCGATTTTGGAGAGCTGCCATTGCTTAGTGACAGTGGGATCTTAGCAGGGACTCACAGGGCATCATTTTAAGTGAATGGTTGGACGCTTTTGCAATGTTGACAATGTCTGCAACCTAGGGAAGGAAGTAATCAGCAGGACTTTGATTATGGAAGAACATTTTTCTGACAGCAAAATGAATTTTAGTATTAGAATTAGCATTTCAGGTCATCCTCTTGTGTATATACCATGTCTGTTTTTATAATGTCTTAGAGCTAGAGGCAACCAGGTTTTCTTGGTGTCACTATTTGGGATTCAGTGAATGTGAGATCAGGTGGCTAGGCAAAAGGACAATAAATGATAACAAGAGTTCCTCCCAATAGTCACCATGTGGAAGATAGCTCACCCAATGAGTCATAAACTCATGAACAGAAGTGCCTGGGTAATTGATACTGATAAATCTTTATTCTCTTCCAGATCTCTTTTATATCACCGAGGATAAGATGTGGGATGACACGCAAAACAACCATTTTAACACCTTGGACAAAACACTATGGGTGAAAAAAGAGAGGGGTGCTTCTTGGACATAGTGGATGTTCCTCAGTTAACTTCCTCTGGTTTCTTCTTGTGTTTCAATGAACACTCAGGAGTAGATGGGAAAGAATCAGCTGGGACATTTTTAGAGCTTTTGGTAATAGCTATTTACCACTGGAAAATTCTCACTTACATAGGCCACTTCAAGTATGTAATCCTGTCAGATTTTGAAGCAAATAAAGGTATTTTTCTTGGCATTTCTGCCATGGGTCTCATCATCCTGTCAGATTTTGAAGCAAATAAAGGTATTTTTCTTGGCATTTCTGCCATGGGTCTCATCATACTTTTAATTCCAAATTTAGTGTTGCAGGTAGTCACAATGTTGGAAAGGACTCAGTCCACACAACTCAAAAGCCACTTTTTCCTTTCTGATCACAGATTCCAATCCAACAATTAATCTGTGGATACCTCTAAGTTGAGACTTGCAGAGATTTCTCAAAATAAATAAATAAATAAATAAAAAAGACCAGGAGGTCAAAAGAAAATGTTGAGTGTTACCAACACAAGCAAGCTCAGGAAGGAGGCAAGTAGTTCCAAATGAATTGAATATTTGGCCTCTTTTTTTCATCCACACTGTTTAATTCCATTCTGGGCCAAAACATTTTGTAGCAGGCAAAAACAAAGTTGATTTTTAATTTATCCAGCACTGAGGGTGAGGGGATATCTTGTTACCCATAAGAGATGTAAATTTTTATTCCTTATCTAATCTTTAACTTTCTGCCTTTAACAGAACAGTGAAGTAGTGATGGCCCAATATCTAGCACCAATTTCCTCTTGAAACTGTGGTTTCCCTTCTCACTTCCAAAACCTTCTCCCCTCTTATCCCAACTCCAAACAATCCAGAATTTTTTGGACTCCAGAGCCTGTCTCCACTCAACCTCCATATGAGCTTGAATATAAACTCCCTTGGATATACATTGTGGAAGAAGGGTGTAGTTTCCATGTTTTACATCATATTTTTGTTTCTCTATCACCAAATTGTGATTTGACCTGATTCAGAGATTCATTTTTTTAACCTATCCTTTAGGAGGTTAGTTTATAAAATTTTTTCCAGCTTCATTGAGATATTATTGACGTATAACATATGTAAGTTTAAAGTATGTAATGTGGTGATTTGATACATATATATTGCAAAATGATCACCACAATAGGGTTAATTAGCACCCCCATCCTCTCACATAATTATGATTTGTATGTGGGGGTGGGTGTGTATGTGTGGTGATAACATTGAAGATATACTCTCTTAACAACTTCCAAGTATATAACACAATATGGTTAATTATAGTCACCACCCCAGAACTTATCCATTTAATAGCTGGTGGTTTGTAACTTTTGACTAACATCTCCCTATATTTTTCAACACCATGGGTCCTGGAAACTAACCATTCCACAGAGATTCATTTTCACAAATAATTTAACCAACTAAAGGCATAGTAGACTCATGGAAATTGGGTATAATCATGAGATGGGGCAACAAAGCTGGGGTTTGATCTGGAGTTTCCTAAACCATGTGATCTTCCAGAATTGACCTTGTATAAATCATACTGAGAAGATATGTCACTGAACTTTTTTTTCCTCCCAGACTTACACATCAAACATATTTCCCCCACAGGACTATCTAGTATCATCTAAGTGGATAATTAACATTCAAGGTGCTAAGACCATGTCCACATGATGAAAAGTGTTTTGGAAAAGAATAAATGAGTGCATTACTAATGAAAGATTTTTTTCCTTTACAAAAAGTCACTGAATTATGCTATCCAGACAGCCCACTGTCCGATAACGCATTGATAAATGAAGGGATAGACAATCACATTAAGAACGTCAGAACATCATTTGCAATTCTCAAAGCTGGTATTCAGAATCAACAAACTATGAACTTTCTCTCAAAATTAGAGGTAATAATCCACCCAACTGAGTGTCAGTGATGTGCTCAATTGGAGACAGAAAAATGAGAGACCTCCTTTCTGCTCACAAGAGCCTTTATTGTAAAGAAATGTTTTTCAAAGTATTTTGGCTGAGACCAACATTAAGAAATATATTTTATATTGCAGCATACACCTGGGGATGCATGAATGCATGTATGGAACAAACAAAAATGGCCAATGTAATGGTTCCTTGAGCACACACAGATAGTTTCTATAATATTCTCTTTGCTTTAAAACTAAATGCTATTTGTGAACCACAGAAATGATATCTTTAACAAGAGACTGTGACCCACTGTTTGCAAAAGAGTCCTTCAGTAATTGCAGTCCATCTCCATTTGTGATGAATGGAGCCGATAGAGTATGAACTTCTTCAAAACATTTGGATTCATAAGCTTGGTGGACCACACACTACACTAAGGATACAGTGTGATGGGGGTGCAATAAAAGTTTGATGAAATAATTTATAGGGCATAGTAGAAAAGAAAAGGTATTGTAGATACCCCCAGCAGACTTGCCAAACAATTAGAGGAGGAGTCACTGAGTTGGGGCCAAGATTTTAGGCTGATTGCTAAGGAAAATGGCATATGAGTGCTAAATATTTTCTATAAAAAAGAATGAGATATTGCAGAAAGTTCAAAACCTTTTGCAACAAGTGGATCTGGATTTGAATCCCAGATTCTTCATTTTGTAAATGTGGGCATCTTCCCCAACTCATCTGGACCCTAGCTTTCTGGACATCAGAAATGTTGGGGTGATGCTATCAGATTAACCAGGTTATGATGAGAATTTCTTATAGTGTGTATAATGAATGTTATGGTGCTTAATATGTAGTAAGGGCTCTATAAATAAATAATAATATTATTTTGCATGTCAGATGTTGGGTAAGTTTACAGGCAGCATTTCCTTTTGCCCAACATCTGGCTTTAGCATTCTATCATGCTAATGGATCTGTCCTTTCAAATATCTCATCAGGCCCTGCCATACCTCTCTGTTCAAATTGTTAACTAGCAGATAATCAGGATGATTCCATCTCTGTAACTGGTGAGAAATCAAGGGAGGCCAGTGGAAATGGTAGTTAAACACAAGGCACAGGGGCACCTGGATGGCTCAGTAGGTTAAACCTCTGACTCTTGATTTCGGCTCAAGTCATGAGCTCAAGATCATGAGATCAAGCTCCGTGTCAGGCTCCACACTCAGTGGGGAATCTGCTTGAAATTCTTTGCCTCTCCCTCTGCCCCTTCAGTTCATGCTCTCTCTCTCTCAAATAAATAAATAAATAATAGATAAATAAAATCATAAAGACACAGCACAAATAGGAGACACTGCCCTGGGTTGTGCTGACTATGACAGGAAGCTATTCAACTCAAGGTCTGCATAAAGCTCTAAGTTGTCATTAATATTACTTTTAAAATACATGTTTTGGGAGCCATGTGTTCAGGAAAATTGGAGAAAACAATCTAGACTGCATGAAGTGCCAAGTTCTGAAATGCAGGGAAGTGACACATGCCTGGTTGCATGGGCCCAGTGGGAAATTCAAAGAAAATTCTAGAAGGTTGGCTTTTGGTGCTTTGATTAGTGCTAGGTCATCAAAGTCTCCAAACTGGACATTATCCACTAAAGCTTGATTTCATTCTCCTCTCCTTCCCTTCCTTCCCGGTTACCTACTTTCCTTTATTCATGTAATTGGAAAATGCATAATATCAGCAACTATAAACAACATACTACATACTCAGCTGTATTTTCATATATGTATCTAACTGGGTGGCCTCTTAATGAAAATTAAAGATTCAAGATTGTCGTTAGAGAATTCTTAATAAGATGGCTCTGTAGGGGCTTCTGGATGGCTTAGTCCATTAAGCATCTGACTCTTGATTTTGGCTCACGTAATGATTTCAAGGTCGTGAGATGGAGACTTGAGCTCAGCAGGGAGTCAGCTTGAGATTTTTCTCTCTTCCTCTCCCTTCTGCATGCTCTACAGAGCTCCATGATTTTGGATAAAATGCCAAGTCAACCCTGAAGATGGTTTGCCATGGAAATGGACCATTAAGATACAGGGTAATGGGACTCCTGGATGGCTCAATCGGTTAAGCATCCTAGTCTTGATTTTGGCTCAGGTAATGATCTCAGTCAGAGTCATGAGATTGAGCCCCGTGTTGAGCTCTGAGCTCAGTGTGGAGCCTGCTTAAGATTCTCTCTCTCTCTCTTTCTCTAAGAAAAAAAGAAAAGACACAGGGGATTAAAACAAGATTTATCTTTCATATATCTGTAACTATCCTTCCTAAAACTAATAAGGAAATCCAGGGAACTTACATAATTCCTGTGAGTTTCCACAGCAAATGAGCTTATGCCTACAAAATGTTTTATAATCCATAAAACTGTAGGTATGGACAATTGGACATTATTATTATTGTTGTGGTTGTCACCACTATTCCTGTTTTGTGAGCAGTGATAATCCTAAGAAAATCAGAGGAGGGCTCTGTGCTAGGTTCAGGTTGGAGAGTAAAGAAAATATCTGCATGGCTACAGTTCACTTCATGGTGGGTTTCAGGCAGTTAAAGCTTCATGTACCCCAGCTCAGGGGGTGCTGAGTTAGGAATCAGAATCCTTCCTAGTGTTCTATCTCAGATCAGGGCTTGTCCTTGAGGCCCAGCTCTGACCCTCAGAGCCCTATCCTTGGCTTAGAGGGCTCATCTCTGATGACACCATCCTACGAAAGCCCTTTCTTCTCACTGTTCCTTCTACATCCATTGCTCTGCACAGTTTGGTGACATTCCTACCAGGGACAAGGAGGCCACTCTCTTGAATGCTTATTGGAAACAAAGGACAAAAAGGTAGGAGAGAAGCTTCCTTATTTCTTGCTGCCCAAGACAACTCCCTGAACACCCCTTACACATGCTGGCAAAGCTTTGATTGATCTTTCCCCACCGGAGCAATGATAGTCTCCAAGGATATATGGGTTATTGGTCTTGGAACAGAACAATAGTGGGTCATGGTCTTTACAGGAAAATGCATTCTGAGATCTAAGCCATCAACTTAGTAACACATATTTAGGGCTTAATTCTATTCACAAGTTAAAATTACCTTTCCCATGTGTGGTAGTATAACTTCACAGGCAGAAATTCTGATATCCCATTCAAAGAATGCAGGAAGCAAGGAGGAAAACACTCTGGGAGCAATAGCAATTTTTTTTAAGTTCGATTTGCCAGCATATAAGTATAACACCCAGTGCTCATCCCATCAAGTGACACAATATCTTTTTAGTGACTAGAAAGAGAAGCTACACACGATGGAAGGACAACATACAGTGAATTCTACGAAATGTATGGGGGAGTTTCTCACTCCTGAGAAATAACACACCCACATAAAGACTCTTGTTGTAATGTTTTCTTTGGTTTAGCCAAAAAAAATTTAGACTTTTATGCAATCATGTGCTAAGAAATGTACCTCATTAAAGATACAAAACTAATATGCACGGCTTTATTCTTGTTACATAGCCATACATAATCAGTGAAGAGTTATTACAAAAATAAAGTGAATAGAAAGAAAAATATGAACTAAAGAAATATAATGCTAACAGCCATCTAACAGTGATCTCTTCTGATATTCTGATATTTTAGAGAATGTGTATAAATATACTATGAATATATTTTTAAAAAATATTGTATTTGTATTGAAATAGGTAATCTGCTTTTTTATTTAAATATAACCGAGATATCTTTCCATGTTATCTATGTTGTAATAATTAAAGTGAATATGGTTAGTATTTCATTTATGGCTGACTGTATTTTATTCAACTACCCCTCCATCTTGGCATTTAGGTTATTGTTAAATTTTCATGACTTTATGTTCTTCTAATCTGATTGTCGTACAAAGGCATATTTATTTATTTTGGATGAGCAATTTATCAGATATTTACATTATCCTGAATAGGATATTGAAGAGATGCACACACTCTCATGTTTAGTGCAATATTATTCACAACAGGCAACATATGGAGACAGACTTAGTGCCCCTGATGGAAGAATGGATGTGGTAGACACACACCATGGAATGTTACTCAGCCATGAGAAAGAAAGAAAGCCTGCCATTTGCAATGACATCGTTGGCCTTTGAGGACTTTGTGCTAAGGGAGATACAGTAGATAGGAAAAGACAAATACTGTATCATATCACTTAGGTGAGGAATCTAAAAAAAGCCAAATTCGGGGGCTTGTGGGTGGCTCAGCCGTTGAGAGTCTGCCTTAGACTGGGGTCGAGATCCCAGGGTCCTGGAATCGAGTCCCGCATTGGGCTCCCCACCGGTAGCCTCCTTCTCCCTCTGCCTGTGTCTCTGCCTCTCTCTCTGTGTCTCTCATGAATAAATAAATAAAATCTTTAAAAAAAGGGCAAGAGTACAAATTTGGAATGCCTAGTAAATAAGTCTTAGAGATCTAATGCACAGTATAGTGAATATACAATGCTATATTATAATCATCAAACTTGCTAAGAGACTAGAACTTAATTATTCCAACCACTAAGAAGAAATTATGTAATGCGATAGAGGGGCTAATTATTGCTACAATGGAAATCATATTAAAATATGTAAATGTATCAAATTAACATGTTGTACACCTTAAATTTACACAATGTTATATGTCAAATATATAGTTCAATAAAAACCCCACAGGTATTAACAGGGAAAAAAATCTTTTGAGCAAGAGATGTTGGTTTTCTAAGTCTAACGGCTTGACCATGTTGCCTGAACAATTCAGATAATAAGATACCGGAACACTTGATTATTTCCGTCAATTGGAAGAAACAACTGGTCAATTCAGTACATAATTATCCCCCCCCCCTTAAATGGGAAGACATATCAAATTCTTAGGATAGCTTACAATCTCATCCTGCCTTATGTGAGGCAGAAAGTGCTAAGTGACAGAAGACACAGGTCAGCCACAGGCTTTCATTTCTCAGATGTCATACAAGAAAGAATTCCTTGTATCAGTTTTCTCTGTTGAATCTGTAGTTCTTAGTTAATTTCTCAATTAAGTCCAGATAGGGGCTAAACTAATTGGCCCTTTTAATATCTTTGGTGATGACTTATTTATATGCAATGTTAGTAAAGAGAAAGCAATACAATGTTGCCTATTGTAGATGAGCAATAAAAATTTGGTGGATGGAGTTGAGGGCTCCAGGGTCTTTATGGAATCATTCCTCAGCCAGAGCAAACTCATGAGGCTCTACATCAGAACTCCTGGTCACTACAGTTAAATTAACATCCAAACATGCTGAATTCTTCACTCTTCACTCCCCAGCCATCTATGCCATCATTTTCAAGCCAGATTTCTAGGATTAAAAAAAAAATGGTGAATGGAGATTAGGAAACTGGAAGAGACAGAATTTATAATCCAAAACTGTGAGTGAATGCTGGTAGATGCTCCAATGGACAGTTTTACATAGACCCTCTCTGATTAGATATGAATCTATACATAGCACAGACCTGTTTGTATTCACATGGGGGGGGGGTGGAAAGCAGGCATAGCACCAGCTGTTTACTTTGTGGCTGTCATTATTTTCATATTAGCACCTGTTGAATTAGAAATATTAACACCAGTTGATTTTGCCTGTGCATCTATTTAGTGAAGTGTTCTTAAATGTGAATGTGGTAGGCTAAAGAGCCTTATTAATGATCATGATATATAAAGAAATCACAAAAAGTTGTCCTTGCTAAAAGTTTCTAATAAATGAAAGAAACAGGCTGGTGGATGCTTAAAAAGACTTCACCGAACCACTTCAGGATGAGTGCTTCCGAAAGTTCTAATGACACCAAGCAGCATTTTCTTATCACATTCTGACTTCTGAAACCAGTGTAGCTGATTTTGAGTTTTAGTGCTGGGTGTAACTTCATGGCCACAGACTAAGTGAAGGCATTTCATTTAAAAGTGTCTTTAGGGATCCCTGGGTGGCGCAGTGGTTTGGCGCCTGCCTTTGGCCCAGGGCGCGATCCTGGAGACCCAGGATCAAATCCCACGTCAGGCTCCCGGTGCATGGAGCCTGCTTCTCCCTCTGCCTATGTCTCTGCCTCTCTCTCTCTCTCTCTCTCTCTGACTATCATAAATAAATAAAAATTTAAAAAAATAAATAAATAAATAAAAGTGTCTTTATCCTGAAAAAAAAAAAAAGGCAAAATAATACAGAGACCTTAGTTTGCTTTTTCCTCTATTTTTTTTTTTGCTTTGATTAGAATTTCCATGGGGGGGTTATTAGTTACTGAAATTTGTATTTAAGATTTAGGAAAAGTTCTGCATATGACTTGTGTTTCTACTGCTAGGTTTATGATTATTTACAATGTTAAAAAACAAACAAACACCCAGGGGCACCTGGGTGGCTCAGTGGGTTAAGTATCTGACTCTTGATTTTAGCTCAGGTTATGATCTCAGGGTCACAAG
The DNA here is from genome assembly GCF_011100685.1 of Canis lupus familiaris. Lineage (NCBI taxonomy): Eukaryota > Metazoa > Chordata > Mammalia > Carnivora > Canidae > Canis > Canis lupus. The sequence continues at coordinate 44,832,609 of NC_049224.1, forward strand.
ATAGAGCCTCGAGCTCACCAGAGAGTCAGCTTGAGACTCTCTCTCTCCCTCTGCTCACTCTTTCTCTCTGGAGTAAATTTTTAAAAATCTTTAAAAAATTAGAATATCATCAGACATAGGTAACTATTGAATAAAGAATGTGGAAACAAGTTCATATCTTTCCTAAATCTCTTCCCTCAATTTCTGCTTCCCCATTAACAATGTTAATATGACACTTTAAATCAAAATGCTTCAGGCATCTCTAAGTTAGATATTAAGGTGAGATGCAAAAAAGACACTCCCTCTTCAGATAAATGTTTTCCCTCCTCCCATCCAGGTGCTATGAGAGATTTTGGTACTATGTTAATTTTAAAGATACATAAAGTACAATAGCTGCAACATTCTTTTGATACTCCAAATAGTTTTTTTTTTTTGAGGTTGTGTGTAAAATGCTTCCAAATAATTATGAAGACTTTCCCTGTTACAGGATGAGGGATTAAACCCTGTTTTTCACCCATCTTTGGGTATTTAGCTTCACACCACATTTTGAATTTTCCCAGTTTCAGCTTCCTTGAGCAAAACATCTTAGCAGCATCCAGAGAGCTGTCCAGCATGATGCATCCAAACGACGCGGAGAGTTCCTTAATACGTAGGTTGCTGGACCCACCCCCAGAGTTTCTGATTCAGCTGTTTTGGGCTGGGCTGAGAATCTTCCTTCCTTCCTTCCTTCCTTCCTTCCTTCCTTCCTTCCTTCCTTCCTTCCTTCCTTCCTTCCTTCCTTCCTTCCTTCCTTTTTTTTTAGATTTAAGATTTTATTTATTTATTCATGAGACACACACACACACACAGAGGCAGAGACAGGCAGAGGGAGAAGCAGCCTCCCCCAGGGTACCTGAATTGGGACTCAATCCCAGGATCCTGGGATCACGACCTGAGACGAAGGCAGATGTTCAACCACTGAACCACCCAGGCATCTGGAGAATCTACATTTCTGATCAGACCTCAGGTGGTCCTGAAGGTGACAATCCTGGGACCACACTTTGAGCATCACCACTTTGAGGAGATTCAGTTTTGTGTTTCCTCTTAGATGCTATATTTTTCAAATACATGTGCAACAAACAACCTTAGACTTTTAAGATTAAGCTGGTAGAGCAGAAAGAAGTGCCTGCTGCCCACTATGGAAACCATTTTTTTATAAAGTTACAAATTCCTCATCTCTATCCCTCCAAGTGATTTATTTTATTGATATCCAGCCATTCCCTTGAATTCCTCACTTGGGAAGATGCTACATAATAATAGAAGCATCATCAAACAGCAGGGGAGGTTCTGTTTAAGATATGTGGTGCAGGAATGTAATTAATAATTTGCTGAATGTGGGGCATCTGGATGGCACAGTTGGTTACAAGTGCAGCTCCTGATTTTGGCTCAGGTCACAGTCTCAGGGTCACGAGATCGAGTCCTGTCCTCAGCATGGAGTCTGCTTGAGATTCTCTCTTCCTCTGCCTCTCCTACTTATGTCCCCACCCCCATAACCAATAAATCAATCTTAAAAAAAATAATTTGCTGAATCAAAACAGAAATCAGTTATATCCTTTCAAATGGATATATTCTGCTATATGCCACCATTTCTTTTCTTTTTTTATACCACCGTTTTTATTATTCTCACCATGGATGCATTTTGAGAAGAACATTAGGAGGGAAACTGCTTCTTCATGTTTTCCTCTCTCTTAGCCACCACATCGTATTTCACTTTTCTCTAAGATCTCTGTGGGCGAAGGGGTTTTCCTAGGCCACTGAGCTCGTAAGTGATGGTATAAGAAAGCATCAAGGCTGCAAAGGATTGGGGTGGTCTTCACTGAATGGAGATGTCACCCGCTGTGTGAAGGCAAACAAAAGGTTACATGTAAGGAGCAGCTGTCTGCTCAATGCAGGCCTGGTGGGTAATGAGAAGGAATCAGCTGGCTGGGCTGCAAGAACTCCCCAAGGACCAGCTGTCCATTGGCCCTGCAATCAAGAACTTTGAACATTTGTGGAATGTCACCTTACCCAGGGAGCCAATGTACCTATTGGCCACTGTCTTTCTACACTCAGACCCAGACAGGATACCAGAGCAGAGACTATAGGTGGTGGTAGTCGTCCTAGGACCACCTGGGTGTCTGTCCCTCATTCCCTCCTTCCTCCTTGTGTTACTACCATTCTTGTGCAGGATCTAATGGTTTCTTCCTGTGCCTCACTGCATCTTAAAGCTGAGGCTACTAACTCCAAACCCGGACTGCTTGCTCTTCCATGGGAGCTTGGTAAACAGTCTAGACTGACTCATTAGAACTCAGGTACCTTTAACCTCATCCTAGTGACACAGGGGGCAACCTAATTAGTATTTGTAGAATGAATGAATATTGTCTAGAAGACAGAAGCAGGTCACTGGTTGACATCCGATATTCAAAAAATTGTGCCTGCCCTTGGGTGGATAGTTTGCTATGTATTGGTAGTGTGTTGGTGAAGGAAACAGAGCCATTCCCTACCTTTAAAAGAGTTTAGTAGGGAGTACAGACACTTAAACAAGTGATGGCCATGCATGTGATGGTATGAGATCTGGCAGATGAAAAGCTCTTACCACCTCTAGGTTCTGTCTTCAACAGAATCATAGGATATCGCGGAGCCCTCATATCCAATCCAGCTGATATTGCAATCTGGATGTTTCTCTTCAAGGCCAAGCGTTAACTAAGAATTCATTGTCTCTCTGTCTTTTGCACTGCCTTGCTCTCTTCCTGATCTTATTTGGTCATGGGTATAGGATAGGGGCTTCCCCGGCTCCTGGTGTAATTTCGATTCTAAGTAGTGACACCAGCATCAGTGAATAGCTATAGCAGCTGTGTAGAACTCTCTATAAATTAAAGCTGTAACTCCAAATGTGGAAAGCCAAGGAAACACAGCAGGCCTTCCCTTTCAAATGCCTACCAGTCATCCTGCTGAAGAAATTTGGATTTGCAGCCTCCCTTCAGTCTTCTGGAATAGAAGGTGTGAGAGAGACTGAGTGATCTAGGGTCCAATTAAAATTGTCCCTAAATGGAGGTGAGAATTTCAAAGGCCAATAAATGTTGTCGAGTGCAAAAACACTGCAGGGTCTGGATATTCAAGTAATAGTTCTTTTCCTCAGTTTTGGAAAGAAAGTTGTCCATCTAAAAAAAGCAGTGTTGAAGAACATGCTAATTAATCTAGCCAAGTGTGGCAAAGGGGAAATGTTGTAGAGCATTTTTTTTCCTAAGTAAAATCCCACTCTTTGGAATTGGCTGAGTTAAAGAAAAAATCTGGGGACACTTTTTGGCATTAATAAGAAGTTTGGCCCTTAATGTAAGGTTAATTTACTTGGATGAAATCATAGCTATTCAACTTCCTATCACTCTTTCCAGAAAACCCTGTAGCCTGGGATCCTCCAGGCAGAGCTCATTTACATTTTTTTATCTCCCTATAGTCAATTCTGAAATTCCAGTGGTCATGTTCAGACATAACTTACCAGAAGAGTTATTTCATTCAAAAACATCTTAATTTTCAATGACATTTTGAATCTCCAAATCTATGCTACGGAGACCTCTTTATTTTGACATGTTCATTCTGGTTGAGTACATTTAATGTTTATGAAACTAAATTGAAAGCTAAAGACTATGTGCCTCTTCCTCCGTCCCCACCACCTTTTGGGTTCCTCTGTCTGAGCTTGGAGGGCTCCTTCTTCCATTTCCCTCTCTGATATACAGACTTCCAATTTCTATTTTTTGGCATTTGTAAGCTACCAAGAAAATGTGCCTTCTGTCAACCCTGAGTTGGAAATGACATTTTTGAGAACTTTGGGAAGATTGGCAAGGATCCCACCAAGGTGCATACCAAAGAAAGGTGATATAACTACAAAATATTTCCCTTGGAGGCTGAGTTGTATGGTGGAAAGAACCCCACTTGGGGAATAGACAGACCTGTGTGTAGATCCTGGCTCTGCCTCTTTTTCATCGTGTGATTAACCTCTGTACTGAAAAGAGGGGATTATATGGTCTTTCTTGCTGTGTGAAGATTAGTCTGTGAAAGGCTTAGCACAGTGCTTGGCCCATTGTAAAAGGTGGATAAATGGAAGCAATTATCATTACCATTCTCTGTTGGCAAACTTGTCTACGATACATTTGACCTGATTCACCTGGGGTTATTCTAATTTTTCTGTTGAGAAATGAGGTGCCCCATACAGATCCACCCTTTAAGTAAGTGCTTGCACAATGCTGACTGGTTCATGGTACTGGGTCATTGGGTAAAATGTACTTTCCACTTGGAAAGTCAAATGCCACTCAGAATTCTAAATAGTGGAGGGGAAAAATAATGACATAGAAAGTAAGAGCTTGCCGGTAACAAAATACTTCAAAGAAATAAAGGTTAGATCCAAAAATCAAAGATGCATTCTTTTGTTCAGTCAATATTTAATTGCTTAACTTGTGCTGGACCCTGTAGGGGATATATAGAGAAAGGATTTATTTTTTTTAACTTTTTAAAGATTTTATTTATTTATTCATAAGAGACACAGAGAGGCAGAGACATAGGCAGAGGGAGAAGCAGGCGCCCCACTGGGAGCCCGATGCAGGACTCAATCCCAGGATACTGGGATCATGACCTGAGCCGAAGGCAGATGCTCAACCACTGAGCCACCCAGGTGCCCCAGAGAGTGTATTTAAAAGTTACAGTCACAACTAATAATTTCTTTTTCCTTCTATAGAATTGAACTCACTCAACTTAGGAACTGACATTGCTTCTTAGTAGCTAGAAGGTAGGTGTGATGGTTTAATTTTCAATCCAGTTTAATGTCCTAAATCTAACTTAGTCACTTCTGCTTTATTCTGGCATCTCTAATTCAACTCAGCCTATGGGGAAGGAGCCCTTGGGACATACTGTTTGCATTCATGGGAAGGGACTCTAGTTCTCACAGGCACACCTGAATTTGGCTCCACCTGATCTTAGAGGAAAGGCCTCTGCCTTTACTGGCCATGTTGCAGAAGTGTCTCTGGGTGAGGTATATGTAAGTCTCTTCCAGCATTGCTCATGCACAGCGGGATCCTATCCCTGCTGCCCCTGAGATCTGGGTGTGAGCTTACTAAATCCCCATCTTGGAAGGTCAAGGTATTATTTTCAGTTTGGTATGTAGAAGATAGTTGATCCCACTAATGGAAGTGAAGAGGGATTCTAATGGATTTGAGATGCCCATTGGATAACTGGGCAAGATGCCTGCCAGCCTTCCGAAATGTGGGCCTGAGGTTCTAGAGAAAAACTAGGTATAGGAAATGGACATTGGGGAAGTCATCTGTTCAGTGGCAGGACCTGAAGCCATGAGGTCAAGAAAGGTAACCAGTGAAGTGTCAGCAGCTAGGTGGTTGGGTTGATGATCTGCCAAGCTCCATCGGGAAGGGGCTTGCCTCCCACCTGCAGATTCAGCCTCCACAGACTCTGGATTGCATCTCATCAGGAAGAATGGAAGTGATTTCCCCTGCCAGTACATTGTGCAACCCCCTGTTCTTGCTGGGGTGGCATACTGTTCTATACTGGGGTTCCAGTAATCCATTCTCATTCTCACCTGATGTTGTTCTTCATGGGGAGTAGACACCTAAGTGCCCACGGTGACTGAGAACATGGTATCTATGCTACCTGGGAGCAAATACTATTCTAGTATCTAACGAGACTTCTGAGTCTATCATACATGAAACCGTATTCAAGCTCATATCAGACAAGATGGTAGAGGGGAAGCAAAATGTAAATTTGAGAAGGTTCAAAAACATGGAAGCTGACGTGTAGTTGAGAGGTGAGGAGGAGGAGTTGAAAAGTGAGCTCTGCGGTGGTGGTCCTTCATATGCTTTCTGGGTCTCATGGCCTAGATGCATTTGATTCAGAGATTCTTGCTTAAATCCTGGCCTAATTCCTAATCCTATTGCCTAATTCCTTGAACTCCTCCATGTCTGAGTTTTCCTACAGGGGGGCTAGGATCAAAGGTTTGTGATACCTATCGTGATTTTCTGAATTTTAATTTTTGGATTTTTCTGACAATTGCTACCTGCCAGTTTAGATCCTGATCTTAATCTGTTCTCTATGCCCTCACAGCCCCCACTAATGGCTGCTTGGTTCCATCTGTTGGATTCGCATTGACAGTGCCTTGCCTAGGACTAATCTCTGTTTCTGGGACTTCCTTTGGAATGACTTTCCTAGCACTGTGGGTATCTCTGGTCTTCTGGTGTTTGTTATATGATTTTAGACATAATCTTCTGCCCAAAACCTGGGCACTTATCGGCCCAGGGCACCAATCTTCACTGAGAACTACTATGTGTGCCCATTATCTTTCAAACAGCTTTCAGTATAGATGTATAGTTCTTATTTTGCAGGGCACAAAAAAAAAAAAAGCATGTTGGGATTCAGAAGCTTGCCCAAGGTCACACAGCTAGGAAGTGGTAGGCCTAGGATTAATTGTCATATTGGATTGGTTCCAAAGCTCATCCACTCTTCACAACTATAGGTGGCTTCCAAAGAGGTGTGGGGAAGTTAGAAGGGTGAACAAGACAGTGTCCAAGAAGAGCAGGCCAGGAGTTTCAGATCTTTATGGTACCTCAGAGGAATGGGCTTGCTAATGACTGGAATGGAGAGGAAGGTCACAAATGTGAAGGAAGTGGGGGGAGATTCCACTCCAGGTTTCAGAGGAGGTATCAGCGTTAACACTTATCACAATGAACAAATTATGCTTGTCAGGATTTATTTATTTTTTTAAGATTTTATTTATTTATTCATGAGAAACAGAGAGAGAGAGAGAGGAGAGAGAGAGAAAGGGAGGGAGGGAGAGACACAGGCAGAGGGAGAAGCAGGCTCCATGCAGGGAGCCCAACGTGGGACTCAATCCTCGGTCTCCAGGATCACACCCTGGGCAGAAAACGGCGCTAAACCGCTGAGCCACCTGAGCTGCCCTAGGATTTAAAATCAAGATGAAATACACTATGTCGGGGCACCTGGGTGGCTCAGTGGTTGAGTGTCTGTCTGCCTTAAGCTCAGGTCATGATTCCAGGATCCTGGAATCCCATATCAAGCTCCCCTGCAGGAAGTCTGCTTCTCTCTCTGCCTATGTCTCTGTTTCTCTCTCTGTGTCTCTCATGAATAAATAAATGAAATCTTAAAAAAAAAAGAAATGTACTACATCACCTAGATCCTATGAAAGAATGGTAATTGGAATGATGGTTGCAGATTTCATGTGACCTCTAGACACGATCCTGTTATTTCTGGGAGGTCAAGACACACATGCTGTGTACGTTTGTAGCAGATCTGCCTGCATTATTGGGCCAGTAATCTTGACCACCATCTCCAGGAAGTATGAGCTCAACATTTGTGAGAGAAGCACAAATGTTGCATCTCTGGTTCGCTATGAATAGAAACGGCTCCACTTTGCTAGATGTTCCTGATGTAAACGCATCTTTATCCAAACTATGGCTTTTTTCCTGCCCTAAGTATATGCAGAATAGCTAACATTCTTCCTTTTCCTTTTAGAAGGCGGATTAGTACCACCTGTCTCAGCTAACATTCATGGGATTGAGCAGGAAAAACAGTATTAGGGGAGGAAAGCTCCTTTGAATGCAGTATTTTAGGATTATTTCTTTGGTTGCCAAACTGCTACCTTTGTATTCAAAGGTGATGAGACATTCTCTGGCTGGGAGACAGACATCCCAGAAAGGTGTCAAGTTAAAAGAGGACTGATGAAAAGATTTGAGCCAGAGCCCTTGGAGGAGGGTAAGCGATTGATTGCAGGCGTTGCTTACACTTGCTTCTTACTGTTACAGTTGAGGGAAGGATTGTGGTCATCACCTTGCTGCCCCATCCCACCCCTTCTTCTGTGGAAAGTATTAACCCGGGCTCCCATTCCAACTGGATCTTTGCCATTCAGCCCAGGCTGCTCAATGGTTTCTCTGTACAGGGTAAAAGGGGGAAGGTGCAGTGTGTGGAGGTTCAAAGGGCTGTCTCTGAGCTGGGAGTCCTGAAATCTGTTCTTGGATTTGGCATTCAACAGGGGTAGCATCATGGACTAGGTATTTAACCTTTGGCTGCCTGCATGGTGCCCTTTTCTAAAATGGAGATAATGGAATTCTCTTGCAGGAGCATTGGAAAGATTAATGAGTTAATGTTTTGTGAAGTGCTTTGAGATTCTCAGATGAAAGGTGCTACATAATAATTATAATAACACTTTGTTCTTACATAGTGCTTTTCTTCCAGGGAGCTCAAACTGCTTTACCAAAATTATTTCATTAATCCTCACAGCATCCCTCTATGGCAGGTAGCAATTATGATCCCCTTTTCTCATCTCAGGAATCGGGGACACAAAGAAATAAATAGACATGGCCAAGGTCATCCAGCAGATTATTGGTAAAGTTATTGGCTAAATTGGGGTCTGATTCATTCATTCACACATTGGTTCATTCAGTTACTCATCACCGAACATGTACGCACAGTTATATGCCAGACACTAACTATTTGCAAGGGTAGTATGTGATACAAAGTTAAATAAAAATACATTCTTTGCCACTGAATAGATTGAGTTAATTAATAATAATTAATTATTTTTAAGATTTTATTTATTTCACAGAGAGAGAGAGAGAAAGTGAGCACAAGCAGGAGGGAGCGGCAGACAGAGGGAGAGGGAGAAGCAGGCTCCCTGCTTGAGGGACTCCATCCCAGGACTCTGGGATCATGACCTGAGCTGAAGGCAGACACTCAATTGATTCACCCACCCAGGAGACTCTAAATAATTATTTAAAAAATATAGCAAGCATGTCATACGATGGAGTTTACCAGTGGAGAAAAATAAGTTGAAGAAACATGTCCCAGATAAGAGAATAAAAAAGCATGATAAATTTGGGGAGAGAGACTGCCCCTCCCCCCCCCCCCCCCCCCCCCCCCCCCCCCCCGCCGGCCCGGCATGATGGGAGCACAGGGTAATTTGGACAGAAGAGTGGGCTAAGAAATTTGAACTTTATGCACAAGGCAATTGAGAAGCTTTGGAGGTTGTTCAAGTAGAAGGAACGAGGTCAGCTTTATATTTAGAAAATTAGCTCTGGTGGCTGAGTATTAAGAGGTTTGGATGCAAAAGAGACCTGAGTCCAAAGACAAGGAAAACAGCTCCCTGATTCCAAGTCCAGACCAGTTACTTGATCATTCTCAATGGCTTTTAAGCTAGAGCTCCAATGTTGTTTTGAAATTCTGCTCATGGTACTTCAAGAAAACAGCCATAACAGCGCTCTTTCATGGCTAGGATGTTTTCTCATTTCAAGAAGCATACAAATGTCTTAAAAAAATCAAATCATTTAGAATACAGCTTTTCATTGATGGTACAGTGAGCAACTGTCACTCTTCAGCTCTGAAATCCATCAGGCAAAATGCTTAAGTCTACATCAATTACTTATTATAATAGAAAGAGAGTCTTTGTTAGGCTATTTGTTAAGTATCTCTCCAAATTAGATACAAGAGAATGATCTTCAATGCAAAAGAGTATTCATTTGATTTCACATGATAAAGCATTCTGTGATTAGACATATTTATTTTTATTTTTGCCCATCATTATAAGCATACAGTCAATTTTAAGAACAGTTTTTGATCACTTGTATTTTTTTTCTCATCAAATGTCTTTTAAGTGTCTGACAATGAAAATGGTAAAGCCATCTTCCCTTCGTTAGAGGCTCTTAAAAGGGTTTTTTCAGGTATGTATGGATTCAGACCCACAAGCTACCCGTGGGAGAGAAGAGGAAGATCTACTTGATACTTAGCTGCTCTGCTTTGGGTCCCTCTGTTGTCACTCTTCATGAATAGTAGTGAGCTGGGTAAAGTCATACACTCAAAAAATTCCTCAAAATTAAAATCCTGACACATGGCTAGTTAAACTACTCAGAACTGCGGGTACATGCAATAAATGCTTGTTGACTAGCTGGCAATGAGCTCATTCAGAATTAATATATTTCTTCGAGCAACACTTGCTTTGTAATGAAGACATCATATCTGCTCTTAAGTTTAATGAGTATAATCAGTTAGGATAAGCACAGTTACACGGCAGTAACAAACATGTCTAAGTATCATGACTTTAACAATAGAGATTTAATTCTGGCTCAAAGTTCATTGCAGATTTACGTGACTCTCCAGGTGACTGCTCTGAATTTTACCTTCCTATCTGCATGCACTTCAGCGATTGCCAGAGGAGAACAAAAGAAAATCCATTTGCTGGCCAAATAAAGGCTTTTTAAAAAAAAGATTCTTATTTATTTATTCATGAGAGACAGAGAGAGAGAGAGAGAGAGAGAGAAAGAGAGAGAGAAAGAGAGAGAGAGAGAGAGGCAGAGACACAGGCAGAGGGAGAAGCAGGCTCCATGCAGGGACCCCAAAGTGGGACTCCATCCCGGGTCTCCAGGATCATGCCCTGGGCTGAAGGCAGCGCTAGACCACTGAGCCACCCTGGCTGCCCAAATAAAGGCTTTTATTGAGAAGTTCCACTCTTTCCTTCTATTCCTATTACATTGACTAACGCAAAACACATGACTATGCCTAATTTCAGGGGGACAGGGCATTACGATCCTTTCATGTCCCCAGAAGAGGGGAGCTAAATATTAGGGGACAATTTAACATTTGCCATGGGCTTTTCTGATGGTCTTTGAAAATTACTGTTTTCAGAAAAAATCGTCTTTTTTGATTTAATGAACGGGCACCTTAATATTTGAAAACCAAGTTATTTGTTATTTGTGGCATTCCTGGAAGATTTACTGGTATTATTTTTTAAGATTTTATTTATTTTTTTGAGAGAGAGAGTGAGCAAGCACAAGCAGTGGGGGCAGGGGGCAGCAGGCAGAGTAAGAGGGAGAAGCAGGCTCCTCACTGAGCAAGGAGCCTGATGTGGGCTTGATTCCAGGACCCCAGGATCATGACATGAGCTGAAGGCAGATGCTTAACCGACTGAGCCACCCAGACTTACTGTTATTAATGCCATTGCTTAAATATAACCTACAATAAAAAATATTGGTTAACTTCTCTCAGCTGATGGTAAAATGTTTGAGGGAAGGGACTAAGTCTGATTTTTCTCTGCATTTCCACAACCTGGAGGGTTGGCTGTCACACTCACCACTAAACATCTTCCTATGCCTTGTGACACGGACAATTTGTACTTCATATACACCTGGAAGAAAATATAGGTAAGCTGAATTTTTTTTCTTTAAGGAGAAGAAACATCCCCAATTTTTATCATAGTAGGAAGTGTCCAGAAAATTTCTATAGTTGAACTTCTGATGTGTTTTTTAATTATATGTTAAGGCAAGCTAAAGTATCCAAGAAAACTAAATGATTTCTTTTTTAAAAATATTTTATATATTTATTTGAGAGAGAGAGAGAGAATATAGAGTATGCACCAGCACAAACAGATGGGAGAGAAAGAAGCAGGCTCACCACTCAGCTGTGAGACATGGGGCTCGATCCCAGAACCTTGAGATCATGTCTGAGTCGAAGGCAGATGCTTAACTGACTGAGCCACCCAGATGCCCCAAAACTAAATAATTTCTTGAAGACATTTTTTATCTTTGGATGGGGTGGGGTGGAATTCATTTGTGCTGGATATAGTGAAGAGGTTACCAGGAAATTCTACTTTCTAAATGAATTCAGGTAATGAAATCAAGGAAACCTTATACTTCAAGTAGAAAGGCTTATTCTAATTCATGATAATTTCAGAATCATTAATAAAACTGTCAATATGTGCTTCTCGTGTTTGTTAAATTTACCTTTAACTGTCTTAAATCCATGAAAAGGCTAAACTATTATAAAAATCTTAAGATGTAGCTGACGTGTTTTCTCCTTGAATTTTATTCCCATATGTCTAGCAATTCCTTCCAATATATTTAAAATAATTTGTCTTCCTCATTGGCAAGGATATGCTTTCTAAGGTTTTCAGTATGTCCATCCCTGTTAGCTACGATCTTTGGTATTTATAATCTGTCTTCATGCATCCATTGCCTCATTCCCATAAGTGTCTGGTCACCCATTGATGTATGTATCTGAATCATTTTAATATAGAAACAGCAAGCTGGGGTGCCTGGGTAGCTCAAGTGGTTAAATGTCTGCCTTCGGCTCAGGATGTGGTCCCCGGGTCTTGGGATTGAGTCCAGCACTGGGATCCCCACGGGGAGTCTGCTTCTCCCTCTGCCTATGTCTCTGCCTCTCTCTGTGTCTGTCATGAATAAATAAATTTAAAAAAGAAGCAGTAAGTCCCATAGTAACATGATGTGGTTTAGTCTTTGTATGAAGCACAAATAACAGAGTTGGATTTTTTCTTACTATTTTGGATCCTCAGCATCTTCAATTCTTTGGATTCACCTATATCTGTATTTCTATTTATTTATTTATTTATTTATTTATTTATTTATTTATTTATTTATAGAACGAGAGAGAGTGAACACACAAGCCAGAGGGTGGGGACAGAGGGAGAGAATTTTAAGCAGGCTTCACATCTAGCGAGGAGCCCAGTGCAGGACTCCATCTTACAACCATGAGATTATGACCTGAGCTAAAATCAAGAGTCCAAAGGACTGAGCCACCCAGGCACCCCCATCTGCATTTTAGATAAATTTCTTTGGATGTCCTGCTGTTTAGAAGGAGCCGTTCTTCTGGATTCCATGCTAGGTCAATGGGTTCCCTTTCAGTATATCTTGCACCAGAAGGGCCAGAAGACCTGAAATGTAAGCCAACAGTTCAGGTTGTTTTCTTGTTTAAACGGTCCTGTCAAAATGACTGGGTAATGTAGAGTGACCAAGATTGTTGGCATGGGAGTAGATACAGAGATGGAAGAGAGAGTGAATTCAGGAAATCACAGGCATTCAGGGATTCTCACCTGAAGACTGAAAGGTTGTCAGATGCTGCCCCATGAGTCTCCTATGTTAGCAACAACTTAGGCAGTGTCATTTTTAGAGTTGTCTCAACTGTTGTTTGGATGGGAAATGTGAAAGTGCGGGAGATACAGAGGCTAAAGGTCAGGGCTTCTAAGTTGTTCTGTGATTTTTTTTTAAAGATGCATTTATTTGTTTTTCCAAATTAGTGTGTATTGGAAAAGTAGTTTCTGGGTGAAGACCTCCAGGGGCAGTTTAATGAGCATACATATATCTCATGTTTGTGTTACGTTATATTTTATCATCATACACATACATTATGTTCTGCCTTTTTTCACTCCACACTGTTTCATATATTCTGCATGTCGATATTATTCATGCAGAAGTCATTTTTAATAGCTATCTGTGCCGTATTTAGTCAAGCTACTACATTTGAGTTGGCTTGCATCTAAATTTTAGAGTTGGTGATCTTTCTGATTCTAAAGACCGTATAAATTTACATAATGTAATGTAAAGTGTTTACATTGGTGTCTAAATTAGATACCGGCTAAAGGTTGCCCTCTTTTTCTTCCTCTTAATTCCCAATTGGATGCAGCCCCCAAACTTTGAGATTTCTGACTCCCAGTGCTCATCTCCAAGACTATCAATCCCGAGAAGGTGATTTTCATGTAATAATTTTCTGCTCATAGTTTTAACCTCTTTTGGTGCATTTCTATTATTTCTTTGTCCTTACTGGTGGTTGCACCAGCTCCCAGTTTAATATCATTTGCACATTTCATTAATATGTGGCTTACTCCCTCTTCGAGATCCTTAATAAAGATGTTAAATTAGATTGTATCTGACATTGACCCCTGGGGCACTGCAATGCTTTAACGATATCTCGTTTTCCTGTCTGCAGTGTATAGAATTCTTGCAGAATGCACGAGGCATAGCTTCAACCTGGGATAAATCTTCAATTTTAATTCTAAAGCAGAAGTCAAGTCATGTGGTTTGGGATAACTTGACATTGCCAGAGAACATACTTGTAGTTGCTAGGAAGTCATATTTTAGCAATTAAGTACAGGTTTGCCAGAATTATATGTCAGATTGCCAATCTGCTGACAATTACAAGAGATAGTCTCTCTAGCCTGCTTAATACATTTCAGTCAAACTGAGAAGGGTCTTGTTTTTCAAAATGAAACTTGGCTTTTTTTTTATTTCCAGGCTAGCAATCACCTTTCGCCAGCTTTTAAACAACATGCTTCTTCTGTGTTTCAAAGCAGTCTTATTAAAGAAATGGTTGTACCAATACACCAACCTAGACAGGCTTCAGGGAAGCATACCAGGTGCCCCACTGAGAATCCGGATATGAAATCAACTTTCAAATTTCAAGAATTTACTGGAAGTTCTTCTTCCAAATTGGAAACATTTATTTTTTTAATAGAGAAGGTATAATACCATACGATCTTCTTAGCACAAAATTTAACTTTCTAGTTGTACTTGGTTTAATTAAAGAAATCTCCATATTTATATCAGATAAAAGTTTTTCAAATAAGTTATAAAACAATATCTTAAAAATTGGGTTGTGTAGCCCAAAATGCCTATAAGGTGAAATTGACTATACTTAAATGGAATGTATTCTTTAATCATATCACCATAAAGCCTGCCAAATCACTCCAAATGATCAAATATTTTAAAAGTCCCATGGTAGACATTCTCATCAACTTCTCTCATTATAGTTTATAGTAAACTTCTTTTGTTTTGCAAAGTTTTGTGATCTCATCTTGGCTATCTATATTATACTTGTCTGCTTGGGCTGCCATAGACTGAGTGGCTTGAATAACAGAAATTCATTTTTCACCGTTCTGGGGCTGGGAAGTCTAAGATCAAGGCACCAGGCAATTTGATTCCTTAGTGAGGACTCTTTTCGTGGCTTATATACAGCTGCCCTCTCATTGTGTCCTCACATGGAGGAGAGACAGAGCAAGCCCTCTTTACTGTCACTCCTTATAATGACATCCTATCATGGGGGCTTCACCTTCATGACCTCATCTAAACCTAATTATTTCCCAAAGGTCCCATCTCCAAATACCATCACATGGGACCTGAGACTTAATATGAATTTGGGGGGTGAGGAGGGAACATACTCAGCCTGTAGTACATATTAAGACAATTCTTTAGCTTCAAACAGAAAAAAAAAAATGATTGAAAGACAAAACACAACAAGAACTTGAAATTGGCTTTGTAAGTAAAAATTTTCATATCCATAAGCGCAACTGAAACAATTCAGCACTGATCACTGCTTAAACGGTGACGGAGGGAAGATGCTCTACTCCTGTGGGGGGTTCATACTTTCAAAGAGTTTTTCAAACATGTTATGATTAATTATGTCTTGGAAAGGACACTTTTCACCCACTTAGCTTATTGCATTTGGAAACGTGAATTCCAGAACATCCAAGAGAAATTCTTTTGTCACCTGCTTCCTCCCTCTTTGTCCCACCTGTACCCCATGAAGAAGGATCACTCACCTCACCTACTTTAAGAAGTAGGTAATGATTCAGGCAGCTTAGACCATAAAACAAGACAGGGTAATCAGGTAGTGTCATGGAATATATCATCCAATCCTGCTTGGTTGGTGGGGTTTTGCTGGTAGAATTTAGATAGCTTCTGAAATTCCTGGCTTCTATTTTGGGTGAATGATTGGATATACAGCATTTTGTTATATTCTCCTGGCCTCTAACAGTTTAGCTGGCAAGAGAAGTGTTTTCTACAAGAGGAATTAGAATCATGTGAGATGTAGGGATGCCTGGGTGGCTTAGTCAGTTAAGCATCCAACTCTTGATTTTGGCTCAGGTCATGATCTCAGGGTCCTGGGATTGAGCCTCATGTCGGGCTCCCCACTCAGTGGGGAGTCTGCTTGTCTCCCTCTCTCTATACTCCTCCCCCACTCTGTCTCTCTCTAAAATAAATTTTTTTTTAAGATTTTATTTATTAGAGAGAGAGAGAGAGAACAGGTAGAGGGAATGGCAGGGAGAGGGAGAGGGAGAAGCTGGCAAGAAGCCCGATGTGGGGCTTGATCTCAGGATCCTGGAATCACGACATGAGCTGAAGGCAGATGCTTAATTGACTGAGCCATCCAGGCACTGTAAAATAAACCTTTTAAGAAAAGAATCATGTGAGATGTATAGTTTGATGCTAAATTATGAAAAACAGAGAAGGGTTCAAGCAGGGAGACGGGAGTTAATGTTCCCAAGGGCCTTGCTTTTGGCTCTTGGCTGCTCTTGTATACTCTTTGCTGGCTTCCAAATCTGCATATTTGTCTAGAGTCCTTTCCCTTGACCTCTACATTGTTTCATCCAACTGCCTACGAAACATTACCACGTGAAAACCCAAGATGACGAGAGGACCCAAACTTGATGGTAGGCTTTTCCTTTTTACTCTGTCCTTTGAGATGGGGCTCACACATTCCTTGGGGGGGCGGGGGTGGTGGTGGTAATTTGGCCTTATATAAGCAAACCAGTCTGTCAGCGACTGAATGTGTCTTCCCTCAAATTCGTATCTTAGAACTCTCACCCCCTCTGTGATAGTATTTGGAGGTGGGGACTTTAGTAAGTAATCAGGGTTAGGTTAGGTCATGAGAGTGGTGCCCCCATGGTGGAGTAATGCGTTTATAAAAAGAGAGACAGAATTTCTCTCTGTCTGTGTCTCTCTTTCTCTTTCTCTGCTGTGTGAAGAAACCATAAGAAGCCAGCCCTCTGCAAGCCAGGAAGAAGATCCTCCACAGAACCCGACCATACTGGCGCTCTGATCTTGGACCTCCAAAACCTCTACAATTGTGAGAAGTAAATAAATGCTCATTGTTTTAGTTGCCGAGTCTGTAGTACCTAGTTAGAGCAGCCCAAACTAAGACACAGTCTGCACGCAGATGTGACTGTAAGTGTTAACAGCTTCTGTCTGTGGCATAATCGTTAGCCAATTAATTTGAAGGCTTTTGGTTAAGTTTATAAGACAAAGTCAAAATCGCTGGTTGTTCTACAGCCACTGAAGAGGTTATGATACTCTGCTGCTCTTTTCAATAAGTCCACTTTGCAAAACTGAAATATTCCTGCTGTGACTTCTTTCTTCTTCCTCTTGGGAGGGAGAGATACCAAGTCTGAATGTTTCCCTCTGGTCCCTAGTAATGGGCAGAGTCTCTATATACTAAGTCCTTGGGAAAGAATGTCCAGAGCTGGTCTCTTATCTGGCATATATAGCCAGAGAACAGAGAGAGCTAAAGAAAAGGCAGCAGAGAGAGGCATTCTTCTACTTTAGTATAAATCATGACAGGCTTTCTTCTTTCAAGTGGTATTTGCCCACTAGTCAGAACCAAGCAGAATATCATAAACCCTATTTGTCTTAGATCTTATGTTTATACTACTTCAATGCTAGAAAACCTACTTATAATAATTATTTAGTATATAATAAAGGAGTTATTCTATGTGGAGCTTATGATGTGGCTGTAATATTCTATTTAATTTGCTTTTTAGAATAGATAGCATTGCTACCATTTAAATACCATTCTAGTCCTTGAACTGAAATGTTTCTAAAATTATGCAAAAAATAACGTTATCTGGTAAATTCTTTAGACACCCAATAGACACACATCAAAGAGAAATCCAATGCTAAAAATAGCTTTTATCTTAGATTTTTCTGGTTTACAAACTACCTAACTTGTATCTTCCCACTTGGCATCAAAATGAGATACCCCTGAAAAATAATGAGAAGGATGGCCTTGATTTTGAGTGTGCGCAGTAGTGGACAGAGACCTCTCATGGGTACAGAAACAAGAGAAATCTACACAGGAAGACACACACCATGAGGATGGGCAAGTGAGTATACCAACCACTGGCTGCCCATCCCTCCTTTGGCAAGGAACTCAATCCTAGGGTCGTTCATAGTTTCTACATTTGTTCAAAGAGGTTTATCACACGTACTTTGTCTACTTCATAGAGTGTCCGTGTTGATCATCTATAAAAGCTGCAAGCCAAGTTGTGTCATTCCCTTTGCATTGAGGCTTTCTCTGAGTCTCTTTATGGCTTCCCATAAGGTCTTTGAGCAAAGTGCATATTCTTATCATGACTTCAAGGCTTTGCATGATCTGGGCCTGTTTCCCTTGCCAGGCTCTTCTCTGACGATTCCCCTTGATTATAACGTCGTTTATGCCCTACTGGACTGGCTTTCTTTTAGAACCTTGAATTCACCTTAACATTCCTCTTGAAGGAAGGACCCCTGACATCCCAAGCTAGGTTGCTGTCCCTTCCCCACATCCCATGCTAGGTCCAGCCCGTCTGACATCAGGTACTAGGTCCACACCCCCCCCCCCCCCCCGTCAATATCCTGCACTAGGTAAGGGCCCCCTGATATCCTGTGCTAGGTCAGTGACCCCTGCTGTGTGCTTACAGAGCCCCCATGTCCTTTCTTTCAAGGACTCACGTGAGTCCTAAGTACCTTGATCCTTTATCTAAGTTAAATTGTATTAGTATAAAGTTGATCTTTCCCCCAGACTGTCATCTCCATCAGGGCAGGGTCAATACTCCAGAACCAAGCAGAGCAGCAGCATGGTTTCGAGTGAAGGAAGAAGAGAATGAGGTGATGCTGGTGATAATCAATTTGAAACCTCATGTATGTGAACTGATTAATGTATGTACCCTTTTTGAAAACATCTTTGCAAGTAGAGATGGACCCTGTGGGCCACCTAGAAGACTCTCCCAGGCAATATGTTAAAATTATGGCTCAGTTCTCCACAATTTTGTAATGTTTAATGTAAGTGCCTCAGTGTTCTTTCTATCACCAAGGAAACTCAACAATCACAAGTGCCCCAAATGAAAGATATTTTAATGGAAATGAAATTCAGATAATAAGTACACTTGCTATCCAAGTAGTCACCTTTCTTGTTTTGAAACCAAATGCTTTTGTCCAACTCTGTATTTAACATTTAAAAATAATATTTGCATTTTACATTTCAACAGTAGTTAACATCTAAAGGATTAGAGAGGAATTGTTTTAGCTGATAAGCATTGAATTAAACTTGGAGAAACATTTTTTTTTTATCTGATGACCTTCATCATGGTGAATCTGTCTAGGTTTTAGCATGAATCAAATTTTCAAAGTACTATAGAGAGAGGTAAGAAGATATGGCTTTTTAGCTCTGTAATAATTTTTTGGATTATCAAGACTTATTTAAAACTTCCTTGGCATAAATCAGTTTAAAATTCAGTCTTAATTTTGCCTTTAAAAATGAATATTCAGTAAACCATAAGATTTTAAGGCAGAATAAGATTTGTTTAAATTTATGGATGAAAGTTGACTTTATTAAACTGAAGTTTTCTCACGGCTATCTCATTGGAAAACTGATTTAAAAATAACAGTTTCTATCAAATCTATACATACATATGAAGTTGTTTGTTTATGTATCATGAAAAAAAAAAACAACAACAAAGCATTCTGAGCTAGAAGTTCAGAATTATCACTTTTAGAGAATTCAGAGCTCCAGTTCAGTGCAATTCTAGAGGGAAGCCATGAGTTTTACAGACAAGATTTTTTTTTTTCTTAATAGGTGGTCAGTTTGTGCAACAAGTAAAGCAGCACTATTTCAGAGGTAAACAGAGAAGATAAGAAAGAGGGTGTCCATGTATTTTTTTTCCCTTCTGTAAAGTTCAGATCATGCATCATCTCTAATGAGCTTGATAAAGCATAGCAAGGCAAATGTGCCATAATTCATCATGTTTCCCATTTCAAAAGTGACAGGCAACCTAAGGGAAGTCTTTATTTTGTAACAATAAAAGAAGGAGGCAAGATAACCACATTTAAAACAATATCTGCAAAGGAATTCTTACAATCCACATCAAATATAGAAAATTATCTTGTTATATTGGGGATTTGTTCAGTTAATGCTGTACCAAAACTTCCAGTAGTGCCTGTAAGCAAAACATTTGATTTTTATATTTAATCCAAATGTAGGAGAAAAAAATGTCTTTAGAAATCTCTTCAAATTTTGAGGAATAATGTACTTGTATTGTAAGAAACAGAAGCAATGTTTGCAATTGTTAGAAAGGTGCCATGAGCTTTTGTGTTAGTTTGTTAAATGGTCCAACATGAAATATTGAAAGATCCAAGTGAAATCCATTCTGTAAAGGAGTAAAATATACTTATATGTTTTCTGAGGCTGTTTGCTTATTTCTAGAACTGGTTCAACAAAATACCATCTCCAAAAATGCATCTCTTTTTGCTTCAACCATTCCTTTTGGAAATCAGTCATATACATAAACATATATATATATATATATATGTTATTTTATATACATATGTATATACACATATATATGTATATATAATAACATAGACCTGAACATCTTAGACCGTGTGCACATAGAGAGAGGGGTTGGTAACCAACTAGGTACACGGCACATAATCAATCATATCTCAAATGCCTCAAGTACTCTGTCTTATCTGCAAGTAAGCAAGGGAGGATGAGATGTGGTTTGGTCCCTATAAGAAAATTAAAAGCTCTGGGATGCCTGGGTGGCTCAGCGGTTGAGCATCTGCCTTTGGCTTAGGGTGTGATCCCAGAGTCCCAGGATCGAGTCCCACATCGGGCTCCCTGCATGGAGCCTGCTTCTCCCTCTGCCTGTGTCACTGCCTCTCTCTGTGTCTCTCATGAATAAATAAATAAAATCTTAAAAAGAAAAAAAAAAAAGCTCCTACTGAAAAGAAATGCTAATTTTTACTGTGTCTCAACACTACAAACCCACATCTAATCACAAAACCTACCACTTTTTATAATGGCTAAAGAAGGCAATTTGTCTTTATTAAGTTTAAGGATCATGTTTAAGTTACTATCTGCAGAGTAATGAGTAAGTAACAGCCATACTATGCAGGAAAAGTAGCTGTTTTTGTTTAGAACATAAGGAGCATATTTACACAAAGATTTGAAATGCAGAAACACATTTGGTTCTAATTCATTACAATTAGTGAAGACCCTGGATCTTCACGTTCATGTGAAGTGCTGAGGGCCAAGGGCTTTAGGGTTAGGATAGAGACTATCTTCTATATCTTTCTTTGCATATAAGAACACATTACATTTGGTAGATTTAAGGGCAAAAAAGTCTTGTGGGAATTACAGTAATTGATTTTATATGGTATGGATAGATGAGTACTTGCAGAGCAAATTGTGTCACTCTTATTATTCTTATCATTGGTCATTCGCTTAATGGCATTCCAGAGGTAAACAGCTGATCTACTTGCCATTGAATATATAATATATAATATAATATAAAATGCCAAGACTTATTTTAAGCAACCTTTGTTTCTTTTGGGACCCAAGAAGAGCTTAGCTTCTCTCCCCTGCCTTTGAGTTTTTTTTTAACCAGAGAGAAAATGATAGATACAATTATCTACCTATATCCGGTCAACTCAAATTGATTTTTATATAATGAAACGAGAAATTGAGTTTTCCCCTCATGAGTTTATTCACCTGCGTTGTTGCCCAAAGGCACGTTACTTTCAGGACTGTGACATCCTCCCTGCTCTCTCAAATAGAAGTTGAAACTCCTTCACTGATTCCTGGTCCTGCCTCTCTCGTTATGTTAGGGTTATTCCATGGGATGAAGATGGAAATGATTCTCTAAAACATGGGCTCTTATTGAGACTGATAGGTCTTACCCAGGGAGATCAAAACTTTCCATTATTACAAAACACCTGCCTGACAAGTTTTTAGTACTTGATTCTAAGAAAGACATTTGGGTAACTGTAGTGTCTATACTTGAATTTGCTATGTATATATTTTTTTGCATGTCTCCTTTCCCTTCTGTTCCCCTTTCCTGCCCAGAGGCTGTTATGTTCTTCCTTTTTGGAAAGGAAACCTTTAAATTTCAACCTCTGGTCATCCTTGGATTATTAAATCTTTCTCCTGATGTCCTAAACAATTTCTTTTCTCTATTGATATTTGTATCTTTGCACAAATGCACATCTGGCCATCCCTTCAGTGAACAAAGTCTGAGCGGTTAATCTTTTACCATTCTTCTTAAAGAATCAGCGATTTCAGCCATTACTTCTTCTTAGCTTTATATTTTGTTCTAAGAGGCTTCTAAACCCCGTGGAACTGCAAAGTGGTTTTTGATACACACGTCTAGGTCCCCATAGAACTTGAACTAAAATTTGCAATTCAGGGTTTCAAAAAGAAGGGAAACAACAGTCTGAGTTTTTCACTCTGTTAAATAACATTAAGATTAAAATTAATTTTAACAAACATGGAATTCAACGTCCAGTGGAAAGGGATCAGTGTTCCTGGAGACAGTAGGCTGAAGGGGACTAGCGCTTTATGTACATCTTTCTTTATGGGGCTAGACTGACACAGGAGACAGGGTCTCCATGATTTCAATAAAGACAAATCAGTACTTTTGGGGACATGTGGGAAGGTTGGAGAGGCTCACTTGACAAGGGTGCAATCCACTAGTTAAAGATGTAGTTATCTGGTCTTTCCCCATATAATCACAGCCACTAGACCTTTCTAAAGTGTTTCTGTCTTTTGTTTCTGGTTAACGCTTTCCCAGCCAGATCTGCCAAAGGGTTATTGTCAGCCAGCCAGAGAAAGCTTGTGTCCCAATAAGGATGTCACTGGTGAGGGCTTGGCCAGGGGGCTCCTCAGCAGCCCTGTTAACTTCATCACTCTCTCTGAGGTGTGGTGTGAATGGAGAACATATGGCCCACCAGTCACTGGAGGGCATGTTTCTTCAACTGAAAGTCAGAGGCCTCTGGGCTGAGACTGGCAAGCTTTGGAACATCAAGTTGAGATTTGGTTGGAAAGGAGCCTGTGTGGTCTATATGGTCCATGCTTGCTGATCTCTGAATTGTTCTTGAGTGGAGCCTTCAAGGTTTTCTGGCTCTAATCCTTGCCTGCTTTGATACCAGCAATAGTAAAAAAGTAGAGAGCAAATCATTGTGGCACATCCAAGGAGAAAATGGAAAAAAAGATGACCAAGTGCTATTTCTGGCTTTAAGACTTGGGGAATTACCAAATATTTGTGCTTCTACTAACTTAGGAGATGCAATTAATGATCTAGCAAAAATATTTCTGTTGTTAATCAGAAGACGAATGATCTGGCAAAAATGTACCATTTCCAGGCCAGGCAATAGAGATCCTTTAAACGAACTCAGGAAGGAAGGGAGCCCAGGCAAGACGTTGTGAAATTAAAAAAAATTTTTTTTAATTTTCTTGAGTATTAAAAATTATATTAAAGCTGAATTCATTTAATGTTTCTAGACAAAGCACAGGATAACCAAACATCTTGGCCTTCTTGGGTAGAACTGTGGGTGTGATGGGCAAGTAACTGTTTAAAGATGCTTACAAGAGGTGTTTATTTCAATCAGGACATAAACTTCTCTGAATGCCCTCTTCTTTTCTTCCTGGCTTCCGCTGCTACAATGTTCTACCCAGATGGCTATCAAAAAGTGGGATTCAGGTTTGGGCCTGCTGAGCAAGGGGAATACTTGGTCTCCTCGTTTAAAGCAACTGGATTTTTTGCTCTTCGAATGTAGGAAACCTAATTACACCCTGGTAAATTCTCTTCAGTCTACCAAACACAGAAAAAAAACAGTGACAGAATCTGAAAGGCCAGAAAAGAGAAAAGAGTCCCTAAGACCTAATGAATCCAAACTAAACACCTCTCCACAGAAATGTCAAACATTTCTCTTAGTACAAAACAAGGCTTAAAGAATGCCTTGCTTTTGTCTCTGGCCTAATTCCTTAAGCAGAGAGGGGGATTTTCCTCTGGGAGTGTTATTTCACAAAGAACGAAACAGCAAATAAACAAAAGACTCTCAAAGAGAGAGAGAGTATAAATAAAATTCATGACTCTTTAAAGAGTTTACACTGAAAGAATGTGGGGGATTATTTACAATTAAAGCATAGCCTTTGGAATACAGTTATTATTATATATAAAACAAAGACTAGGAGTTCATTTCATTTTATTCACAGGAAAGTGCACCTGGCTACTCGGAGTTTGGAAAAAAAATCATGAAACTTCATTTTTTCAAGATCTTTTGCTTGCTATTTTTGTTGTATGTGTGTGTAAGACTTCTCACATGATTAGAAGAGCATTTTTTAATTTATTTATACTTTCCTTTTTAAAATTGCAGGTGATACATATTGCTATTTATTTTATTTTTTATTTAAATTCAATTTGCCAACATATAGTATAACACCCAGTGCTCATCCCATCTACATGTTGCTATTTGATTAGAAAAAAAAAAAAAAAAGCAGGTAGAAAGACAAAGTTCCAAGAAAAAGTTCTGTTGTGTATGTGTTTAAAAGGAACTTTCCACATTTTAACACTTTGAAAATGAGCGTTTGTGGTGGCAAAATAGTCTTCAGTTGAACAAAGGAAAAGTTGTAAGCCACTGAGGGAAAAAAAGTTGGAATTAACAGAAAAGTAGGAGAAAGAACAGATTTAGGACTATCTGGTTTCCTGGCAAATCATCCGATAACACAATGGAGTAGTTAATGGCAGAAATGGGGGAAGGGGCAATACGAAACAAACGCAAGATTTCGTTATTAATGTAATAGGCAGACAGAAATAAATGGTTATTAAGATAAGAAGCAGAGGCTAAAGAAACCACTTGATTATAAATTATAGAGCAATTAGTCCTCTTTTCAAGTGTGTGTGTGTGTATTAGGCATTTGAATTCTAGTTTCAGTGTGACTCAAAAAAAAATTAAAATTAAAAAAAAAAAACCACCCCAACCACCGCAGATGATAATGTTAAAAGCCATGAAACGAGGTCCCTATGGACAAATGGTGTTTAAAGGTAGAGTTCTAGTAAAAGTATGGTCTTCTTGAAAGCTTCAGTCATGGGCCTGGGAGATGGGGTGAGGATTTAAGCACTTGCAGAGCTTACAGCAAAGTTTAGATTGAGTCTTATCCTGACGTGCCTGTCTCAGTGAAATATCTGAAACATTTGGCCCCACGAGATTAAAAGAACAGTGCTTATATTTAGCATCTGCTCCCCGCCCCCCCCCCAACTCCAACTTTGCTACTAATAAAATTCAGCTCTATGGAAAAGAATTTGAATTCCAGCTGGGCAGTTTTCAAAATAAGATGAAAAGTTAAGCAGGCAATTGGTGTGTATTTAGGGCTCAAAACACCTTGCCCCCTAGAAGACTTGAAGGAGTTAATCCCTTCTCAAGATAATCCACTAAAGAGCATCCTTCATTATGATGTTAAAAGCAAGGATCAGTGCTGGGGAGTCTAACAATAGGACAGGAGGCTTTTCAGTCCCAGCCACATTCTTCCTAGGTTAGAAACAGAAACTGCTGTGATTCCAGCAGAAAAATAGAGCAAGACTTTTCTCTTATGTTAAATATTCAGATGGGGGGGGGGGCAGGGGGAACTTACCACATGAACTAAATTTCTCATTGGACAGTTTTCCTCAGAGAATTAATATTTCTGATTATTTTAAAAACTACTCTCATGAGAGGAAAACAATAGTTTTTAACTCAACAGTTACACAGTTTGGGAGCGCTGTTGATTTCATGCAAAAGTGCATTTTTGATGAAATCATACTCGATGACTCCCTGTCTCTCCACTCAGGGCACACATATTCCCTCCCCACTATGATACATTCAATGAACACAAAACTCACCATAAACTTTTACCAAAGATGCAAGCTGAAGTTATTTGGTGAAAATTTGATCCTGCAAGGCATTATGTTTTAAATTAATGGCCAGATTTTATTACTCAAAGAGTCTTATTTTCAATAAGTGAGAAGACAAAGTGTGTTTAGTGTTGGTAAGCAAACAAATCTTAAAAACTCGGTTTAAAAATCTTGATTTTACTCTATTTTAGTATGTTTTATATTCTTGGGAATACAGTTTACTGTTTGTCATTCCTTTCAAAATATTGTGTAGGAGGGTAGTTTTAGAATTAAAAAGATTCCTAAAAATCTTTAGTATAAACCCAAATCTCACATAAATCAGGATGGCAAAAGTTGGCTATTCCAGGCTATGTTTTTTTTCCTCCTCTCCTTTTTGTGAAGTGTAAATACATTATTTTGTAAGGTGTATTTGTTTTAAGGAATTCCTCCTTACCAAAATGAAAACAAGATATGGAAAGATTTTTTTAAAAAAATATGTTTGAAGTGGGATCAATTGTAACTCATTAATGTGTGTTTGTGTGTTTTGCCTTCCATGATCCCTTTTGTGTCCCTATGGTATTTGGGGCATCTGAACTCTGCAGATTCTGAGCTGTGGCTGCAGCCCTCAATTGGCAGAAGATGGACAAGCTCAGCTCTGGGAGGATGGGGGGTGACTGAGCATGTGTTGGGAGTGGTAGAAATCATCCGAGCTAGAAGAAAAAGAGGGAAGGAAGAGTTGATGAGATGTGGATTTGGTTGGGTTTAAAAAACCATCTATCTGGAAACATGGGGAAGGCAGAGAGTTTGAAAGGGAGAAAGTATAAATGCTAAATAAAGAGGCCCTTGAAACATGGTCAAAGACCTACTGCGATATAGAGAAATACAGAGAGTTAATATTTCAAACAGGATTTGATTAATATTTTATATCCATGAGAAGCATTATGAAAAAAGGACTTTTGAGGTCATGATTGTAGCACTTATCAATGGTGTGACTTGCTTCTCTTCTCTTATTTATATTCAGTGAGAATACCTATGCCTGCCTGAACTATAGATCAGTATGAAGGTTCTCAGAGATAGCATATCAAAACCTATGTTATCATGATACACTGGTGGTAAAAACAAAAACAGAAACAAAAACCAGATGCCTGAAGTTTGGCAGTCTCCATATGTCCTCTATGTGACTTTTTGGCAGGGCCCCTTTGTGTTCCTAGGTCAGAGTTTGTTCATCTATAAAGTGAGAATGGTACTTACTCAAAGGGTCACTAGGAAGGTACAATGATATGGTCTATAAGCAACCCAGTGCCTGGCTTATAAGTCCTTTTTAAAAATTATTTTATTTACTTATTCACAAGAGACACACAGAGAGAGGCAGAGACATAGGCAGAGGCAAAAGCAGGCTCTCTGTGGGGAGCCCAATGCAGGAGTTGAACAGGATCACGACCTCAGCCGAAGGCAAGGCAGACGCTCAACCACTAAGCCTCCTATAATAAGTCCTTAAGTATAAGTTCAGCCAAAACAACAAAAACAATATATTGCAAAATGTCAAACATACAGAAAATGCATTAGAAAACTTAGACTCTTTCTTTCTTGTAAATATATACTTCCATATTTTAAAGTAATATGCATAGGGTTAATTGAAGCTAATGCAACTAAGATTTTGATCTTACAGCTGAAGTTTTTTTCTTAGCCCATGTACCTGCAGCTGAATTTTATTAAAAAGATGTAAAAAATGAATTAATTAATGTGAACTCATCCCTTTATCATATATTGATTGAGCTGCCATTCATTATGCAAATAAAGTAGGATTTATATAATTTATTTTTATCTATTATTATCTCATTTAATCCTCTTGATGTTTATGTAAAATATTAGTCTCAGTTTTTATTTTAATAGATGAAGAAACAGATTAAAATCTGTCCAAGGGCATCGAGCTGAGGAGTATGTGGCAAAGCAGAATTGAAACGTTAAGGCTCCTGGTCTAGATATCTCCATGGAACACGGAGACAGCATTACAGTCTTCTTTCCCTTGGTTCTCCCAAAGCCCGGAATCCATGAGGTCTCAGGAAATGGTGGGGACCTTGGATCCTCTGCTCTCATTAGCTATTTTGTGAATGGATCCTCCTGGCTTCCACCACAGTCTATGATTGACCCTACTTGTACTGTACTCATTGAAACCACACCTACTACTTCACTGTCTAGAGGAAGACTACTATCCTGATAGAACCAAGGGATGCTCTAAGGATCTAAACATTCTGTATGCACACATGGCATAGGACAGAATGTTCTATAGGTGAATGACCTAGACTTTTGCCTTCAGGAGCAAATGGGGCTGGATTGGAAGAAAGCCTTGATATTACTTAGCCAAACTATGTTCCTGGCAAGCAGGCCAAAGACTGAATTTAAGTATTTTTCACCTGCCTAGAGTACCATGCACTGGATAAGTATTCACTACTACTAACTGAATTGAAGTTATTTGACAAAATAAAAGAAAAAAAAAGTATGGGTTAAGAAATGTTCTTAGGTTAATAAGCGATCTTGAATTCACAGCTTAATCAATAATGATTTGCAGATTCATTATTTCCCAACTTTAAGTTGCTGCTGCTGGCTGCTTAGCTATTTTTAAACCTTTACTAGATACATAAACACTTTCCTCTTTAATGAGAATGAAGCTGGGCAGTCTGTGCTTTATCATTAAATTCCATTTTATTCACAAATGTTTTAGTTTGTTGCTAGCCCATTTAAAAAGTCATTAATTGGGATCCCTGGGTGGCGCAGCGGTTTGGCGCCTGCCTTTGACCCAGGGCGCGATCCTGGAGACCCGGGATCGAATCCCACGTCAGGCTCCCGGTGCATGGAGCCTGCTTCTCTCTCTGCCTGTGTCTCTGCCTCTCTCTCTCTGTGTCTATCATGAATAAATAAATAAAATCTTTAAAAAAAAAAAAGTCATTAATTTATTGCCCTTTTCCCTTTTTGTCTAAAAAAAAAAGGTGTGTGTGTGGGAAGTATAATGGAAAGAAGCTCTTATTGTTCAGAAGACAGAACACATTTCCACCTCTTGAACCAATAATTCAAGCTGCTGATTATGGCACTTAAGAGCCAATCTGGGGACAGGTGGACAGCCCTGGCCTATACAAGAATGGACTTTCAGCTGTGGTAACCCTAAATCATTGGTGAAATGGGGAAAATATTGTGCAGGTATTAGAAAAGTGGGACATTGATAAAATTGACCACCTAATATGGTTTTTTGTCATATTCCTTTGATGATTGCATGTTTTTGTACATGCATTTGATTTTAATTATTTTTTTAAAGATTTTGTTTATTTATTTATGAGAGACACAGAGAGAGGCAGAGACATAGGCAGAGGGAGAAGCAGACTTCCTGTGGGGACCTTGCTGGGGTACTTGATCCCAGGACACCTGGGATCATGACCTGAGCCAAGGGCAGATGCCCAATCACTGAGCTACTCAGGTGCCTGATTTTGATTATTTTATTTAACTTTTTTTTTTTATTGCTGAAGTGTAGTTGACATATAATGTTATATTAGTTTCAGGTGTATGACATCATGATTTAACAATTCTATACAATAAGCAATGTTCATTTTAAATGCATTTTTGAAGGAGATTAATAGAAATATTTTTCAAGTACCATTTATTACCAATAATAGAATCTTTCTATCCCATAATGTCTACTGTTCACATCTATGTTGTGAGGCAAACATAAAGTTAAAAGGCAGCAAGAGTCCTATTTTAAGATTTTTTTATTTTCTAAAAAAATAAATAAGGTAGTTGGTTTATATACACATTGGCAATGTACCAATTAAGATGTTTTAAATTCAATTAAATTTCAAATTATGAAAGCCACAAGGGGCAGCACAAGGATTCTTTTTAACATTTAACAAATGTAAATATTTTTTGATAACTACGGAAATAATCCAAACCAGATCACTTTAAAAAATAATAATTAAAAACAAGATTACTTAAAATGAACTTTTTTTCTATAACTTTGCAGAGCTGAATTTAATATCTCCTATTGTGGCCAGAAATACCTTTTCTATGTAACTACACCTTACCAACATTTCTCAGACCCACAGTGAGAGGCAGACTTAAGACAGTTCCCAGTCATCCTTGCTTGCTGGTAGTCACACTGTTGCATAATCCCTTCCCCTTGAGTATGGGCCTGTGTCTTATTTCTAACCAATAAGGATAGAATAAAGGTAATGGAATATCTTTTCTGTGATTATATTATGTAATATGATAACTTCTGTCTTGCAAGCCAACTCTTCCTTGCTGGCTTTGATGAAGCAAAGTGTCAGGCTGGATAGATCTTTGTGGCAAAAACAGCTGAGAACAGCTTTTGGCCAACAGCCAGGTAGGAACTAAATCTTTCATCCGAACAACCCAAAAGAAATTGGACTATGCTAACTGACAACCACATAAGTGATCTTTTGAAGTTACTCCTTCCCAATCGAACCTTCAGATGAGATGAATTTTTAGATAATGTGAGATCAAGATGCCAACATCTCAATTGCAGGCTTGTAAGATTTCCTGAAGTAGAGGACTTGGCTAAGCTGTGTCCAGATTTGTAATCCACAGATAAGAGATAGTAAATATGTATTTAAATACATATTTAACTGCTAAATTTGTGGACATTGGTTATGCAGCAATGGGTAACAAATGCAGTCAGACACACCAAATAGACACTATTTGGTTGTTGAAATAGTGTAAGCTTAAGGTGCGCAGCATATTGATTTGATCTATTTTGCAAAAATGATTACCACCATAGTGTTAGCTAACACCTGTGCTACATCACATAATTAATATTTCTTTTTTGTGGTGAGAACATTTAAGGTTTACCATCTTAGCAACTTTCAACTATACTATACAGTATTATTAACTATAATCACTATACTAAATAGTAGATTCCCATAACTTATTTATCCTATAGCTGGAAACTGGTACGCTTTGGCCAACATGCCCGTTTTCTACCATTCCCAAGCCCCTGGCAACCATCATTTAAGTATGATTCTATGCATTTGACTTTTTTTAGATTCCACATTTAAACGATATCATACAGTATTTGTCCTTATCTGTCTGACTCATTTCACTTAGCATAACCTCCTCAAGAACCTCTCATGTTGTTGGAAATATCAAGACTTCTTCTTTGAATGTCTTGGCTATTATGAATAATGCTGCAATGAAGATGAGAGTGCATCCCTTCAAATCACTGTTAAATAATGGAAAGCCCAAATATGTATGATCTTTTATATAAATTAACCTATGTACACATATGGTTACTCCATTGATTCATTAATATTTGCTTTCAGTGATGCTCATGCCATCTTGTTCACAATGTTTATCTAGATGGTGAGCAAAACTAGTTAAGCAAATTGGCTACTGCACCAAGGAATACATATAGTTTTAGGAACTATACATATACTTTAAAAATACATGCTATTCAACAAGCCACATAAATGCTGCCCTTTGTAAAGTATCAACTGGTAATCATTGCTTTTGGCTCTAAGGCACATTGATTTAAAAAGTCTGGGAAATGAGTGCATACACTTGAAAAAAACTTCATGACTTTTTCTTTAATCTTCACTTTTACTTTGTTTTCTAGAAGAGTTTCATGTGACCTGTGCCAACATAAGGTATATTCAGAGCCCCTGGCTTTCTGGTTGGCAGAAACAAACATACATGCTGCCAACACAATAGTATATTCACTCCTTTATGAAGTTGAAAGACTCATAGGAAATGGACATGATTAGAAATTACATCATAAAGTAATTATCAAAACATGGTTCACCTTATTAATATTCCATGTATCTCATGATCTAGCTGAGATGGCCTGTGTTTCTTGATCACACCACCCTCCCTCTCTGAGAGTGGGCCACACTTGCCCCCAGTATCTTCTGTGTATTCTTTAGTATCATGGAAGGGCTCAAACACTCCAGCAGAGAAATACTGTTGTGTTTCCCAGGAAAGCCACTTGCATCAGACCACTGGTCACCAGTGAAGGCTTGCCACAGGGCCATCTCACCAACAATTCCATTATACATTCCTGGTCGTGAACAGAATATTTTACCGAAGAGAAGCATCCAGGACACGATGTCTGCACAATAAAGGCTTTCCCCCACTAGCTTCAGAAGTGAGTGACAAGAATTTTATTAGTCAAGGAGAAGTCTATTGAAGCAATGCAACAGTGATTTTATTGCTGCCTAAGTGGGAAGCTTTACTGTGGATGTATTTGTTTGCTTTTAATCATTCTGTGGTACTCAGATGGGTGATATAGAAACGTAAAGATAATGTTTTTGAAAGGTTTATGCTGTTGCTTAAAAACATAAAGGAATAAAACTTAATTAACGAAAATAAGTTTTACTGTTGTGTAGCCTGTCTTGGAAAGCTTGAGGATAAAACGAGATTTTCTTATTAATTATTAATACAAATCATTAGTCATTATATCCTTTAATCTGGAAGGGAAAACAAGAAACCTGACATCCATCACAAACAATTGCTTTTGTTCATGCAAATTTTTATGGAGAAGGTGTATCATGGATTATGAAGGCTGTCTTGTCCTATCTGAATATGTCCTATTACTGCATTTTTGGACAGCAAAGTATCTTCTTGTCTTCAGAATCCCATTGCACAGCCCAGGGAGTCTTGTCCTTTTAAGCACCAAGTGACCAATTGCTTCCCCTACCCCAAATCCACAATACTTGTTAATCAACAACTTTTGAGGCATCTAATTTTATTCCAATTATCTCTCAAAGTCTTCCCAGTGTCTCTTTGGTACCCAGCATACGTATCATTTCAAGTTTCAGTTCTCAAGTCTGATAAAACTAATAAACCCACACTGCCAGAGGTGGCACATTAAGCTGGTAAAATGGTTTTCATCTTAATTGGATATGAGCACTGTTATCGCTAATAACCCCAGGATACTTCTAATTGGACTCTCTCTCTCTCTCTCTCTTTTTATTTTTGAAACAGTAATCGCATTGACCAGCCTAATTTCTTCAGCCCCCACTCTTTGAATCCAAATTTTAAAATGCACCATAGAAATATTATAATTTCAGGAGGTTATTTCAGTATGATTTCTTTGTATTAGGCCAAGAAAAGGTAAACACTTTTGTAAAAAAATAAATGGTTTTCTTTTAAGTTTTCAGAAACAAGAAATTGTAGTAAGACTCTGCTATTGGCATTGCAATAATGTCTTTAATGCCGTTTAGTTAGCTGCCAGCTTCACCTAAGGACACTAAATTCTCAATTTTGAGTCATTTTTAAAAGATAATGGTTTCCTCTGTTGAATTATTTATTGTAAGTTTAGCATAAGTTATAGATCAGGGAAAAAAACCACTATTTTAGAAGTTATCACATGCACAAATGTTACACTTTCGTTTCATCTGGATTTTGCACATATATGAAAATTATAGAATTCTAGTCAACAATTTAGTTAAGAGAAAAAAGATGTGCCAAGACTTCTTCCACAGGTAGCTGTAGTTTGGTTGCTGGTAAGCACACACTGAGTGATAGTAACAGCTCCACTATTCCAAGATACCAACTCTAAAGTAAATTTCAACATGCAAAATCAACCCCAATTTTTCTTTGTACGATTCTTTTTAGATTTGGCAGGCACATACTTGGCACCAAAAGAATAAGAAAATAAGTAAAAGTCTTAAGAGGGGTTAAAGGAATGAACAAAAAAAAAAATTTCAGATTTCACAAACCAGAAAATTTTGTCTTCAGTAAGTATAAAATGAACACTGCATATGTTTTAATTGTTGAAAAACGTCATGTGAGCTTTTCACTGGCAGAAATAATTCATTTTTAATGGACATAATAATTTTTCTTGAGCAATATATATTTTATCAGCTGAGTGTGGGCCTTTATAATTATTATTACTATTCCTTTATAATTAAAAGCCTTTATGTAGATATCATTAAATAATTATAGATGTGCAAAAGAAATGCTTACCATTTTTCCAAACCATAAAATGAAGATTGGTAAAAGTATTCATTAATTTATATTTACATTTCTGGCAATTAAATTAGCAATACCTGGAGCACAGATGAAGGTGGGTAAAACAGATTTCATAGAATCTATTCCAATATCAAAACTATAGTGATATCACATATGCCTTTTATGTTGACTTACAAAATTATGCATCATTGTGACTATGAAGGATATTCAAATGGACAGTTGTATGTGTGTGTGTGTTTTGTGTGTGTAATATATGTGTATGTCTCATATGTAGGAGTGATATGTATATTATGTACACATATGTCTGTGCTTATATATATGTGGCATAAAAGGTGTATACAGAAAAAAGGATATGCATATTGTATAAAGCAAACATATATACACGCACACATATGCATATGATGGTGATGATAATGATGATGATGATTTTATAGCTGGCAAACATTTTAGTTCCTTTGAGACTCATTCTTGATTTCCTTCAGTTTGAAAGAACAAAATTACATAATTTATCCATGAGAGTTTTGAAACAGTGAAACATATCCAAGTCCCAACTTAAGAGAGGGCACTCCTCCACTTTTCTTGAAGGAAGGCTATAGAGAACCAACTCTCCTGCCCTATTTCTTCCTCTCACAGCGTGGCCTCAGAGGGACTTGCTTACCCTCTATTCATCAGTCAACCAGAATTTACGGAGTGCTGGGGGTCATACTGTAAGACACCCTGCGGGTATCTATGGAAAATAGGCGGATGGTGGATGTGTGAGACATGGGTGCTCTCTCTTTCATATATATATGAAATATATATATATATATATATATATATATATATATATATATACACACACACATACACACACATACACACTTTCATATATATATATATGTATTCACACACACACACACATATATATGAGATAATACATGATTTATAAAAGAGAGGAGAGAGAGTGAGAACAGGGCAGAAAAGGCAGCGGGAGAGGGAGACTGAGAATCTTAAGTAGGCTCCATGCCCAGTCCAGAGCCCGACATGGGGCTTGATCTCACAACCCCAAGATCATGACCTGAGCTGAAATCAGAAGTGGGACACTTAACCAATTGAGCTACCCAGGTGCCCTGACATGGGTTTTCTTCTTGATGAACACATCATATGGTTGTAGAGACATTATCCATATATTAAAAAATATGATTGAAATGTAAGTGGAATATGGTTTTATGCATCATCAAAACTACTCATATCTAAAACTTTGGCCAAAAACTCTTTATCAGGAAGGTAAAAGAAAAACCTGAAGCTATATGTAGTCTTGCTTTGGGTATATGCTCTTATACATGTTTCATATGCATTACTCTAATGAAATATTAGTGCATTAAGCAGACAAAAATTGTAATAAAAGGAATGAGACAAAGTCAATATTCATAAGAGTTCTAATATTCCTTCACTCTTCACTTCATGGGGCCATTTACCTACTCTAATACAACTGATATAGATAATACATGGTTTTTTGGTGCTCAGTGTAGGTTAGGTCATTATGTTCCACTTCATTGGTATGGTAGGTAAGGGTAAGTCCATGCTGATGGAAGAGAGAGGAACACAGAAAGCATTTCCATATCAGGGGTAAATTCCATCTCCTACCATAACTGCAGGGTCTACCATTCCTTAAGGTAAAATGACTTTCATTTTCACAGAGCTTTTTCATCATCTATACACCAAAGAGTTTCCTCCCAAGATATCAGAACCTACTATCTCCCACCTTTTTCCTTACTAACATTCCAGTGCCTTGTCTTCTATTTCTGCTCTTTCTTCCATTTGAAGAGTTTCCTTTACAACCTATCAAAGGTGCTAGGTTTAGCCTCCCTCCTAAAATCCCAGTTTATGGTCTGAAAAAGTCAAGTAACTTGCCCAAGATCAAACAGATTGTGAAGAGTGGGGTACCGTTGTTGCCTCTACTGTTGGTATTATGTTTAATTTAGAATCAATGTGACGATATGCAGAGTATTCATTCAACAGGCCAGCTGCTGTAGGACAGGTATTGTCCTGGGCTGTGGGGACACCTTGGTTAATAAGATGGGCTAGGATCCTGTAGAATAAACCTCATAGTCTAAAGGGGAAGGATGTGAAATAAACATGCATACATTAAAAAAAAAGAACAAGCCCAGACAGTGGTAAGAGTTTGGTATTTCAAAAAGAAAAAAGTCTTGAGTGGTAAGATAGATATTTGCAGGGACGTAGGGTATATTGTTTAGATAGCCAGAAAGGTATCTCTGAGGATGTGGTATTGGAGCTAAAACCTAGATTATATAAAAGAGCTAGTATGAAACCATGAAGACATTCCAAGTAGAGGTAACAGCAGGTTCTAGGAATGGAAGGTGGAAGTAAACTTGTTGTGTCTGAAGAACATAGAAACAATTATGGTAGAAGTATCATAGTGAAAATGAGATGAGGTAGGAATCTGGTAGGACCAGATACACCAGAATAAAGTTTGGATTTCATGGTAAGCACAATAAGAAGTTGAAGGAGATTTTTAAACTGGGGAATGACATGGTCTTATTTACATTGCTTAAAGGACACTCAGATTGCTATGTGGAGAATGGATTCTAGAATAATGGAAGTAGCAACAAGGAGATCAGTTAGGAGACAGCAATGGGAGTGTTATGGACCAAGATTACAGCAATAGAGTTAGAAGGAAGTAGTGATGGAAATAGAAGGATTCTTTGGTGGGCTTAATGTTGGCAGCATGGGAAAGAAAAAAATAAAAAATACATGAATCTGGAGCTAGAGTCATATATTAAGTATACTGAGTGTGCTGCCATGTACTAAGAAGAGCAAGAATGGAAGTCTGAGGTGTGGGGAAACCATGAGATCTGATTTGGCCACATTAAGTTTAAGGTATATATTTAAGATCTAAGTAAAGATGTTCAGTAGGCTGTTGGATTCATGAGTCTGGAGCTCATTGGAGAGGCAAAGTCTAGAGATCGAGCTTTGTGAGTCAAGAATAGATAGATGGTGTTTAAAGCCAAGAAATGGAATAAGAGGGGCACCTGCATGGCTCAGTTGGTTAAGTGTCTGCCTTTGACTCAGGTCACGACCCCATAGTCCTGGGATCAAGCCCTGCATCCTGCCCCCTCCTCAATGGGGAGCTTGTTTTTCCTTCTCCCTCTCCTACTCACCTTGCTTGTACTCTCTCTCTCTGTCAAATAAACAAACAAACAAACAAACAAACAAACAAACAAAATCTTAAAAAAAGAGAAATGGAATGAGACCATCAAGCATGAATGAAAATATACAGTCAGAGAAGAGGTGAGAGTCAGGGTTATTTCAAGAGGATCTAGAGTAGGGGGCTGAGAAGGAGTGGCCAGTATGGTATACTTTTGTGCTGCTGTTTTTTTTTTTAATTTTATGTATTTATTCATGAGAGACACAGAGAGAGAGAGGCAGAGACACAAGCAGAGGGAGCAGGCTCCCTGCTAGGAGCCTGATGTGGGACTATATCCCAGGACTCTGGAATCACGACCTGAGCCAAATGCAGACGCTCAGCCTTTGAGACACCCAGGTGCCCCTGCTTAAGCATACGATGGAATAACTCTAACATAGATTTGGGGATATAAAAATAATTAGGATTCAACTACCTATTGGCAAAGAAAGATAGAATCATAAACGTTTGCAGTATGGTTGAGTAGCTTGCTTTCTTTCCCTTTCTTCTTTACACCTGCAATACTGTAGCTTACTGCCTGATGTCTTAGCAAAGATGACTCCAAAAAGGGCATTGATTGCCTAGTCCAACTGTTTCTTTTTTCCAGATTCTACCATGATTAGATTGCATCCACCTAAAGACGTGTGGGATGAGTAACTTGGAAATTTTGGAGAGACTGTGAAGACACGTAATGTTCTTAGGGGGAGGAGGAAGGAAGCTGCAGCAGATCAGCTAGGTGGAGGAAAGGCTGTGGTGAGAGGGGAAAGGGCCCTGGGAAGAGGAGTCCAAGTTGAGTCCAACTTGAATTTTCTTCCCAGTTTCCCAAAATAGCTTATAACTCTTCCTGCCTCCCATTTTGTCTTCTTGTGTTCTACTTTCCTCTATTGGACATTAATTGAACTAAATATAGCCCAACCGTATATTATGTTTACGGTGCAGGTAATGTAGACTCTCCAGTGGTTTCTACAAGACTCTGTATGTAAAACAGGAGTGAAAACCCAAAATGCCTCATCTGGACAGGCAAATAAATAAATGGTAATAGCCACCGTCGATAGCACACCTACTATGGGCCAGAAACATTTTGATGTTATTTCCATATATTATTTCATTTCATTCTCCCAAAAGCAATGAAATAGCTCTGGTGAGGCAAACCCAAGAGCGTTTGCACCTCTGGAGGAGAAGCCATGCCTCTATCTACTATTTCCATGTGAATAAGGGGATCCTGACTTGGTGCATTATCTATAATTTTAAAAGATAGAATCTCTAGATTTAAAAAATATTGGATATATATATTGGATATATATGTATATATACAAGCCTCATGTATAAGTGTGTATATATATACATATATTAGATATGCATATTGTTTTATACATATGTGTGTTGTATCATAGACACATATTTCATATGTACACTTTAGTTTATATGTACATTTTATTTTATATGTATACTTCATTTTACATATCATATCATATCATATCATATCATACCCTGTGACAGCCAAACAAGACACATTTGTGAACTGCTTCTGAACTCTGGGCAACCTCTAGGGCATAAGTTGTACAGTCTGCTCATGGTTGGGAAGAATAGCGTTAGAGTTGGGGGAGTTGTTGTATGACAGGGCATCTGGCTCTTCATTTCCTTGTTCCATGAGGTCCTGGATTGACATAGAAGCCAGTGCTACGCTGCCAGCTGAATAATGCTCTGCTGGGCTTCAGCTGTGTATCTCTTGGGTTTATTGCAATATTAGGGGCTCAATGCTGTTAAAACTGAACCCAAGGCTGAGTCTGCTCCCTGGGAAATGGGGGCCATACAATGCTCTTCTGTACTTCCAATTCCCATGGGAGCACTGACACTGTTCAAGAACTGATTATTTACATAACGTCCAGAAGCCTCGCTATCTATGCATTTATTCACACAAGGTATAAATGCTTGATAAGAATACAAATGGGTATCCTTCCAGGGGACATTTTCAGCTTGACAGGGATTGGTGCTTTCCAGCAGCTTTTAAAAAATATTCTTCCAAGCCCCAGACTGCTGTAGAGGGAGGATGAGGACCCATCCTTCTTCCGCCCAGCATCCTTCCATAAGCCACCCTGGCTGTTTATTTTTGCTATATCTGAGGCTCTGAATAATATTTCCTTTGAAGGGGGGGGTTCTTTGGCACCAAGAAAAATTATCTGAAAAATGAAATCCTAATGCTAAAGTTTTAAGCATCAATTATTTTTAATCTCAACTTCCTGTGAAAGTTGTGGGTTTTTTTCTACTCAGGAATAAATCCTAGAAAAATAAGATGAGAAGAGTTAGAGTAGCCACATTTTTTTTTCTTTTCCCAGGCATAGAACTATATGATCCAAACTTCTCAGCTGGAACTCTGGGATGGTAAGCCTCCCTCTAAACTACTAACACGATGCACATACTGTTTTCCTGGCAGGTTGCTTTCGTGCCCATCTGCTCGGGAGCACCATGCCAACTGAATGGGGCCACGTAGGAGAGCCAGAGGGGCTGGGAGCAAGGCCCGAGTCAGTGCTAGGATCCCGCTCGGGGAGCAGACCCTGAGTAAGGGCACATGCTGATTACAAGAGATCACATTTGTTGATAAAGGTTGATGGAGATCGATCAGCAAATCCCTGGATCCTGTGCGCTCATTCCCCCATTCATCTCCCTTCTGGGAATGGGCAGGATGCATACCATATAGATCTGGCTGCCTGGGGGTGCCAGAGACGTCCCGTTTGCCTATCCTTTTTGAAAAGGAACAACTGGTTCTTTTTCTTTCCTATTTGCAATGTGGGGAAACCATTTCAGCCAGTTCCATAGCAAATCTCTTTACTTTGCAATTGGATCTTGGTGTATTATCAGGTGAGGTCAGGTGTCATAAAGCTCAAGAGAAACAAGTAGATGCTTGAATAATTCTTAGACCTCCCTTTGTGTTTTCTCTTTTTGTCTCTTCTTTTTTCCTCCCTTCCCTTTTTGTTGGTTTCCGTTGAGTTCATTTTATGGAAATCTGAGAGCCCGTGACCTCAGTCAAAAGCCGCCACTCTCCTAAAGGGGGTGGCTGTGGCTACACAGACCTGTCGGGTGAATGGTTATTAACACTCTGGGAAGCTGGCACATGCACACGGATATCCACCCATGTGGCCATGTAAAATATGTGCATGCAAGCTCATGCTCTCCCACAGCTCTTCAGAGCATATTATATGCTATAGTGCAAGGGCCACTTTAATTATCTGCTTCTGACTCCCCATGAATATCATTAATTGAAAAATACCCCACTGCATTTATTAAGTACACCATGTGGCTTCATTGAAAAATGTGAGGTTTCTTAGGCATTTCAAAATGTAGGGAAAATTGCAGGTTTCCACTGCTTCTTTTGGGAATTCCTAAGAGTATGGGGTCCCCAGTTTGGGGGCCACTGTTATAAATGATGCTGTACTGGATAAGAAATCCAGAGATTTGGAGTCTGGTAGATCCGCAGCTGAGGGCCAGTGCCCAGAGTCTTTCTTTTCTCCTCTGTAAAGTGAAGTACAGGTGCAGTTCTAGTTGAGGCCCATGGTTTTGCCTCTCCTGGATCTGAGCCCTGGGGGACAGGTGGGCACGTATCTACATATCCTGGGGCCATCTCTAGCTCCCTCTCCAGCCAGAGCTTCTTCTGCTATGAAGTGTATAGTTCTTTTCCCCATTCCATGTGTGCAGACCAGCAGAAGAGCCCTGGAAGATGCTGAAAGAGGTCCCAGGGGTGTGTAGGAGGGAACTGAAGGCCAGAAATTAGATCTTCTGCTTGGGAAGCATGGACGGCATGCACATTTCTGCCTAGAAGAGCTCTCAGTGATTAAATGCCTCTAAAACTGACTACATCAAAGACAAATCAGGGTGTGGGGCTGTGTTTTGGGTGTACCATACC
Source organism: Canis lupus familiaris (assembly GCF_011100685.1). NCBI lineage: Eukaryota > Metazoa > Chordata > Mammalia > Carnivora > Canidae > Canis > Canis lupus. The sequence goes on from NC_049224.1 coordinate 44,873,196, forward strand.
TGTTATCACTACTTAAGTATTTCTTCAAACATGGTATTGAGTCCAAGAGTCTACTTAATTATTATTAAACTAAAAACATGTTACATTCCAGAGATATTTTGGAAACAATAGATTTGGATATTTACTGGTGGCTTCCATCATTTCAACAAACTTGTATTTAGGGAGCAGCTGGTGTCTGCAAGCCTAAACTATAAAACTGGTGTTTAGAGATGAAGCTGATAATTCTCTCACTCATTTACAAGATTACACTTAGGGGAAAGATTTCACCTGAGCATGTCTCATGCCAGAAGCCAGAGCAATGCACAAATTTGGTAAAATCTGTGACATAGGGACACCTGGATGGCTCAGTGGTTGAGCATCTGCCTTTGGCTCAGGTCATGATCCCAAGGTTCTGGGATCAAGTCCCGCATTGGGCTCCCTGCGGGGAGCCGGCTTCCCCCTCTCTCTGTGTCTGCCTTTCACTGTGTGTCTCTCATGAGTAAACAAATAAAATCTTAAAAAAAAAAGTCTGTGACATATATACCACATACCTAATGTATGGGGTCATTTTTGTCTGGGGTAGCAATAAACAACCATTGAATGGGTGTGTACATGGTGAAGATCTGATTGCAGATGATAAGTTTGTGTATACTTTAAGAATGACATTGGTGATACAGGTCATGATAAAAAAAACAACCCAATTTAAATCTAGTGGGAAAACATCTTCCAAAAGTAAGAAGTAAATTCTTAACCAGCTGGATCACTTCTACTGGAATCAACAGAATGAATCCCACAGGTCTTTTTCAAACTCCAAATTCTATGATTCTATGTAGACCAAATTAAGAAAATGTTAAATTGGATATGGAGCAGTGGTATAATCCTTGCTAGGAGGGAATCAGTTTGGCCTTAAGATACAACGTTTCATGTTCAATTCATGTCTTGAAGAAGAAGTTCTAATTTGAATTACTTAAAATAAGGAGTGTAGTTTTATTGCTATCATAGGTGAATCCAGTACTCAAAGAAACGTTTACATGAAGAGCAACACCTCTCTAATCCTATCCTGGATGGACATGAACCAGATGCACGACAGGCTGGTGACCCTTAGCCTTTGATGGTGTGAGGTGAGGTGGAGAGGGAGGGAGGATTTGCTCCAGGCTGTATGCCCCATGACAGTCCTGATCATAAGCCCTGTTGGCATAACTGCCACAGTACAGTATCGAAGGTTAGAGATGGACAACCCCGGCTTTAAACTCTGATCATCTGTGTGTCATTTTAACCACTCACTCCATTTCTTCAAATTTGTTTCTTTCCTTCTAAGTAGGTAATTAAAACTTTCTGTGGGATTAAATGAGATGATATGTGTCAAGTGTCTGACACAGTGTTTGAAAAACATGCTAATATCTTTATTGTCATCTGTTTATTTTCCTTACTGATCTTGAGACTAAATGAAAAGTTAATTCGAGCACTTTACCAAAAAAAGTCCCTGCATGAACTCAACGTATCACTGGTGATAGAATTATTTTTCCTTCTCAGATTAAAACGTTTTCAAAACACCAATGAGAGGAGACACAATCTGTAAAGACTTGAAACCTTAAGTTTTTATTTTTGGCATGTCTTGGACCTGCTTACATTCTCTGCTTTTTTTTTTTTAATACATTATGAGCATTAGGGAATTGGAAAAAGGATTAACAGCCTATATATATATATATATATATATATATATATATATATATATATATATATATAGGCTTTATAAATCCACTTAGCTTCAGAATGACTTTCTGGGGCAACTGGCCTTTCCAAAATAAATTTGCACACTGCGTCCTTATAAAAAAATTGGAATTTGGTGAGGCCAAAGAATTTGGGCCGTATCAGCTTGTCATTCCAAATTTTAAAATATTTAGTCTTACTTCAAGATAAATAGCAACAACTGAACTCAAGCCATGAAGAAAAATAAACATACAACTTCTTGAAAATGCACAAATAACCAGATGGTTTAAAAAATGTTATCAGAACTGTCTTAACTGCTAACAAGGTCTAAATGAAACCATGGCCATAGATAATGTTTGTTTCTTGCCTGGTGACTGTCCTGACAGGGGGCTGTCTAGTCGGGGGGTTGATAAAGCTTAGCATTCACAGGAATTGGGAGCCATGGATGAAGAGACTCCAGCTGTCTGCCAACCAGAACCTGGTCGATCTTTGGCAAAGTGGTTGACAGCTCCTACTTTGAGACAGTTGGGAAGGCTTGGGGAGAAGGTAAGATTTGAACTGAATCTTAGAGAATGATAGGACAGGATTATCCTGTCCCCCTCCAGAGGTAGTAATATTCCTTCCTTCTTCCTCTACACCTTCTCCACAGCACCACATGCTTAGAGGTGTGAACGCAGGAACCCTTGGATGATCATGGCAGACGAATGATCACAGGAAAAGTCAGTCTGACCTCTGAAATCACTGACTTTGTTGTTGTACAAAACCAGTGTTGAAGGGGGAGCCTGAGACTGAGAATGATTTCCTGGGGTGATCTTGTCTTCCTCAGGTTACCTGATCAAGCATAGGGCTCTGAATTTAAATCTGTTGCCACCTGTTACCTATGGCCCTTGGAGCCATGTGCCTGCTGCTCTTTGACAGGCATCTTTTGCATTTATAAAATAAGTATATAAAAATTGGATTATTGTGAGACTAGGTGATTTATTATTATAATAATTATTGTTATTTTCTTAAGCCTGCAGTCAGCCAAGTACATTGCCCTGATAGGTAGTTTTATTTATGTGCTAATATTTACTTTGCGTCTAGTTTCTTAATGAACTCAACTAAAATCACAAGTGCCACAGACCTATGTTGTATGATACCCTATTAAATCTAGGGCACTTTTTTCGAGTCAAAAATACTTATTTTTAAAAAATATCAGGAACCTCTGTTACCAGAGTTTAATTGGATAATCACTTCAAGGAATATCTGGGGCTGTTTTGTTTACAGGAAACAGGTTTAAGAGAATGCTTTTAAGGACATATTTCTTAGCAGTTTGATATACCCAGAGTTTTCCATATTAAGATTTATTCTCTCTAAAAGCATTAATAAGTATAGAATTAAACCATAGAGTAATAAGTTAAATGACTGCTTTGAAAGATCTGACAATATTTTTTAAAATACAAATTTCTAATAATATCCTGTTGCTTTAAAACTCATAATACTTTTGAGTTATAATAATCAAACTAGAACTAAAATTCCATTATAGGGGAAAGGAGAGAAAATGGAATTTTAGTTCTAACCACAAGTAATGATATCTCAAAGAGGAATCATAGTACACAAAACAAAAATTTTTAAAAACAGTCTGAGTTATAGTCAGAGTGGCCAAAATTGTGGAAAAATAAAAATCTCCATCTCATGGCTGTTTTGACGTATTTTCTCCCACTGATAACACCAATATGAAAGAATTGACTGGATATGTCTGATATCATACAGACAATTAGTTAACTTAACAGAATACCTACTTGCCTTAGATCTATGGGTACCTTGGGTTAAGCAAACAAAACTTAATCTAAAATACGAAGAACCAGATAATACCTATGCCTTTCCCCCTTTTTAATACCCAAGGTGGTGGTTGTAATAATTGTTGTTATTTTCATTGACAAATGAGATTTTTCTGGTAACTGATCCAGTTCCCTTACTTCAAAGCAGAACACATGGCAAAATGGAGAGGGTCATATTTCCCATTCCCGGAAACCAAAGTGGTTGGCACAGAGGTGAGCAGGTGGCCCAAGCCGAGCCTATCAGAATTATTTACTGGGGTGTATTTTACTACAATTAGCAAAGAATACAATTCTTCCTTTTTAGATTTATAAATGTGACACTGTGAGTCAGGATGTGCAATAAAGAACTAACCTTTGCCTACAGAAAGGTTGGACCATTGCCCTCAGCTCGACGGAGGTAATCTCTAAACCCTTGGAGTGTCCTGCCTGATAAAAGTGTCATTGTTTACTGAAGGGTCTTGAGCCAGGCCAGATATTCTATGCTAACAGTGTAATTTTTGGTGGAAGGCCTTGGGTCCTGTGGTACCAAATCAGGTTCTAGAGGGGCTAGAGACTAAGGTTATTCATGTGGGTAATCAACCTACCTACATGGCCAACTCCTAATAAAAACTCAGGATAACAAAGCTTGGGTGAGCTTTCCTGGTTGATAGTATTCTATACTTGTTGCCACATATTGTTACTGAGAGTAGTACGTGCTATCCACGTAATTCCACCGGGAGAGAACAACTGGAAGCTCCATGCCTAGTATGTGTTGGGTCCTGTCCTATGAGCCTCTTCCTTTTATTGATTTTAATCTATATCCTTTCTCTGTGATAAATTATAACCATGAGTATAATGACTTTTCTCAGTCTTGTGAGTCCTACTAGTGAATTATGGAACCCGAGAGTGGTCTTGGGGAACCTCTTGGACATTATACAGGACATTTGTGTTCTCCACTACTGGAGAAAGTTCTCTGCTATACTGGTGAAAGGCTCAGAGAGAGCAGCAGGGATTAGAAATATGATAGATGAATGGAAGAGATGAGAATGAGAGAAAATAATATTGATGTATCTGGTTCTAATCCTTGGAGGATCTTTCAAGGTACCTTACTCATTTAGTTAGTTCTTTCAATCTGTGGATTACCCCAGTATATTTCCAGTAATCCAGTCTCACACTTTCTCACTTTCCCTCAAATAGTTGTATACTGCATTCCTGAAAGTTTTGAAATTACTGTATCATTTTCCAATTTCAGTTATATTTAACTAAAAAGATGTCATTTCCCACCCTCAGAGAACTGGGTGTGATTAGTAGTAAAATCCAAACAAGATAAAACCTTGTAAATATTTTTGGACTTGTCAACAAAGTTATTGAAAAATATACTATTTCAAGTAAATTAATCTAGAAATGTGGACATTACCTCGATAGGCCACTTGAACCACCAACTGGGTTATTTCTGAGCTGCTGTTAGAATAAGAGATTTGAAACCAGAACTTAGTTGCAGAGCTTTTGTGAGAATTTTCTAAAATATAATTTTCTGCATTTGGATGCTCTCAGCATTGCTTTTGTGAAACAAGAGATAGAATTTCATCTCTCTAGGGATCTAAAGCAAAACATTAGTGATGATGTTCAAAAGAGACTATTCTAAACCTAAAGAGACTGTTTTCATAGAAAATGTTACACATTCTTCCACTACTAAATCCCAAATATTAGCTCACAGAAGAGCAATTAGCAAGTATGTCATCTATAAAAAGTATGAACATTTAGACATTTATATTGTTACTATTTATCATTCTATTGATAGAGAATGGACCACATTCATTACATGCCTGATCCCAGTCCAGGAATGATAATTGAATTTCCACAAGTATTATCAGAATTCCTTGAGCTTTTTGGAAACAAAAGGAACTTTCTTAATTTGGTAAATTTATCGACAAACACGTAAAACAAAAATCATGTTTGTTGCGAAAGTATCAGGAATATTCCCTTCTAAGTGCAGAATAAGACAATGAGGTTCCTTATTACTATCTCTAGGTTCTAGACAGCACGTTATACAAGTAAAAGAAATGTGAACCATATTATCGGAATGAAAAATTATTATGATTAGAGACAGCTTAATTTTTTGATAGTGTAAAAGAATTTTAGAAATTTGACAGATACAAGGTCAAAATTTAAACATCAATACATATAATTAATTGTGTGGTTAAATCCCAGCAAGGTCAATCAGAAAATACAATCTTTCAAGGATTCCATGCTCAATATCCACCACGTATCTAAGAATAAATCTAAGAAAAGAAATGGATGATCTACGTGGAAATTATTGTTCAATGGTATTGAAAAGACACAAGAAAGACTTATATAAATGGAGATATATTCATAGATAAGATTTATTTTCCTAAAGAGATCGATTATCCCAAAACTAATCTAAAATTTTCATTAATATCTCAACTTTTTTTTTTTTTCCCCACAGAGCTAGTCAGTTCATATGGAACTAGTTCGTGCACCTTAAAGAGTCAAGACTCAAAATAGCTCAGGTGATTTTGAAGAGAAAGAATAATAAGCAGCACACATCCAGTAAGGGATGTAATTATTTTAAAGTTATCACATTCAAAATAGTGTTCTAGTGGTATGACAAATATCACTGAAACAGACCCACATACACATTGGGGAGTGGGTAAGAGGTGGTTTTGAACACCAATAAGGAAAGAATAGGCTTTCTTGTGAAAGGAAACATATCGATATACATATACAGAAATAAACTTCAAACATTAAAATCAGGAAGCAAAGCTTTAAAATTCTTACACAAAAATGAAAGAGTATATATTTACGATGTCATGAGAGGAAATAATTTTTTAAACACGGAAAGTGCAAATCGTAAAAAAGATTAACAAATTTGATTAGATTAAATTCAGATTCTTCCCTTTGTTTATGGACACCTCATAATATTTTTAAAACCCTACATTCTGGGGCGGCCCCGGTGGCTCACCGGTTTAGCGCCACCTTCAGCCCAGGGTGTGATCCTGGAGATCCAGGACTGAGTCCCACATCGGGCTCCCTGCATGGAGCCTGCTTCTCCCTCTGCCTCTGTCTCTGCCTCTCTCTGTGTGTCTCTCGTGAATAAATAAATAAAATCTTAAAAAAAAAAAACCTACATTCTGAGATTATAGATGTTAATACTTATAATTCCTATAATGACATATTAAAAAGTCTTCCAAATGAATCAAAGATAAGTAGTTCCCTAGAAAAATGAGCAAAGAATATGAAAGTTAATCATAAGATAGGAAACCTGAATCAACAAGAAAGAAACATTGGGCAAAAATGCACCCCTTCCCCTTGCTTTGTGATGAGGGGAATATAGATAAAATGACAAAGACAGACTGTTTCAAACTCAACGGATTGGCATAAAAGGAAAAAAAAATCAGATAACACCGAATACTGGAGAAAAGGTGAGGAAAAGAGAGTTTTCATATAATGTTGTAGGGGCTGTAAATTAGAACAAATACTGTGGAGCGTAATTTTGTAACATGTAATGAAGCAGAAGACCCTCAATCACTGGGACCAGCAATAATGCCACTTCTTGATGTATCATGTTAGAGAAAGTGGTACCCGTTTCACCATAGCTTATGACATCGAATACCTGGAAACAACTTGACCATGTGTCAACAGAGGAATTCGTGAACACAGTTTATTCCCATAAGAAATCCTATATAAAAGTTAAAATTAATGAAGTAGATATCCCAGTAGTTCATTCATTGTCTATATTCTCCATTCTTCCACCACTGGCCCCCTTCTGCAGGGATTTTTTATTGTCCCTCTCTCCAGAACATTCTTTTCCCCAGGTACCCTATGGGTCATTCCTGTGCTTTACTTGGTTTTCTGCTCTCATGTTACCTCCTTGGGAAGACCTTGTATGAACACGCTATAGAACATCGCATCTCCCCGACTTGTATCATCCTTTGATCTATATTTGCATCAAGGGTTTCTCTTTGTCCTACAAAATGGATTTTGTTCCTAGTAGGGCAAATGACAGCAGGTAAGTATTTGTTCAAGCAATACATAGGTACCTGCATACATTTAGATGTTTATGGGCCCCTTCACATGATTTTAAATGCTCCCTCACATTCATATTTCCCTGTGGAACAGACAGGTAGATCTTCCTATTGCAAACCCTCTCCCAGAGCACTTGATGAGCAGAAGAATGAGAGCTAAAAGGGCAGCATGTGAAACCCTCCAGCCTCCTCTCTCCCTTGCAGCTTGTTCTCCTGTGACCTTGCACGAAGCTGCTGTCCATGTGGACAAGTGACCCATCCAAGAATAAGACTGTATCCAGTTGGGGAAGAGCTGACTGTCTCCTTCTCTGAGGGTCCCTGAAGAAGACACGCATGGGAGCTTGAGCAAGAGAAAAAAACCCTGTGCTCAGATCCCAGTGAATTTGCCTGCTTCTCCTTGAACTTTTTGCAATATCATCTATGTTGGAAATGATCACTTAAAGCCACAGTCTAGCATAATGTTTACATCCCGAGGGTTGGAATTGGAGTCATTAAGTCTTGCAGACAACAAGGTAATGTTCAACTACCGCTCTTCTAGGAGGGGGTGTCATTTAGCACACTGCAGGGTGCTGATGCGAGCTGCATCCTGGGAACCTGAAAGCTTTGGTACCTCTTTGTTGACCTAGGGTTCACCTTGTCTTTTTTGGAGTAGCCTGGCAATGTGATCTGCTCATTTTCTTACGTTAAATAGCTAGATTTTCTTTGAATTACTTGCATTAGTGGAAAGAATAATAGGCTCTGGGAGAAGATAGACCAGGGTATGTGCTGTAGCCATATTACTTCCTAGCCATATGACGTTGGGCAAGTTGTTTAATTTCTCTTGATCTTCTTTCCCTTTCTTCACCTAAATTATGGAGTTATAAAATGTCTCCTGCCTCTGGGTTTTGGGAGCTGATACAATGAAACAGTAGATGTAAGGTATCATGCTGGTGCAACCTGGACAGGCAAAAAGCATACTTTCTGGCACAGCTTGCATCTCACTTCTCTCTGTGGACATATTAATTCTCCTTAGTACAAATCACAGGTGATTACATTTAAATGAAAGTTCTCTTCCATAAGCCCAGAGCTGTGAGGATTCTGTTTTTCCCCAGTTGACTGAGTGAGGTAGAGGGCAAAGGAAAGTAAGTGATGTTAATACCTGACACCACTCATGTCCTCATGGCGATCTCCTTGTAACCAGATAACTTCCTTCTAGCTGCACGTGTGACTAAATTTACATAGTCAGTGAAGAAGTAAGACCAAGATGAGATGGGAGGAGAGCCTGCCTCTAGATATTGAATATCCCTGCCTGTGAGAGTCTTAAACAAAAATTAAAAACCTAAGTCTTCATTTTAAGGGATTTTACCACAGCCAATGCTCGGAATCATACTGATATACCTCCATTAAACATCAACCAGCCTAGAAACCACTAATCCCAAATGATTGTCTAACAACTAAATGAAAGAAACCAGATGAAGATCGCTTCATTTTGATGAAGAAATCTACTGTAATTAAGCATTAATTTGAAGTAAAGAGGAGCGAGTCTTACCCCCCCACTTCCCCATTTTTCAGTCTCTGTATAAATAATGATCATTCTTTCCTCTACTCATCAGCTGGTTGGGTTCCTCTGCTTGGTGACTTGCCAATGTTGTGGGGCTTGGTGTAGCGGAACCCGGGTTCTAGTCATGGCTCTAACACTCGGTAGATGTGTGACATCACCTACCTTTATTCTGCTGTTTAGGAAACTGAGCCCCGGGGAAGTTAATGCCGTCCTTGCCAAGGTCTTGAGGGATTCAACTAGATAATTTCTGAAAAACATCTGGGATATAGGAGGTGCTAAGTAAATAAGATTTGCTATAGTGACTGTAACTCATGCTCGCCTCTGCTCAGGAAAGAGAATCTCAGGAAAAGCTTGAGGAGCCCTGTCACCCTCTACCTCTCTATTTGTGTTGAAGAAGCTAAGTAGCATAACCAGCCTAATTCTGGTATACTATGTCAAGAACTGGAAATGCCCACAGGTCAAAAGATTTTAGTAACATATTGTTTTTTAAAAACATTCTAGATGGGCACTTGGATATAGCTGTAGCTTGGTCAACAGGTTGGTTAACTTGCTGAATGCCCCGATCTATACTCCTGGTTACTGCCTTCTCTCAGTCTTCTGACTTTCAATTTGTTCTATTCCATTGCCAACCTTACATATGCAGAATGCCCTCCCTAGTTTTCAGCCAATTCAAGTTCCTTATCTGCAGATATTGAAGTTGAACCTTCTCAAGATGGTTTTGCATGGTTTAATCATCATTCCTGCACACACCCTCTTCTAACCTTTGTATAATCTTGGACTAGAACAGTGATTCTCTAGCAAAATAACCCCCAGGGGACATTTGGCAATATCTGAGGACAGTTCTGGTAGTCACAACTGAGTGAAAGCAACGCTAATGGCATCTAGCAGAAGAGGCCAGGGATATTGCTAAACATACAGCATGCACAGGACTGCCCTCCGGAACAAAGACTTAGCCAGCTTAAAATGTTCAAAGCCCTGAGATTGAGAAACTCTGAGGTTGGGTGACTACAGATTTTTTTAATCTAAACTGGACATTCTGGGAAGTGAATGATGGTGCTCTTAACAATGAAGCTTACATAGCAGGTGTAACCTGGGACAGGTTATTGCAGGCATATGGGATCTGTGGGATCTGAGTTTGTTTTCTTTTGGACTGGGGAGGTACTGTTTATAAGTATAATTTTAATTTGCTTTCTTGACTTGCTTTTGGGCGTTTTTCACCAGTTAGACTCTGGAGATAGGAGGTGCAGACTCCGTATCTTTCTCTTTTCCTTCTAGGACATTATACAGACTACCTACTTGATAAACCTTCTTGACTGACTGTGCTTATTTGTAATCTCTGTTCACAATTGGGTCCTTGACAAAACCTACTATAAACTTCTCAACCAGCAATTATATTATACATCAAAAGTGTGGGTGAAATGATGGAGAAGAATTCAACAAATAGCATTGCTCATAATGTAGAGAAGATTCTACCTTCTATAATATGTAATTTGATGAAATATGCTAAGCAAGGTACAATCCCTATAATTGGTACTCATTTAAATTACTCATGTTTACTGTAAATGTTTTTACTGTAAAAAATGTGTTTCTATTGAATTAGATAAAATTTTATTATTGAAAGCATGGTTAAACAATTAAAATGAACAAAGATTCCCTAAATCCTGCTCAGGATAGAGTAGATATATAATAACTATTAGTTCTATTTGCCTTCCATTACATGTAACACTTCAACTATCACTTTAAGCCATTGAAATTGTTTTATACATTTTTAAAGTATTGATTCTAGGTGATTTTTAACATTACTGAAGATGGTTAAAATTGATTGGTATAGGGGCACCTGGGTGGCTCAGTTGATTAAGTGTCTGCCTTCCGCTCAGGTCCTGGGATCGAGGCCTGAGTGGGTCTCCCCTTCTCAGATGCTTGGCCCTCCTCTTTGCCCACTCCCTGCCCCTTGAGTGTGCATGCATGCTGGTGCTTTCTCTCTCTCTCTCTCAAACAAAAAATCTTTTAAAAAGTTGGTTGGTATATTAGTTTTGCAGGGCTCTGTAACAAATCACCACAGAATGGGTGGCTTAAGTGATAGAAATGATAGTCTTAGATTAAGACTTAAATGATAGAAAGTTATAGTCTCACAGCTCTGGAGGCTAGAAGTCCAAAATCAAGGTATTGGCAGCTCTGGTTCCCTTTGAGGGCCATGAGGAAGGATTGGTTCTAGGCTCCTCTCCTTGGCCCTTGGGAGACATCTTCTTCCCTCTATATGTATTTCTGTGCTTTAATTTCTTTTTTCTTTATTATTTTTAAAAAAGATTTTATTTATTTATTCATGAGAGACACAGACAGAGAGGCAGAGACACAGGCAGAGGGAGAGGCAGGCTTTTTGCGGGTAGCCCAATGTGGGACTCAATCCCAGGACCCTGGGATCACGACCTGAGCTGAAGACAGAGGCTCAAACACTGGGCGACCCAGGAGTCCCTTAATTTCCCTTTTATACAAGGATACCAGTTATACTGGATTAGGGCCCATTCTGAAGAACTCATTTTAACTTGATTATCTCTGTAAAGACCCTGTCCCCAAATAAGGTCTCATTCTGAGGTACCGGGCATTAGGACTCCAACATATTCATTTAGGGAGTACACTTCTACCCATCACAGCTAATTAAAGAAATGACATAAAGAGATTATGAGCTACATTTAAATTTTATACAAAGGGTAATTTCTTAGTACCTTAGAATAAAGAGAACATTGTGGAGTCACTATAGTTTGGAAATATGAGTGATAAACCTCATGTTATTGTAGGCCCCTGGAAAATACATTATTGTGGTTCATCCTTAAAGATACGGAAAAGACCTTTCCTGAGGAAATCATATAGATAAAAATGTTAACATCTTTCTACCGGGCATCTCAAAATACTTTGCCTGTCTTTTAATTCCACGCCCCCCTCCCCCTCTGAAAATCACCTTGGGTTGGCTATGGAACGTCCCATAGGTGAGAAAACTGAGATGAGTGGAAATTAGATCATTTGTTTCACATCGTCTTCCCTTTCTAAGAGCAGAAATAAATTTGTTCTCTGCATTTGCTTTATTAGAGGTATGTCTGCTTGACTAGTTAGAGCATGAAAAAGATTATGGGATTCCAAGACTGTTGATCTTTAAATGGATTGTATTCATGAAATAATCAGGGTGGGGGCGGGTCTAGAGGGAAGCCCAGGGATCTACCAGGATGGGATCTCAGCCAGGTGAGGGCTTTAGCTTCCTCGGAGCAGATCGCTGATGTCTGCCATTTCATTAGGACAGTAAGAGGAAATTTAAAGACATGTGCCTCTTTTTGCATAAATGTTTGTATATTATACATAGTGCATATATACATTAAATATACAGTCCTTAAATTTCCTCCTCCAACCCTGATGTAGATACATATGATATGGGAATATATCATACAGACATATTATAAAATATGTGTAATATTTTGTATCCCTCTCTCTAACAAGAATGGTGGTCAGGGAGCTGGCTGCCAGCCCCCATCCTACCACTCAACTTGCTAGTGGACTTAAGGCAAGCCTCTTAGCTTCCTGAGCACCTGTTTTCTCAGCTGTAAGATCAGAATATCAGCTTGGGTTCCGGGCAAGGTCCCCTACAGCATTACAGTCTGAACGGGGATGCGGGGCGGGGGGAGATTGTTCCAAGTATTAAAAAGCAATTCTCCTGCGGCTACCCCTCATGCTGAATGGACCCCCACAAAGAACAGTAACTGGGTAACATTGTCCGTACCCTGTCGGCTGGTGGGCGGGGGGCGGGGGGGGGGCGTCAGTGTTTCTCAAACAAAACGAAGAGTTCTCCGAGGCACCCAGAGCGCTGACCTCCTCACCTTGCGCACCAGCCGTCTCTGCCCTTCGGCGCCCCTCCCCCAGCACCCTCCCCGCCCCCGCCCCCGCCCCCACCCCCACCCCCGCCTCCTGGGACTGTCATCGGCCCCCGCGGAGGGCTGGCGGCCGCGGCCCCGGGGCTGACGCAGTGCACTCGCGAGTCGGAGAGCGAAAACCTCTGCACCCGGGGTTGCCTTTTGCGAACAGTTTCCGCGATTGTTAAATGCAGGGAAGTTACACGGAGCGGGGTCGAGGACCGGGCTGTTTAAACAGAGGGCCCTTTATCTGCCTCACCCCCTACGGCAGGGCGGCCTCCGCCAGTTATCAGAGTGTCATTAACGGGACAGCTGCTGGTAAACAAGGACGATGTCGACACCAGCGCCTCCGTCAACAGGAATTTAACTTTAATCTGTCCCCTGCTTAAAGAAACACCTCTCTCTCTCTCTCTCTCTCTCTCTCTCTCTCTCTCTCTCTCCCTCTCTCTCGGTACCGCGCATCATTAATTTATCTCCGTCAACGTCCCGATAGGAGGCTGGCATTGACTTAGGAAAAAACCCGCTGGGAGAGAAAATTAATAAGGTGCTAGGGACATTCACCTTAGGTCAATTCGAGGGGACACGGAGGGAAAGCGAAGTTGCTCAGGAGTTCCCGGCGTGGCTGGAAACCGATCCTACATATTTATAAAGGTGAACCTGGAGGGCTGCCAAGCGCCTGCATTTAAGTGATTAACAAATGTTTCTCTTTAAGTGGACACCTCTTGTTCTAAATATATTTGACAAGAATGCAGAGAGTCATCCGGAGGGCGCCGAGGGCACCCAGCTCGGGCCTCGCCTGGCGCGGCGAGCGGGATCGCAGACCCGGCCCGCGCCGCTCCCGGCCCCCGGCTCCGGGCTCCCGGCCCCCGGCTCCCCGCTCCCCGCTCCCGGCTCCCCGCTCCGCGCTCCCCGCTCCCCGCTCTCCGCTCGGTGCCAGCCCGGTTCGCGGCGCCGGTGGGCAGGCTGCCAGCGCCAGAGGCTCCCCGCTGTTTAACGACAATGGATTTACTGCTTCTCTGCATATTGGTGTTATTTTGTATAAACAAGGTTAACAGTCCTTTTAAATTAAATGCACCACCTGGTGACTGAATGGGTGACCTTGCCAGCGCCTTCACCTGGCTCGGAGAAGCCCAGGATCTCGCTCCCGGTTTCAACCTGTAGCTCGGGATGGGATCGCCTTCCCTTCTTGTTGCCAGAAGAGGGGGAGCAGTCCGCTGCTCGGGTGCTGCGACCCCACCTGGGGCGGCCGGCACCCGCGGAGGTACAGCGCGCGCCGGGCAGGTAAGCCCTGCTCCGAGCACCGTGCGGGCGGCGCCTGCAGGTGGGCTCCGGGCCGTGCTCCGGGGTCCGCGCGGCTGCCGCCAGCACCACGGCCCCGGGACCAACCCGGTCGGGCGGCCGGGGTCACAGCAGAGTGACAGACGGCCCCGTGGGCCCTGCCAAGGCTGCCTCTAAAATGCAGATCTCCAGAGGGGGCCAAGCCGTGGAAAAGGTTCTTTGTGTTTCACTCTAGCGTGGTATTGATCTAATATAGGCCTCGGCACTTTCTCCACCCTCCAGGAATTTGAACACCTGGACAAATTCTCCCGGCTTTACGTGTGAGCAAATTTAATGGTGTAAACAAACTCAGCGGGAAGCCCCCTTTGATATGGGAAGGCGGTGGTGCCGAGCTGAAAGGCTTGAAAGGCTCGGCCTGGGAACGTCCACTGCACGTGGACGGCTCAGGAGTTGTGCAGGAAAATGCAGACGGCGAGACCGGTTTTGAAGCATCTAGAAACTCCATCCAGAAATTGCAAGCAGAAGACACTATAGTTACTCATTTCATGAGAGGCACTTCCTCACCCCCTCCTTACTATTTGCCCCCCCCCCCCCACACACACACACACCCAAATAGGGCGGAATTATTCTGGAGTATTTGCGTTCCATCTTAGCCTAAATTCTAGACCGGTTTGGCAGGCCTATTGCTGTGCAAAGAAGGAAATCAGATCCGGAGAGGTGCGGTGACTTCCCCAGGGTCACCTGATCCAGAATCCAAGTCCCCAGGCCTGGAAGTCCAATGCAGTTTTTGCTGTGTTCCCACGGAGTCTCTGCTTCTTCTACTCAGAATGTAGGTGTGAGCCAGAGTCCTTGGAAGTTTGTTTTTGTTCTTAGCAATATAGAAGGAACCGGTTTAAATAGCTTCTCCGTCAGATTTTCTTAGCAGTTCAAATTCGAATGAAGGAAATCTCTCGCATTAGACAGAGTAAAGTAATTCCAGTAAGGGGTATAATTTTAATTGTTAGAATTCTGACAATTTTAAGTAAATTTTATTAAGAAGAAGTCTGAATACAGATTTATTAATACCTTTCTATGCTTGAGGTAAAATGTGTCTTCTTCCAGAGTTTCGCTAGAGTACATGCTATGTGTATTTGGTGGGGGACAGGGTGGATAAAACAACCTAACATTACTAAAATGCATTGTCCATACTCAGGAAGAGTTGTAGTCTGTTTCTAATGGCATTAAATATTTAGTGTGGACATCCAAGGTGCTAGGTTTCCGGGGGCACAGAAATGAACAAGGCACAATCAGGAGCTTGATTAGTTATGGAAAGAGGGAGGGAGGGAATGTATATATAAGAAATCTCTGTGTGCCTGTGTGGGGACGTGCACAGAGCAGAAGGCTCTTAACTCTGGGCATAAACTTCACAGAACCAGGAGTGCTTCCCCCTAGGCGACTTCATGCGTATCATTGTGAAACAAGTCAGAATAGGGAAGATATTTACCTTAGCGATTACCTATAGTGATTACTGTTTGCCAGACTTTCTCCTCAATACGTGGCCTAATCCTCATAACAGCCCCACCAAGCCTGAACTGTGAGATGTGGAAAAATTCAGTAATTTGGCCAAAGTTTCACAAGGAAGGAATTCAAAACCAAGCAGTCTAGTTTGAGCCCACACCATTCTGCTGCCCCTCTGTGATTCCACAGGCATTGTATTGACATAGCCATCTATTCCTTTCTTCCTTTCAAATAATTTATTTTCTAGGAACTAGTTATCACAGTGGAACACGTACTTAAAAATTAACTCATTGGGAGACAGTGCTGTGAGCTTTTTATACCATCCTCTTGTTATCTTCTCTCCCCTAATACCCTAAAATAGGTATTTCCTCATTTCACAGTTAAGGAAACTAGATCTTCCATCATCATTATGATCAGCAGCATCATCAAATCATCTTCATCACATTAAATAAACTTACTGAAACTAAATTTAAAGAGTACTTGGAGGGATCAGATTTTCTGGGACAGGAAAAACTTTGAATATTCTTCTCCACTGAAAGGCCGAATTCCCAGACTTTTCATTTAGAAATATAAGGTGCCAGAGACTGTCATGGTAGATTTTCAGGATAATTTGAAGGTTTTCTAGGTAGTTTGGTGGAGACAGGTGATTTGGAGACCCTACTCTTCCGCCATCTTTCCATGTCAGTCAGAGACTGTCATGGTAAACACCCAGCAAACAGGACATGCCTGTGAAGACATGATGTCTTTATAGCAGAAGGGGGTTTTGCAGAAATATTAGAGCAAAAATCGTGAGAGGGAATGACCGTTGAGAACTGAGGTTGTCAGGAATGTAAGAGGTAATTTCTAGCTAATCCTAAAGTAGGTTTCTGTTACCTTGTAGAAGCTGCCCTCAGAATATGAGACAAATTGCTTCATGATAAAATATTTCTTTTTGGTAGATTATTCAATACTGTGACTTCCATCCTCCACTTTGCCCTACTGATGGAAACAGGGCCCTGTTACTCCCCCTCACCCCCAACCCCTAGTAAATATACCTTGGGTCAGAAGAGCAGACCACTTCTCTGAACCTCAAACCAGGTTAGAAAATGAAGAAGCATTGCCTGGTTCATGTTTGGTTTTGTTTCAGTGCTTCTAAGTCAGACCTACCTATCTTCCAATTATGAAAACATAATATGTAATAATAAAGAAAATTGGGAAAATTATAAAGAAGAAGAGAAACTCACTGAAAATTCCAGTTTTGAAAATACGTTGGCATTTTGTTCTTCCAGTCTTTTTTCACCTGAATTTTGCGAAGAAAAATTAGGAAATTAGGATCACTGTCATGTGGTTTTGGATGCTACTTTATTTACTTCATAAACATGTTCCACTATGAAATGTTCTTTAAAAGTTTATATATATATTTTATGTATATATATACACATATATACACACACATATACACATATTGAGCCCACACCATAAAATATGTATAAATATATATTTAAATATATATATATTTTTAGGAAAACTGATATAAATAATATATATAATATATTTTTTTTCCTAAAACTGAAAATTATGCTGGATTGTCCTCTATATTCTACTCTGAAACTTCCTTTGTATCATATGTCGCTTCCTTTAAGGTTAGAGTTCTGCCTTTTGGATGTTAACAGGGAGGAAAAAAAAAATACAACACAGTGGAGATGCTAGCACTTAACCCACGGTAGTTTGGAATTTCTCTAAGGGAATTTAGAAATTCTAGTTTGTCAAATACCTAGTCTCATTTATAGTTTTCAAAAGCAAAGGCTAGAAACAGCAGAAGGTTGCTATAAAAACACTTCCACCAGAATTTATAAACTCTGGAGTAATAAGCTATCAAGTGGTACCTTTATGGCCCCAAAGAGACATTATGAATTTCTAAGGCATCTAACTTTGTCTTGCTTCATGGTTAAATGAATTTGCATTGCTACTTTAAATCGAAGTAATGTTTGACAGTGTTCAATATAACTTCTTTCAGATTGGGAGAAAAAGGAATCATCACATGTTGTCAGAGCACTTGAATCACCTCCTACTACTTGCTAATCTATACTGGACTCAAGCTCCTCCTGTGGCAGACCCACCTGTTATGCCACCTCTCTGTCTGGACCACAGCGTGCTGGATGCTACCACTGAGTCGGGTATCCCAAACTACCTTTCTGTATCCCTTTGAATCAGCTGTGGTTGGGTTCTCTCGGCTCCTGCTTGTCCTTGATCAAAGCTATTATACACTTCACCTCTTCAGATCTGGCCTGAATGCCTTGCTCTTGAATACAAATAACATTTGAGTGGGAAGCTTTTCTACTCAACTACGGACATAGTTGAACAGATTTTGCTTTAATGAAATGAAGTAGAGCCTGAATTTATCTGGAAATGTGTGGAATCAGCAGAGAGTAGTAAACACAACTCTAGGGAAGTGGAAAACCATTGTGTACAATTTCGTGTTTTTCACTCCCAGTGGGCATTGGGGCATTATTGTAAAGAACCACGTTTTCAAACCTGCCAGTAACAGAACAGATCTGTAATCATTGCAGATGAGGCTTCCGCTGGGAAAATCGAAGCCCTCTTTTCCTTTTTTTTTTTTGCCAACTAGAGAAACTCTTCACAGATCCAAGCTTCTATTTTCTGACTCTCGTGCCATAATGGGAGATGTTAGATGTCTTTCCCATAGGATGGCCTCAGAGCTTTCACTGGGAAGTCAAAGAGTTTCTATGGGGGCTCATTGTGGTGGAGGCATAAAATGACAGTTCACTAGAGAAACAATCTCAACCAAAGGGGAAGTATATGCATTCTACCCATTTGTCTTTCCTCTGTGCTTATTGTTGCAAACACTAGAATCCACTCTAGTTTGTTTAGGCAGAAAAGGTATTTAATAAAGGAAATTGGTAGCTCATAGAATCACTGTGTGTGTGGCAGGGGGTAGGGGGTGGGCTGCAGAAACAGATTCTAAATTTTCAGAAACATATCCCGTATGGGGCCACAAGACTGCAGCATGAGCAGACCATTGTCATTGCTCCTTCATGAGCAGAGGACTCTTAGAACTTTTGCATTGCTGCTGTGGCCTGCACTGATGGATGTCAAACCTGTACTGGGAACCCACTTTTGCAACCCAAAGCTGGAGGCTTGTCGCCACACATACACAGAAAATGGAAGCTCCACCAGGAGTTTGAACCAAATTTTCATAGCACCATGGGTGTTGCAAGGGAGGCTGGGAATTGGAATGCTGATTTATACAGAGGAGCGTAGGGAGGGCGGGGGTAATAGTACAGATTCTCTGGTTTTGTGCTCAGCATACACATTTATTCAGCAGGAAGATGTTTTCCCACTTCTAGACATGAGCTTGCAACCTTGCAAAGTGGTTGCATACCTGGGCTTCAGAATCATCACACATGGATTCAAATCCTGGCTCTGCCTGCTGCTCTCTGAGTGACTCTAAGAAGTCACTTCCTTCTCTTTCTTTCTTACTTGTGCCAGCTTCCTTATCTGCAAAATACACTTATACCATGTACCTTAGAGGTATGTGACAAGAATTTAAGTGGATATATATGTAAACCCTCAATATAGTTTTTTTTTATAATGCAGTGAACATTCAATAACTGGTGGTTGTCATTCCAGTTACGAGTAAGAAGGCTGCAGGTATATGGTGTGAAAAGGGGGAAAAACACTTATTACCAGAAATCATTTATCAGTAATAATAATAATGAAACTAATCCCTCTAGGAACAACCAGCCTCTATCCGAGCCATCCAAGTTCATCTTAATGTGTCTTATATTTCAGTTCACATAAGGAATCATAGGGCCATGGCTGAACAATGGGAAAATGTGAGGTCAGATGCTTCCTTAACTATTTCCAAAATAAACAGTTACAGGAAGCTCACTCCCCTCTGCATTAAAGCTTGGGGTGGAGGAGGGTGGCTACGGAGGAGGCTCTGTTCCTCTGAGTTCTCTATGGGAGATGTGGGAGCAGATCAATACGTAGCTAAGTGTTTTAGCTGCAGTTTTATTGTGTTTGACAGCGATGACAATGTAGTATGCACTGAATAAAATGACTAATGCACACATCTCTCCCTCTCATACACACTGCTTCTATTTTTCCCTTGACCCTCCTGAGTGCAAGCCAGTCATACAAAAAGCATGCAGAGTGGGAGTTGAGATCCGCCAGGGCCAAAATTATCCAGGAATTCCAGATTTCCAGAGTCACAGAGGGGAACTTAACTAGCCAAAGGAGAAAGAACAAAAAAGACTGCATGTTCGGTAGTTAATAGTCAGATCAACTGGGAACGGCCTGCTTGGCCACAGAGTTACATTTCTGGATCATCAAGCCATGTCTCTTTCCCATGGTGTAGGCGGTACTCGTTGGGGGAAGGAGGCAGAAGGAAAAATAAGCAAGCATATCTAAGTCTACTGTAAATTTATATCATAAAAGGCAAAACTTTTTTAATGCTTTTACTCAAGCCACTGTTCGAAATCATATTTAGATGCCACCCTGCTCCCCCTCTTAGCTGATATCCAGATGTTTCCACTTGCATTTGAGGCCCGGCAGGCAGCATCCAGATGTTTTGAGGGGGCAGAGGAAGTTCTTGAATTTGTGGCAAATTCGAGAGGTGAAGATTCATTGGCTCATGTAATGTTAAATCTTCCTACAACCGGTATTTGGAGCCGAGCTGTTTGCCCACTTTCCCAGTGCTGTGTGCGGTCATTTCACTGGGGTGTGACTGGGATTGTGCGCAGAAGATTCCAAAATATCTACCACACATTGGATCAGCCCGATACAACTCCTTCTGTTCTTTTAAAGGTTATTTAGGCCAAACCATCAGCCCAAACTGCCATCCCATCTCTGTATTCCTCTCTGAAGATTTGCTCTGGAATCATGGCGCTCCTGTATTAGAAACCTTCCAGTTTTAGAAACCTTCCAGTTCTCATCTTACTAGAAACAACAAATCTTTACCAAGCAAATCTTCTTCTTCCTCTTCTTCTTCTTCTTCTTCTTCTTCTTCTTCTTATTGTTCGGGTTATTGTAGTCTTTTAGAGGAGGCGTGCGGATGCTTATTCCGTTAAAGGGGTTATAGAATCTCTCTCTTCTCTTTTTCTTCTCCTTCTTCTTCTTCTTTCTTCTTCTCTTTTCTCTTCTTCTTCTTCTTCTTCTTCTTCTTCTTCTTCTTCTTCTTCTCCTTCTCTTCTCTTCTCCTTCTTTTCTTCTTCTCCTTCTCCTTCTTCTTCTTTCTTTTCTTTTCCCAAGCAAATCTTCTCAGTGGCCTCCTAATCTTTTTTTCTGCTTATCTGTGATTAAGTTTTATTTCATCTTTCTGCCACAACCCCACCCCCACCCTCCTGCCTTGTTCACTCTGTCCCAGCCAGACTGTTCTATTACTCAGATACTCTTTGCACACTCCTGCCTGGCTGAGTGGGTGGATGAGTGGGCAGTGTTTGCCTCTGTTGTTCCCTTTGTCCAAAATATTCTTTTCCAGATGTCTATGGCCCTGACACATTACATTCAGGTCTCTGCCCAAGGGTTCAGCTCTTTGGAAGAAACTTCCATTTCCATGCTGGGTGGAATATCAGTGTCCTCCACCACTTCCTGGTTTTCTTTGCTCCCACTCACTGTTTTGCATTACTGCCTGGCATAACAAGTAATTATTTGCTTAATTGATCCTGTCTGTCCTTCTCTACTAGAATCTGAACTCCGAGTGGACGAGGTTTACGTCTGCTTTGTTTCCTGCTGCCTATCAATGGCCTAGAACTCTACTTCGCACAAGTTGGGCCCATTATTAACAAAGTGATGGTTATGCTTGCGTTTTTCTGCAGTCTATGAAAGATTTGCTCATGCTCTCTGTACATCAGTGGGACTCTTGTCCTCTTCCACTCACAATGGTTATTTTCCTGAAGAATTAGGTGAGAAATGGAGTGAGATGGCTATTTCCCAAGGTTTGCAGAGCAAACAATCAATGGTCAGGGGGGAATTAAGGGCTTTGCCTTTTGGCTGCTGCTTTGGAAAGAGTCACTACCTAAATAAATAAATAAATAAATAAATAAATAAATAAACAAACAAATAAATAAACAAATAAAAACAATCCTGGTGATCTCATGCACTGCATAGCGACTATAGTTAATACTACCGTATTACATAAATGAAAGTTACTAAGAAAGTAGATCTTTTAAAAGTTCTTATCACGAGAAAAGAAATTGTCATTATATTTAGTGACGGATGTTGACTAGACTTATTGTGGTGATCATTTTGAAATATGAATCATTATGTTATACACCTGAAACTAATATAATGTTATATGTCAATTATATTTCAAAAAAACTGAGTAATAGAAACACTACATCTCCATTGTCTGGGGTGATCCGTTGAGGTAATTTTTTCAAGACTTGAGCTGGCAAGGAAGCATGAAAACATTTCTGTTCCTGCCCCAAGTCCATTCATTCGTTTGCCCTCCTGGGACCTACCCTGGAAATTTCTCATTAAAGTGTTGTATTTTTACCTGTAAATATAATATGATCTTTTCCTGAAATTTAATTTTAAATACATGACAAACTTGAATGCCTTTCCTTATTTCGCCTTCTTTTATTGGTCATGGTCTATAGGAATCTTCTGCACTTTGTACTTGGTGATTGCACTCTGAGGTTGCCTCCAGGCTGATTCCTCATGGCTCTGCTTTGCCATTAAGTCACCAAAACCTCAAGGTGAGATCCCAGTCAATATTTGTGAGCCAAGTGAATGATCATTTGGGCCTCCATTTTAAAGCACAGTAGTGTGAAGTTGCTAAAACTTCCAGCCCTCCATGTAGAGATGGCAACGCACTGCTCTGCTACCATTCAGAATTTCTTAAAAGTTATTAGCACACTTTTTTTTTTTTTTAAATTCATGAGAGACACAGGCAGAAGGAGAAGCAGGTTCCATGCAGGGAGTCTTACATGGGATTCAATCCCGGGACCCCAGGATCATGCCCTGGGCTGAAGGTGGCTCTAAGCCGCTGAGCCACCTGGGCTGCCCCAAGGACACATTTTTGAAGACTGTGATGGTTTTTGTGTGGGACGAATAACAAAGATAAGAAGGTGGATGTATTTCCTAAAATGAACCATTGAATTTCAATTTTGAAATTCTCTTTGTCAAAATGGTTTTCTTCTCAATGAGTTCCATCTTTCTATGCGGAAAAAAAAAAAAAGCAGGGATCTGGCAAATAAAATAAAATATGTAAGGTGTTCTAAAGAAACACAGGGAAACTGAGTATTAGCTATGGATAAGCTTACTCGTTATGCTCTGAGTGTTGACGTAAATTCCTCCTGATTATATTAAGGTTAAAGAAGGGCAGTTTAGACTTGCAGTAGGTTCTGCAATCTTTGACACAGAAACACCCTGACTCAACACCTTCTTATGTCAGAGATGCACATTTGACAATTGCCCTTCAAGAACAGAGAAAATCCTAGCAAGTAACTGTCCTTGGTTGAATGATGCCTGGAGAAAAGAAAAAAAAAAAATCAAATCTCCTTTTGATTTCAGCAAAATTTAATTCCCCAAGTTAAGCAGAGAAAATAAAGATATGTAATTGGGAGTCCAAGGCCACTCACAGTTTTCTGCTGAACATTACCTCTGCATCTGCTCAGATTTCTTGTGTTCTAGCATTTGAATAGTTCAGTGTTCACCTCTTTTTATATTTGGACCTTGACGACACAAATGGAGATACTATGGAGTCTATTAAAATAGGACAGATAATGCACGGTTTATTATTCATAATTTTAAAAAAATCTATATACTTTTGCTATCAAAAATTATACTGGAACTTAAAACCTGCGACCTCTTCCACGAAATGGTCTTGGATGATGCTGCCATTTGCTGAATGGTGCTTTTTTGTAAATCAGTTGCAAAAAAAAAATCTCTTGATGGAATTTCAAAGATCTCTTTTGTAGAAACACTGGGGTCTTGTAATTGCTTGAGTACAACTATCCAGTCTGAGAGGATGACCTTTCACCTCCTACCCAAAAAAGAGCACTCTGGAGAGAAGGGTGCCATAATCTGGGTTTAAGTCTTCTTACTAACATGTTGAGAGCCTGTTTCTTGCACCACACACAAACAGTGGCAAGAAAGCCCAGTTTCAACATTAACTTTAGCACTTCCCTGTATTGCTCTTGAGAAAATCTACTCCTTACAATGATGAGAGGATCTTATCCCATGCCTCCCCTCATCAGGTGGAGATGTGAGCACACGGAGCCTCATAATCAGTCTGTAGGAAACTCTCCAGAGGTAGAAAGGACAGAAGAGATTAGAAGTCATGGAGGCTGGCAAGTTCAAGTGTGGTTCTAGAGGGGCAGTATTAATCATCCATAATTCATTTGCAGCACGCTGGGGAAAAGGCTGAATCCTGGGTCCTGGTGTGGGACACCAAGCGGACTGCTTCTCAACAAACAACACGGAACAAAGACATTTTACCACCTGTTGGAGGAACTTTTAAAGCAACGAATGGAGTCACCTTAAAATGTTAGGTTCACATTGGGAGACATGTCCTCAGACTTAAAGGAAAAGGTAGTGCGTGGTTTTGCAAGAATAATTGGGGAATGGCAATTCATACTATAGAGTAACACTGCATCTTACATTTTCTTTTTCCAGGACAGTCAACAGAGAAAAATGTTCTGGTACTTTGGCTAATGTTTTCTATCTATAAAAACTTAAAAATAACTCTAAGAATCCCCACAGTTTTGTTCATTTGAGGAGCTTGCTTTTATTTTTCCACATAAAGTAAGGTTCTCAGTGTGGAGTACTGGCTAGTAAAAACTCTTCCATATCATTGGGCTCAAAGTTTTGTTGGCATTTCCACATGGGCAGCAGAGAACTTTCAGTTCTGCTTTTCCTCAGAGCTTCGGGGTATGAGTTGTATGAGTAAACTTGGCCTTCTCTGCCTTAATTACTGTTTCTAATGAGGCTCAAGGTCAGTGGCTTCAGGCTTCCTATCTATGCCCAATTCCATGAGGGCTACCATGTTTTGATCTATGTTACATATTGGGCTTTCATAAAGGTTTTCTTTTTTCTTTTTTCAAATCGCTGTAACATACATATAACACTAACTTTACCATTAGTGACATTTATTGCCATTAGTGACAGTGTTGGATAATCATCAGGAGGAGGACATTTTAATCACCCAAAGGGAAATCCCATTCCCATTAAGCAATTACTTCCCATCTCCCTTCAGCCCCTAAACCTGAGCAACCACTCCTCTGTTTTGTCTGGATTTTTTTACTCAATTTTTATTTCATATAAATGAAATTATACAGTTTG
This sequence comes from Canis lupus familiaris, assembly GCF_011100685.1. Lineage (NCBI taxonomy): Eukaryota > Metazoa > Chordata > Mammalia > Carnivora > Canidae > Canis > Canis lupus. Next base: position 44,898,229 of record NC_049224.1, read on the forward strand.
TAGCTTTTTGAGTCTGGCCTTTTTCACATATTATGATGTTTTTAAGGCTTATTCATGTTGTAGTATGTATTAGAATGTCATTCTTTTTTATGGCCAAATAATATTCCATTGTATGGATGCGCCTCATTTTGTGTATCCACTCAACAGTTGATGGATATTTGTGATGTTTCCACCTTTTGGCTATAATGAACTGTGGTGCTATGAATATTTGTATACATGTTTTTGTTTGAACATCTGTTTTCAATTCTTTTGGATATATACCTAAGGGTGGGGTTGCCAGGTCATATGGTAATTCTCTGTTTAACTGAAGAACCACCAAACTGCTTTCATGGTGCTTATACCCTTTTATATTCCTGCCAGCAATGTGTGAAGGTTCTGATTGCTTCACATTTCTGCCAGCACTTGTTATTGTCTATCTTTTTGATTCCCATCCTCGCACGTGTGAAGTAGCATCTCATCATGGTTGTGAGTTACAGTTCTCTAATGGTTATTGATGTTGAACATCTTTTCAATGCTTCTTGGCCATTTGTATATCTGTATAAAAGCTTTCTTTTTGAGAAAGTGCTTTACAGCTTCAGAAAAAGACATTGAAAATTACATGGAAATGTACCGATTTTTCTAGCTCAGCCTGGCCCCTTTGAGAGACTGCCACTGGCCCTGAAACAAATCGTTCTACCTGCTGGTGCCCTGCCATGTCTCTTGACTTTTGTAGCTAAGATTTGTGTTCTCTCCTCTTCCCTCTGTTAAATCCTTTAGTACTTCTTCCATCACAAACTTGATCTGTAGCTCTGCTCCTTATATTTATCCTGACAGAGGAGTAACAGCACGTGCTCTAGAGTCCAACTGTGAGAGTTAAAAATCTCGTCAACTCCACTTACAAGCTTTGGGACCCAGAGGGAATTTATTCTCTGTGTCTCAGTTTTCTCTACTTTAGAGTATCTGTGTACATAGTACCTGCCTTATAGATTTGTTGTATTAAAGAAGGTAATGTCTATAAATTACTTTGCCTAGTGCTTAAATGCTCAATAAAAAGTACTTTAAAAACATCACACCTCTCTCTCTGCATTCTAGTTTCCTTGGACTGACAACCTTGTAATCCCTCCTAGGTCCCCTGATGAGGCCTGGTTAATATGGCTTTCTAGTGTCTTTAAGATACTATAGTTAGGACCATCTTTAAAAGCATTGGGACTCAATGCACAATACTAAAAATCATGAATTAGCAACTTGATTTAAAATATGTTATTCTGCAGTTCATTTCTCGGAATATAATATGTTTATCTCTGGGCAAGATACTTAATAGCATCATCTACATTTTACTGAGTGCCAAATCTGTGCCAGGCTGTGTACTACTAGATGCTTATGTATATTGCTAATCCTAATACTGATCCTGAAAACTGATGTTACTGTAGTCCCACCTTATCCATGAGAGACACATTCCAAGATCCCACTGGATACCTGAAACAATGAGTAGTCCTGAACCCTATACACATTTTTTCCCTATACAGACATACCCATGACAAAGTTTAATTTATAAATTAGGCACTGTCGTAAGAGATTAACAACAATAACTAATAATAAAAACGATCAATTAGAACAATATTGTAACAAGAGTTATGTGAATGTGGTCTTTCTCTCTTAAAATATCTACTGTGCTATACTCACCCTTCTTGTGGTGATGTGAAATGATAAAATTCCTACATGATCAGATGAAGTGAAAAGAATGATGGAGGCATTGTGACACAGCATGAGGCTACTGTTGACCTTCTGATTATACGTCAGAAAGAGGATCATCTGCTTCTGGATTGCTGTTGACCGCAGGTAAGTGAAACCCCTGATAAGGAAGGACTACTGTGTCATCTCTTTTTTACAACTGAGCCTAAACGGAGGTTCAGAGAGGTTAAGTAACTGACCCAAGGTCTCAAGATAGGTTCATAAATAGCAAGGATAGAATTTAACACCAGGACCACCTGACCCCAACGTTTTTGCTCTTTGCTTGTCACCACTCCTGATATTAGAGTGAATTGCTAATTTAGGTGCTGCCGGGAATGCTTGATACTTAAACAGAAAACTCTGAAGCTTCCAGGACCAATGAATACTGACAATATGGCATCCTGACAGTAACTCTTGAGCAACTTCGTTCTCTTTGCATCCTCCCCATTCTGCTTTCCAGGCATTCTTGCTTCCTCTTCTTTCTTTCTACCAGGGAACAGATGATGAAACAGAATAATAAAAATGAGAAGCAAGTTCTGCTTTACGTATGGAGGTAGAAATTGGGCATGTGTCATCTATTGGACAAGTTTGGAAATGATTCTCCAAGAATTAAGAGCGATTGCCTGAATAAACAGAACCTGAAGAATTAAGAGTTTGTATACATTTGTATCTGGTTCCTGAAAAACTACAATATAAAGCAAAGGTCCTGCAAGTTTGTTAATGAAAAGAAGGATGTTGTGTGGGATGAGGAATTCACATTTACGATACTTAATGCAAAGCCAATTGTAATGTGAAATTAAGACAAATTCAGCCTTAAGTCATTCAGATAATTAGATAAATAGAATTTATATTTAATCAGACCTAATTAGCATGTTTTTGCATAATGATTTTTAAAAAAGTAAAGAAATCTATTGTCTACATTCTTTCCATATGGGCCTGGGTAGTAAAATAAAATTTCATCTCAGGTGCAACTCATCTGCTACAACCTCCCAAATAATTATTTCTATATTCCTTGTTTGATAGAAACAAACAATGTCACCCTCAGACCTTTGTGGGTAGCAGTTGAGACAGCCTTGCAGTCACCTGGGCCTGAACTCCAAGCTGATCCCTCCCCGACTTGGAATGTGTTTGCCTTACTATCTTCCCTTTTGACTTCTTCCTTTGTTGCGTTTGCTTATTTACTACAACTGTTATGTTATCTGGGTATATTGCAGCTATAATTCATGTTAACTTTTTTTTTTCAACTTTAATAGAGTAAAATAAAAAATGTAGTGTAATAGACACTGTGATAAATTCTGCACAGAGTACTTGAGCTCTGGATATCTCCGACGAGTTAGGTTTCCCATGGTAGTTAGAAAGCTGGATTTGAATCCTATCCAGAAAGAATAATTGAGTTGAATCACTTCATTTCTTGAATTTCTTAGGCCATGCCATGGTATACTCCTGGAAATAAGCAAATATTGGAGAATTCTATATGTTCCAGATGTGTCGATTGGTAACTACTCCTATTTAAAATGGCCAATTGAACCCAAGTTTGGAGAAACAACAGAGATGATTCCCAGACTTAAGCAATGTTTTAGACTGTGAAAGACAGATAATAATAATACAAATTTTGAATTTAAGTCTTTGAATGAAACAAAGTAATTTGAAACTTTAATATATTAAATTTAAGATTTAAATTTATGTTTATATTTTAATATTAAACAATTAAAATTTAATAAAAAATGAACAATGTCAAGGTTTGGGCAGGATAGTAGTGCCCTGTGTCACCATCACGTGCATCCTTGCCCTGCTCTTTTCCAACAATGTCAGAAGTGTAGTTGAGGGGCACCTGAGTGGCTCAATGATTGACCATCTGCCTTTGCCTCAGGTCATGATCCCAGAGTCCTGGGATCCCTCTGGGGAGCCTGCTTCTCCCTCTGCTTATGTCTCTGCCTCTCTCTTTCTGTGTATCTCTCATGAATAAATAAATAAAATCTTAAAAAAAAAAGAAGAAATGTAGTTGATAGTAACATTATTAGAACTTTTCCTTTTGTAAGTTTCCTTGATCTTGGAAGGCCCATCTGGATGTTCACAGGAGTTTGCTTATCTGCAGATGAGCATACTTCTAGGCGCAGCTGCCATGGAAGGGCCACCAGGATCATGGGCCATCACTGGATCACCCTTTGGCTGGAGTGCTAATAAATAGGCACAAGGCAGCAGGGAGCCAGCAAAACTTTGCTTGAAATGTTGCAGTGAAGTATAATCATTTATACTCTGACTTAATAGGACTTTTAGTCGGTCTAAGAGTTGACTATAGGTCCCTGTTAGAAGATGTCAAAAACAGCTTTTCACACGTACTTGTGCAAGAAAACAAATTCATCGTCACAAAGAGCGGTAGTGATTACAAAGGACCAAGCAGACTGTAATTTACACAGCTGACTAGTTTTGATTGAAAAATGGAAATTTCAACAGAATGTTGAGAAAGAAATTTCAAATATTGTTCCCCATTCCTTCTAAACATAGATTTAAGCTCCAAAGTCTATGCATGTGTACGTCTACACAATGTACATCACTTATCCACTTCGAGCCCAGAGCCATGTGGGTGGATCTGGCAAGTGCAAAGGAAGATTCTCCAAGAAGAAATCACAACGCAACAGCAAATCAACCTTCTTTGTGTCTTTTTCAATTTTTCTTTGTTTGATGACACAAATTTTAAGTTGTTCCTGGTAGCAGCTCCTGAATTCATTTGCTAAAAAGAGCCAGGGGATTCGAGAAAAAGCAGCTATTAACAACACCCGAACACTTGCAGGAGAAAACAATGCCCGGTACCCCAACGGGGTTGTCATTTTTTCAAAATGTGAAGTTGTGTTTGATTTTATGTCATCAAGTTTTTATCTGAGAACAGTGCGAAGTGAGAAGTATTGCTTCTAGAGAAGGAGGAAGGTAACCTGTAGTTGAAAAAAATGCCACATCGAGTCATGCTTAGGAGAACCACTGTGTTTGCTAACTACCAGGAATCAGTTTCTGTTTCTGAACGATGCATGGCTTGACGTGTTGCTGAATTCAAAAGATTGGAGTCCACACACAAGGTGCTTAATTTCTTTAGGTCCTATCTGTCTCCATACATCCTGCATTGCCAGCTATAGTGGTATGTGTGCAGGAGAATGTCTATGGAATAGAATATGTGGACAAAACGAAGAAGAGAGCAAAATAAAATACTCACATTTGGAAAAGTCAATAAGAATTAAACCTCTTTGTACTATTTGTCTAGCAACCTTGCATATAGAACAGGAGAAAGATAAGCAGCCAAGCAATTGAAAATAGAATCCACATTTTTTTTTTCCCTTTAGGAAAACGGGCTGGGGATGCCACATACGTTCTCCATCCTGAAATGGACATATTTCTTTCTCAGGTCGAATTAAGTTAAACTTTTAAAAATATTACATTTGGCACTGTAGGATTCAGTGTTTCCCTTGTGTGTGTGTTTTTTTCCCCCAAAGATTAATATTTTCCCTGCCAACCTCTGAATTCAAATGGATGTTCTCATGGCTTTGGAGCTTCTGTTTGCATCATTAGCCAGAATCCCTCTTAAAATGGGCGAATTAATTTGGAAGAATTAGGTTAACAAGTCATATCTGAAGTGCACTGGTTTACATTGTGGTTTGTGGTGAGTTTATGGAGGTTTTGCAAGAAAACTCCAAGTGCTGAAAGCAAACCTTTCTCAGACCGTAGGGCCTTTATGTACTAAGCACAGAATTTCCTTTTGTGGTCTGAGGTGATGTGGCTTTGGATAATAAATATCTGTAAAAAGATTTCCTGAGGTTGACTGCAAGGCATCATTGACACTTGAAGTAGTTGATTGCACGGCTCTCCACAATGGAATCTGAAGCCTTTTAAACATATAGATACATATGTTTAAATGTTTAATATATAATATATATTAAAGTGACATCACTTCATAATCATGCCCTAATATACAATAATCATCTAATCCCCTATTAGTTCTAATACTCCACATTGCTTTTTGGTTTGTGGGCCAAGAAATCATGCATCATTATTTTTGTATTTCTTTCTTTATGCTTTTATTATCTTGTGTCTCCAACTTTTAGACAAGGAAAATACAACCTCATGGCTCTTCAGTTATCAGAGTCTGGTTAAGGAGTTCAAGAAAGAAACACACACACACCCCACACACAGAAACCCACAGCATGATCACGTTAACTGTTGAAACTGGTTTCCATTAATGTGTAATCAAGAAGCAGGCAGACCATTTGAAAAATAAAATGAAAGACCTGTCTCCCTCCCTCTATTGCTCTTTCTGACCACTCCTCACCCTCCCACACCCCCACACCCTCCCCCCCCCAACTTTGCCAACCTGTTTGTCAAACTTGGCTTATCAGAGAATAAATTCTCTTTTTGTCAAAGACCCGGTAACTAATCAGAAGAGGTGGTTTTTTTGTAATGAGGTAAAATATTCCAAAAGCTTAAGGCTCCCATCGCTGTTGACCTTTAAGGCATGTCGCAGCAAAAAAGTTAATTCACTTTGCACATGTTGCAGAGCAACAGGTGGTAGACAACCACGGGGGCTGCCTGCATTCCTCCGTTTGCAAACTCCTGGCCCCTGGTATTCTGGGATTTACACTACCTCCCCCAGGTCCTGACTGACAAGCTAATCGGTGTGCTGGGAAGCGCTGAGCTATTGATTGCACTGTAACAGAACACCACCCCGTCAATGAAACTGCAATGAAATGCTTCAGCGCCGAAGAAAGGAAGGCCATTGGACTGTAGGGCAACTGGAAGAAATTTGCTTGTAGGTAGTGCGGCAGAAATGAAAAGGCTCTCAGGAGCAGGGCCTTGAAAAGCCAGGTTATTAAAAAAGCCACAAAGCTGGAGTCTGGCTGAGTAGAGAAAAATAGTTATGGCTCAGCTAGGCGTATCTAAAAGGAGAAGGGAGGAGGGGGTTTCAAAATTGCGTTAATCTCTCGAGTGCTTAATTTCTTTTCTTTTATGGCAGCTTGTAGTATAGCAACAAGTATTCAAGCAGTTAATAATTTTAAACAGTTTAGCTTTCCTTAGGCAATATATCTTTAGCCTTAATTAAAATTTTATTTTAGTCGGAAAAATATTAAAATGACATTATGATCCATCCTCTATGATGGGAAATATATGATGGTATGAATATTTTATTATACAAACTATTATTAAGCAGCTGCTGACATATTCTCTCCTGAGTTCCACTTCAGTTGTTTAGAATGCATTCACTATTTCTTAATAATGCCCCATCAGCTTCCTCCTGAAATATTGGAAAGTGCCATATTAATTAGAAGCAAAGACCAAATGCTTATGATTTTTTAATACATCGAGAGGAGATGCATAAGGCTGATCTAGGTGTTGGAGCATTGGATAATTTATTAAGAAGGTTGGACTTTTGACAGGAATAGTATTTGTATAACCCCAGGTATTTATCATAAGCCACTGCACAAATTGAACCTGGCCATCTTGGTTACATATTTTACACTGGAGGAAGAAAAAAAGAAGACATCTTACACCGTCATCAAAGCCAAAGAAGAAATACGGAAGCTAGAACTGATTTGTTTGTAACCTTTATAACCTTTTACCTACCTGTTATCAAGGTGTGTGTGTGTGTGTGTGTGTGTGAGGGGGTAGGTATTTAAAGAGCTAAGCAGTTGTGTTTCATCATTATATGGAATTTTAATGATAAAACAAATCCCTGGAAATCACCTCTAATCTTGTGAACTAGGATGAAAGTAACCATCAATTTTCATCTGTATTTCTGTCTTTCATCTCTGCATTCAGTGCCTACCACCATGGCATTGAAGTGCTCCTTCAAACTAATTAGATTAATTTCAATTTCCATTGTGTGTTAGAAGGACACACTTATCATCTCCCTCCCTCCTGAATCCAATGACTGATTGGATAGTGACAGGTTGATAAAATCCTCCTCCTGCCAAGATGAAGGAAGGCCTGGATTGAGGGCATCACGAAGGATTCATTTTGGAAGCTGGGGTTGTTTATTGTGCTTGTGACTTTGAGGATGGAGTCCTTCAGTCTTTGCCATCTTTGCTCTGCGAAGAACTGGCTGCACTGTGCCTTCTAAATATAACTAGAGCATGCATGTGTCAGTGGGTGACAAGGCACAAGAATAGGAGTAGAGCAGACATGCATGTGTGTTGATGGAAGGAAATGGGGCATACGGAGAAAGGAACAGTGAACCCAGAGTGAGAAGGTGTGGGTTTAAGTTCCAGTTTTGCCATGAACCAGCTGTGCACCTTGAGAGATTTACTTACCCTCAAAGGGACCCAATTTTATGATCTATAAAATGGAGAGGGAGGATTTATTCAATTAATATTTATTGAACACCTACCATATAACATGAACTCTGGTAGATTCTGAGGATTCAAAAGTGAGCACAGAGTGGTGGCACATGCCCTTCACAGGGCTCTGAGTCAACTGGGAGAAAAAGACATTAATCAAATGCCAACACTGATGCAGCAACATTGCAACAGCCAGAAATAGATGGCAATCTGAGTGCCTGAGGGGGAAATCTGACCCCTCAGGGAGGAAGTTAAGTCTTGAACAGAGATGCGATGAAATATTGTAGAGCCAACAGAATGTGCAGGGGAGACAGGGAGCGCACATAAGATTGGAAGATGCACAGCAAGGGAACAAGGGTGGCGAGATAAGGCTGCAGCAGTAGGTATATGGCAAGAGGGTAGGGTAGGGTCAGATCTGAGTTTGAAAAAAAATTGTGGGATTTTGGAGAAGACCAAGAATGGAGAAGACCATATCAAGGAGGTAGGTAGTTATTATAGTTGACCAGTCAAGCCTTGATGACCCTGCCCCTCCCTTCTTCCCTTTTTCCCCTGCTTGGCGATTGCCAGGAGGTGAGGGGTGCAACTCAACACCTCCCCTTTCTGCCACAGAGGAGTAGGGTTGGGCAGACCAGCCTCTCACTCCCAACCCCTGTGAAGCCCCCACCTTGCTTTGTCCAGACACGTGTATCTCGCAGATTTTCTAAGGACCACAAAACAAAACAACAACAAAAAACCCCATAAAACAACAAAAACAAAAAAATACACAAAAAAACTATTAAAAAAGGAATTAAAAACTTTCAGAGAATTACTATTTACTTTATTAACTTACGGATTTATTATATAAATATAAATTCACCTAGCAACATATCCTCGCCGCCTCTTGCTCATAATGAAGACATAGCTGATTTGCTGCCCTCCCGCCAGCCCCTTACTGATTTCTCTCTGTTGTCTGTCATTGGGCATGGGTCTCTGGGGACCCTCCTGAGGTGGAGGGTGGGCTGCTGGCCTGGCTGCCTGTTAGTTGATGGGTTTTGCTCCCTTCCCCTCCCCCCCTTTTTTGAGTTTATTCTGATTGATTATTTTTTTTTTATCAGTTTCTGGATAAACCACCCTTCTGGGGACAGGATAATAAAACATGTAATATTAAAAAAAAAAGCTTTTTTTTTTGTCCTCACCAGATGGACAGCATGAAGAGAAATTTAAGGGACACCATTGGAAGCACGTGGTGATGAGTCAGGCTTAAAATTTAATGAGAGCATGCCCTCCAGAATGGGCCTTCAGATAGAAATGATCCATGGCAAAATCATTGGTAAACTGAGAGCATTGCAAAAGGACCAGATTTGTGGGAGATGATCATGGATTTGGTTCAGGACACAAGAGTTTGAGGGGGAATTTGATTCATCTAAGAGGATGGTAAGATGACCCCTAAAATCTCTGTCACCTGTAGAATTCTATGATGCTCTGAGATGGATTTGTTAACAGAGGAGTGCATCCTGGATCCCATTTGGACAGTGGCAGGAGGCAATGGAAATGCCATCAGCTTTTCTCACAGAAGGGGCCCCAAATTCAAGTTGGCTGTTTCCTAGCTGAATAACATTAATTTATCTCAACTTCGATTTCTTGTTATCAATTTAGGCAATGCCATCCCTTTCAAGGTTGAAATGAGCATTTAGAGATATAGTAGGCACCATTTCTAGCTTGGTACCAGACACAAAGAAGGCTAGACTTTTTATCTATCTATCTATCTATCTATCTATCTATCTATCTATCTATCTATCTATCATCTACCTACCTACCTATCGGGGCTAGACTTTTTTTTAAAACCCCATCCAAGGTTTGTTGTGATGAGGTATTCATCCATATTGTCCTGTGTCAAAAAAAATCCCCATATATTATTCCAGACTCAAGGCCCTATATATAAAATCCACTTGATAAATGATTATTTGAAGGTAATGGTAACTATTGTTTTAAGGCCCAGCTGCACTTAATCCAAGGCTATTCCGCCGGATGCATGGTGCTCCATGGAGTCAAGTTACATTACAACCTTCCCCAGAGAAAATTCTTGGGTTGAATTCAGTCTGATGAAACTTCTTTTTTGGCAATAGCACACAAGTAAGCTATGTTTTCCCAGGGGTGCTTAGGAAAGGTAGTTTCTGGCAGCTGGCTGTGGTGCCACACATATCCCTACTATATAAGAAGACACATCCCCGAGCAAATGGGACAGATTGCCAGTGCTCTAGGAAGAAACTTGCCTCTGTCCTTGTGTATGTATATGTGTGTGTGTGTGTGTGTGTGTGTGTGTGTGTGTGAACATTCAAAATCTTGGCACCTTTATTATGACTTAAATATCACCCAGAGTCCACTTCACAAGCACTATTTTAGTGACCTAATTAAATTTCTTGTAGCCATGTCCACCCTGACCTGGAGACAGAGAGGTGACCTGCGACAGACGGACAATGAAGCCAAGACTGAGACTTCACTTTTAAACTTCCCTTCAGAAAAAAAAAAAAAAAAAAAAAAATGCGAGGGAATTTTCAGAGGTTTAAGGATTCCTGGAAACTGCTTTCCCTACCATCACTCAAGGCTGAGCTGATTATTTCAGCACTTTGAAAAGCTTTTTGACTTTTTACTCTAATATGGAGGGTAAAAAGGCTCTGTCCTTTGTAAACTCAACTTATTCCCCCAAACACTCTGAGTCGCCTACATTTCAGTTCTTACTTGTTATTATATCCAAATGTCACACGTGCTTCGTTCATTTAAAAAGAAACCCGGCTTATAAGGAAACTCTATTTTCTTTCACACGCTTAAAAACTTATTAGCTATCTATCCCTTTTCTTCTCTCCAAATTTACTTACTTGTTAGCAAATTGGATTAGTTTCATCAATTAAAAGGGCTGTGGTCATGGACACAAAGCTAACGATTGTTATAGACATTCGCTTACCATTGCAAAATGTACAAGGTTTCTGCAAAGGATTTTTAAAAATCGGGAGGAATTAATTTGGATGATACATGTTAACTCTTGCTTACAGGGCTTGAAGTCTAACCTTGGGGCATCCACCTTTGGATAGGTTAGCCACTTAAAATATTTGAAATTTTGCGGGATGATAGAGAATGGTGCCAGTTTTGTGAAGCAGGGAATGCATTTCCCTGTCAATTTAGCAACTTCTTATTGAACACTCAAATGGTCAATATGCTGCTGGATCTATCAAGATGACCCAATCCTGCCTTCAGAGAGTTTTGCATTCCCCCCCATGCTTTCCAGTGAGGTCAGAATGTGTTTAACGTGAATAATTGGCAGTTGAAAATATGCCAGTTTCATTCATGTGGAAAAATTAAATTTGATATTGAATTGAAGTTCTTTAATGCATACAAATATGGTTTTCTATATTTTTAAATAATGTTGTCATGCCTATTACAGCCAATGGATGATTTTCTGTATTACTGGAAAACAGAGAAAGAGTGAATAAGTAACTTTGCTAGCCAATCATTTCAACACACTTTCCCACCAGAACTTTTGAGGAGTTCAACTGGTCTCCAATTTCTACTTTTACCTGCCTGAAGAGGTGCTAATAAAATTGTGGCCATGATCAGCAGGAAGGCAGAGGGGAACCGAGGAAAATAAGGACCCACTGAGAATTATTCCCTGAATCATAATGGGACATACAAACATTGGCTGAGAAAGAAATGGAATCTGGCTGCTGAGCCAACAAAGCCTTTTGAGGATTCTGTTTTGATGGAGAAGTGAGGACTTATGTCAACATTTGGAATTCTGCACTACTTGGGGAATAAATCCACCCTTCCAAGTGCTATATATGTGTTCTATCAGCACCAGCAAGAAAAAAAGAAGAAATATTTGATAAGACTCACGTTCACTATAGTTACAAACTTTTCCCACTGGAATTTACCCTAGCCTTTTTGCTACAACTGCCACTTTCTTGGCTTCCTAAAACACAACTCCTGCCCAGTCTCTTGCTTCTTGATTTACGTCATTTTTTTTTCTACAGACTTCACTCACCTTGAATATTTATTTGTTCTCACAAGTGCCCTTCTGTTCTCCTTCTGGAAGTGGTCACCTCTTCTCACTGGTTCTAGCAATTGCTCACCACTGAGGACTGTCTCTGAGGATTTATTTCATTTTCCTATCTCTGTATATCCTTCTCTCTCATGACAAGCTTCCGTTATTTCTCTGTGTCTTTTAAAATTTTGGGGTTTATTCACCCTCAGTTCAAGGTATCCACAGAGATGAATTTGAATTGCTGGATCTCAATCATGAACCATTACGTGACTCAATTAACTGTGGCAGGTGGAAAGTATATGACAGACATGTATGCAGGAGAGCCATTCCTGGTAGTGGAAGAGATCCCTGAATGCACAAACATTCATCCTAACGTGTATGTTAGAAAGTTGGCCTTCTTGCCTACGTTCTTGGCTTAAAATACCCCAGAGTGGAACTGACCATCCATGTGCCTCCAAGGCAAATATCTCTACCTTTTCCATTCCTACAAAGGGAAAAAACAAAACCATCATGAATATTTTTATCATCATTTCAGTTCTCTAAATTCAACATCTCAGATATTCGTAACCCATCTTGGTTCATAGTCCCTTGTTGTCACTTAGCCACTACATGCCAAAATTGTTGTAAAATGTCACATAGAGTGACAGCCCCACCCCCATTTGGACCACTACTTGATTTCAGCCTGTTTTCACCTCTTCTCTGCACGATCACATGTATTTCCCAGCTGCCTTTTCCTTTTACCATATTCCCCTCCATTTAGGGGAGGGGAGAGATTGAATGTTTGTTAGAGACTGAATGTTTGCATGCTCCCAGAATTCACATGTTGGAGCCATAATCCCTAACGTGATGTTGTTAGGAGGTGAGGCCTTTGGAAGGTGATTAGGTTGAGTTGGAGCCATCAGGGTGGAGTTTTCGTCATGGGATTAGTACCCTAATAATAAGAAGAGATATCAGAGCTTGCTCACTCACTCTCTGCCATGAGAAAGTGGCCATCTGCAGACAAGGAACAGAGCTCTCTCCCCAGGAACGTGGACTTCACAGCCTCCAGAACTGTCAGAAATAAATGTCTATTGTATAAGCCCCCAAACCTCCACCCCATTTTGTCATCTTTTGTTGCAATAACCCATGCTGAAGAAGACATTATTTTTTCAAAATAACTGGCAAAAATTCTATTACCATACGACAGTGGAGATTTGGGGATTTACTTTTGTGGTACATTGCGTTAAATTCACCTCACTTACTCTGAGATCTAAGCCATTCTTCCATAATCTGGTCTTCTGACTTCAGCTCTGTCAGAAAGATTCCTTCACTTAGAGGCTCGGCCTCGTCACTGCCCTCATGTCACCATGGATGTCTAGGTTCTGCTAAGTTGAATCATTTGTGTGGAACTATTTCCCTAATGAACATGTTTTCCAGCATTATGGGCTACATTTATGGTGTTAACGAAAAAGTGTTTTAGCTTTTGGTAAAATAGTATCTTTGTCTCTAGTTTACTGTGCTTTCCATTAAAGTGAAAGTAATCAGCTAAGTTCACTTCGTGTCCAATACTTTGCTTCAAAATGGCTGCATTCTAGCTTCTCTCTCTAGAAGCCCAGCATGAGGTTGCCTCTGAAATCAACCAGATCATCAGTATCCCCCTTTGGAGGCAACAAGTCTTTCATGATTACGTGTGAGAAGCTAAAGGAGGGTGGAACTTAAATAGACCAGAACCCTTGAAATTTTCCAGAAAGATGCCAGAGGCCCTGCACTAAATCAAGTTGTCTGCACACAATGGAGAAACGTGGGGACATTCACTTTGGGATGAAAATCAACTTAATTTATTTAAAGCCAATTCAACATCAATTATTCACCATTAATGATGAATGCTGACTCAACTGTTTTTTTTTTTTCCTTTACAAAGAACTATTTGAGGTCTCCTTCATTTTTTTTTTTTTATTGGAGTTCAATTTGCCAAAATATAGCATATCACCCAGTGCTCATCCCGTCAAGTGCCCCCCTCAGTGTCAGTCACCCAGTCACCCCAACCTCCTGCCCACCTCCCTTTCAACTATCGCTTGTCGAGGTCTCCTTCAAATAGAGCCATGAGTCCTTGGCTTACTGTATGCTTTAGATGAACTGTGATATCAGGCCTGGCATGGTCCATAGCAGCTGCTAATGCAATGCATGCCTATCATTTGCTGTTGACAGGCATTAATAAAAACCTAATTTGAGGAAATTATGAAAAACCTACTCATTATGCAATCTGGTTTATGTTTTGGCATGTGGCAATCATTGGCTTGATAGCCCAAAACCCCCTCATTTCCAGAACTTTATGGCCTGTGTTTCAATTGCAGACCAGCCAAAGCCCTTCACTTCTCCCATGTGTGTTTGATCTTTTAATTGGCTCAAGACGTGGCCACAGGTTTGCTTTATGATGCTGCAGGCCTCAGCCTGAGCTGAGGTGTGATGGACACAGGAATCCAGCACTGCCATTAGAGATCGTACTTGGCTATTACAAGAAACTTAATTCTGACCTGTCTATCAAGTGCATTCACCCCAACTGCATCCACTTTTAACTTGTTCCTTATGGCCTCTGTGGAGTTTCTAGTGGCATCAGTAGAAAAAATTGTCTGAATTTGGGAGAATGGTCCCGTTAGTTTCTATTCTGCACAAGTACACAGTGACCTTTGCATGACTTGCAGGTACTCTGCCCTTCACTGTATAGCTAATGAATAATCTTTAAAACACTTGATTTTTTTTCAGTTAAAAGAGACTTTCCTATTAATGGTACCCTGTCAAATTTGGTGAAGATAGGACGATGTTAAGTCAGAAAGGGTTAAGGAAACTTCAGAATAATCTGGCTTTAGATTCTGGGCTTCCTGCTTTCTAAAGTTGTTTTTTTTTAAATATTAAACTTTAAAGAAAATAGTTGGCAATTTTGCATCTTCAATGAACAACTGGTTCCTCTCACTGGCCTCTGACTGATGTCATCATAAATGTTCCCAGATAAACAGTGATAGCCAATTGTAGCCTTAAGCTAGTCAAACAGAAATGTTCTAGACAAAGGCTGTCCTGTTTTATCTGCCTTATCTTTTTCTGACTTACCAAATGCTGC
The DNA here is from genome assembly GCF_011100685.1 of Canis lupus familiaris. Classification (NCBI taxonomy): domain Eukaryota; kingdom Metazoa; phylum Chordata; class Mammalia; order Carnivora; family Canidae; genus Canis; species Canis lupus. The sequence goes on from NC_049224.1 coordinate 44,913,365, forward strand.
CCTAGTCCTTCCTTTCTCCCTCTCCCCCTCCCGCCCTCCTTCTTCCTCCCCTCCTCCTCCTGTCTCCCCTTCTTCTCCTGCCTTCCCTCCTCCTCTCCTTCTTCTCTTTCCTCCTTCCCCTCCTCCCTCTTTCTTCCCTCTCTCCCTCTCTCCCTTCCTCCCCTTATCCTCCTTCCTCTCTCCCCTCCTTCCTTCCTCCATGCCTCTCTCCTTCCCCTCCATTTCCCTTCCATCCTCTGCTACTGCCTCTTTTCCTTTTTTGGTATCTGATTCTGATCGCTCTTCCTTTGTTATATACACTGACTTCTGTTTCAATTAGAAGTTCTTAAGTATCAATTGAAGTCTGAAAACAGCTAAATTGAACAGAGAAAGAAGATATTTCTCTGCAAATACCACACAATAATGATTTGCTTATTCCTTCAATTCATTGGGAGGAAGTTCAGTCTAAATCGAAATCCTGGAATAAATGAAACACACAGTAGAGTCAAAAACAGCAGTATTCCTATTCTTCTATTTCTTCAAGTTCCACTACTGGAGATTTGTTCCTAAGACTTTGTTTCTTTTAAAACAGGAGGCATTACAACTCCTCTGGGAGGTAATGTTTTCAGAACTTACTTTATCACAGATTATTGAACATATACCATAGAATATTAGGGTCAAGAAAGCGGGCATTATCCCAATAGACTATTTCATTTTTTAAAAATCAACTTTATATAGGTCTAATTTACAAATGTATTAATTTTAAATGTCCAGTTTGATGCATTGTGATTAGTATATCCAACATTTCAATCATCCCCTAAAGTTCTCTCAGTATCCTTCCTAGAATTTTCTGTAAGTGGTATTATAGAGTGTGTGTTCTTTCATGTCTGGCATCTCTGACTCCTCGTAATGTTTTGAGATTCATTCCTGCTATTCATTTGTCAGTAGTTCTTTCTTCCTTATTGCTGAGCAGTATTTCATTATATGGGTAATGGTATTATCTATCTATGCATTTACTTGTTGATGGGCATCCGTGTTGTCTTTAGCTATCATGCACAGAGTGCCATGGACATTCCTATACAAGTCTTTGTGTGCAACATGTTTGCATTTCTTTTGGGTAAATAGCTAGCATAGCATTGGAATTACAGGGTCATATATTAGCAAGAATATGTTTACTTTCATAGGCAACTGCCATTTCTTTTCCAAAGTGCTCTTTTTCACACCAGATCTTGTTGCTCCATATGTTTGCAAACACTTGCTATTGTCGATCTTTTAAAATTCTAACTATTCTTGTATGTGAATAGTGGATCTCATTGTGATTTTAATTTGCATTTACTGGATGACAACTGCTCTTGAACATCTTCTCATTTTTATTATTACTCAGGTGCTTTCATGACGTATTTGTTCAAATCACTGTTCATTTTCAAGCTGGGTTGTCTTTTCATTAATAAGTCATAAGAGTTTTTTTTAAATGAATGCTGGATACATAGCAAATATTTTCTCCAAGTATCTAATAGCATAAATTCTCATCATTACTTCCAAAAACTCTGTGATTTTCAACTGTCTATTCCTTCAAATGTATTCTGTAATGAATTTGTTAAGTTTAGAAACAATTTACTTTGAACTTTTAATTAGAAATGATTAAATTTCATGTAAATAATTAAATGAACTTCAAAGAAGCAAAACAAATTTATATTTTCCTTTCTTCCAGTCCTATGACTGGAAGTCCAGTATGACTTCCCATTTATTTAACTCATATTTTAAACAATGTTTTAGGTTCTTAACAGTCACATAATATTTTTGTTAATGCTTAAGGACTTTAATATTTATTATAATGGAACGCAGATTTTCCCACAGTAGTGTCTAACTGTATTTCCAGCCCAGCTATTTTGCAGGAAAGTTGCTCATCTTTGATATTTATTACATTATCTGGGACAGATCATCTTTGAATAACCACCTTCGAATCTTCGTTCAACTCAGATGCTTTCATGACACATTTGTTCAAATCACTGTCCATTTTCAAGCTGGATTGTCTTTTAATTTTATTTTTTCATCAGGCAAAGCCCCTTACAGGGCTGGACAATTCATCAAAGGAGTTACCTCCACGTGTTGACTGAATGATCCAGATTGAATTTATCTTGGGATACCTTTATATTAGAAAACAAACAAACATGTTTTCACAATTGCTTTAGCCAGGGAAGGAGGTATTGCAGAATGGAGTATTGGCAAGAAAATACTTTGGCCTAAAATGGACATAGATCACTGCTCACGTTTCATTGGTTGGCACTCGTCAAATGGCTACGATTACCTATAAGGTGGTTAGGAAGCTGGGCACTCAGAAGTAGAGGGCAATGGGATATTTGTAAACAATGGTAAGTTCTCCATATTTATTTTGTTGACCCAATTCTTTTATTAAGTGTAAGGGTATTTTATGGAACTTTTGGCAGTTTCCTAGTGGTTGTTTACATTATCTTTAAATAATTGTATTGCTTCCTTCTAAAATAATGTGGAATTGGTGAAAACTTTCAAAGTGATTTAAATTAACAGTAGTGATATACCTACTATAAATGTGAGCCTATGTATTTGGCACAGAAAACTGGAGATAGAAAGAAACTTCAAAACATAATAAAAATAACTTGCATTAAAAAAAACTGATTTCCCAAGTGATTTTTCAAAGCCTATTGCAGTAATCACATAGTTTCCCTTCCTTGATCAATTGGCCTTAGGAATATGAGTATGTTGTTCTATATTAAACAATAAACTTATATTCATAGACTAAACCACTCGTGATTTTTCTTTGGCTGTGGTGATACATTTGATTTAATGGGATTTTATATAATATTTTTTCTTAATAATTAAGATGAACTTGGAGCTTTCTTTTAGTGTTATCTTTGTTACTCTTCAAGGTATTAGGAATTATTGCCTTTAAAAATGAATTGAAAAACATTTCATCTTTTTACATGCTTTAAAAAAAGCATGTATGGGAAAAATTAAAAAGAAATGCATCTATAAAATTATATAGACATCTTACTTGGAGGTTAATCACTGGAATTTTTGTGGTTTCTTCTTTTATCTTTTGTCTGTTCATGTTGCACACACATACAAAACTTCTTGAATTGATTTTGATGATTTATACTCCAGAAAAGTTTCTAATCTTTTTATATTTTCAAAGTATCAAGATTTTCTGTATTATTTAATGTTTTCATTAAAGAAACTTTTGTATTTAAGTTTTTGTACTTACTTTTTCTTATTGTAACGAGACTTGACAATTGTTAGTACATCCCCCTCAAATACCAATTCTTGCATTTATTTTTCAGTTCCACTTAGTTTTGTTATTCTAGTTTATTGGTGTATTACCTTAGACTTTTTAGTCTTTTTCTACTACTTTCTTTGGTTTTCATTGTGTTGTTCTCTTTCTAACTTCTTGATTTAACTTCATATTTTTTCCTAATTAGTGTTTGCATCTACAAATTTGCTTCTAAATATCTTAGACTATATTTATAACCTGATGTTATTTAATAGTCATATATGTATTATTGTCTAACAAGCTTGTAATTTTTTCTTTCCTATTTGAGATTCCCTAGTGGGTAGGATACATAGGCTTTCCAATCATTTTGTTATGAAGCAATCTTTGTTATTAATATCTAGCTTAAAACTGTGTGAGTTGAAGATGAGACACACACAGTTTCTACTTACTAAGATTTTCTTTGAAGTCTAAAAGTTGAACAATTATTATTTTTTTAAAATGTATTTATTTATTTGAGACAGAGAGAGTGAGTGGGAAGAGGGGCAGAGGGAGAGAGAGAGAGAGAGAGAGACAATCCCAAGCAGACTCCCTGCTAAGTGCAGAGCCTGATTCAGGGCTCCATCCCACGGCCCATGAGATGATAACATGAGCCGAAACTAAGGGTTGGATGTCCAACTGACTGAACCACCCAGGCACCCCACTTGCACAATTAGGGTAAAGCAGCAATCCCCATATTTTAGGGTGCATAAGAATCCTTGAAGCATTTTTGGACATGCATGTAGCTAGATTCTCTCTGGAGATTATGATTCATTAGGACTGAAGGATTTCACTCTTCAGTAATAGTTGATACTGGTACAACTATGTTCAGAGAAATGCAATTCTAAATGATGTAGTGACATTTGAATAAAATCCTTATTGTCCATTTTTTGGGGGGGGGCAAAGTTTCATATTCCATAATGGGTTTTATTTATGTTTTTCCAAATTATTAGAAATGACTTCAGATATTATTAGGAAAATGGGATTTTAACAAAAGTTAAGTGTTTACAAGATCACCGAAAGTGCTTAAGGAATGGGACTCAGGTGGACTTTTCAGAACAGCTCCCAGAATACCAAAGAATGGGACCAGCAGGGAAGCTACTATTTCTGAGGCCACTGTTTCAGCTATAACTGCCTCTTGACACTCAGGAAGATGGAGACAATGGAAACTAGGACACGGCTACCATCACACTTCAGCTTCTGTGGTCTCGTTTACAGATAGAAACAACCAAAAAGGAGTCAAAGATCTGACAAATGTCTTCCTTCGGCCTTCCAAATCCTGTATGAGTGCATCTAAGTGACAGGACGAATCCACATCTAGAACTGAAAAGGAGCCTGAAGGTTATAGCTTTTAGCTTTCTAGTCCTTCTAGCTACTAGAAGTACTATGGGGTGGAATTTGAAAGCATCTATGTACAGGTAGAAACAATATGTTTTAGAGATGTGGCAGTGACCTGAAAGTAGGAAGACAGACTATGGGAGACTAGAAAGAGAAATCCATGCTATGCTATATGACATATATAGTTTATGATAAAGAGGGGTGAATTATAGATGCCCTCAAGATTTTTATATGCATGGCCACAAGGCTGGAGCTGCCACTGAACAAGATACAGAAGTCAAAGAGCAGTGATGTGTGTGTGTGTGTGTGTGTGTGTGTGTAAAGGGACATAAGTTGAAGCAGGTAATAAACATTATGTTATAAATTCTGAATTGAGGTTAACATGGAACTTTTCAGAGAATATCTAGTATCTAACGGACTATCTGAGCTTATCTGAAAATGAACTATAGAAGTTGGAGAGAGAAGCAGTTTATGTATTTAGCATATAGGAAATATCATATCCCATACTGAAGCTCTCAGAATAAATACAGAGGAAAATTTAAATATATACAGTATCTCAAGGTTAAGAAAACAGGAATATATGAAAACTGTTTTAGAAAGATATGTATCAGGGGAAAAAAATCACTCACTGTGTTGGGACTTAGAAGACGTAGATTGAAGCTCTGGATCTGTTTTTATGTGGCATGTTACTTGAGCAAGTAATTTAATCTTAAGAAACTTGCTTTGTTCTCTCTGCAATATGATGTGTCAGTTAGCTATTGATGTATAACAAAGATCTTTAAAAATGTATTGGCTTGAAATAATAAACATTTATTTTGTATTTTTTGTGGGTCTGCAGGTCAGCTAGGTGATTCTTCTAGATGAGGCTGGGATTACTCATGTGTATGTTGTCAGTTGTAGTTTGGGGATGTTGCTGTGCTACTTTTGCCAGGCTCTCTCACATGTATGTGAAGTGATTAATTGCAGTCTCATTTAGGATGGTCTTGTTTACGACAATTGGCATCTCCTCGATATGGGAACAAGCATTGAGCTTGTTTTCTTGGCAAATAAAAGTTTTAAGAGAAAGAATGGAAGTGTGCAAAGCTTCCTTAAGACTAGTTTTGGAGCTACAACTATGTTATTTTTTATGGTATCTAAGTCACAAGGCTAGCCAAAATTCAAGAATTTAAGCAAAATGCCTTGAAAAATAGTTAACAAAATACAAATTTAGTCATTGTATCTAGGGGGAGGGATTATGGGTATTTAAAATTGTTTCCTTTTTTTTTTTTTTTTTTTAGATTTTACTTATTTATTTATGAGAGACACAGAGAGAGAGAGGCAGAGACGTAGGCAGAGGGAGAAGCAGGCTCCCTGCGGAGACCTGACGCAGGGGACTCAATCCCCGGACCCTGGGATCACAACTTGAGCCAAAGGCAGATGCTCAACCACAGAGCCACTCAGGCACCTCCAAATTTTTTCCTTTTTTGCTAATGATTTATAAATTTTGTACCTCTAACTTAACTATTATCATCAGAAAGAGTATGCCTTAAAACATTCATTTTTGGCAAATATACTTACTAGTATACAATAAAACATCAATTCATTTGTAGCCTGAATATCAACTGTGGTGATCCTCTAGTTTGAGACTTTGGCAAAAAGAACCCCAACACCCTTTCCTAAAATTATATATGACATGTGTATACATTGACTTTTCGTGCAATGTCTATGTATTCCCAGGAGATTAGTTTCTTTTGATTCAACACCCACAGAACACCAGATCTCAGCCACTGTGGGTACTACTCCACACATAGGACCCCAGTCTCTTTTCCTTGCTTTTTTTTTTCACAAGCGGTGTTAACAGAAGGCTTTCAGGAATGCACAGACTTTACTGAGGGTTTGGGGGTGATCAAGGTGATGTGAGAAATCACTTCACAGCATCACACAGAAAACAACTGAAATTATTAGATGAAATTGTCACTGAAGTTCCTCCTGCCATCCTGCCCTGCCCTAGCCCTGGCCTTGTTCCCTATGGGATGTCCCCTTGCTGCTGCATTGCTTGAATTGTCCTCCTTCTGTAGGCTCTTTTACATCTTCATCCTCGACATGCTGCTCCTAATCCTAAAAATTCTTGGTATTTTTTCTTATCTATTGGTTTTGTCAGTTCTCTTGTTTTCTGCCTCCTTCCTATCATGCCTTTAGGAGGATTCACTCTTTTAGCACAAAGCATTTCAAACAAAATACTTTGTTTTAAATATAACCAAATGAGGCAATTCATTCTAGAAAGAAGTATCTGGTATTATTTCACAGAGAGAGGAAATAGCTGAAGTCATCGTGGTTTAAAATTGTATCAAAATCTTCTACACATATCTGCATTTATTCATCAAATATGTTTACGCTTCTACTATCTTCCAGGCCCTGTGGTCAGCCCTGGACACCTGAAAGTGAGTGCACTCCTGTCCTTACCGAGCTCATCTTCTATTACCACCTCATTTTTCTAAAGTTGTCATGAGAATCTTTCCTCAGAGTTTTTATAAATTACTTAAAAAAAAAAGAAAAGTATATATATCAATCTCCATAGGATATTGGGACCTAGTAGTGGAGGAACCTGAAATCAAAGCAGAAAACAACAGTGACAAATGTTCGCGAAGGCTGTTGGTGAAGAAAATGATTCATTATTTAGCAACCAAGAGTTTCTAGCTGCTTTTACTACTGACCAGCAACGTATTAGAAGTCAGGATGGTCCAGAAGGTGCCTAACACATATTTCCCTGACTTCAAACATCTCTCTGCCAACCACGCAAGGTAGAATGCATGTGCAGGAAACAATCAGAGAACATTTGAATAGCTAAATACTCAGCGACGACTGCGATTTCAATGGCCATATTGATAAGGAGAAGCCCATGTGGATTGAAACGTCTCAAAGAAATTTTGCAGAAGAAACAAATCCTGGTACATTTGAGCAATATCAAAAGCATTCTGGTCTACCCTACATTGGACTTAAAATTGGGTCAACTTGTGAATGAATAAGTTGGGCCATATTTATGTCTTAAAGTTAGACTGGAAAAAGAAAAAAAAAAAAAAAAAAAAAAAAAAGTTAGACTGGCCATCCCTAAATCATACAGAAACTGTTTATTTTATTCTTGCTTCTAGTATATACCAGTCACTTCTATCTTTATCTTCGCTCAACGCTCTATCTCTAAATGCCTAAGAGAAAACACCTAATTGTAATTTGTTACAAAGATTTTAACAAGTTAATGAAAAATCTACAAATTCTTTTATGAGAGACAGTCAACTTTCAAGAGGGAAAGAGGTTGGGGGTGGTGGTGGAATTCAATAGCCCATTCAGTGCTGAAATGTGAACACTAAGGCCACTCTTTGGATAAATTCAAGCCAGATTTGGCCTGCAGCTCTTGCTGGGCAGTTCCCAGATGAGAGCAGGCCTTCAGCCTGTGCTGAAGAAGCGCGGAATAATGCCTCTTTGAATTAGTTTCAAAATAGTGCTGCAATGCAGACTGACAACTTCTGATGCCAAATTGCAAGAAGCACACATAATAGCAGTCTGTTAAAGAACCCAAAGTACCACTAAAGGATATAGTTATTAATATAAATTATAAACTTAAAAGGAAACCAAAATAAACTGGCATCAGATTACTAACCTAACCGTGAGGTATCAGAATTTTTATCAAGTATCTATGAAATTAAAAATATTGAGATAGTAAAATAATTGCCTTATAACTTACAATTACATATGGCTTTCCTATACAAAATTTAAATAAATATTGTCCGTTTGCCACCAAATGAAGTAGATTCCACAAAATGCACGCACTCTGTTATGTGTAGCAAAGTAGATCTTGGCAGAGTTGAATGCAACTTTTAGGATTACAGTGATCTCTGAGCAGATCAGGACAGTGAGTGGCATGCCAAAATTAGAATTTTTACTGAAGAACAAATTTCAATCCAGTCCTACTAAGAATAGGTATGGGATCAAGTCATTTATGCAGTTGAGTTGTCTAGTCGACAAACCAGCAGATAAAGACATTGTAGGAATAAGAGAAAAACAGCCAGACTGTGGTTTAAGGCTATGTAACTAATAATCCCGTGCTAGTCCTTTGCCTTGCAGTACACAACACCCAAATGAATGCATGCTTCACTCCCACAACAAACGTTAAGTGTCTGCACAAATGCTCCTGTCAGAGACCATCTCTTGCCATCTTTATCCAGTTTGCTAGGGCTGCTATAATATTGTACCCCAGACTGGGGTGACTTAACAGAAATAGTTCTGGAAGCTTAGAAGTCCAAGAGGTTATTTTTTTGCTGAGTTCTCTCCCCTTGGCTTGCAAGTGGCCATCTTCTCTGTTTTCCCTTTGTCTTTCCCCTGTGAGTCTGTGTCCTGATTTCCTCTTCTTCTAATGACACAAGTCATATTGTATTAGGGGCTGCCCTGATGAACTCATTTTAACTTCAATGACCCTACCTCCAAATATAGTCAGTCATGTTCCGAGCTACCAGGGGTTAGGACTTCAACATAGGAGTTTTGGAGGGACACATTTCAATCCGTAAAGTTCTCTCTCCATCTCTGCCTTATTCTTTCTCACACATTTACCATCATCTCAAAGTACATATGCACTGGTTTAATTATCTGTTTCCTCCACCAGAATATAAGACCCCTGAGGGCAGGGTTGCCTTGGCTGCCAGAGCCCTGTTACCGTTTCGGGATGGAGACCATTGTCTGGCTCATGAAGGGCACTCACATATTTGTTGAATGAATGGCTTTAGGTGCTCCAACAAGAAATGTTAGCAAATGTAGCTATGTGTCAAAGTCTTGGGACATATTTCTTGGAATTGTCAAAGGCCTCTTTTAAAGCCAGGAACCTGCACCACCCCTAAGTAAAGTTTTACAATCTGTGGTCAAAATGTTGGTGAAAGCTTGCCAAATATATTTCCTGGGGCAGGACTATCGTATTTTACTGGATGTATATCTTTTTTTTTTTTTAAGGATTAAATGATTTTAGAAAGAAAACGATGATTAGATGGGCTTTCAAAAATGTTCTAAAAAAGGGAAGCAAAAAAATGCCTTGACACTTCTTTTAAAATGTCATTTTTCCTGAAACCCCAACATCTGGGTACCATGGGCCTACTTTCTGTCATCGGTTAAATGACTTTCTGTATATCCTTCCCAGGCTTCTCTTGTAATGAGTTTTGGCATGTGGGAATTAATTTCATTTCCCTTTTCACACTTAAAATAAAAAAAAAAAAATTTAAAAGCAAAGGAAACAAAACATGCCCAGACTTGCTTTTTGTAAATCTGTAGTTCTTCCAGATTTTCCATGAAGAACTCCTCTACTATTTTTATGGAGAACTTAATCATAGAAAACAATATAGGAATTAGAGACCTTGCCAGAGAAGAGGGGCAAACTAGACATTTTAAAAGCCTGCTTTTACCCCAGGAGATTTTCTCTTAGGAGGTGGTTCTTGAACTTGAGTGTGTTAGATTCCCATAGATCTGGTGTTTACTACCAACATTTTTGAATCAGTAGGTAAAGGGATAGGCCTGAGAACTTGCAATCCTAACAACTTCTTGGGAGATGCTAGTAATTGTCTGGGGTCCCTACTTTAAGAACTCATCACTAAGAGATCAGAATGGCCTTAGCTTTGTGGCAGTTGACTTTATGAACAAATTTTCCAAAAGGCCAAGGTGATTCTGATAGGGGGCCGAAAGATTAAGGTTGAGGGTAAATACCAACTCACAGTTTCTCACTCTCTACCCCGCCAGTATTTTCAGAGTGCTGGCTATTTAGAAAGAAGTCCTATTAGGCCACACTATTCTCACAGCTACTTACATTGGGGGAAAAAGTATGAAACTAGATAGATATTTAGTCAACAACAACAAAAAATGCATTATAACTCAGTTCTCTTATGATGAACACTTCCCCTATAACTACTTTAAAGTCTGAACAAATAATATAAGTTTATTGAAAAAATTAGAATAATAGAGTGAATTTCTCTCCCGGCCCCTCACTTGTTGTCAATTTATGCTTGAACATCATCCCTCCACACTACTTTGTTCTTGTTTCTCTTGAAAGGTTTTGACATTTAGGGGTATTTTCCAAAATAGAGAAAATGAAATCTGACTCTTCTGAATCAGTTTGGTTTCATTACAAAATTAGGTATTGGTGGGGGACAAAGGTAATGATGCTGTTGTGATGCTCTAGTGGTCTTGGCCTCTTTATCTGGAGACAGGATGAGTGGCACATTTGCAAGCTAATGAATGATCCAGGGCCCTCATCTAAGACTTGGGAGAGGCTCGAACAATGTTCATATGGTCATAAGCTTTTGCAAAATTCGCAAAACTAATATATTTTTGTATTTTTTCCCAAGTCCCTTCCTTCTAATCCTAAATTATAGATACTTTGGGATCCATCTAGATAAAATTCTGGCCCGTCCTACAGAAAAAATAAATTTGAAGGGTAAAGAACTGCAACACCTTTCCCTATAAATTTTTTTTTTAAGTTCCTTTGATTTTATTAAGGAAAACAAAATGAAACAAAAACAGGAAGCACTTTTGTGGGAAGGCATTTTACTTTCTCGTAATTTATCCTTAATAGATCTATTGGTATCTATTGAGAGATCAACTTAATGAAGTTATTTGTGTCTGTTAGCTTTTAATTTAATAATTCAAGGCTACTAGCAAATTCACAGATCAAAGGTTTAAGCCTTAATTGGTCACTTGCCTTTGCATTTGAAAGGCTGCTTCATCATTTAAAGGTAGTTACATTCCGGTTGTTAATATAAATTTCATGGCTTTTTACTTTGATTTCTGTTCAAATGTATTTTTCAGGTATCCCCATTTGCTCTCAGTCAGCAGAGTCTTTGGATCCAATGACATTGGTCCTGATAGTAATTAGCATATTGTTAACTGCTCTAAACCTCAGAGTTTCATCTGTGAATAGAGAGGCAAAGAATCCTACCTTCCTCCCACTACTTAACTCCCAATCTGGGATTAAGTGAAACAAGTACATTAAACACAATGTCTAGCAAATGCTGGGATCTTCAAAAATACCAGTTGACTCTGCAGAAGGGAATAGAAGACCAGAAGCTATTCAGACAACTTTGATTTTGAAATAGAAGGCCAAATATATTGTCTCCCATTGTTTTCTGAATCAAGAAAAATGCAGGCATGTTGTTTTGCTTTCACACAAACAACGGCACCCAGGTATAAACTACCAAGTTGCTAATAATGCAAATCTGGTAGACATGCCTATGCTTGTCAAATTTTTAAAAATCAAACAGTAGCATATCACTAATGCCAAAAATGAAACTAATAGTCTCATGAATGGAGGCAAGTCTATGTAGTTGATGATCTAATAGTCACAGCTAAATTGGTCCTTCTGGTTCTTTTATCAATAGGCACAGATTATTATCTGACCCTTTTGAGTGTAAGGATTAGTAACAATAAACTACGGGTAAAAATAATCTTGTTGACTCTAGTATATACTATTGTTATATATTGCTATTTTCTTTAGTATTTATCCACCACTTTATACTTTAGCACAGAACTCGTAGATATTAACCAGATTTACAGCTGTCAAGAAAAATAAGATTAAGTTTTCAGCTTCCCATGAAGCAAGTGTGGTCATGTGACAAACTTCTGGCCAATGAGATGAAAGTAGAAGTGATATATACAACTTCCAAGGAATGTATTTAAAGCAGGGACTGGGGGCTTTCTGGTTAAAATGAAGACATCATGGATAAAATTGGAGCCACCATCTTGGAAAGTGGGTGACTTCTAGAATAGAAGTCATGTATGCAAAAGGAAAATGATAGAAACAGTGAATTCCTCTGAACTTTGTGGAGAAAGGCCACCATAGCTGTTCTGATTTGCCTAAAACGAGATAGCAATTTCTTATATTCACCACTGTTATTTGGAATTTTGCTGTTATGCACAATGAAACCCAACCTTAATATATTAATCTTATTGCAGAAGTGTTTGGAAGTCAAATAAGGACATGGCATTACAGGGACCTCCTTCTTACTCTTAGGAAACTGTGAATTTCTTGAAAAGGTGTATTTCTTTCAAATGTTAGTTGGTCATTGTTTAGAATACAGACCAATAGTTACGAAGACAGGACAATTCTACATCATCTGTGCCTTAATTTTTACTGAAAGTTTATATGAAGACTAGAATATATATGAACAATATATATATATGTATATATATATATATATATATAAGGGTTTATGAGATAAAATTATAACGTTAATAAAAATAGAATATAATCCTAAAATTCTTATATTTACAATCATAGGCACCTTTGTAAGCCACCCTGGAGTCCTTTAGAAGATAGTATAGATGCAAATTCTTATTGATGCTAACCAGATTGTCCCTGGAAATGTTCTTCACTGATATGAAAGCTGTGCTTTTGTCCATGTGCTGATGGAGACTTTGCAGCCAATAGTACCAGCAAAGCTTCCTCTCTTGCCTGTTTAGCCCTTGTCTTTCTTTTGATCAGATGGTACCAATTTAGATATCAGCTTTGTGCAGGGGGTACCAGGCACTGGCCAGAGGACAAACCGAGACCACCAGTTCGTCCCATGCAAACTATTCAACAGCTAACAGATAACCTTTGGTGTTCACAGCTCAGGAAAATATCTTTACCAAAAACGTTCAAAGTCAATGAACCATTTATGTCTTGGGATGTACACACTCACACACACACACACACACACACACACACACACTGTATGTTTTAAGGAAATGAGGACAAGAGAACTGATTTATTCTGAAACTTTAAATCTTTGATTAAAGGCATTCATGGGATGCCTGGGTGGCTCAGTGGTTGAGCGTCTGCCTTTGGCTCAGGTCATGATCCCAGGGTCCTGGGATCAAGTCCTGCATCAGGGTCCCTGTGGGGAGCCTGCTTCTCCCTCTGCCTATGTCTCTGCCTCTCTCTGTGTGTCTCTCATGAATAAATAAATAAAATCTTTTAAAAAATAAAGGCATTCACATGTTAAATATACAAAGTAGTCATTTTACTGCATGAGCTAAAAGCGTGTATGCAACCACGATACGATGTTATGAATACATTTCACATGGATGTCAACTGGCTGGGCCTAGGTAAAGGCAGTATGAAGCAAAATAAAGAGAAATCAAATTTCTAATCTAAAATTGGAAGGATAACGTAAGCAGGAAGATGCAGGAAACAACAATAACGAAAAACAGAAGAAAGAAAAGAAAAAAAAAGAAAGGGAGTCAGTTAAGTGGAATTTAAGTTGTCAGGCTACACTGTAGAACTCCATTACCATATCTTTCTCTTTTTTTTTTTAATAGTATTCTCTGAAAAGCACTAGATGTAATAAAGTCAATTTAAAATTTGTTCTCCCAATCTTTTGCATCTGTAATTTTCCCATTAAACGTAAATGCCCATGAGGCAAGCTATTTGCATTACATTGCATTTGCAGTCTTTAAAACAAACTATAAATCCCCTCCTTGTTTCATGTGATTGATGCCGTGTGTATAAATACCACTATAAACCTCAAAGGGGGCTAACAGGGACGGTAAATTAAAGTTTTCAAGTCTGGCAGCATCTCAGCACTCCAGCCCTTGATCTGAAGCAGTGTTGTTAACCCCCGCCTCATTGCCCTCCTGAACTCACCTTTTTTTTTTTTTTTTTTCCTTCTTTCCCGCTCTACCCCCCATCCTGATTTCCTTGGGAAACACCTTCCCGGCCAGGCAAGTCACGCCAGGGCAGGGAGAGGCAGTTAATTAAATCGAGGCTGTGGCAGCTTGCTGAAGAGAGAGAGAGGGCCCTCACTTGCAGCCCTACCAAGTATGGGAGATCAAGAATCTTGGGGCCCCTTCCCGGTGTAAACAACGATCAGCCGCAGAGATAGTGAGTGATTAACTGGCCAAACCCCTGTGTGTAGCTGCTCTCATGGTGACTGTCTTCTACTCGGCAGACCCCATCAGGGGTAGAAGGAGGCATGTTGGCAGAGAAAGGATGCAGGCAAAAAGGAGGAAAGAAAGGTTTCTAACCATATTTTTCAATCTCAGTTTGATTAAATCGCCTTTCTCTCCTCATTCTCTTATCTTTCACTTTGATATTCTATAACTGGTAAAATCATTTCAATTAAAATTTAAAGCTGGACAAGGAAGATCTTTACATATCAAGGAGGGGTTACTTGAAATATAAAGCTAAGGCGTCTCTGGAACTTCAGAGGATCCCTAGTTTCTGTAATTAATTGGTGGATACATCTGGTCAATTCCTTCCTGTCTGGGTCTTCCTGCAGTAGAACTGAATCTGGGGAAAACTCAAAATGGCCATCTTGAAAAAATTGTAAATGTGGACTCACTGACTCCATTCACCTCCCATCTCAGTGTGTGGTGATTCTTCTCTCACCCTGTGACAGTAAATTCTTCGACCTACCTCATGTGATCACTCCCAAAAAAAATCGCACCAAGGCTAATTGGTTCAGAGCACACTGGGGTTTTGCATCGTTATCTCAAGTGCTCCCCATAATTTTTTTGCATTTTCCCCAGAATAAAAGGAACATAATTGTAAAATCCCATATCAATTTTTTTTCTAGCTGTATGTTTCATATACGACTTCAAAATAGGAATGTAAATTAGTAGAACCTCACAGCTCATATATGCCAAATTCTTAAGGGAATGGTAAATCTTCAAGGATGAGTAAATTATTCCTCCAGAAGGGAAAGAGAAAACACAGAGGGAAAGCAATTGGGAGGGGGGGAGGAAAGAAAGAGGAAGAGAAAGGAAGGCAATGAGACAAGGAAGCTAATTAATTAATTTAGGCTATTAATCTAGACCAAATGTCCTTTGACGATCTCAGAATCAGTGGTGTATCCCAAGTGAATATTGACAGGGACATTGAAATATATTTGGAAAAGAATACTTATGTGGCTTGTTCATTTCTTCTATGATCTTATAGTAATCTAGGTGGAAGAATCCACGAAATATCAATACTGTAAGGTAAAGCTGTCCAGGATAGATTTCTGGAGACCACTTTGGTCTTTTTTCTTCTGAATGACATAGTTGCCCATTCATGGAATCTGCTCATTCTGTTGCTCAGACATCCTCTCCAAGAAGGTAGCTTGTGGCAATCTGTGCATTCTCCTGGTTGTGCTTCTGCAAGTCTGCAGTTGTAACAAAAGTGAAGATGTCCACTGACTTGGCTAAAGATGCAAATTTTACTAACATTTCTGCAAATGATTCACTGAACTCATGTATAGCCAAGTCAAGGCATGCTGGGAAAGTGGTAGGAAACCACTATTTATTGAGTCTCCACTATGTGCCTGCCACCCTATTTGGTGATTCACATTTTATTAACCTCTGTAATAATCTCACAAGGCAGTCTTGTTTTTCTTTGTTAATAATGTGGAGAAAATAATGTCAAAAAAACTTGTTCAAGGTCTCCAAAATGATAAGTGGCAGTCTTTTGGGGGATTGCTTTTTTTTTTTTTTTTTTTTAATTTCCTTCAACGTTTTCATGGAGCCTGTTCAGAAATGCAAAATGTGAAATTCTTCCTTAATGCAGATCCTAGGGACACAGATATAGACACCAGTATTTTCCAGTAAACCACTGGGTCCCTGTGATTTTTGAAGCTATATCATACAAAAGTTTGAAGTCTAGTAGCTCTGGTCATCTTGTCACTGCTTCATGTTTCTGCTGTTGGAAATAAACAGAATAAGGAAACTAAACTCTGTGTATATGTGTCTGTGTCTGTGTGTGTATATGCATTTATTGGTATAGAAAGACCAAGAAACAGAATGGCATAGTAAAAAAGAGACAGAGAAAAAGGTATGTTTTGGAATGGGTGGAATTTGGCATAACAATTAGAAACAAGGAAAGCTAAAGGCAATATTTTAAACTTGTCTTCTCCTGCCTTCCCTTCCCCCTCCCAATTGCTCTTCCTCTGTTTCTCTCATTTCCCTTATGGAGGAATAATTTACTCATCCTTGAAGACTTGCCATTTCCCCCAAGAATTTTGCACATGTGAGTTATGAGGTTCTATTAATTCATATTCCTATTTTGAAGTCATACATGAAACATACGAGTAGAAAAAAATTGACACATGATGTTATGATCACATTCTTTTTATTTTGGAAGAAATAAAAAAAAATTACAGGAAATATTTGAGTTGCCCCAGTGCACTCTGAATCAATTACCCTTAAAGTAATTTTTGAAAACCATCACATGAGCTTATTTTCAAGATCATATGATAGCCCCCTTTCTAAAAATAGACATTACCTCTCTGTATCTATCTGGTCTTCAACACAGATACCCCATCAAGATTCTCCATTCCAGAATTTTTCTTGTTGTTTTCATTCCCAACTTATAGATCAAAACTTATCCATCTTGTAACCCCTCCCTTGAAGGGACTATTCTAGGCTAGGTATAGTGATAAACTGATTGTCACTCTAGTGCTATTGAAAAATAATACTTTTGCATGTGCGTCTATCTGATCAGGAAAATTAAAAGCCTTAAATCAAAGGAAGGAGTATTGGTGGAAAGCACCTAGTCTACATTTAATTTCCTTCAAATTACAATTCAATATTTCCAGCAATAAAAGGATGTAGAGGTAAGTGTGATCTTGAAGGAAATAGGAGCATCGTCCTGTGAGTAAGCTGAAAGTACATTTGCTTACTGCCTGAGGGCTCCTCCTTTCTATGATTCTCTGTCCTGGAGAACCAGCAAAAATTTCTAGCTGTAAGTGAGAATCTGAGCTGAATTTTTGGTGACTTTAAATGTTCATCTCAGATACTGGGAATTGATGTTTTCATGTCTATTGATGATTGCTTCACTTTCATTATATCAAACACATAAAAGGGTGATTATCTTTAAAGAGAACACAAAGTTGAATAAGGTACAACTTATTGTACCCTTAAAGAGGGTGTAGTCTATTACTATTTAATATGAAATAAAATGTGATAGTGCATTGCAAGTGATACAAAATGTGATGTGAATTCTGATGCAAGAGAGACATTTGTGTCATAGAATCATATCCCTTGTTCTTAAAAGGTACCGAGAACAGGAAGGTTTTGTCCTTGACTTCAAGAATTTTCTCTTATTTGAGGAAACTGAGTATAGAAGTAAAGTTGAAATGTAGAAATATTTATCGGGGAACATAAAACAAATTATTATTGATATCCAATGGCAGGGACCGAAGCCTAGTTCACAGGGAAATTATGAGTGCCTGTAGCATGTCTTCTGTTGTGTCATTGTAAGAAATTGATGTGGAGAATCATATCATTGAAGATACATTTGTTTCAGCAAATATTAATTTTTCTTCGATACCATAGGCATTTGTTGAGTGGGTCATGTACCAAAGTGTGGAGAGGAGATGGAGTAGAATTGGGGCCAGGGCACAGTTGAGAGTGTTTCAGGAAAGGGAGGTTTTGTTTCAGACAAAGGAGAAGATTGGATTGGAGCAAGGTGAGTTTTTCTGGGTAGGGGAAGACTATCGGTATAGAAACCACTAAATGAAGGATAGAAGATGGTAAACTGGTTAACATGGCCAAAAAATATGGTACCTGACAAAGAACAGAGAGGTGTGAGGAGTCAGAGGGTGTGGCTGTTCCCATTTCAAGCCACAGGTTAGCTGTCAATGGGAAGGTCCTGATGATCACTATGGTGACTCATATCTCTAGGCCAAGTGGGGATTGCAGAAAGTGAGAGGAGAGTGCATGGTTGGTCTCTACCTGGACTGAAGCTCAAACCACACCTTAATGTTTACAGGTAGAAATGAAGGTCCAGTGTTGCCAGACCTGAATTTTCAAGAAAAACTTAAAAATCACTATTCTTATTTGAACTCCCAATTTTTCTTTTTTTTTTTAAGTTTTTATTTATTTATGATAGTCGCACAGAGAGAGAGAGAGAGAGACAGAGACAGAGAGAGAGACAGAGACATAGGCAGAGGGAGAAGCAGGCTCCATGCACCGGGAGCCCGACGTGGGATTCGATCCCTGGTCTCCAGGATCGCGCCCTGGGCCAAAGGCAGGCGCCAAACCGCTGTGCCACCCAGGGATCCCTGAACTCCCAATTTTTAAATGTCAGCCACTAATGTAAATATCAGGTCCTTCCTTATAGATGCATTAAGGAAAAGAAGAAATCTATCCCAATCCTTGTTGGTGACATTAGAGAGATCTAATTTAATTTGGTTTTATTTAAATGTATGTATGTATGTATTTTTTGATCTGGCAATACAAAATGATTGTGCGAAATCTTTGCTGCTATTGTGGGGAACGTGAACAAAATTCTTATTTTTCCACTTTTAAAACTGTCCAAGTTGTTTGGTCTATTTCATCACTAATTACCTTTAAGGGAAGGACATGTTACACATTAGAAATAAATTGCCAAATAATGTACACAAAATAAACTTGTAGTTTTGATTCTGGCATGGTTCTGAATTCTTGGGCTTTTTTTTCAATCCTGAATATATGTATACTCAATGCAATATATATATATATATTTATCCCTATTTTATCATCTGTGGTAAAACACATTCCTCTGTTTTATTTTTCCCTGTTATGCAAAACCAGGAAAATATTGTTAACAAAATTACAAGCCCAGAATCTTCATATGAGTCATAAAGTCAAACCTATAACAGTTCTATCACAAGACTATCACAGTTAAAGCTCATACCAAAAAACAGAGTCGCAGCTGATTCTGTTGAGTAGCAGGACATTACAGAACTGAAATCCGGCTTTTATTTCAGCTAAACATACATGCTCTTATACCTTTGGGACTCTGAAAACACAGGCTTTGCACTGACCAATACCAAACACATCCTCCTTTGATATTATAAAGGCTCACATCTTTTCTGGTCATTACTGTTTTTCAGGAATTAATTGATTGTTAGGGTTTAACCAGAGAAGCCAGAGAAAGAGCAGGTGCTTCTACCTGGCTATCACGGAGGCAGTAATAATCATAATAATGGCTTGCTGCATTAAGATATGTGGCACCAAGTACCCATTTCAGCCCAAACAGATTGCAAATACATCCCTCCTCTTCAATCACCCCATTAATTTGGAAATGCTTAGATCTAAAATTCAGCATAGGAATCTACAGATCCTACCAATTAGAATAAGCCACCTTGTCCTACTAAAACTGCCACAGTGCTATTTGGTTTAACAGATAATGATAATTTAACTTTGAAATAACCTTGTCATTGTAAAAAGAATTAAAATTATAACTCTTCCACAATCTTGGTGTGCAGTTTTCTATAGACTGTGGTGTGCCAAATTTCAAGTAATATTCCTCTGTCGCCCCATATCCCCAGGTCCTGGATAAAAATGAAATGTGCATTTCATAAGAAGATCCCAGTGAGCAGTAATAAGAAAAAGTATTCAATCATAGTCAATTGGTTAAAGCTTTGGGGATGGGCTTGAGCCACCATCTTCTTTTTTCATAAGGACGCGAATAAAAAAAAAAAAACTAAAATATATCTGAACCTCCCACCAGATCCAGCTGGCTAGGGAAATAGATGGAGTTATATCAGTAGTAATATGAAGATAATTTCCAATGGATTATTTTAGAATTAGTGGAGGCATCATCAATCACCTCAGCTATAATAAACAAAATTTCTAGTCAATGTAATATAAGTTCTTTTAAGCATAACCTGAGGTCATATCAAAATATATACCTCATGCCATTGTCTCCCCCTGCAAATAAAAAAAGGGAGAGAGGAAGTGTATTTCTTCCTTTAAATTTATGAAAAACCTGGCAACACTAAGCTTTTGCGGTATCAGGATTTCTATTTTCGAAGTTGTCAATAAAACTGAAAACAGAGATTGCTCAAAGGATATTTTATTTCTTAAAAAGTAAGAGAAATAGATAACTATATATTTCTAAGTTTTTAGATACGCCTTTGAATTTACTTTTTTTTTTTGGAGAGTGAAAGCATTTTGTTAATAAGAAATTCTATTTTGCTAGATAGATGTACATAAGTTAGTCTTCAAAAACAATAAATAATCCTCAAGTTGGTCAAACGTATTTTCACATTTCCCTTTGTCTACACAAAAGTGAAACATGTTCCAAAATTTTGAAATCTAGGAAGCAAAACCCAGACTGCCCAAGCAGATGTGTTTTTGTGAAAATCTAGAATAAAGCTTTCTTTTTACCTACCAGGAAACCTTTTCTACAGCCAATATTATAACTGGTGTATTATGCCACTCCAAAACAGTTGGGAACTTTCATTCATTCTGATTCACTGCAAAAGGAATTTCACTCTGTCTTAGCTCATTATAAGCAGATGCTACTGTATATATTGGAAAAAGAAATCAGTGGCACCGGGAAAGTCCAACATAAAAAAAAAAAAAAAAGGCTTAAAACAATAGTTGTTTAGAGATACCTCCATGGATCCCAGTGCTCCGGAACCTTCTCCTGGGTTGTGAACAATCGAAGATTTATTCGAGCTCTCTGCACACTGGGAAATGAAGACCCAGAAGCTCATTATCATGTCTATTAAAAAGCAGAAACTGGGGTACATCTAAGAAAAGATGTATTACTTTTTAAACCGCACTGCAAACTGCAGACCAATGGGGACTTGAACTATATAAAAATACTCTCAGTAGTAGGGGAGCGAGAAGGGGGTGGGGCACAGATTCACTCCCCCAAACAGCAGGAAAATACCATGCCACTGAGTTCCATTGTTGTCATGGCCTTGGAAAAATGGTTCTATCAGATTTTTTCCTGAAAAGGGATTTTTGAAGTCAGATTTTTGGTTTGGTCAGGGGACGAGATATAGCTACTCAAATCACTTAGGGAACTATGCTCTAGAGGAGGTGAGGGAGGGTTTGATTATCAGTGACCAGTTAAATTCTAGTTAACCCCAATTATAAACCTTCACCTTTGCTAATTGGATTAATTTGTCAGCAGGCAATATACTTATAGAGTCTAGTGGAGCCAACTTTGTGCCACTTGATTGTGAGATAAAAATCATTATTGTGGCATGGTTTATTTCTTAAGAATGGGTCTGCTAAGGTAGAACAAAGTTGAATTTTACTATAAAGCTGGAAGACCCATTTATTATAGCTGTTCTCTGAAAAAATATGCCCAGTAAGCAAATTCTCTCTCAATTAAAAGCTTTCCAAACTGAGGGTTTAATGAAACCTTAATTAAAGTCAATGGAAAAGTCTTGTTCAGAAAAAAAAAAAAAAAAAAAAAACATAAAGGTACTCCAATGTGTCCTTTTATTTCCCTCTTGACAGATCCAAGAATACTGTTTCTGACTTTTCAAATTTTTGTGTGTGTATGTTTTGTCTACAGAAAGACACAAACCAGAAAAACCTGTTGCGTTTATACAGTCATCTCATCCCTGAAAGACAAGCAGTGTCTACGTTCTCATTAAAATGGCAAAAGATGTTCCTACACTGTTTCCAACGGCTCACAAATACTGAGAGCAAAATTTGCCAGTACAATTTGTTGGACTCAATTTTAATAACGAAAATATAATTTTAGGTTTCTAATTCTGTTAGAAAATCTGTGAATGGGTCCGGTCTGAGTAAAATAGAACAACAGTGTCAATCATGCGGATTTCCCCCGTGATGAAAATAAAATCTTTCAAAGTGTTCCAAGTTAGAGTGAACAGAGAATCTGTTATACTTG
This sequence comes from Canis lupus familiaris, assembly GCF_011100685.1. Taxonomy (NCBI): domain Eukaryota; kingdom Metazoa; phylum Chordata; class Mammalia; order Carnivora; family Canidae; genus Canis; species Canis lupus. Next base: position 44,935,567 of record NC_049224.1, read on the forward strand.
AAAATATGTTAATAAGGCTTAAAAATATTGTGTTTTAGAATTGGCTAAAGGGCAAATAGCTATCGTCAGCATCGTCTGTCTTTTGGGTGAAAAAAGTACCCAAATGCCTAAAGAGACACAAGGCTACTAGTGTTGGGTAGGACATGCTTCCAGTACAAAAGAAATACTGTGGCATTTTTCTGTTTTTATCTATTTCACAAAGGGAGGTAGGAGAAATTAGGTATTTGGTAGATATTCTGAGGGAATATAGATTGTATTTAACAAGTCAATCTTTATTTTCTTCTTTTGTAATAAGAGTGTTAAGAATAGATTCTTCCCCTTTATAGACAAAGCAATTTATAGGAAGGAGACAGTAAAAAATGATGGAATTATAGAAATTAATGCGCTTTCTGTGTATATATGCATGTGTGTGTGTGTGTGTGTGTGTGTGTGTGTGTGTGTGTGAGAGAGAGAGAGAGAGAGAGAAGAGAGAAATCTACCTAGGACCAGGGCATTGACTGTACCTTCTCTATAACCCGATCCAGACCTTGTCATCACCTGTTGACAACAGAGAAGAAAGAAAGCCAAGCGTTGGGATCAGGGCACAATAATGCCTGTTGACAATAAATTATCAAATCAATAATCATGTTTAGCCAATCCCTTTGTGTAAAACTGTTATTATGATTCTAGTGCCAGCTGTCTGAAACTTTAATTTAAGTGCTGGCTTGAGGCTAGACATTTGGAATGCTAGTTTAGAATGTTTTATAGCCCAAGCAATATGTTTTACTAACCTCAAATACTGTGATGATGGTTTAAATGGTGACTATAATTTGTACATGGGGGGCTCCGGGGTGAGTTTTGCTTTCCCAGGCAAATGTCTGCTGCATCAACAATTCAGGCATTTCTGGGCTAGCTGGAGCAGCTAATCCCAAGGAGTCCTTGGAGATGCATCTACCTGCCTGAAGGTGAGCACCACAGGTGGTTCACTTTTGGAAGTTCCTTCACATTGTTGCAACCTGGAAGCTCCTCAGAACAGAAATGTTTGGTTGAAAGCACCATGCTGGAGAAGACGTGATTTAGCGACTGGTGGGCCAGTACTACTCTCTTGACCCTAGTTCTTGAGTAAGAAGGCAAAACCAGATCCTGACAACCAGATTCAGGTTGTCAGGAGCACATATTCACTTTTCCTTAGTAATCAATTGGCGATGTGTTGGCATATGAAGAATATAGACTTTTACTTTAAACATGGTAGCCTCTAGGAAAACATCATTTATAAGAATTTTTGCAATCGTTCTTATCATGCATAGTTGTGGACTATGAATTTTGGAAAGAAGATGGCAATTTAAGATAAGTGACAGCTTATCGCTTTATATTGGAATACTATTAGGATAGTTCTTAATAACATTATTTTCTCACATAATTTACAAAGCATATTATATCCATTATCTCAAGATTATAGTAGTATCTTTGTCATGATAAAATCTCATGTGACAGTGGAGGAATCAGACATTTAGAGAGGCTTTATGATCAGCTTGGTCATATATCTTCAAAGGCCAAGGTTCAAAGCTGGGTGCTCTGAGTCAACAGGTAACACATGCAACTTGCAGATTCTTGCAATTCCTTTTGATTCACTGAATCATCAAAAGCTCTAATCCATAATCAAATTACCATCAAATTACTTTTTACAAACTTTGTCTTCCATTTATTGGCACTAGAACAACCAGCAAATATAAGCTCCAAACTCAATGTCTAGGTTTGCAGAAAATTTTTTTCCAACCAAAGATCCCTTATTACCTAGTAGTTCTTCTGAGCATATGATAGGTACTTAATAAATCTTGGGAATAACTTGACACCTGGAATACAAACCACATTGTCTCTTTTTCCACTATAGTAACAGTCTAATTTAAGTTCTAGAAATGTCTCCTGAAGTTCTAGAGATAAAATCGGCTAGTGGAGACAGGTGGGAAAACATACCAAAGCTGTGACAAATATCTACTGAATAAATATTCCTCTGACAACAGTCTTTTTTAAGCTGATTGACTCAGACAATAGCAATTGCCTCATAAATTATCCTAATATTAAGAGTTGCATTTATGTGCATTGGTCATATGTATGGTCAGATGCATTTCTGGAAAAAAATGTGATCATGTGTAAGTTACTCCTAGCACAGTTCCTGGCTCAGAGGACAGGCAGGATATTAAATTTACTAATCAACATCAATACATTTCTTTTTACTGGAACCGGGGAGGCTTACCTCTTGAAGGAATACCAGAGGAAATGTTATATAAAGCAATAACTCTGCTCTCTCTTCAACATATTTGTTTTGTAATTCCTGATGTGTACATATGCATTTATTGTGAGCTGCATTTGAAATCACTATGCCGAGTAACAAATGCTCTACTTAACTGGCATCTGCAATGCAACTTTTCAATTAATGTATATTTTTTTACAGAGACAAAGGCAGCATTTATACAATATAGGTGATATTTACAACATTAATGAGTCTGTGAATTTTTTTTTAAGAAACTAGGCAGAAGGGACATATATAAAAAGCTCCACAAGCGTTATCTGTCTGACTAGAATGAATGAGCTGGGTCAGAGTTGTTGATCAATAGATAGTCCAACCAGAAGATGTTTCACTGGAATGTTTCATTGTTGAGAAGATCAGGCTTGAATGTGTCCAATGTTCCCATCTTTGGAGAGCAGTGTGCAGTGATGCCTATGATGATGAAATTGGACTCAAACTGAGTCAATTCAGTGAGTTACTGGGTTATTTACATTGGTGCTCAGTTTCCACACAATCACATGGACCAGTCATTTGGCAACAAAAAGTGAATATTAACACAGTGTAATATTTGAGTGTTGAAATTTGGGAAGAAATTGACATGACCTTATTTTTTGCTGTGTCTAATGTTTTCAATTGACTGTCATGCAACGACCAATGTTGGTGATATAAAAGAATGTTCATTCTATTTACCATTAGATGGTAAGATCATGAGTGATTTTGCTTTTATTTTTTAAGTACTTATGTATTTTCCATTAAGACTAGTTTAATTTTCTTCTACTGCAATAATATCTTTCTACTTGTCTCCATATCCAGCCACCAAGTTTTGCCTTTTTAAAAAGATTTTATTTATTTATTCATGACACACACACACACACACACACACACTTCGAAAGGCAGAGACATAGAGGGAGAAGCAGGCTCCCAGCAAGGAGCCTGATGTGGGACTCTATTCCGGGTCCTAGGATCATGCCCTGAGCCAAAGGCAGATTCTCAACAACTGAGCCACCCAGGCGTCCTAAGTTTTGCCTTTAAAATGACTCAAGTATCCAGCCCTCATGTTTCATTTCCAAGCATCTATGCTGGCCTAGATCTTCATGCGAATATTTTGACTACTGCAGAGGTCAAGTGAAAAGCCTGAATTCTACTCCTTTCTCTATGATCCTTAAATACCAGTATATTCTTTTTATCAGTTATTCTCCTGTTCATTCTTTTGCAAGCCACTTTTTTCACCAACCTTTTAAATAGAATAGACTTTATGCATCCATTTGTTTGTTCATTTACTCACTCTTTCAATAAATAGCCTGTGATTATCAACTACAATGTAAAGAGAGTAGGCACTACATAAACTGCAAATAACAAGTTTATGACTTGTGCCCTCATGAGGTTTGAAATCTAGTTCAAGAGATAAGACACATGAAAACAGCATTAATGGAATCAGATTGCCTGAGGTGGAATCCAGGCTCCCTAATTCATCAGCTGAATCTTTGGGTCAGTTACTTAACCCAGCTGTGCTTCAGTTTCCACATCAGTAAAGTAGGGTGAATGATATTCCTTATGTGAAGGGATTCTTGTAAGGATGACATGAGGCAGGACACACAAAGTCTTAAAGCATCCTGGTTCAGCAAAAGCACTCAAAACATGTTATATTGAGTGGTTAGGGGAGTTTGTAGAATACAAAAATTTTGAACCAATCACAAGAAAGAAAAAAAAAAAAAACAAGAAGGAAGAATAAGTTGAGACTTTTTAAATCTAATAGAGAAGAGAAACCCTTTCCACAGGGAGGTGTTTATAGGAATCACATGGCCAAAGTGGTATTGGAGCTTTGGCTGGAGGGATCTATGGGAATGTGATGCACAGATGGAGGTATGCAAGGTCTGGACTGGGACAGTACAATATCCTGAGGAGTACTCTTCACTCATCATGCCAGGCCACGTCCCTGTGACTGTCCTCACACTACTTCCTATTATATTTCCTCATCTGACTTGGGCTGAGCTTTCTAGGGAGGCCTTCCTTGAGCAGAAAACATTCAGATGCTGTTATGAGGGATTACCTGCTAAATGCTCCTCCTTTACTGACCTCCTTATGTTATTACATTGCTCTGAAAGAATACACCTATGAAATTCTCCTTTGACTCTAAGTTTCTTGAGGTCAAGCCCCCTTTCTTGGCAGATCTAGACCCACTCTACTGGCTGGCAAAACATAGACACTCAAAAAATGCACATTGATCTAAAGAGCATCACAGGTAATCTGAGTATCCAAAGGAAATGGTGAATGTAAAGTCGTGTAACCTGGTTTATAGTGCGAGATTGCCAATATGGTTCTGTGCAGAACCAGCTCATTCACGTTGGAGTGAGAATGGATCTTGGAATCACACCATGAACTCCTTTGAAACTTTAAGAGAAAACCATTTACCATCAGTGGATGGGATTTCTTATGTGTTTTTCACCTGAGGGTGTCATCTAATTTTAGTGTCAGGAAATTTCTCCTACTGGAGGAATATTCCAAGTTTGACCAAATTCAATTGGCCTTGAATGGGACCCAAAAGCTCTAAACATGGCGGCAGAAAGCAGGTTTCTGGGAACCTTCCTCTCTAGGCAAAGAAAACAATAAAAGTCATGACACATAAGGGTGCAAGGGCCACACATGAACTCTTTGTCTCCCTGCCTCTTTGACTATGTTAGACGCTTGAGACACAAAGCGACTATTTTTTAAAAATAATTTTCACTCAGAAATACACACACACACACACACATCTCAAAAGGATAAAAAATTGTTTTGGAAAAAAATGCCATTTCCATTATATTTTAGAACCAAATAAAGTTCAAGTACATTTTTCACACTTACCTTACTTTCATATAATGCATTAAATAAGTCACTTAATGCCTCTCAAACAGAGTCAGAAATTGCATTCTGTAACTGAGGTCAAAATCTCACTGAAGAGTCGTGATTTTTGGATTGATTTATATCATTTCTTTATTCACTTCTTCTTCATTTATTTCTTTTCTTCCTTGACCCAGAGAAGAGGCCACCAACTAACAAAAGACCCAATGCCATTGAAACTCTGGGCGAATAATACTGACCCACATTAGCAAGTTGAGAACCCTATCTTATTCTACACTGTAGAGTACAAAATTATAGAATAAAAAATAAAGAGGTTATCTGTCACACAATTTGTCTTCTCTTGCAATGCAGATTAAATGGTTATAACTTCGCCGGACTCCAATCTACTTGACATCTGTCAAAAGGCTGGGGTCATCTTTCTTCCATTAGCAAGGGTCTCCATTTCAACAATCCCCTCCATACCCATATTCATGTCAGATACAATTGTCTACTTCTTGTCAATCTTCCCTGTTAATGGGATCAACAAGTGCTGAAACCAGTCATCTTTCTCTTCTGTATGTTGCAAAGAGAAAATGCTGGTTCTTTTCAGGGACACAAGAGCAAAGAGTGAAAGGGAAAGATAGCTCCTGGGCTCCTTATCATCTAATGTTCTCTTTTATCTATTTTCCAATGCAGAACCTTCCCATTATGCCAACCTATAAGATGCAGGATTGCTTTTCAACTAGAAATGCTGCCAGTGACCCAATTCCAAAGGCTCCATTTGTGGGCATGATTGATCTCTTCCCAAATCATTATGGTAGACAGTGAAGCTTTCAAATGTGCAAAATGAAGCTAGGCACTAAAGAAACATAGTTTGTCTTTGGAAATGACGGGTAGATTTTTGCTTCCAGTTTTAATGCAAAGAAGCATCCAATTATGATATACTTGACCCATTATCCTAGTCTCAGCCACTAAGCAGATCCATGAACTCAAAACATGTTAGTGGTAGATCCCCAAATGATGTATTTGTGGTAGATTTCAAAATGTTTTGGAGAAGGGATGAAAACATAGGTTCTTAATCCATACTTCTGACCACTTCAAATTATTACTGATTGTGATCAATCCTGGATTCTTTCAGAGGAGACAGGAGTTGGCTTTTTACATAAACCAATTGTCCCACCCCTTGGTATGTGGGATCAAGCTCTTGAGTTTATTTTAGATCATCTATCCAAAATGCAGTTTTGAATCTCAGAATCTTGTTGGATAGTTACAAAATCAATAGCATACAACAAAGGGGGATAGTTAGAATAGGAAAACCACATGTCTAGGATGCATTCTGAGACAAAAGGCCAACCTTTAACCAGTAAAGCCCCGTGAGGACTTCTAACCCAGATGATCACTCACTAAATCATGCTTGCACTTTTTCTGAATACTCTGTGCTTTTTTTTTTTTAAACATAAAAGCTAAGTTCAAGTGGGAGAAGAACCCTTCTCTAAGCAGCTCCAGGGATTAAATGTACAATTTAAGCACCATATAGGGTTTATACATTTGTTTGGACCGTCATTCCTATGTGTTTTTACTTGCATTTCTATCTTTAATCCATAGAATCAGTGATAAAAAAATGAATGAAACATCTCAGTGGAAGCAAACACAACATGACTAAGGAATGTAATGTTTTTACCCCATTGGCATAGGAAAGTAACCTTGATATTGACATGATTTATATTAAGTATGATGTTTATTTATTATTATATATTGCTAAATATGACATATATATTCTGTATGCATATTATGTATTATTTATGTATGTATACAATACACATACATTTTATGCATATCAATACAACATACATGTACTATACTATATACATGTATGATGTACATGTACTATATACTAGATGCATGAACTATATTATATACATATGCTATATGTTCTAAACTATGTATGTTCATTTCATATGCTATGCATCACTTTTTAAAAGCATATGTTAATAGTATGTTTAATAAAATATTTAATATGTTTAATAACATTTAAATATAAATGCTATATAATCTAGATTTTATAAAATAGGTATCTTTAGTTAGGCATACTTCAGATACCCAATGGCTGTCTGACACTGGGCAAAAGTTTGTTTTGGCGATGGATTGCTCAGTGCTTTGAGAGGTCCATTTCCATAAGCCAAGATCCTGACCCTCCCCGCCCCCTCAGTCCAAACACATAACTCTATTTTAAAATTATTCTGCCACTTTTGCTAAATTGAGTTTGTGAACTGCCAAATCACTGAGTCATGCCCCCTCCTTCTCCTCTTAAGTCTGTGCCAAGTTCTGTTTCTGAGGCAAAGCAGAAATAAACACCTTTCACTAGTACTTCACTCTTGTGGTAAAATATGAGGACACCCTCTCTCAGTATCTGCAGAGCAGACTCTGAAAACATCCCTTTCTGGATTTTCTGCTTTTCTCATTCTATTTTCTCCCAGAATCTGTTTGCAAAACATTTTATGGAATTGGCAAGTTATTTGCACTGCTTTTGCATCGCAGTCTGACTAATTCAATTGCAATTATTTGTAAACTGCCGCCATAACTCTTCCTTGGCTAATGTCTGCAAACTGTTTACTAAACAATAAACTTAATCATGCATTCATTGTTGCAAATGTCTCCAAATGGCTTCAGAGTAGAGCTGACTTGACATTTTTGCCTATTTGCAAAGCCATGAAGGATGTTTTCTGAATAGACAGTAAGTTTTATAACATTTAGTCATTCTATTTCCTACACCTCTTCTGATCTATTGCAGATGGGGATGGCCTTTTATGGAACAGCCAATATGCTGTGCTGTTAGTGGTAGATCCAAAGCAAACTGGGCTGGAGTTTGGCAGCAGTGAATGAAGGGACAGTGTGGCAGCATGATATAGGCAATAGTTATGTTTTATAAATATTACATGAATATCACTTATCATATTAGTGAAGTTATTGTTATATTTAAGACCCTGTATGAGACTCTTTCAGGAATAGAGGTTATAAAGACAGCGGCTCTGCCCCTGAGGATCTGGCTGCATGTGAAGACAAGAGAAAGAGGAAAGATCAAATCAATGTCTCATTTACAAACCTAGAGATCTAACAGACTCATAGTGCTGTTAATCAGTGGACAAGTCAAGATGAGGAACTGATTGGGGAGAAAGATGATAAATATGGCTCAAAATATCCTGATTTGACCCAGCCACCGCATATTTGGCAGACTAGTTTGTCAAAAATGTTTACTTAGTAAGTAGTTTGGAATGGAGAATGAAAAAGCAGGAAAGGTCTGGTTGTAGACACTGGCATTGGGGACATTGGTCATAGGGGTATGGCTGACTTTTGGGAAGGAAAGGGCAGACTTTTGTGGGGAGGGTGCTTTTTGTGACCAGTGGGAAGACAGAAACTTAATGAAAACCTTAAAAAATGATGGAAAGAGGTCCCAGTTGTAATATGGTCATGGAAATGAGGGGAACATTTTAAGAAATCTGGGGTGTGTACTGGCCTGTGGCAGAATTGCTGAGGACAATGAGAAATGCAAGCTGAATCTGAGATGGAGAAGAAACAGAAGATTCCATTGAAAATTCTGGAAACTAGGATGAAAGGTATCAGTGAAGCTGCTGTGAATATCAGGAGCCTCCCAACCACTGGAGAAGTTTAGCTGTGAAAAGGCTGAGTAATAAGCTAGTAAAATGTCTTCATTTTGCTCATTCTCTCTCTTCACAGGTCATTTCACCTAAACTGTTAGTACATCTTCCATCAACTCCACTCTCTGCTTATGAAGTTGCCCATCAAATCAATGGGAAAAAAATAGAAACAATCAGAGGACAATTTCCACACATTTTACCTTGTGTCTGTATCCACGGAGTCAATCTACTTTTCCTCCTGTTACCACGAATAATTGGTCTAAACCCTTTGGTCAAGCCAACCTCTTGGGTACTACAACCCATCCCCTCCGTTCTATTCCGGAATATTGCTATAACGATTTCCTCCTCTCCTGCACCACCCGTTTTGCCTTATTTCTACAGGATGCTCTAATTTCTCATATCTTGAAAATACCCTCCCATGACTCCACATCTTTCTCTAGGTTCTACTCCATTTCTCTGCCTATACTTGCTGCCTCTTCCCTCTCTCTCTCTTGATTTCAGGAAAATCAGTATCTCACACCTCACTTCTTCACTGAAACAGCTCTTATTAAGGGCAACAGTGACCTCCACATGGCTTAATTCATGAGTCAATTTGTAGTTCTCATTCAATTACTCCCCACTCTTAAAAGTTGTGCTTCTTTTGGCTTTCAGAACACCACTTTCTTTTGGTTCTCTTCCCACATCCCCGGAAACTACTTCGATTTTGTTGCTAGTACCTCCTCACTCTCCTGACTTGGAGACATTAGAACAGCTCAGGGACTGTTCTTTCGACTTCTTTGCCATCTCTCTCTATCTTGCCTTTCTATGTGATCCCTTTCTATGTAATCATGGTCTTTGTAGAGTTTTGCTTTTTAAGCGTCATTAGTGAGGTACAGTTTTCATATTTTATCTATCAGTGTATTAATAATTTGAAATACAGCTAAAGTGCAATATTCATAATCTGTTTCAGAATATAAATTAGAATTCTTAAGTACTGTTTTTATAACCAAGAGAAGGTCATTAAAAATGGATTTTAGAAATTTACTCCTGGGTACCCTTGCTAAAAATGTGTGCTAGGAGGACTAGTGGATTCATACCTATAAACATTCTTTTAAGAACTTATGTGTATATATACAGAAAGAAAAAGTCCATAGCTATATAAACAATAATTATCCAGAAAAAAAATTCCAAAAGCCAAGGTAAAAAAGAACTGTATACACTGGGAATCACTAATTTCCCTATTCCTGGAGAGCCTGGTTTTCCACTTAATGCAATTTATGCCAAACCTGCAAACAAACAGGAAGATGAGGTGATGAGGGCCTACTTACAGCAGCTGAGACAAGAGACTGGACTGAGACTTTGTGAGAAAGTTTTTGACCCTCAGAATGATAAGCCAAGCAAGTGGTGGACTTGCTTTGTGAAGAGACAGTTCATGAACAAGAGTCTTTCAGGACCTGGACAGTGAAAGGAGCCTGGGCAGACACTTTCCACAGCCGTGGGCAGCGTTTTACAGCAAGATGTACACAATTCTTTGCCTTTATTTGATAAAGTTTTATACAGAAGAAAAAAAAATCATATCCCCAGCCTGGACGTCTACCCTCAATTCCAGGTACCATGTATCTACTTGTCATATCCACTTAGATATTCAAATGGTGTCTCATACTCAACATTCCTAGTACCAAATTCATGATTCCCCACTAACCACCAATCTCCCAGGTCTGCTTCTTCTCCAGTCTTCCCTTAGCAAATAACTTCATGCTTCCAGTTTCCCACATGAAAACAATGCAGATATTTGTCTCCTTTTTTATTCTCACATCTCCAAAGCTGTCCATCAACAAATGCTGTCAACTCTCTGTTTGAAATATATCTAGCATTTCATCACTTCTTGCCACATTATTGCTACCATCTTGGTCTAAGTCATTATCATTTCTCGCCTAGACTATTACAGTTGGCTTCTACCTAGTCTCTCCACTTCCACTCCTTTCTATCCAGAGTCTCTTCTCAGTGGAACAGCCAGAGTGATTCTTTAAAAATATTGTTTGTGCCAGCCCTCTGCTCAGAGGCCGCTAGTGGCTTTCCAGACCTCACCAAAAGTAGAAGCCAAAGTCCTTTGAACCACTTCAAGACTCTGCCAGATCTGGGCCCTGGCCATTCTTTTGACTTCATCTTCTTCTTCAGTACCTTCAGTTCACTTTACAATGGCTACACAGGCCTCTTACCTATTCTTTTAACAAAGAAAAGATCTCAGGACCTTTGCATGTTCTGTTTCCCACTACTGGAATATTCTTCCCCTAAAGTCTACATAAGCTCCTTGCTTCATTAAGTCTTGCTCCAATGCCACCTTATTATGAGGCCTTTCCTATACAACATAATAGTGCCCACCTTCAGAACTCCCTATCCCTTACCCTGCTTCATTGCCTTCTGTATCACCCTCTGATCTACTGCATTTATTTGTTTGTATATTTATTGCTTTCACTCAATTGCATGAAAGAACTATGAAAACTGGAACTGCATCTTCATTGTCATCTTCATCACTGTCTTTTATTGCCACCACTTAGAAAAGCACTCAGCACGTGGTTCATATGTAATAAATATTTGAATGAGTAAAATTCAACTAAATACAAGGTCAATGGTGCCTAGCACACTACCTAGAAGGTCATAGTGGTTTAATAAACATCTATTAAATAAGTGAATGAATCAGTTTCCAGGACTGCGGAGGCATGGACCCACTCATAGGCAGAAAGCAAGATCCAGTTGGGGAAAGATATTATGAAGCAATTAATTGAATAACATGTAAATATATCATTGCCAAGTAAGCCCTGGGACTAGGCACAGCAGGATATTTCACACCATCTGCAATGAGATGGGATGTTGACCGAGTGACCCTCCTAGGGTAGGATTGGGTTTCTCAGGACCAGCTGATGAGAGGAATTCCCAGATCAGGGCTCATCCAGAAGCCAAACCTAGGAAATTCATCAAATTTAGAAGATGGAATGGGTCACCAGAAGCAAAGATTCAGACTCAGATGAAGGAAGAACCATGGCTAGTATTCCATTCTTGGGGAAGTGGCATTTGAATCAAGCATGGAGGAGACAGGGTGGTGGATTACCTTCAAAGAAACAAATGAGCAATACATGGAGAGTTTTGATACAATGGAGATAGTATTCTAGGCCTAAAACCCAGGCTCCGGTTTGGCATTAAGGTACAGAGAAATACACAGCATGACTGTATCATGTGTTCCAGCTTGAAATCCTATTCATTCAGTCCCAGACACAAACCTTTACCCGATATAACCTACTCCGACCCAGTATGGGTGTCTGACTGTAAGAGATAAGGCAGTCTGTAAAAACTGCAAAGCCAGAGTCCCGATTGGCCAGTTCTGCAAAGGCCTCATCTGGGAAACCCATCGTTTGGTTTCCCAAGCCGTTCCACTGGAATCAGGTATTTTCCTCTTGTAAAACCAGCCACAAAATACAACTTATAAAAAGCCCAAACCACTCCGCCAGTCCAGCCAGAAAGCACAACTCCTCTCAGCTTTCTAAGAATGCCTGCCATGTAATGAAAAACACATCACCCAGCTTCCACACGCACGCACGCGCGCTCCAGTTGGACGGGGAGCTGGCACTTCCTCCTGCCAGAGCATCCCTCCCCCTGCCCCGTGACAGCGCATCCTCGCCCCGCCACCACAGCCACAACTGGAACACACCCCTCAGTCTTCCCTGCTCCCCCAGTTGGGGTGCCAATGTCCGCTCTTAAACTGTTAAAAGTGAATAATCAAAGGCCATTGAAAAAAGGGGACACTTACTTGAATCAATGTCTTCTTGAGGCTTTTGAAAGGTGCAGCAGGCATAAAATTTAATATTGATTTTGGGGCACATTCCATTCCCCCTTTCAGAGTCATTTCAGGATGACAAATAATTTGTTTTGATCCATACAGGGCACTTCTGCCTACCGGCCACACATGAGTCCCCGGCCCTCTGAGTGAGGCTCAGCTGGCTTTTTTCTGGCCACTTCTGTCAATTGGTTCTCCCCTCCTTAAATTTCTTGGTTCCTGCCGTCCCCTTCTGCTTGCTCCTCTTAGCTCCTGTTCTAATTTCAACTGTCATTTCCCCCGCTCTCCCGAGTGCTCTGAGCTCCTGTTCTAATTTTTCATGTCTTCTCCCAGTGCTGCCCTCCTTTCTGTCTCTCTGACCCTCTCCTTCTTGCCTTCTCTTTTTCTCTGACTCCTACTCTTCCATGTCCCATCGGAGGCTTTGCCTCAGGTTTCACTTCGGCTTCAGTATTCTGCATACTGTTTCACGCAGCCAATAATAGGATGTCCGATCTGCTCTGCATAAATCCCAGACTCACAAGAGTAAAATAGGATTTTTCCCCACGTCCTTCTAAGCCCACATTTGAATCTCATCTCCCCTCAATATTTCCTACCGCTTCCTTCCCTTCCAGATTCTACCTGCAGTTGGAATAATCTCAGGAAATCTGTTTTTAAATGCCTTGGTTGATATGAACAAAATATAGGGAGCTGGTCTGAGAACTCTCATTGCCATACAATTCTGGTCCAATTTAATTTTCTAAAGAAGTTTAAGTGACTTTCCAGTGATTAGCCAGGTTAGGTTGAGCCAAGATCTGCTGGGACCCCATCATTCCTTCCAACAATGCTTAACCGGATAAGGAAGTTACAGCCACGTTTTGTAAGTGATGTTTCTCGGGGGTCTTTCTCTCCTCTCCGTTGCAGATAGAAACAACCACACTCTTGTTCATTATACTCAGAGCGATTTGTATTATTCGCAAACTGCTTCACCAAGTGTGTATATTGGCAAACAATCTGGGTGGAATTTTGAATTTTGAACACACTGGTCTGGCCCAGAATGAAAGAAATGTTCAACAAATGTGGTGTGGGGATATGGAAAGGAATTCCTACTTGCCTTGAATTTCCATGCTCCTTAAGACAGGGAAGGTAGTGGATTCAGTCTACATGTTGGTTCTGAAGGGCAAAGAGCTCCTCCTGTAAAATTTTCCCAGCTTGGGGCATTTGAATCATCCCATACTAAAGAATGCATCCATGCCCATAAGAAAGGTTACAGAGACTGTATCAGGACACACTTTGATTTCTAGGTCATTGTCTGGAGGCAAGGGCATCTTTTAGACTTACATAGAATTTTCCCATCACTGCTTGGCAAATGAAAATAACGTAGTCAACCACCTGGTGGTTTCCAGGAGACTATTTTCATTTTATGTAGTTGACCGGTTCTGTTGGCAAACCTCATCTGAAACATAACATTTTACATTTGAAATATATTCATATATAGAGAAGGAGAAAATTTGAATCGAACAGGTCAGAGTTTAAAACTGTACATACCACATCTTATTCTTTCAAGAAGTCATTGACAATCTTTCTGGAACTAATTTTGAAGTGCTTTCAGAAGTTACAAATGACACAATTTTCTTGGCTCTGTATTATTGCTACTATCTTTACAGATGGTAAATGAAAGTTTGGGGTTATGACATTCAACCCACACTGACTCAGTAAACTTTCTGAGTGTCCACTTTGTACCCAGTGCCGTGATGAGGGGCATAGGGGTCACAAAGATGAATAAGCCCAAGTTCCTTCTCTGGAGGTGCTTCCAGCTAAAGGTCATGTCAAGGGTCAACCAAAAAGCCTTAACCTCATCTGAAAATCTTAATCCCAAATACTCTTCTTCACACAATAACCCTAGCGTTAAACCTCTCTGGGGCATCTGACTTCTTAAAAAAAAAAAAAAAAAAGACCATAAAACACAGGAAGAAAGGGCTCTACATATGTTATGTTTTTCACTCGCTACTTACAAAATTGACAGACTATATACGAACTTCTCAAATACTGGTGGAGAACAAAATAAAGATGCCATGCACATTTAGTGCCATGTATGTTTCTGAAGCTTCCCCTGCTTTTAATTAAATAATTTTCCTTTTTTAACAATCTCCAGGTTTTTTTTTTCCTCATGAGAGAGAATGAGCTGAAAAACAAAAACATGGGGGAGGGGGAAGACCCATAGCTCTGTTGAGAAGCAGGAAGTTATGTGAAACCTTGTTTGCCCTTTGTGCTGCGAAGCAGTTTGCCGAAGAGCTGTAACCCTGCACTTTGCTACACAAACCACCTACAGAAGTGGCGGAGGTCAGCGTGGGAAAAGAAGGGGCGCCCCGGGCCCAGAGTGACAACACAGGTCAGGGCTCCAGGCATCTCAGGACGAAAAGTAAAACCATTGAGACTGTTTTGAGTAGTTCAGAGCTGCTGGCTTTCTTTCTGACTCTTTCTCCTCCTCCTTTTTTTTTGGTTAAATTCCGAATCGTTAGGAATCTATTAAACATGCTGATCCATTTGAACACCATCTAGGGACCTCCACTGACTCCAAATTAAACCCATCTCCTGTTTTGCTGCCACAGAATGGTTCAGAGGTTGTGTTCTCTCCACTGTTGTCTGTGAGGATGAGAAGGAAGGAGGGACTTCTCTATAGAATAGGAGGGCACGGGCTGCCCTCTGCCATAGTTGCAGGGTGTCCTAGTGATGCCACAGGGACCTGGGGTCGCCCAAGGAGGCCATGGGGCTGGACTCCAGCAGTGTCTTCTCTTTTCTGTTACATAAATTGGGGTTAAATGTATTGTATGCTGGAATAAAGGGCTCTGGCAAAAAACAAAATTTGAAAATGATCGAAAGAGGAAATATTTACCGTTAGGCCCTCAACTATTCAGTTAATCAAAGGTGTTTTGTGTGTGTGTGTGTGTGTGTGTGTGTGTATGTTTTAATTATTCTTGTTGCCTGTGCTTTTCCTTTCATTTCTTGATCCCTGCTGCCTTTTTTAATTCATTCTATGTATTTGGGTACAAGACAGAAATGTCTTTATAGCTTCCACACGTACTATAGCTTCCACACATATAGTTTCCACATGTACTATAACAGAGAATTCTGTGTTGGGGCCCAAATGACTCCATGGGCTTTCTGAAATTTCTGTTTCTTTGTAGTATAGGGGTGTATTTATGTTTTTAGGCTAGCAAGATATTTAATTTTCAGGCCAAAATGTCATTTTGTACTTCCCAGGATTGCGTTGGAGCAGGAGATTTCATACTCAGGTATGTAGCAGTATCTTCTGGAGGGATAATAAGCTTGGCATGGCTGGCCTCAAGTCCCCTCACTCCCAGGAGTTACAAATTCAGCAAATTGAGGGAAGCCCGAGAATGTACATTTTTAATACATTTCCCAGGGATGATAGATCTGTGACTGGAAACAATTATTTCCTTGTTTACTCTGTTCTCTCTCAGGTGAGCATATGTAGCCTGCAGTACAAGAACCACAAGTGTCTGGAAAGCTCTTTCAGGTTCACTGTCCTGTATCGCTGTGCTCTACCTCTCTGTATTGCTTCTCAAAGACCGTGTGCTGTGGATTCCGAAGGAAGAGGTGGAAGGATGGTCAAGATCATGTGGCTTCTTGTGATGGAGACAGACATGGTCTGCACTGCAGTCTGGGGTTTGGAAATGCAAGAGTGGGACTCCACTTGGTAGGATTCTGCTGAGAGCTCTCTTCCTGGTTTATAGACACACAGCAGTCTCCTTGATCTGTCCTCATGGGGCATCTGTTCAGGCTCTTGTGTTTTCAGCGCCTCGGGGGGGCACGTCATGCACACCATCTCAGGAAGAATAGCAGATGGATGTCAGTGTATCTGTCCCACCAACAATGATGCAATCATGTCAATGTTTGTGAATCAAGTAGCCTTGCTCAGCCATGGTATTATCACCTGAAACTATATTTCTCACACTGCCTTTTTCATGAGATTGTTGTGAGGTCACATAAGGCTTCCAGGGAAAGAGAATTTTGGCCTAACAGAGCAGTTCACTGAGTGTGATCCCTGCTTGAGCAGCATCAGTATAACCCACCATCATCTGCCAGTCAGAGAGCCTCACTTTGAGCACTACTGACTCAGAATAAAATTTCTCAAACTTTGCCTGGCGCACTTGTTAAGTAGACCAGTTTCCAGGGCTTTTCCCAGGAAATTTTGATTCAGAAAACTGGAATAAAACCTGGGAATCAGAAAAAAAGAAAAAACCTGGGAATTAGTATTCTTATTTCATTTAAAAAAAAGCATTAAAAAAAAAAAAAACAAGTGTTCCAGGTGAAACTTAATTTCTGGGGAATTTATTTTGTCTGTAGTATCAATTGAACACATCTTTGCAGGTTGTTTGCTGAGTTAGGTCACCGGTGGTTGATCTTCTCCATATGTCTATATATCTGATTTAAGGTCAAGAAAGAAAGGAAAGTTGTCTGAATCAGTTTAGCTCTTGGAGAGTCAAGAAGAGGTAGCAATTTCTTGGGTGTGGTATGTGGATAAGGAGGACAGGCAGTCAGAAAAGAGAGGCATATAAGAAAGCCCAAGTACTGTGAGCTTGAGAAATAGCAATTGTTTTGAAAAGGCCATAGATGTTCTAGCTCCATCCATACTACATGGTATCATGACTATCTGTTTGGCCAACAGTTTCCCCACAAGGTTTTGAGCTTCTTTGGAAGGGCAGAGACTGAGTCTTAGCCCCTTACCCCAGTATATGGTGTTCTCATCCAGGCCCATGAGTGAATGCATGGTGGGCAAGAGGGCAAGAGGACAGGCAGGAAAGATTAAGTTTGGTGCCAGTTTATAGAAGATTATAAAAGAACTAAATGCCATGGTAAATAGTTTGTACCTAAAAAATACTGTGACACTTAGAAAGTTAGTTGAATGGAGGGAATGCTGCAACCCAATATGTGTTGTAAAAATCCACCTGGGTGAAGACATAGCAGGTAGACTGAGCAGAGTGTAGAGGTCAAAGCCAGAGAATCCCATAGGAGGCCAATGCAATGGACCTTGGAAAGAGATGTATCTGGAACAGAAAGAGGGCTTCCTTATGACAACAGAGAGGGCTGAAGAAGATGGCTGAAGTAGACAAGGCAAGACTCACCCCACCGCAGTGGAGGTGAAAGGAACAGTTAATGGCAGCTTGAGCTTCCAATTCACATCCCTTGGGGAGAGGAGGGTGTGTGGTTAATTAAAAACTAAAGAACACACTGAGTGTTATATGCAACTGATGAATTATTGAAAACTACTCTGAAAGTAATGGTGTACTACATGTTGGCAAATTGAATTTAAATTAAAAAAATTAAAAAAAATTAAATACAAACCGTGTGGCGTAAGACGATGAATTTTGTTTTCAATTGGAATACCCATGGAACATCCAGGCCCATTGGAAACAGGTTAGCAGCTCAGGAAAATGGTAGATATGAGACCATTAGCATTTAAATGTGGATGCTTTAAGTGTGGATGGGTTCACCTAGTTTTTGTTTATTTTTGTCAGCTTGCTTTTATCTACCCTCTCCCCGCTCCTGTCCATAGGTAAAAAATGCTATTAGGAGAGTAGATGGGACAGATAAAAGTTGGTGAAGTAAATCAAGAAAATTGTGGAAGCAAACACTCATAATATGTTCTTTGGCTGAGTCACCTATTTCTGCATTCAACCTTACTGACTTTCTACATGGGTGAAGCTAGTCTTTATTGTAGTGTCATAAACATAGAAATTTTTGAAAAAAAGAATTTCACAAAATGACACCGAGAAATCGACAGTTGGACGATTGTAGTCATTCCTTCTTTCCTCAGACATATTCTAGGCATTTAGATATCACATGCCAGACACTGGTTTTGGCCCCGGATACTGCCATGAACAGGACAGCACCTGTGCTTATAGAGTTTATGTTCTTTCAGGGGAGACTTTGGTCTACCCAGTATACATGTTTAGGAGTTCTTTGTAATATAACTAGAATATTTCATGCTGCCATTCACAAATCCATTTAACAGAAAGGGGAGTATGATGTGCCATGGAGGGTATTTTATTATGTACAATCAGTCTTTTCCCTCTGATGTTGATGGAGGGATTCCATTCTTTCCACTTCAGTCAAGATGAATCTCATCTATCTATCATGGGATTCACAGAAAGACCTGTGAACGGTTTGTGTGACAGCCTCAGAAGGAGATATTCATTCTTGCTTTTGGTCTCCAGAAGTCACAGTGTTGGGCCAAGCTTGGAAACAGAAGCAATTGTGCTGCTTTAACCAACCTTACATTCATCTCTGGGTGAATGCACTTTTATCCTTCTAATCATCATGTTAACCATCTGTGGAAAGGCATAAATTTCAGATTCCAGAAGTCTGATGAATCAACTAGAACATAATTAAACTTAACCAAATCTCTCTTCTTTCCTCTGGAGTGCTCAGCATACTGCATAATAAGGTCATGGCTAGGAAAGTACATTTTGAGTAACTGTAAGTGTGAGGGTAGGCTGAATCCACTGGACTTGGAAAGCACTGTAGACCAACACGGGTTTAACTCACAACTCTACCACCTACTAAATGTGTGGTCTTGGAGGTTGATTCACTTCTCTGAGTTTAATGTCCTCCATAGCATGATTATGGCAGGATCAATCTTGGAGTGTTGTTGCAAAGGCTAAATGAAATTGCATATATAGATTTGGAAACATTGGAGTGTCTGCACATTTCACAACTCACAACCTTCCCTGACAAATACTGCCAAACTACATGAATGAGCCTGGAGTGGCTGTATTGTGGTTATAAGGTCCTGTCTCCCCACTCACCATGGACTGGAGAAGTGTGCCTCTGTCCTAAACCAGACTGAGTAGATGATCTCTTCCCATATTTGGCACTTGCCATTGAGAGATACAGAAACTGAGAATTGCTGAACTGAATTCTAGCAACATCAGAGCCTAGAAGGTCAGTGGATTCCTGCTGTCTGGATCTCTGGGCTCCCTGATTCTTCTCTTCCTGGATATCACTTCTACCTTAAATTTCATGAGATACCCCATTGTTCTTTCAATAGATCTCATCTTCAGCTGGAGTTCGATTCTGATTACTCACCTCTAAAATAAACTCTTAAGAGTGTCTCCCATTGAACACTTGAAGTTCTTTCAAATTTGCTTCTTCTAGTCTCAAAGGTTGTACCCCCATCTATTAGTTGCTAAGCTGGACCTCTTGGCATCTTTCTAAAAACTCTCTTCATCATATCTAGTTCTGTTCTGAAACCACATTGACATTATTTTTTCCCAAAAATATATTTTTTCCAAACCCTTCATTTCAGTGACTATCTCTCACCTGGTCTCATCTCTCTCAAGATAGTTTTCTCCATTTCTACTCCAGCCTTCCTTCAGTTCCTTCTCCAACAAAGTGATAGGGAGAGAGATTCTTCCAAAAGTGGATCCTATAAACTGGATCATGCAACTCCTCTGCTGAAATCCTTTCCATGGCCTCCTATTGAACTTGGAATAAAATCTCATCTCTATCTCCCACTGCTCTACATCTGTCCATCATTCCAGCTCTATCTCTTACTTCTCTTGACCATAGTCCCTGCTCCTTGGTGCCCTCCTTGTTTTGGTTTCTCAAAAGTTATAGATCATCCTACTCTGAGGTCTTTGCATGTGTGATTTCCTCTTTTGATTCTTTTCTTTCAAATGACTCATTAAATCCCTTTACCTACCTAATACCTTTACCTACTTTTACCTGCAAGATTTTCCCTGACCCTCAACATCTGAAGTTGATTTCCTGATAATACATGTTCTTTATAACCAATGGAAAAGAGACTCCAGGCATCTATAGTAATAGGTGTGTTTACCTCTTCTCTCCCATGTCACTGTATGCTACATGAAGATAGGGAGTATGCAGACTTCATTTCCCACCTATCTCCAGTGATATAGGATGTTAACATAGGATACCTAGATGGCTGCCATGACATCATGAAGGTGATCATAGGAATGAGCAATGCTGCTTAAGCCAAGGCAAGGCAAGGTAAGTGGGCATCACTCAGCAGGTCAATTAACTTGAAATCAAAGAATCATCGCCATAAAGCACTTGAGCACTTTCAGATGAAAACTCCACTTCTCTCTCTAACTGCAGAGTTGTCCTAGGCAGGCAATGCAAAAGGATAGAAATAAACCAAGGTCGATGAAAATGCTATTACATTCAGAGGGGATATTTTCCATTCGTTTTAAAATTAAAGTCTCATGCAAGCAGCAGAAAAATACACCACAGATTCTTTAGCTTGATTGTTTCAACTTTTAATAGTAAAGTCAATATGTGCCTCCAACTAACTGCTGGGGATTGTTCTGTGATTGCCAGGTTGTTTTATGTATGTGAAGCAACAAAACAATATAAGGTGACAAACAAAAGATGGAAAAATATATAAAAGGGGAAAAAAAGTTGGCTGTGTGCTACCTCAGGCTTTAAAACTCTTCTTATACACTTCACCGCGAAGTCTATTAAAGCAAAATATAGTGGAAATACAATGTACTGCAATGAATGTCTTCAAACTAGCAATTTAGCGCAAAAGCTGAGGGCAGTTCTTATGCACCGACTTTTAATACCAAGACGATTTGTGGTCTCACAAAGTTCCTGCCTTAGGCAAAAGTTGTGCTGGTTCTAATAGGCCTAGTTTGTTAGCTGTCAGAATAATGGAGAATTTGGTAGTGGAGGGGCTGGATGCTGTAAACAGTGAAGATAATTAGAAGGTCTGCTGGGAGGATTGTGAAGCTGGTTTATATTCGGTAGCAGGGGAAACGGTTTGTTAGGAGACTGGGGTGTGACACAGTGTAGTCTGGGTTCCGGAAGGTTTATTGGGGGGGGGGGGGGAATTCTGTGGGTCAACAGACAGGCTGCTATTGTTTTGTGATTATAATGCTACTGTTACTCCTACTACTATTAAGTTAATCATAATAATATTATTATTGGGGCATCTGGGTGACTCAGTCGGTTAAGCATCCAACTCTTGGTATCGGCTCAGGTCATAATCTCAGAATCCTGGGATAGAGCCCTGCCTCTGGCTCTGCGGGGGACTCAGTGGGGAGTCCATTTGTCTCCTTCTCCCTCTGCTCCTCCCTTGCTTGTGCTCTCTCTCTCAAATAAATAAATACATTTTGTAAAAAATAATAACAATATTATCGAACAGCTACTATGTACTTGGCCCTGCTCATCCAGTTCTTCTGTAATCCCATTTTACAGAGAAGAAAATCAAGGCTCAGAAGGTAGGAGCTTTCTTCAGTGTCAGACACAAGCAAGGAGTAGAGTTTGCAATCATGTAGAAACCACATTTTTCATACCATCTCGGGCAGTCTTCCTGTGATGCAGGGTTGATACTGCCAATCAGTGTTTTCAAGGATCCTCTGCATTCAATGAGGATCCTATGCATGCATGTCTAGTTGAACTTTGCAATAATTGTAGAGCTAGTTGGCTTCCCAGACGGGGGCTGGCATCCAGCGTGAGGTCTCCCATGACTAATTATTAATCATAGTTCAAGGGATGAAGTTTGCAAGGGATTTGTTTTATTTTATGTAAACTAGAGTGGGATCTAGATCGTCCTTTATCAAAAGCTGTTTTTTACTCCTTAGGACCAAGTTTGTTTTCCTGCCTGGGAGGACCAGGTGCCCACAGCATTGCAACCTTCAGATGGGACCCGACCCCCCCCCCCCCCCCCCCCGCCTCCACTTGGTCACCTTGCCAGGTGAATCACAGGCAAGGAGGGTAAGAAATTCCAAAGGTGATTTCTCATGAGGTGACAATTCTGCGGTCACTGTGGTTTTGACTTTCACCCTACTTCTAAATTTAAGCACATAAGACAAGTTATCTGCCTGATATGGGGGACAAGGACTAGAATCAGTGGCAACCTTTCCCTGAGGGAGCTCAGTTACACACTTGGACTGATTCTGTTTTTCATAACAAATAAATAGTAATTACCATTTTTCAGGACGTTGTGGAATGCTCTCATTCTCCCTCATGAAAGCTGTAACAAAACTGTGGAATTGATAGGCAATGAGCAAGTGATGTTATCATGTGCAGAGAGACCAAAGAGTCTGGGATTACTCAGACTGGGAAGGGGGAAGTTGAGAGATGGCATTATTATAAGTGTATAAAATACTGAAGGGTGTGATTGAGGACTTGTTTACCAAACATTGGATCATTCGAATAAAATGGCTTCATCAAGAGACCTTCCTACATTACTCCCTTCCAGGCAAAATCAGCTTTCCTCCCCCTTACTTTGCATTCATGCTCATGACAATTTGTTCCACTGTTGCATTGGTCTTTTACTGAGTAGTTTAGAAGTAGCAGATGGGATAAGAGGATGTGGATTCTAGCCCGGGCTCCACCACTGTTCCCAGTATACTCCCCAGGCTCAGTTTGCTCATCTCCAAAATGGTAATCTAAGTCTTACCAAAAAAAAGTCTTTCTGAAGGTCAAATGGGAGAGGGTTTAATATACAAGTGCTTCATAGTCCATAAGGGGGTTTTTATGGGGCAACTTTGTGCCTCTCATTGCGTGATTGATTGATTTTATTTTTATTTTTAAAATATTTTATTTATTTATTCATGAGAGACACAGAGAGAGAGGCAGAGACATAGGCGGAAAGAAAAGCAGCCCCATGCAGGGAGCCCGATGTAGGACTCCATCCTGGGACCCGGTATCACTCCCTGGGCCTAAGGCAGACACTCAACCACTGAGCCAGCCAGGTGCCCCTTATTGTGTGATTTAGCTCTGCTTTTTACTTGAGTTGTTACTGAAAGAAACAGCTTGACAGACTGACAAGTTTATTGTAGCCCGTCAGCCCTCCCCATAGCTTCTCTGGGTCTCTGTCTCTCTAGCTTTCTGGACCAGAGCTTCTCCGATGCTATGCTGGGGCCATGTGTAAACTCATCAGAACGACCCATGAAGAAACTGTTGAACGATGGGGTATAAGAGCCAGAAAAAAAAAAAAAAAAAAGATACTTTATGCTATACTCAGATGAAAAATTCTGAGATCCATTCTAAGTGCTCCTTGGAAGGCCCTAGACAGATTGAGCCCTGGTGCCCAGGGCAGTGACTGGCTAGGCATGTTCCCCTGTGTGGTCTTCTCAAGTAGGGGCTGTTGGTGGGGTAGAGAAGCCATGCCTCAGACTCTGCTTTCCAGGGGACACCAAGGTAAGGCAAGACTGTACAACAGTGTGTAGCCATGCCTCTCCAGCCTTCTATATGTTAGAATCTGAGAAAATCACAATGATATTATCCAGATCAAGAATAATCATAAAACTATGTGGCTCATCTGTGCACAATAAAGTTCAAGTGAGATTCAGAATCTGGTTCTGGAGCTCTGCTGCTCCAGGTGTTTCTCTCAGGCAGCAAGGAAAACACACTGAATATTCTTACCAGCCTTTGATTTGCACTCCTGGGATTGGGAAACTGATTGTGTAGAAGCACTTGGCTCCAATATGCTTCCATATAACTGATTTTTTCAAATCCATTGCTACTATATTGGCCAAGCATCCATCCACCCTCACCTGGACAATAGGCATAGTTACCTAATATGCTCCTCGCATTTAGCTTCCACCTTTCCAACTATAATTGCAGATCTTTTAAAATTCCAAACAAATCCTCACATCATGTTACTCCCTTACATAATACTCTTCTGGTTCCCATTCCATTCAGAATAGAATCTAAAATTCTTGTCACAAATGCCTCTTTGCTGCCTTGGGTCCTTTGCTCCTGTAATTTCCTTGACAGGGCTCTTCTTCCACTGATTCCTTCTCTGTTAAATGTCATATCTGCAAAGAGATATTCCCTCACTATTCTACTTTGGAGAATTTTCCCTTTCCCATCTGCCATCACTTATTCTCTATCACAGGGGTTAGTAAGCTTTTTCACTAAGAGGTAGTAGAACAGATAGTGAACATGGCAAGTTCTATGGGCCATGAAGTATCTGCGGCAAGTAAACTCCATGGTGTTAAGGTTACAGTAGTTGTAGGCAAAACTTAAGTGATTGGGAGTGGTTGTGTTCCAATAAAATTTTATTTACAAAAAACAGGCAGTGAGTAGGCTGGATTTGGCCCTGAGGGCCAGAGTTGACTGACCCCAGCACTATTGCTTAGCCTTTTTAGAGTTCTTGGTGGCATTTATTGCAATTTAAAAATCATTCTGTGCTCCACTAACTAGTTTGTTGTTTGTCCTCCCCAGCTGACTGTAAATTGGCTAAAGAAGGAACCATGTCCCTTTTGCTTATCACTATGCTCTTGCTGCCTTGAAGGGTTGCTAGCACATAATAGTTTCTAAATACATATTTGTAAATAAAAAAACAATGAAATATGCCTCTCTTGTTATATCTCAATTCCACATCTTATATATTTATAATTTCCTTCACAGCACTGATCTCAATTTTCGATTTTTAAAATTGATCTATTTTTGAAAGCTCCATGAGCACAGAAACTATGTTCAATTTAATTAATTGATACATACTTTGGTACCTAACGTAGTGCTTGGCCCATAAACATCCAAATAAGTAGGATGAATAGATAGATAAACAAATTTAGATTATTCCCATGGGTAAAAGGAAGCACTGACGTTCCCTTTTGATAAATGTTTAAAGAATATATCAGGGCAGCTGGGTGGCACAGTTGGTTAAGCTGACCCATTCTTATTTTTGGCCCAGGTTGTGATCTCAGTGTTGTGAGATCGAGCCCTGCATTGGGATCAGTGATCAGCGTGGAGTTTGCTTGGGTTTTTCTCTCTCTATGCCTCTGTCCTTCTCCCCATTCCTCTCTCTGTCTCTCTCTGAAATAAATATTTTAAAAAATAAAATAAAATAAAAACCGTATCAGTGTGAGAATGCATGCATGAATGAATAAATGTGTCTCTTGGTTCTGCTTCGCTATAATTAAACATTTCTAAAAAATTCTCCAAATTAATAAATCTAAGGTATCCTATGAGGAAAAAAAGAAATCTAGTTACTTGCCATTGTCTGGATCAGACTCTTTAACCACTTACAGATTTGGTAAGCAGACACATTTTCAGGCTTAATCCAGGCTGTTTCTTAATAAATGCAAATTCTCCTGAAGGGTTGATCCCAAGGCCACAGGTATTGGATCCACATGAAGGCTCAGTGTGACACATGAGGACATTTCCTCTTTGCCTTTTGGTTTTATCATTGTCTGCTGCTGAGAAATAATTCTGTTGACTCGTGGACATATCCATGTTTCTGTCTCCCTGGAAGAGCTCAAAACTGATTTTAAGGAATGCAAAACTGGAAAAAGACATAATGCATCATAATCCAGATGAAAAAAATAATAAACCATGAATAGTGTGACAATGACACATCCCAGTTTGCATGGGGCAAGCATTGTTTTCATCATTTTTTTTTTTCCTGGAGTCATTATTAATAGTGTCTCTTTTTCTTCTCCAAAGTGCCTGATTTGGACAATAAATTATCTTGTCATTGGAAACATAAGGAATAAGTTACCTTTCTTTCCTAAGGACAAGCTGAACATGTTCTGAGTGCCTAGCAAGTCATTGGAGTGGAGCTTGAGAACATCAGGCTGTCTTCCCTGGCTGTTATGGATAATTCCTGTTCATGACATCTATGGAAGTTTTGGCAGGAATTACAGAGATGGTTTCAGCAAAGCAAATTTAAATACCTGATTTAACTTCAAGTCAGGTCTCTGGCCCTCCAGTAAATGGTGGAAGCCCGATATTTGCAGGTCTGAAATGAAAGACCCAAATTCTTGGAAATTCTGGATGCCCTTGACTATGTCTTCACAGAGGTAACCTACTGTTACATTGGGAGGAAGTTCTTTATCTCCTGATTTTTTTTTTTTAGCAGCCTTTAGGAGACTCAGGCAGGGGAGCCTGTGTGGCTCAGTTAGTTAAGCATCTGCCTTTTGCACAGGTCATGATCCTGAGGTCCTAGGATCAAGCCCCATGTCAAGCTCCCTGTTCAATGGGGAGCCAGCTTCTCTTGCTCTTTCTGTCCATCCCCTGCTTGTGCTCCTTTGCTCTTGCTCTTTCTCTTTCTCTCAGATAAATAAATAAAATCTTTTTTTTTTTAAAGTAGATTTAGGCATCAACTCCTACTGTCCAGTGAGTGAGGAATTACAGACATTGATGCCAAGGGTAGCAGTTAGAACATTGACTCTGTAATGGGCTTCAAATCTTGCCTCAAAAATTCATAGTCTCTGTTGTCCTGAGCTTCTCCATGCCTTCATTTCCTTGCCTGCAAAATGGGGACAGTTACAGTCCCACTCTCCTAGGACTCAATAATTTTACTACACACAGGAAATTTTTGCCATCACATGGAATTGTGTATAGTATCTATGATATACATCCTCTTATTGACATGTTTATTTTTTTTGACATGTTTACCCTGAAGTTCATGCAAAAGTTTCAATTTCCTTAACATTTGCCTGATTGTGTGATGTCCCCAAATATTTTGCAATTTTTGTGCCTCTGTGAACCCAGGGCACAATAAAATGAATTAAATTAATTAGAGCAGGTAATTATTCTAGCTAACCATCATCTTGCATAATGCATCAATTCAACACTGCTCCTTTGTTCCAAAAAATCCAGTTTGACTGACACATAAGAGTAAAGTAATATAAGGTTCATTTCTATTTAATAGCATCTGATTGTACTCTCATGGTAAGTCAGATAATTAAGTAATTCCTCTGTAATTATTAGTATTAATTTTATATATCCTTTCTGGTTACCAGAATTATTATTCCTTCTGTAAGAGTGGCAATTATTGTTAATTTAATTCCATATTCTACATTGACTCCTGGTAAATGATTCCGAATCTTAAAACTATTGTGTTTGTTTAGGCCCTAAAAACATGCACTCATATAACTTTTCCATTTCTTAGCTCATTTAATTTGTGATTTAGTTAGGTAGTTTTACAAAGTTAATTTGGTCATATCTGAAATCTCAACATTGTTGTTATTTGCTCTGTAATACACAATTCATGAACAACAATTATTTTTTCATTGTCCTAGAATCATTTGTTTGTTACTTTGGGGAGGATTATTGGGATTCTTAGGATATACCTTGCATGATGCTTTTCACTTTACAAATATGAGGTCTGAGGAGGTTTGGTGACCAGCCCAGGCTTGTTACCCAACCCAACTGATATTCTTCTTTTAATTTTCTTCTACTCTTCCCTTCACTTAAAAGTGCTGCTTTGCTTTCTCAAACCTCATTCATTATCTTTAGCCTTATTATCCTTCATCCTTCAAACTGAATATGGACAGTCCTCAGCTGTAAGTCATGGGCAGTCCCCAGCTATAGGAGAAAGGAGTGGGTTCTAGAAAGTGTTGGTTTGAATCTGGGGCAGCTCCCGAGGGTTCTTGGGTAGGTGAAGAGTGGAGGTGAGTGGGAAGTGACAGGAAGGGGCATGATGATTTGTAAAGAGGGACTGCTCTGTGTTCTGGAGAGAAGGATAGGGAAAGTGAATTGATTCCTTCAGAAATGACCTGAAAGCAACAGTCTAGAATGCAGAGTGAGAGCCACAGGTGAGCAGGTGACTTAGTTGTTCTATCCAAACACTCAACGTAATTCCCTCCAGTTCCATCCATGTCAGTGTAAAAGGTGGGTATTCATCCTTTCTGATGGCTGAGTAATATTCCGTTGCATATATATACCACATCTTCTTTATCCGTTCATCTGTTGAAGGGCATCATGGCTCCTTCCACAGTTAAGACTTAGTAACTTCTTAATAAATAGTTTTGAGTGAACCTCTTGTTTATTGGCACACAGTTCAGGGAAGGGAAAAGGTACAGAAACAAAAAGACCATGGCATAAAGACCATAGAAGTCATTTGGCTGGAAAATAAGTGGTCCAGGTTGGTAGAAGATCTCCCCTTTACAAAGTCATTCAGGGACTCAGACTCCACCCATGGGGCCTTGTTAGCTTGAAACTTGGGTCACAATCCTTCTTCAGTCCAGCTTACAGGAAGGGCATGGAAGCATGAGGGAAACAATGACCCAAGGCCCTGGTGAGGAAAATGGCATACATCACTTCTTCTCAGGTTCCTTCTGCTTTGAGTCAGTCTTATGACTACATCTCAATGCAAAGAAGGTGAGGAAGTGCCTTTATCCATATGTCCAGGAGATAGAGGAGGACAGATTTGGGAAGGCAATTAGCAATCTCCACCCAGTTGACTTCCTAACTTTCTTTGGAGCCTTATCACTGCCCTCCCTCACCAGATCCCATCAGGCATCATGGCCATGAGATTTCAATGTTGTGCGTTGAGAAATATCATTCTACCTGCAAATGTATCAGCTGTTTATACCAACCAATCTTCTGTCTTTGCTTTTTCTCCTTTTCCTTTTAAAAATTACCATAAATTTTCCTACTTAAACTGTCAGGCTTTATTTTTCTTTCTGTATGAGGAAAAATTTCCTGTACGTTAATTTCGTCTTATTTCTTTGTTTAATTAGACAACCTCTATTTGGCATAACCCAGGCCTGATTTAAATTTCTTTTTTTCCTTGTCTATTGTCTGTCTTATGGCATTTTCCAGGAACTGTACTAATTTAGGGGATCTTTTATCTCGATCAGCCTCATCAAGCATAGAAGGTAATTTCTTTTTCTAGAAGTGTTTGTGAAAACTCTTTTGTACGGCTACTTCTTCTTATGGGTTGTTCTTTTGTACTTCTTACTCAATGCCACTGCTGTTAGATCTTATAAGAATACTCTGAACAGCGATGCTGGTTTAGGACACTTGGTGCCTGGCTCTTTGAAACAGCTGAATTTTAAAGAATTCTGGGTAGCACCTGAAGGATCCCTGTTTCCCCTTTACATTCCTAGGTAAGAATGTACTTTCATTTTTATGCATTTATATATGTATATTATGCTGATGTATATTATATATATTATATATAAGAGGCTCACTTGACAAAGGGCAGCCTTGAGGGTCTCTACTCCTCTGCTTCAAATCTTATGGCATATCCACCCCATTGGAACATTAGATCTGTTTGTTTTTTTGTTTGTTTGTTTCGCACTTCTATCTACATTGGAACATATACTTCCTGGAATTTCTTTTTATTTTTTTATTTTTAAAAATATTTCATTTAAATTCCATTTACCAACATATGGTATAACACCCAGTGCTCATCCCATCACATGCCCTTCTTAGTGCTCATCACCCAGTTATCCCATCCCCTCATCCACCTCCCCTTTTGCAACCCTTTGTTTCCCAGAATTAGGAATCTCTCATGGTTTGTCTTCCTCTCTAATCTGTCCCATTCAGTTTCCCCCCTTCCTTTAGGGTCCCTTTCACTATTTTTTATATTCCATATGCGTGAAACCATATAATTGTCTTTCTCTGATTGACTTATTTCCCCCAGCATAATGCCCTCTAGTTCCATCCATGTTGAAGCAAATGGTGGGTATTTATCCTTTCTGATGGCTGAGTAATATATATACAATGGACTATTACTCAACCTCCTGGAATTTCTATCCTATACATCATTTTGGGCAAACTTTTCCATTCTCATGGCTTCTAAAGCTAGACTACAATCCCTGTGTCTCCCCTACACTCATGACCGCACTGTCCAGGGTCATGTAAATTCACCACTTGCTTACCTGCAGCAGGTTAACATGGTATGTGCCCCCACTGACTGCTTCTTTTCTCAAGCAGCCAAGACAGAACCCTGGAGTCTCCTCAGTTCACCCCCGCCTCCCCGCCAAGAGTCTCACCCCAAGTCCATCAGTGTGTCTTATAGGACTGATGGGGGTGCAAAACCAGGCATCAGTGACCCCTGCGGTCAGATTTCAGCTGCCACTTGCTGGAACAAAGATTTTAGCCTC
Source organism: Canis lupus familiaris (assembly GCF_011100685.1). Lineage (NCBI taxonomy): Eukaryota > Metazoa > Chordata > Mammalia > Carnivora > Canidae > Canis > Canis lupus. The sequence continues at coordinate 44,965,939 of NC_049224.1, forward strand.
TTTCACTGACCTCTCTGGCACTGGTCTTATGAGCTTTGCATCTGCCTCCGCGTGGGGGTCAAAAGGGCCTAAGACGGAGAACTGGCCATACCATAGTCAAGATAGAAAATTAAGGAGCCCTGTGCTGAAGGACACGTCTGAGCTCAATCGCACAACATTGGAGGTCCATCTCACTCCAAGCTTACTTTTTCCCTTCAGAGTAAGTTTCCAGTTTCATCCATCTTGGCATTTAACAGGAGCACCAGTGGCCAGAAGTGACACTTCTGCCATCTGTAGTATTTTCTGTGTGGCTAATGTCTCTTTTAGATATCCCTGCTTCAACCTCCCTTACCAGACACACCGACACACACACATACACACACATACACACACACACACAGGCTACCCCACGCATGCTTCTCTGGGCTTCCTGTGTGTACCTCTATCTTCTCATTAATCACTTATGATTATAACAATTTATTCTTCTATCTTCTCCTGCTTCTTTGAGAAAGCAAGCTCCTTGAGGACAAGCAGTATGTCTTACTTTCAAATGTCTCCTGCCCCTTACACAGGGTTATTTTTGTTATATGATTGGTTTGTAAGCTCCCACATGTTAGGGAACACACATGTTTCTTTGTGGGACCCCTGCACTGCCAGAGCCTGGTGTCATGCCAGATGAGTGCTTCTTGAGAAATGCTTGAACGGGGAGAATTGCCCCAGCCTCTCTGGCCTCCCTGGCCTCCCGGGCCTCCTTCACAAAAGGGCTATACTGGCTCTCCAAGACCAGCTCCACTTGCAGGGAAATTATCCTCTAATCACTTTGCCTCAGACAGGCACTGCTCAGCACCTGAATGGCTCTGGCTATCATGAGTCAATTGTCATTCTGGCAACGCTGGAGGATTTTTGGAAACACTTTCAGAACTTGGGAGCAGTGAGAAGCAGACAGTGCGTGATTGCATTGGGACTCAGGAGCATACCTCAGCTCCCTGGCCATGGCCGAGCGCCAGGTTTCAGGGCTAGTGAAGATAGAACAGCCTTTTGAAGTGCTGCAGATTTAAAACAGGGAATCAGTTAACATCTCCCTGAGCAGCCAGTAGTGGGAACAAGGAGCGTGTTTGATAATGGAGCGATGCTGAGAGAATGGCCGAGCCTGCGCCTCCCTTGTGATAGAGCATGCTGCAAAGCAGAAATTAAAATAAGACGACTGGGGAGTGGCAAAGCCATCTTTGGTAAAAGAGTAGCAGGCAGGCGAAGGGGTGTTTTGTATCAAGAAATCAGGCGTGAGCTTGGAGGGCCTTGCAAGCCTGGTGCTGGCATTTCCCGGTTGGTATTTGTCATGGACCTCAGATTGCTTATCAGAGTCCTGATGCCAAGTGCCTCTCAGTCCTGGTGATGGATCTGGGGGGAGCTCTAAGCAGGTGGGGTTGGCTGGGGGAGGGGAGGATGAGTACCTCCTTGCCTGTGCACTTCCCTTCCTTTTATGCTCTCTATTCATGGATGTCAGTATTATTCACAATTATGGGTGATATCATTCATGATACAGGAGCAGGGGAAGATGGCAAGGACTTCAAGTTTAATTCAAGACCAAGGTTAAATCCAGTTCTGTCTCTTATGTGCCACAGTAGGGGCATCACTTGACTTGTTGGAACTTTAATGACACAATATATTAAATAGAGGGAAAATCATACTGAACTCATAGGATCATGAGAAGGATAAAAAATATACTATGAATGCACCCAACTCCAGTCAAGTTTGTTTGTTATGAATCTAAACGTCTGATAATCTGTGTGCAGAGTGCTTAGAGATTCTTAGCCGTCTTTCCAGGCTTCTTTTTATCTGAAATGTAGACACATTTACAAAATTGCTGCCATGTGCCCATGATTCACAACCACAAAGTTCCTATCAAGTGTTTTCATATCAGCCCAAGAAAATCAGATCCAATGCCACCATTTTATTGAAAATAAAACCTCAAGCTTGTAGTGTGGCCCAAGGAGCAATTAAAATGCTGGGAATGGCGCTTGGATCTATTAGTTGTTGGCTATCGGAAATATCAATGAGGGCGCCTGGGTGGCTCAGTCAGTTAAGCATCAGCCTTGGGCTCAGGGCCTGTTCTCAGGATTCTGGGATTGAGCCCTGCATCCGGCTCCCTGCTCAGTGGGGAGCCTGCTTTGCCCTCCTCCTCTACCCCTTCCTCCCACCCCTGCTTATGCTCCCTCTCTTGTTCTATCTCAAAGAAATAAAATATTAAAAAGAAACTATTAATGAGCATTAGTGTATAATTCAAAACCATGTTCCTCATTTTGGCAGGAGAATTTTATAAAACCTGCAAACAGGTATTTCATTACCATGTTGCACTGGCCTGAGATGCTGCTGACTATGTTAGCTGCTTAAGTGAATGCTGAGCTGAAAGTAACCAGCTTTTTTTTAAGAATATAGCAATTCCGCCACGAGTCCAAGTGTCACTACCCAGACTGAAATTAAAGATCAAGTGACTAATTGCAATGGGTACTGGTGGGACAGTCAAAGCTTAGACATATCATGCTATCATGATTCACAGGACTTTACCGGAAACGTCCCCAGATTGTCACCAACAAGACTCAAGACTCTTACAAACCAGTGGAATACCAGACTAATGAATTTCCTGTTTCCATAATACAGTTGTACTGAATGTACTGTGTGCTCTTTGTCATCTAATTTCAGTTGAATTACTTATTACAATCTACTCAAAATGTGTTTATGACAGAGAATCATTATAGGAATAACTTCTTTTCCTCTTCAGCTTGCCTTTTTCTCTCCTTTTTCTCTGTCCCTACTTTGAAATGTGCTTCCCTTTGCTAAATATGTCAAATGAGCTGAACAACCCAAATTTCTTACCTGTTTGTTTTATCATCTCCTCAATCTCTTTCCTTTACCGATCCTTTTATCAAGAAAAGTAACTTCTTTTTCTTCAAGAGTTTTCCAAGTGGTTGACTTATAAAGTTTTAAGGACTTTACCTGAAATTACCTACCCCAGAACTAGTTCTTGAAGATTTTCGATACCAGGCATCTTCCTAGGCAACTGGCATCAAGAAATATAAACTGTGAGAGTTCCTACTCACAAAGAAATAAAATATACAATGTAAAAAATTTAAAAATGTGCTTTACACATTTCAGTATGGATTCATTCATTCAATACTTTCTCAACTATTTCTTTAATTTTTAATAGTGTTTAAAAATAGTTAAAGGCACATAAGAATTTGCAAAAATAGCACAGAGTTCCCATGTACCAGCTTCCCCAATAAAACATCATACATATTCATAACAGATTTCCAAAACCAGGGAATTGACATGGGCACAATACTACTTACTATACAATACTATTTACTATTGACAATTTTTAAGTGTTTTGAGGCTCAAAAAAAAAAGTGTTTTAAGGACAAGCTTTTCAATGGGGGAGGGCGGGGATTTTGTCACCCAGGGACATTTGGCAATGTCCAGAGACATTTTTGGTTGTCACAGCATTTTGGTTGGGGATAATGTAGTAGTGCTGGCATTTACTGAGTAGAGGCTAACTATACTTCTCAACATCCTACTGTACAGAGGATGGCCCCCACAACAGAGAATTACCTAGCCCTGAATGACAATAGTGCCAAGATTGGGAAACCCTACTTTAGATTAATATAGATCTCATAGCAAATGCTTTTCACTTTACCTCCCCAGTATAATTTATTTATTTTTTAAAAGATTCTATTTATTTATTTGAGACAGAGAGAGAGTGAGTGAGCATAAGCAGTGTGGGGACAGAGGGAGAGGGAGAAGCAGACTCTCTGCTGAGCAGGGAGCCAGATGCAGGCTGTCCCAGGACCCTGAGATCATGACCTGAGCTGAAGGCAGATGCTTAATGATTGGGCCACCCAGGTCCTTCTTCTCAGAGTAATTTAAAGCAGAGAATTCAAACTCTAATATCTATAGGGCAAGCTGGGTAATGATCAAGAAGACAGACCAGAGGAGATTGTAGAGAACTGGGGAGCACATGCCCTGTTCAAAAGAAACAGCTACTGATCAACTCATGTGGAAGTTCGCCATGTGAAAGCAGAGGCCAACTTTGCTGGTCATCAGATTTTTTCCTTAGAAGGCAAACTTTTGGGTTTTGAAATATATGCTCCTAATTTGAATTTTCAAAAAAAAATCCAGAGAAACACTATGTGAGGATGCAGAGGGCAATATTACCACCAAGGCATGATGCAGTTAAGATTAAAGTTAAAGTTATAGGTTAGGTTTGAGGTTAAGTTCAGTTAAGGCTCGAGGTCACTGATTATCTGTGTGCTTTCTCAAAGTAGCCAGTTTCTTAGCCTCAGTTTCTCCGAGAGTAAAATGGAAATAGTATACACTTCATAGGATTATTTTGAGAATTACATAAAGTGTGTGAAAAGCTGAGTATTCTGCTTTGGATTACACAGGTATTTAATAGGTGTGCCATAATAAGACAAAGATGTCAGATCTTTTTTCCTCAAGCATCTTCTTCCCTGATCCTTGCTAATGAGTCACTGACACCTTGCACCAAGCTGAGCCCTTCTCAGAGAGGAGCAGCTGATAGCTTATAATTACAACAGAACTACCATTTGCGGGACACTTTATTGACTGTACCATGAATATGGCTCCTTCCTTCAGAACAGGATCTCCTGATGCTCATTTATTTTTTTATTATTTTTTTAAATAACAAATTTATTTTTTATTGGTGTTCAATTTGCCAACATACAGAATAACATCCAGTGCTCACCCCGTCAAGTGCCCCCCTTGGTGCCCACTACCCAGTCACCCCCACCCCCTGCCCTCCTCCCCTTCTACCACCCCTAGTTCGTTTCCCAGAGTTAGGAGTCTTCCATGTTCTGTCTCCCTTTCTGACATTTCCTACCCATTTCTTCTCCCTTCCCCTCTCTTCCCTTTCACTATTATTTATATTCCCCAAATGAATGAGACCATATAATGTTTGTCCTTCTCTGATTCACTTATTTCACTCAGCATAATACCCTCCAGTTCCATCCATGTCGAAGCAAATGGTGGGTATTTGTCGTTTCTAATGGCTGAGTAATATTCCATTGTACACATAGACCACATCTTCTTTATCCATTCCTGATGCTCATTTAGATGAACACCCCATTCTTCTTCAACTTTGTTGAAAAGTACATTTGACTCAGTGCAAGCATCACTAATTTAACCATTTTGATTGAATTGGACAGAAGTGGAAGGGACTAGACTATGCCAAAACTCTGCTGAATTCATAGGTGTATTCACTTAAAATGAATGTGCAGGCCTATTTCACTAGTGGATCCCTTGGGTCACAGTTACATCCCCAAGCATTGCATCTTTTTTTTTGCTTTACTCCAGAGGTGAACTGTTTGTGCTCCCCTGGGTATTCCAACTTAACTCAATATTCCCTGGGCTTATATTTTGTTGACTCAAGTGTGGCATAGCTGCTATCATTAGCCACATCTACTCTGCTCTATTTTCCACAAGTCAGACTTAGAAACATAGGATTATTGCCTATCATCCAGACCCTGAGGGGATTTCTGACCCACATTGTCTTGGAATAACCAGGCTCTGGGAATTGGGGATGATTTTAGAGCCAAAGATATAATCTGTGCCAAATGATGCCAGTGAGTTTAGGCAATCCATGTAGATTATTTTCAAGTTTTCTTCAAACGTCAAATTGGACTTACTCTTTGGTAAATAACTAGACACCTATAATAAAGTAAGTTCTCTAAAAGGGCCTGAGTGGGGAGAGTGGTGATCATTGAGAATTAATATGCTCACAAGTAGGAGGCATGTGTTATTCACAACGGATACACAGTTTAAGACACTTGGATGAAAAAAAAAGCTCCCCATATTTCTTAATCCTTCATCATAATAGCTTTCTCACTTTAAGTGAACTTGGAGATTGTACTAATAAGGATAGGCTTATTATTAATAAGGCATACTATGGTAACAAAGAATCAACAATCTAGGTGACTTAAAAGCGATGAGGACAATTCTGTCCCATGCTTCATGCCCAAGGAACATTGGTAGGAGGGGGAGGTGCTTTTCTTATCATACCCTAGGGGCCCTACAGTGATGCTCTAACATCTGATGACAGTATCATCTTAATACGAGTCTTCAGGGTTCATGGTGGCAGGGGATGTATATTTGGAGAATCACACACTGCCTTTCAGAGGCTTCCTACTCAGAAGTGATACACTTTGGCACACCTTTTGTTGACCAAAGCAATCACATGGTGCATGTGACATCTAGAGAAAGAGGAGAGCCAGAAACCTTGGTGAGCTCTAGCACTGTCTGCTACAGTAGATCTCAATATAGTAGCTCTGTATTAGAGATCTTTTTTCCAATATAATAGATCTCAATAACAAGAACTGCCCTATGTATCATGGATGGAAGAGAAAATAAGATGCAAAGAGAAAGCTCTTCAAAAGCTATATCCATATATATACATATATAAAAATTTATAAACATTATATATTATTATATATAACATATATAAATAAAAATATTTTATATGTCATATGTAAACACATATTTTATATGTCATATGTAACACATATGTTAAATCTGATATATTTATATATATAGTGGTCCATGAGTCAGTAAGTTTGGGAAATGGTCTGTAATCTATCACTCAAAATTTATAGTGCACATTGCTTATTTACTCCGAAAAGTAAGGTAGCAAGCAAATTTAACCTCTTTAATACTGTTTTTTTAGACAGCTTTTTTTAAAAAAGATTTTATTTATTTATTCATGAGAGACACACAGAGAGAGGCAGAAACATAGACAGAGGGAGAAGCAGGTGTCCTTTGGGGAGCCTGATGCGGGACACAATCCTAGGACCCCAGGATCACGCTCTGAGACGAAGGCAGACGCTCAACCACTGAGCTTCCCAGGGTCCTGAGAAGCTTTATTAAGGTATAATTTATGTAATATAACATTCACTAATTTTAAACAAACAACTCAGTGATTTTTGGCCGATTTACAAAGTTGTGCAGAGACCATCACAATCCACTTTTAGAACATTTCCGTCACCCCAAAATGTTCCTTATGCCTGTTTTTTTTTATTATTTATTTATTTATTTATTTATTTATTTATTTATTTATTTTAATTTATGATAGTCACAGAGAGAGAGAGAGGCGCAGAGACACAGGCAGAGGGAGAAGCAGGCTCCATGCACCGGGAGCCCGACGTGGGACTCGATCCCGGGTCTCCAGGATCGCGCTCTGGGCCAAAGGCTGGCGCCAAACCGCTGTGCCACCCAGGGATCCCCTTTTTTAAAAATTTTTATGCCTGTTTGTGATTAGTCAATACCTGCTCCCACCCATAGAGGCAGACAACCAATAATCTATTTTGTCTTTATAAATTCGCCCCTTCTGAACACTTAAAAGAAATTATATAATAGGTAGACTTTTTGTGTGTGTTTGATTTATTTCACTTAGCATAATGAGATTCAGTAACATTGCTTCATGTATCAGTAGTTGCTTTCTTTTATTCCTAAATAGTATTCAACTGTATAAATATTTTCTTTATCCATTCATCAACTAATGAAGTTTCTACTTTCTCCACATCCTCACCAAAAGTTGACATTGTCTGTCTTTTATTATCATCCTGATGGGTGAGAGGTAGTAGTATCTCATTGTGATTTTAATTTGCTTTTTCCCGACAACTAATGGTGTTGATCAAGTTTTCGTATGCCTGTTAGCGATTCATATATTTCTTTAGTGAAATGTCTATTTATAAGTGTTGGTTTTGTTTCTTTAAATATTTAATAGAATTCAGCAGCAAAACTTTTTCTACCCAAAATCTTTTTGTGTAAAATTTTTAATTACTAATTTAATTTCTTTCTAGGTCTATTTAGTTTTTCTATTTCACATGGAAATAGTTTTGGGAACTTTTGTCCATATAGGAATTTATTTCATGTCCATTTAAGTTGTCCAATTTTTTGCATAAGTTTTAATAGCAAACCCTTTAATCTTTTTAACTTTCATAAAGTTGGTAGTGATGCCTCTGCTTTTATTCCTGATTTTTGATGATTTGTGTTTTTCTTGTTTTCCTTTTTAGTCTAATAAAAATTTGTCACTTTTGTTGATCTTTTCAGATAACAACTTTGTTTTTCTTATTTTTATTTTTGTTTTCTATCTAACTGATTCATAATTTAAGCTCTATTATTTCCCTTCCTTCTATTGATTTTGACTTTGGGATGATAGTCTTTTTCTAATTTTTTTTTATAATGTAACCTTATGTATTGATTTGCAATCTTTCTTCATTTCTAGTATAGGCATATTTGGATATATTGTTTTCATTTTAAAGCATTCAAAATATTTTCTAATTTTCTTTGTGATTTATTCTTTGAGCCATAATTTTTTTTAAAATTGTGTGTTTCCAAATATTTGGGGGTTCTTCAAATGTCTTTCTATTGTTAACTTTTATTTGAATCCCACTATTGTCAGAGAATATATTTTGTGAGATTTGAATCCATTTAAATTATTGAGACTTGTTTTATGTTTAGCATATATTCTACTTTGGTGAATGTTCCAACATGGAATATAAATATAATGCATATTCTACTAACTGGATGTGTTGTTCAACAGATATCAATGAGGTCAAGTTAGCTGGTAGTGTTGCTCAATTCTTGTGTATCTTTAATGATTTTTGGTCCAATTGTTCTAGAGCAGCTCAGAGTACACTGCTACTGAGAGTATAGTAATGAAATCTCCAACTGTTACTATTGAAATTGTCTATCTCCTTTCCGTTATGCTTGTCTTTGCTTCATCTATTTTGGGACCCTAGTTAGGCGCATGAATGTTTATAATTTTTACATCTTCTTGATGAATTGACCATACTGATCATTAGGAAATTCTCCTCTTTTTCACATTTTTTTAAACCTTAAAGTGTATTTTGTCTGATATTGTGTTGTCTGGAATTGCCATTCTAAATCTCTTATGGTTACAGTTTGCATGATATATGTTTGCAACCTCTTACTTTCATTCTGTTTGCGTTTTTGAACTTCAAATATGTGTCTTTAAGACATATAGTTTGATCTTGAGGCTAATCCAGTGTGACCATGTCTGACTTGTACTAGACTGTTTAACTCATTTATACTTAATATAATTATTTATATGGTTGAATTTACATCTGACATTTGTTATGTTTTCTGTAAGTGTCTTATATGTGATTAGTCACCTTTTCTCTTGCTATATTTGAGATTCTCTTTGTCTTTAAACTTACAATGATATGTCTGTGTAGGCATCTCTGTATTCATCTTATGCTTGCAGTTTGTTGAGCTATTTGGATGGGTACATTAATGTTATTCATCAAACTGAGGAAGGTTTTTTTTTAATAGACTTTATTTTTAGGGTAGAAATATTGAATAGAAAGTATAGAGTTTCCATATACTTTTTCCCCTTACATACTGTCACTATCCCACCCCATAGTGGTACATTGCTGCAACGGATAAACATACACGGCCATGTGTCATTATCAGCTAAATTCCACAATTTACATTATAAGTTTACTCATGGTGTTACACATTTTAAGGCTTTTGACAAGTATCTAATGACATTTATTCACTATTATAGTATCATATAGAAAATTTCATTGCCTTAAAAATCCTCTGTGCTCTGTCTATTCACCAAATTTGGAAAGTTTTTGCCCATAATTTCTTTAATTTTTTCTTTCTGTTTCTCAGTAATTTCTCATTCTGAGATTTCCATTAACTATATGTTAATATGCTTTATGATGTCCCAGAGGTCTCTGCGGCTTTGTTAATTTTTCTTCATTCTTTGTTCTTTGGAGTAAATAATTCCTATTCATCCATCTTTCATTTCACTGATCTTTTTATTTTTCAGACCAATCTGCTATTGAACATTTTTAGTAAATTTTTAATTTTAGTTATTGCAACTTCTCAACTATAGAATTTGCATTTCTGTTCTCCCTCCCCCATATATATTCATATGCCTCAAAATATATATTATGAATGTATTAATATATGTGTTTAACATGTATAATGTATATATGTATCTTTCAGGAATATTTTTTCTGTTTATTGATACTTCTTTTCCGATAAGTCCTTGTTGTCATACTTTCCTTTCATTTTTTAAGTGTAATTTTCTTTTTAATTATTTAAACATACTTTAAGTAATTATTTTGAAACCTTTGTTTGCTAAGGTTAACATCTGGGTCTCCTCAGAGAGTCTTTATTTTTTTATTTTTTATTTTTTTCATAGAGTCTTTATTGACTGCAGTCCTCACAAATGGGCCACGGTTGATGTTTTCTCGCATGTCTTATACATTTTTGTAGAAAACTGGGCTTGTTGGATAATGTATTTTAGCAACTCTGGATTCTGAGCCTCCCCCACCCACACTCTCATTGCTATTTTTTTGTTGAGTCATTTGAAAGGGAAGAATTCTGTAGATTCCATTTTCCAAACAGTGTGTGGCTGCTGATGGCTCTAAATTTCTTTCTTTCTTTCTTTCTTTCTTTCTTTCTTTCTTTCTTTCTTTCTTTCTTTCTTTCTTTCTTTCTTTCTTTCTTTCTTTCTTTTAGATTTTATTCATTTATTCATGTGAGACAGAGAAAGAGAAGGAGAGACCATAGGCAGAATGAGAAGCAGGCCCATCATGGGGAGCCCGATGTGGGACTCGATACCAGGACCTGGAATCACGCCCTGAGCTGAAGGCAGATGCTCAACAGCTAAGCCACCCAGGCATCCCTCTTTTTTTAATCTTGTTTTTATTTTTAACCTTTTACTTACGGAGGTTGTCCTGAGTCCATAAATTGGTCTTGATTTTGATGATCAGCTCAGCCAGCAATTGGCCATAGGTTGCTCTCAAACACTTCAAGCTCTTAAGTGTTCTACTGTTTGCCAATGGATCTGAATGTGGAGTTAGAAATTTCACTCAAAGTTCAGTTAATTTAAAAGTCTTTTTTTGGGACACCTGAGTGGCACAGTCAGTTGGGCATCCAACTCTTGGTTTTGGCTCAGGTGGTGATCTCATAGTGGTGGGATTGAGCCCCACATCAGGCTCCATGGTCAGAATGGAGTCTTGAATTTCTGTCTCCTTCTCCTTCTGCCTCTCCCCACAGAACTCTCTCTCTCTCTCTCTCTCTCTGGAATAAATAAATAAATGTTAAAAAAAAATATATATATATATATTAGAGGAAGACTAGGAGTATGTCTATTTATTTGGGGGAAATAATATTTCACCGTTGTCAACAGATTTGAAAACTAGGATATGCTTAAGCATAGAGTCACCATTTTGATGCCAGGGAAAGCACCCCATAGCTACGACATGTCAATTCATGTACAGATCATGGATAGAAACATACTCCTTGTAAATTTTCTGTTTCTGCATAAAAAGTTTATCCTCCTCACTTAAGACAATCTTATATTGTCTGGTAAGAGTATGCAGTTTCTTCCATAGATCTTTGTTCTCTAAACGATTTTTGTGTAGTTTTTCAGCCATCTGTGTTATTTTTTGTAAGAGTTCATCTTTTTCAAAACCAAATGAATCTTTCAGTTTTTCTTTGGTACTTATAAAAATTGTATTTTATCCTCCAGTATCTTACAGGATTTCTTCAATTCTTCAACTTCTTTATATATACCTATATATAAATTAATTAAAAAGTCTTCTTTGTCTTTTATTTTCCATGTCTTTCTTATGCATGCACAAGACTTACATTCAGCCAAAGATATGGTGGTAGTTGGGGCCCTCTCTGGTTTTCTTTGAGAGTATGTGCAATCTTGAGCAGGTGTATGGCCTTCTAGATGGCCAGGGTTATGAGAGGACCTCTCAAGACTTACAATGCCTATCTTGTTTTCCAAATCTAACAGGTAAATTTCTGATTCACAGCTTTTAGCTTTCCCCAACCAGAATGTGATATCAATCCATGTGCAACACTGGTCACCTCCCTTGATTTGCCACTGAAATCTCTCCTCGTGGAATTTTTCCATATTTCACTCCACATCAGTTCTCTTTGTCAATGAAGCTGTTGGTTCACATGACCTATCCTACACTGAGAGATTCATGGAGCCCACAGACTATGTGGAAGAGATCCAAGCAGCCTCAGGTGAAAACAGCTCTTCTCTGAATTTTAGTAATTTTTCATTAATAAGGCATCCCTGGGTGGCTCACCGGTTTAGCACCTGCCTTCAGCCCAGGGCCTGATCCTGGAGACCTGGTTTTGAGTCCCACATCGGGCTTCCTGCATGGAGCCTGCTTCTCTCTCTGCCTGTGTCTCTGCCTCTCTCGTGAATAAATAAATAAAATCTTAAAAAAAATTTTTTCATTAATAAATCCTTCTCAGTTTGCTAGCTGCCTTTGGTTGATTTCCAAAATATATGATAATTTTGGACAATATTGTCCAGTTTTTCAATTTTTTAGGAAGAGGGTCTGCTGGACTTTTCACTCAGTCATTCTGAACTCTCATCTCTTTATTGCTATTTTAATCAACATTTCCAAGACTTACTTGCCAGTAGTACTCTATTTATGCAACACCTGGTAGCAGTTGGTGAATGTAGCAGTTATTGCAGATACTTTGGGAGACACTGGCATACATGAAATGGGCAGAGATTATTTCAGTCTAAAATGCTTTATGCAGAGTCTGCCAATTGTACCTCAACCCATGGTTGTCAACACTTTGAGTGATGGGGAGGAGCAGGGAGTAAAGTGAAGTGTTCTAAATCAGATGGCAAACTGTAGACTGGGGACAGTTGGGTTGTTTAAGCTGTACCAAATCTCCAGTATTTATTTAGGAAATGGCTGCTAGAAATCCAGATTCAGAGTTTTTTCTTTTAAAAAAAAATCTCATAGTCCTATGCCATTCTTACAAAGCAAAAATAAGTTACTAGTAAACATATAAAGCCATTCCATTGCTCACTGACTAAACACACTTAATTTGTTAACTATCTGGACCCACAAGTCATCTGAATTTATGGCATCATCTTCCAGTAGTCAGATTAATGAAAGTTATTTCTTCATGTTCTGGTATCTCTGTTCATGCCTTAAGTTCACTTGTGGCAGGATACTAGCTTCTGGCTTCTTACTCAGAGTCCAAACTATAGTGGTCACATTCTCAAATTTGATTTTCATCAAGACCAATGGTTTGAGTGTGCAAGATGGTTGGTCACTGTTAATGGTATTATCTGTAAAGCAAGGTAGAGTCTTCTGGCTTTCATGTTGTTAAACCACCTAATTTTTTTTTTTTTTAGCTTTGGGCTCTGACATGGATAGGTACATATACTTGGATGAATTTAAGTTGCAATCAAGCAAACTTGTAAATGAATACAATGAGTTGGAGAAGGAGCCATGAGCTAATGTAGGCAACATTATCTCTGACAAGTGTCTAAGCAGTCAGGAAACCCTTTTGAAGGGATAAGATTTCAGGAATAATTTTTTGAGTTAGGAGGGAAAGCTTAGAAGGATAAAGGAGGTAGAGGGCAAAAGGCAAACAGTAGAACTTGAAAGAAGGCATAATAGTGGTAAATAAGTAAGAGAACCAAAAAGTTACTGAGAGAATAGTCATAACAAAAGTCAATGGAATGGGCATCAAGGAAAAGAAATGCTAGTTTTTAAACATTTTCTCAAATTCTTTCTGATGAGTGTTTGCAGCCTACTAATCTCCATGCACATTTATGGGGATCCCTTTCCACTTATCATCCACACTCTTCTGTACCCCAGGGTCTTCCACAGACCCTCCTTCCTAATTCTCCTTTTGAGACTCTGGAGAATTCCAGAGCTTTGGAGCTGTTAGGAAAGGTGTCTGGCTCTCACTGGATCCACTGATTTCCCATTTTTTTTTTTTCTTCATGAGTCCCTCATTCACTTACTTTTTAGTTACTTAGCAGAAATGAAATCATTTCTTTCCCCAGGTTGACTGTAGAGTTGAATATAAGACTTTCATGCCTTACAAAGTCACCGTTACCGTGCTGAAATCAATATTAATCATATACGGCTTGATACTGTAATTGAATAGTTTTTACACAGATGATATTAACTGATAAAATATGGCATCCTCATGAGAAAACATTACCTTGAAATATTAGCGTTATGATATGTTAATTTCTTTGGAGGATATGACTACAGATATATGAGCAGAGGTAAATTTTCCAGCACTTCGGCTGACAAATTCCATGTCAACATAACTCTCAAGAATTTGTATTACTACTTGGCGATGACTTATATGATGATGTATAACAACTTAAGGGGTTTTAAAATGCAGTATTTTGACTAATGTGATTTGGTAAATAGCATTTGTGATTAGTTCCTTTTCTTTTTCTCCCCCCAATTTCTGTACTACTGACAAAAGCCTGTAATAATAATAAAAATCACCTCTCCAAATGGAAAATGCCCCACTCCATCACCAACAGTTTCTGGGAACGCTCCAAGTTCTGTGCAGAACAGAGATCTGGGAGCCCTGCAAAGTCAGATACACACTGTACTCATTGTCACATTAACGCCTCTCATTTCTATCTGGGTGTTTGGCCTCAAATTCTAGTTTCTAAGAACTTTTGCCATGGTGATTCATTCTACATAAACCATATGACACTGAGAGAGGCTCTGAGCCTGTGAGCTGTCTTTCTGAGGAGAAACTTAGGGTGAGTCCGTCATTCTGACACAGGAGGTGTGAACCTGTCCTTAGAGAGCTTGGGTCAGGAATGGTGCCTACACTTCTTAGAATTTGGCATAGTTTCACAGATTCTGTCACTTTGAGAGACAAGTGAAGCAGAAATGGTGGCCATTTGTAGCCATTTAATTTGCCCCACTTAAAAAAAAAGTCCCAGAATTCCCTTCTCCTGGGAATTGAGAATAGGAGTGACCACTTGATATTTTCCTTGATACCTACCATCTCTTCTCAAAGGAGGCCAGTGCCCATTTCCTACTCATCTGCTGGCCCATGTCATTTGGAAGCCATTAGCTCTCTACTAAGACTTCTCTCATAGAAATCTCTCCTCTTTTTCTGTTTCTCTGCATTAGCTTGGCTCCCTGATGTCTTCTCAAGAACAGCACAGGCCAAGTAGAACAAGGCCACCTTTTGTAGTTAACACAAAGTTGTCTCTAGACAATGAACACCTGTTTACTCTCCTGGGGAAGCAGAATCTCCCAGCCCCTCCTGTCTGATCTGGCGTGTTCAAAGCTGATCCCTGTAAAGTACTACAGAGCTCACTTATAAATTATTTGCAAAAGAGATTTCCTACTAGGGCTCTTGAACACTTTGCATGTGTTTGGCTCTCACTGCCATTCCCATTCCTTAATCTCAAGTGGTACAAGGAACTTGATATTAATCTATGTTAAGGAGAAGCATCTGGAGGCTGGCTAATAAAACTTCAATTTGATGGAGGAAAAATACTCTCAATCAAGCCCTGCTTACATTGGCCATTTGGAGTTGCTCCTTGCTGTTTGCCTATGTCCCAGGGTCTCCAAAGCTCTGTCCATTTAATGAGAATAGTGAGCAGATCTCCTTCCTGAGGCTCAAGTTCGGGACACAGTTCTTTTGACTACTAGTAGTAAATGAAACTCCAAATCTCAGCAAAGCTTCCTTCTTGCCATTGTCTCCCATCCTCTTAGATCCTTCCCATTCACCCTTCATCTCCCTTACCTTACACTTCCCATCCTCTACTGGGCTCTGGCCAGATGTTTGGTCCATGGTGTGATGGTACATAACTAACACCCTTAATCTGGGGATCCAGATGTTCTAGAGGCACCTTCAGGAGAGCTTCCCCATCATCTCACTTTTGACATAGACCAGCTGAAGAGGCATGGCAATGCCAGAAAGCATGACAGCCATGACCTTGGGGACTACATTTAGAAGCTTATGTTGCCTCTCCAGAAACAAGACTGTGAAGAAGAGTGGGTGTTAGGCAACAGGAGATTTGCCCCATTGCCAAAATTGTCTCTTTGCTTTTTTTTTTAAAGATCTTATTTATTTATCCATGAGAAACACACACACACACACACACACACACACACACACACACAGAGGCAGAGGGAGAAGCAGGCTCCATGCAGGGAGCCCGACTTGGGACTCAATCCCAGGTCTCCGGGATCACACCCTGGGCCGAAGGCAGCACTAAACCACTGAGCCACCTGGGTTGCCCTGTCTCTTTGCTTTAAAGAAAAGCTTCTTCAAGTTTATTTTTAATATTATTGATCAATTATTGAAATGAGGAAAAGAAAACTTGGACTTGAATTAATACATTTCATTTTTCTTTTTTTTTCTTTTTTTTTTTTTACATTTCATTTTTCAAGTAGTTTTAGGTTCACAGCAAAACTGAAAGTACAGAGATTTCCCATATACTTGTGTTCCCACAGGTACAGGCTTCTCCATTATCAGTGTTCCTCCCTTCACCCCACCCCAGAGTGGTGCGTTCATTACAACTGATGAGTCTGCACTGACATATCATTATTACTATGTGCAAAGTTGGCATTATGGTTTGCTTTTCATGTACGTTCTCTGGATTTGGACAAATGTGTAATGACACAGATCCATCAATATAATATCATACAGAATAGTTTCACTGCCTTAAAAATCTTCTGTGTCCTGCCCATTCATCCCTTCCTTTTTCAACCCCTGGCAACCACATATCCTTTTATGCTCTCCATAGTTTTGCCTCTTCCAGAATGTTGTATAGCTGGAATCACATAGAAGACATAACTTTACAGATTGCTTCCTTCACTTAGTAATATGCATTTCAGTTTCCTCCACATTTTCTTATGGCTTAATAGCTCATTTATTTGTAGTGCTGAATAATATTCTATTGTCTGGATGCAGCAGTTTTTTGTTTTATTCATTCACCTACTGCAGGATATCTTGGTTGTTTCCAAATTTTGGCAATCATGAACTAAGTTGCTATAAATATCGTTTTCAGGCTTTTTGTGTAAATAGAAATTTTCAACTCATTTGGTGAATAGCAGGGATTGTCATTGATGGCTCATATAGTAAAAGTATATAACAGCTTCTGGGATGCTTTACATCCTGTTGTCTGTTTATTTCATGCTCTTATAGTCTGGTTGATCTTTCACAGTATTGTTGGGCCATATTAATGAAACATGTCTGAATTAAAAGCTACCTCTTTCCAGCAAAAAATATGGTAGTCTTTCTTTAAATGGTAGTATTTTATTATTTTTGTAAGCAATCGCTACACAAAATGAGAAAAATGAGGCCATTTAAGATATTTTAATTCAAATAAATTCTTTTCCGCATTCTTGTGAAATGGATGTGATATGTGATCCCAATAGGCCTTTTGTATGGTATAGGTTGGTCTTGGCTGAGTTAGGAATAATATTAGTGAAGGCCTCATATCAAGAGGTGGTGGGCAAGCGGACTCATAACCTACACAACATATCCATGCATTATTTCTAAAGTGTATCTATTGCTGGAATGAAGATTGAGGCAACCCCACAATTCCCATTTCTCATGGGAATAAGCTACTGATAAGATTGAAGTTTCCTAGTTTTATTCCTCAAAAGGGACGAGAATGGGAGACAGGTTCATATCCACCCTCATTGTTCAGTAGTTTGTTGGGAACAATGAGGTTTAGTGATGGAAAGATCACAGGTCTTAAAACCAATAAGACACAGAGTTTGTTTGATTTTCAGCTTTGCTACCACCTAATTGTGAAACCTTGGAAAAATTACTTCTTTGAGTTTAATAACTTCTTAGTGTTTAAGTTTTCTCTTCAGCAAATGGGTTTAATAATATCTACTCTACAGGTTTATTGGGACAATTTATCTGAGGTCATTAATGTAGAATGCCTGACACATAATAAGTGTTCAGTGTTAGTTAACTTGGATGAAGCATTGAAATTCATCAAGACCTTCGTGAATCACACAGGTCATTCTAAACAGAACAGGCATGCAACAGCATATTCTAGATTTTGACTTTAGATTGTCCTTTAATTTCTGGGTTCAAGCATTCCATTTTGATTCTAACTTTTCCTAAATTAAATTTAACTAACAAATGATCAGCAAAATGGAATTGCTATCCATAACCAAACATTTGCTGACAGATTCTTTTTTCTGTATCCTAAACATGTAAAATAAAAGAAGAGGCAAAAGGAGGTAAAAATTTTACAATCTGAGGGAGTTACTGGATCTGCATCATGCTGATTTGAAACACATGCACTTAAATAAATGAGTAAATGCAAGTATACACACATGTACCCAGGTCTGAGAGAGAAGGGCTGCTTTGAGATTTACATTACCTAAAACTGTTTGTGCCGCACATAAAATTAACTGCTGGAATTACAATATTTTAGGTTTTAGTGGAAACGCTCCATACGATGTCACTGTCCCACACCATCAACGAACCCAGAGTAACCCATGTAGAAACGATTTTATGTCTTCTCTCTCTAAATCTGTTAGCATTAACATAAATGTCGCAACTCTAAATGTAGCCTCGGAATTAGTGTCAAGATTGCATTCCAGCTGCTACTGTAGAAGGATACCGAGGCTCTTGCTCTCTGGGCCTCACAAGAAATTTTGCTTTCAGAAGGCAAGGGAGGAAGCCTGAAAAGAGCTCCATGCTTGTATATTCACCCTAAAGGAAAAATGATGATGACCAAACAGGTTCACGATTGCTGAAGAGTTGCTAACTATGTCTGAACCTCCCCTAAGAAACACATGCACATGTACACATTTGCACACACACACATATACACACAAAGTCAAACTTGGTTTCCAACTATTCTAGTTATGAAATATCTCACGTTTTCTTTCCTTATCCATCATTCTTCAATTTTGCATGTCACTGCACAATTTTTTCATTTTAGTATCTCTTAAAAAGGGACGTCTTACCAGTAGCATCTTAAAGTTTAATTGGTAGCATTTTTTAGCATTTAAAATCATACCATTTTTTTAGCACATAAAATAATAGCATATCTTAACATTGAAGTTATCTTATATTTAACAAATAACATAATTCTGATATTTTATTATCCAGGTTGTCGATGATTCAGATACCAGTGAAACTGATCCCATTTTGCTTTTTCTTGAAGTTTCTCAAGATTCAATCTCAACATGGGACCAAAGACTTCAGTGCTTAACATGGTAATGGGTTTCTTTAGAAAACATTATGATTTCATAAGACAAAGAATCTTTATGACTTTGGATGGGGCATTTATGAAGGACTTTGGTGTCACAAGCAAGCACATGTTCAGTTTTTCATTATAATTACTGATGGCATCTTGCCTGTCTCTGTCATGTGAGTTTCTCATGCCTATGCCCTCCCTGTGTGCATGAATTTTCCAGGTTTCCCTTAAAAACAGTAATAATATGAAAGCTCTACTTCTGCCAAGCTCATTACCTGCCTTATCTCATTCCTTCCTTTAGCAGCCTTGGAAATTGCATTTTACTATTAGCAGTGTATAGGTACGTTCCCACCCCCAGAGTATGAGGGAGGTTAGATATACAGTCACATATAATATATTGGATTAATGGAGTTCAGCTGGAATCATGTCTGTCTGCATCCAAAACTCTCACTTGCTTTGCTTCACTGGTCTGTGTTTTTTTCCCCCATCTTTAATTCTGACATCTGCACCCTTGGGCTCTGGATGCAAATGCCTTTATTCAAACTGACCCACAGATAGTGCAGTAACCAGTATATTGCATTGATCCTCTCCCTGCCATATATCCCAGCTGTCAACTATTCCTCAAAAGATGTAACACAGGGGCGCCTGGGTGGCTCAGTCAGTTAAGCATCTGACATTGACTCAGGTCTTGATCTTGGGGTCTTGGGATTGAGCTGATGTTGGGCCCTGCATTCACTAGGGAGTCTGCTTGTCCTTCTCCTTTTCCCTCTCCATCTAATCCTCCCCCTACTAGTGCTCTTTCTCTCAAATAAATAAGATCTTTTAAAAAGGTATTACACAGCATTCCACTTTCCTTGTCTCTGTGCATTTCATTCTGCCAGCCCTTTTTTTTCATCCCAGCAGCCTAATTGGGTACTTTTAAAAAATATATATATCTTATTTATTTATTCATGAGACCCACAGAGAGAGGCAGAGACATAGGCAGAGGGAGAAGCAAGCTCCTGCAGGGAGCCCGATGCGAGACTCAATCCCAGGACCTCGGGATCACGCCCTGAGCCGGAGGCAGACACTCAACTACTCAGCCACCCAGGCATCTCCCTAATTGGGTGCTTGTTGAGCCTTTGTGCTATGATCTGCACTTTACTAGGTGCACAGCCAACTTTTGAAGCTTACGTTCAACTTTTGAAGCTTATATCCCAAGGATGAGAAATGGGTAGGCTCTCTGTTTTTCATCTTAGCTCTGAGTTCTCAGGAGCATTCATTCACTTAAAAATATATTTCACGTTTATTGGATGCCTGCTATGTTTCAGACCCTGCGAGAGACCACAACAAATCACCTGTGGACTCAGTTCTTCCAGACCTCTGAGACTGGTGCAGAAGAGAGGTAAACAGGCAATGAGACTTCTTGTGCGATCATAGCAGAAGGTGCACAGGTGGCGCAGGGTAGAAGTATGTTGAGCAGAATGGGAAATTGTGAAGAAAAGACCAGAGAAGATGGTGGTTAGCTCACTGCTACCAGTTAGCAGTGAGACTCACATAAGAGCTCTGATCCAGAAAGTTCTTCCCATTGGAAAGCTTATATTATTACTTTTCTGATCTGGATTTGCCACAAGAGCTCTGCTGAGTATTCTCAAGCTCTTTGCATTATCTGTGGTGGCTCTCTGGCTGTCTTGAATCATTTTTGGCTTGATTTAAATTGTGTTCCTATTTTGACTTCACATTGGATCATCCAGTCTCTCAAAGGATGTGAACTCCTTCTTTAAATAGCTTCATCCAAATAAATAAATAAATAAATAAATAAATAAATAAATAAATAGCTTCATCCTGTGAATGCTCATGCCAATGAATTGGAACATAAGTGGTCAGTGAAAAAGTGCAGAGTTATAGCCCAAAAGGCATCTAGCTATGCTTTTATAGACTCTCTGCCTGGATTGATCGACATAATGCCCATTTATCTTTATACATGAAAAAGAACTCATCATTTCTAGGCTGAAAAACCATTCAAACTTTTAGACAAATTTTACGCAAAATTTTTGGTTCCTATTTCAAAAATCTATGTTTGACTTTGGAGAAACTAGGGTCATTCCTTATGGATTCCTTTCACTTTGTAAAAAGCTTATCTAAAAAATTCCTATTTTATGTACAAAAAAAATTAGAGGCTAAACAGTCTTTTTAAACCAACAGGAATATGTGCCTATGTAAGTAGGGATCACATGTTTATGGTTGATTCAATTTCAGAAATGATAAGGACTTAGGCTTATAATTATGTGATGTGAACAGGGATCAGTCAACTGTGGCCAAGCCAGGTGATGAGCTGGGGGGAGTTTTATATCGACTATCCTTTTGACTACCTTAAGTTGCAGATTGGCCATTCTCTTCCTGGATAGAATAAGTTTCCAGACCTTGAGGTATTTTAAGCTGCATTAATGCAAAACTCCTACTAAATATCCCTCTTCTCTGTGTTAGTTTACTCACAGCTGAAAAAATTGTGTCCATGTCCTTGAGAAGGATATTAAAAAACCAGAAGAAATACCCAGAGGAGAACTGGAGTTTTGAGTGACTATTAGATATAGTCAAAGCAATTGGGATGTTTTACCTGGTAAAGTAACCGATGCCTGCTAATACTGAGTTGAGTGTCAAGTGAACAAAGAGAATAAGAGTAGAATGACACATTAGTATAGTGTGTGTGTGAAAGAGAGGTCAGGGGGATATTTTCTACTACGTGCCCATATGCGAGCCACCCATCCACAGTTTATGTTATCCCACTTAATCCTTATTGACAACCTTGCAATGTATGTTTTATTGTCCACATTTTATAGATGAAGAAACTGAGAACCAGAGAGTTTAAATTGGTGTGTTCGGGTTTGCTCAGGTAAATTTTGGACCTAGAAATATTTTTATTGAAACTTCATACTCGTTCTACAATACCAGCTTGAAGTCCCATGACCGAATGTTTGGACAGTATAATAAAGATTTTAAAAAATGAGTTATTAAAACTAAAAAAAAGAATTAATATTTCCAAAGGGTAACAAAAACAATGAACAAAATTGAGTGGCTTCCCAGAAAAAAAAACCAAAAAACTTAAGTCCTTTTCCGGTGGATTTGCTCACGGTAAGCCTGAATGAAGAAGATTCAGTGGGTAGATATGGATGATATTCAAGAGCCACAGGATTCCATTGTTTCATTCTTTTGTGAGTGACCTTCCTAGAAAACAGCAAAACACACAAGATACATTTTTTGGTCTATGACTTTCCATTGTCACACCTGGTCCTTTCATTTCAGTGAGACCACAGTGTTCCCTTGAAAGACATCCTTATTAAGTAATTTCGGGGCTGAAATACATAAGGCCAAGACCTTTAATCAATTAAAAAAATTATGTTGAAATCTTTTTTTTTTTTTTTCTGGCATGCATGCTTTATACCTTTCATTATTTGGTCGAGGTTCTTAGGTCAAACTTAGATGATGTGGATAATGTTGACTTAATTCAGGGGGACCCATTTTCCTAGGCTTGAGTCAAATTTCCTTTTTTATTTAATCAACCACTGTAATAATGGAAAGATCACTTTCTAGTATATTCTTTTTGCCTGAAGTTTAACTGATTCCAGGTTAGTTAAGTATGGAATGGGAAGTGATAAAATGTGATGACTCAGGCTCCACTCATGGCGGAAAAATTCTTGAGCAGAGAGGTTGGCACTTAACAGACCTCCATTTAAAAATACTTAACATGGTGGCAGTTTAGAGTGAATGTGGACCTGTGGTCACTCAGCTCTTCCACTAAGTGGTTTACGGCTTTGGACATTGTGTCCCTCACTCAGGACCAACTTCCACAGTTCTCCTTCCTTCCTGCAAAATGAAGGAGGTCAAAACCAAAGAACCTCAGGTCTGCTTCCTGCAAGAACATTCTATAGGTTTATGAAACACACTTGAATTTTTAGATAAATGTATTTTCAGATTTAGTATTGAGGTTTCCTTTCTTTATAAACTCCTTGTATTTTCTGGGACACCTGGGTAGCTCAGTTAGTTAAGAGTCCAACTCTTGATTTCGGCTTAGGTCGTGATCTCAGGGCCATGGGATCAAGCCCCACATTGGGCTCGGCACTCCGCATGGAGTCTTCTTGTCTCTCTCCTTCCCCTACTTGCTCCCTCTTTCTCTCTCTATTTCAAATAAGTAAATAAGTAAGTAAATAAAATATTTATTTATTTCAAGTAAGTAAATATTTATTTGCTTACTTACTTGAATATTTATTTCAAGTAAGTATGTGAGTAAATAAAATCTTTTAAAAAATTCCTTGTATTTTCTGGAGACAAAAAAAAATGGTGAAAAGGCAGGGACAAAAATAAGGAAGAAGAATAAAAATTTGAAAGGAGGGAAGAAAAGGGGCATAACAGGCAGGATGGGAGTAGAAAGTATTCAGCATGATGGGATGGGCTGGGGCAGAGTCCGGGAAAGGGGTTAGGAAACCTAAATTGCTGACCAGGGCAGGGGATTCAAAGTTCTTATTTAAATCCCCCGCAACCCGTTCCCTGATACTTGTAACACTTTGAAGGATGGATCCCATTAGTTTGCTAGTCACTTTCCCCCAGAAAGTTTGTAAATGCTTCAAAAACTGGAATCAGGCCTTATTCAGGTCTGCCTCCTTCATCATCACTAGTGAAGGGAGTCACACAATACGTAAATGTGTAGCATAAAACTGAACTCCTCTAGTGAAAGCAAATAAATGAGCCTCCTGTTGCTTTATTCTGATGCTACCTGCTTCTTCCTCCACTTGCCGGGCTATAGTCAGTGGTGGCAGAAAGAGGCTCCAGGTCACGGTTTCTTCTCCCATCACTCTCTGCTCATCACAGGTCACCTGCTCCTCATTCCTTCTTCTCTGTTTTCTGGAGCACAAGGTGACAAGCCTATCAGGCAGGGTGGCTGTTCTCACGCCAGGCTTCCAGAGACCCACCCTTCACAAATAATCAGACAGGAGGCTTCCTCTGTTGACTCCAAGGACAAATGCTCTGAGGTCCAGAACTCAAATTCGGGTGGTTTCAGGATTTCACAATATGTCCCCCCATTTTGTATAGAGGCTCAGCAGCTGGAGGTGAGGCCGCCAAATAAACAGTGAGTCTATCTCTGTGGTTTGGGAACAAGGATAGTTTGCTTCTTTCAGACTTTCTGGGACTTGGAATCATGTGTTGCCTCTGGTGATTCGAGCATAATAGGGTTGATACCTGTTATATTACTCTAGAGCATTCTGTCACTTGGCTGGTTAAAAAGGTGGGAGAGAAGGGTGGCAGGAGGGAGGAAGCTGTACTTGATCCTTATGGAAGCCAGTTAAAATTAATTGGAAAAAGCTTTTAAAGACCCAAGATGCAGACCAAATGTATCTCCAACCCGCGGCCTCATCCCGCACGGAACACGAAGGTCACTGCGAAGCTGCAGATTTATGCAGAAGGGTTGGGTGATGGAAAATGAGACAAAAGCATTTGGATTTTATTATTCCATTTACTCTGACCCTGGGCCATAAAGGGTTTGGAGAGCCTGTTTTATGTATTCAGCTGGTTGCCACACTGACAGGCATTTGGAGCCACTTAAATAAACCACCCCGGTCCCACAGCTGCAACAGCACCATATCAAATATAGGTTAGGGTTGAAACGTGGAGCCTGTGACACAGCGTCTCCAGCAGGTGCACCGGGATGGGGTCTGTTTGTTTGTTTTTCTGTGGTCCCTGATTTTTAGAATAGCTTCCTTATCCGTCCATTGAGTTGGATTTCAAGCTAACTTGGATACTGAAATTGATTTGGTTTTTGCATAAGGCATGTGCACATTTGAGGTCCACCCTTGTTTTGCAGGAATGCTCTGCCTTTTCATGGGATGTGAGCAGGATTTCAGAGAAGTTGATGGGATTTTGTTTGGCTTTGAGATTCCTGCCAACCTGTGTACTTCTTTCATTTTTTTCAAGTTGTTTTCTGGTAGTTTGCTAAATTCTTTGAAACCAGTTTGCTTGTGGGGGCTCCTGGTACAGCTAAAAGGCAGACAAGGGAAGAATTCAATGTGGAAGACTATGGCATTGAACCCTCAAGTGTGTGTTTGTGAAAGGCAAAACATACATTCTGGGTTTTCTAGTTGTGGACTAAACAGGAACAGAGAGAGAAATCTGGAATCAGAATAGTGCAGAAAGAACCCCTTAGGCTTCAATATATTTCGTACCCAAACCTCACCCTAGAACAAGATATTGATTCCATTTTACAGATGTCAAAACTAAGGCTGGGAAAGATCAAAAGATGTGTCCAAGGGCCACATGACTAGAAAGGAGGGGTCTTTCAGCTATGTGGCATTGCCCACACACATCCTCTTTTTATGACAGAGCCTTTGCTTGCTGTTAACAGAGGTACAATTACCAAACAGAATCCAGGTGCTCGGATTCTAGAAACCAGAGACACCCAAATGTGCGGGGGTGTACCAAAAGTGTGGGGCTTGAAACACCTTTTGACCTTGAGAGCACACTCCTTCAGAACCCCAAAGAGAGTGTGGACAAGCTAATTGAGGATATCTGTTTTGTTTCATACTGTTCCTCTTGGGTCTGTTCTTCATAGAAAAGCCATCAGGACTTTAAAACTATTAATCATTTGTCACAAAGACTGATTTTACCATTCTTCCCCCACCTTTCCCCACCCCGGATACTCACCCCAAAACACCCTAAGAGTTCTACAGTGGTATTTTCATTATTTGCTTTTTCTTCTCATATCTGAAAATCAGGGAAGGTACCAAGGAAAAGTCACAATTATTGAAATCACGTTATTTTTTGAATCTCAGAATTTGTGAATGAGTGTTGATGAGTCGCTCTCACTTGGGCCTCCAAACACAGCTTTCCATAAAAAAATTCAAATATCTGTACAAAAATAAGGGAGTCACTTAATATGCTTTGTTTTTTAAAAATAATTTTTAAGCTTTGATGCAAAAGACACATAATTTATTTTCTGCTCTAATATAAAAACATGCCGGGGGATCCCTGGGTGGCGCAGTGGTTTGGCGCCTGCCTTTGGCCCAGGGTGCGATTCTGGAGACCCGGGATGGAGTCCCACGTGGGGCTCCCGGTGCATGGAGCCTGCTTCTCCCTCTGCCTATGTCTCTGCCTCTCTCTCTTTCTCTCTTTGTGACTATCATAAAAAAAATAAAAAAATAAAAAAATAAACATGCCTATTTAAAGTTTCAAGAAAAAAAAAACATGAATTTGAATATAATACAAATAATAATTTGCTTTTAGGGTATGATATTAAACCAAGAACATATTCAGCTATATTTTTTTCAAAAAGATTTTTTTTTCTGTTAATCTTATAGGGGTGAGAAGAGGACTCATCTTTCCAGAGGGAGATGATAATAAGGGTTGGACACTTGACTTCCTTGGAGTTTCCCCAGGATTCTACAGTAGCTTGTCATATTCAGGGCAAGCTTGCCCAAGATCACTCGGAGCTTGATTTTCAGGGGAATCTTTTTGAGGTGCACCTACTATTTCCCCCTTTCCAGAATCAGTTCTCAGCTGAGTTACATGCAGCCTACCCCTTCCCCCATGCTTAAAGAATCAGAGATAAACATCTTCACGTGGTAGGACCACAAATCAGTGGTCCTGAGTGGGGTCGAAATACTGACTGTGCTTAAATTCCATGGGAACAGTTGAAAATCAAATGTTAGTATGTTGATCAAGTTTTTATATTTGTTTCAAACTCAGTAATGAGAAGAGTATGTGGGCTTACTCGGCAGAATGCTAGAGGATTTCTGAGGGAACGAAATCTTGAGTAACATTTCAGGGTAGAGGGAAGTAGTCCTGGGTATCCTCCTGGCTCCCTTTCTACTCACTGTTGTCCTTCAGACATTTGAGGCAGGCAAACCCCCTATTGTTCCACTTACCCAAGCTCATGCTTCCTGAAGCACTCTTACCCCAATTTAACATACTCCCATCTCTAACTCCTAATCTAAACTTCCTTTTTTCCCCATGCTGCTAATCCCAATTGGCTGTTCTGCCAAAACATGCATGCTAATTGCATGTGAGTTGCTCATGCCAAGATGCGAAGAAACCATCAGCTAGTCTTAAAGCAAAAGGGAAGCCTTTTGGATTAAAATGAGAACCAGTGACCATGTTTATCCACCCTGGACTCTAAGTAGAAGTAACAGGTTTTGTCAGGGGAAGATTTCTAAAAGCCTCTTCTGAAGGGCAGCCGCTCCCTCTTCTCCTTCCTCTTAGGTCCCGCGCTTTAGATGAATATGGGTCAGACACTCGGCATTCCTTTTTTGAATGGTCTCTGATCTTTGCTCTGACTCATGCCAAAAGAGGTTTAATGCACATTTTTCACTGAATTGGCCAGGTATCTTGTTAGAACTGGCTGCTTGGGTATATTAGAGCGATGTTCTATGTACCACAGTGCATAGCATTTTTGATAATGCATTGCTTTTCTTTGTCTTCTGTCTGGCGTAATCACTCCAAAGAGAGTTATGGAGTTTTTGTGGGTTCCATTAGACTACTCTGAGTGCAGGGGTGCATCATCTCGAAATGGTCCGAGATCTGTGATTAGGGTCTCAAAAAATGAGGGCAGAAAAGTCACCTCTTATTCCAATTTCTGAAAATTCTGAAACCCTTTTTCCTGTGTCATTGGCTGTGCCGCTGGGGAAATTAAAAAGCCGTGTGAGCCTGTGTGTGTTTTTTAAATGCACATATAGTATAATAAAATCTAACGGTGATTCTCGATGACTTTTGTTGAAGTTGGGGCACCTGTGATTTAATTGCCATTTCCCCCGTGAAGCTGGGCTTTGGAATGCTCATCCTGGGTCACTTGCACAGGCTGGGACAAAAAAAAAAAAAAGAAAAAATCTCCTGATTCATATTTAACTTTTCCAGCCATCAGATAGCATTCATTTGTGGTGGCACAAGGGTGGCTTAACTTCAGCTCGGATTCTGAAATTTAGAGGGAAAGTCTGCCAAACTAGGTGGGGATTTTATACTGTCTAAAGTTAGAAATGCTCTGAACTTGATACACAGCTTCCCTCACCCCGTATTTTGGCATTTCTAGGAAATGTTACATAAAAGGAGACCAAAAGATTTTTGACTCTACATTACAACTCTGGCAAATATATCTGTTATTGTGGTGAAACTACATGGAAACCATAAGCAGCACAAATTACTACCATGTGAACGGAATTCTTGGTTGGGTTAGCACCCTTTTTGCAGACAAAGAGAGACCCAAAAAATGCAAATTTCAAGCAAAACAAATTCACACTTAAAGCAAGAGCCTTCATATAATTTGGAACAACCAGTCTGCTTGAGTAATGTTCTTATATGTAAGTGGAAATCCTTTTTGATATTTACACTACTGATTTCTTTAATCTGCACTTTGGAATTAATAGACAATAACATTGGATTGCTTCTTCGGCTGCCCCAGCACTTGTGCATATTTACCCAAGTGTCTAGAGTAGGGATTGTACACATATCTCTAATCCACCTGCCTGTGTTAGTTAAAAGCCCAGATAAAATCAGCAGCCCTTAGATCTTAACCTTTTAAGTCTGAAATGTTTTTAAAGTCTGGCCATGGCAACTGAAGCCGGGGTGTGTGAGGGGAGGGAGGATGAAACCGAGGCGGGAGAACCAGTAGGGGAATTGGTATATAGAAATTTTCTCAGCTTGAGCTACTGTTGCATTCAAATAAGCCAAAAATGTTATAATAATAGTGACAATATCCATCAAAACTGGGAGGGTGAATCTTAGTAGACAGAAATAATCTACTTTATGATGCAGTGACATGGTACTGTACCTGGCTGGCTAGCTGTTTATCCAAACAACTTGAACTCACTTTCAACTTTCTCTCTGGGTAAATTTTGGAGGTAGGGATGGTGAGAAAGAGGGGGCAAAGTATTCCTAGATCCAGGTATCCTAATGACAAATGCTGAGTGGACTGAAAAAACTAAAAGCACATCTTGGCTTCAGCAATGAAGTCTCTGGAACAATCACTGATGACAATTTACATGTCGTGTATTCCCATACTTAACTTGTGATCTAAAAGCACACACTAAAACCAAATAAGAGCTACTTTTAAACTTTTATTGAACACAACTCATGAGCTAGTAAATCAATCTTTTAACCATGGTATTTTCTCATACTCCTTGGAGCAATTGATCCCTTGAAATAAATTAAGTGGTGGTTGATGTTGTTTCTAAATTGGGTGGCTATAATTTTTCTTTATCATTTACTTTATATTCCTTAACTAAAGAAAAGAGAATCACATCCAAACAAAAGACAGCAATTATAGTGTATAATGTCTTGACACTTCTTTTATGATGTATAGAGTTAAAACCCCCTATGTTTTCTAAGCCACAGATCCAAAGCAAAACTGGCAATTGTTCATGAAGAAAATGATCAAAGTTTGTTTTCTGCAACTGTTTAACATATTTAGTTAAATCGGTTGATACCTAGCATTTCTTTACCTGAAGATTCTTTATTAATGACCATTTTGACTTGGCCTATGGGTAGACCTATGCCTTTAGGGCAATGATATAAGTGTTCATCTTTGTGTTTCCTATCTTATCTCCATATCTTCTCGATAGTGGGCACTATGTTTTCTTTAGCTCCTCACTGCTAGCAGAGAGTGGGCACTTACTTAGTACATAATTTTTATGTGGCCTCTTGAATTACAAAAAAGCAAAAGCCAACAAAGTTTGGTTAAAATACTCCCCCAAATTCCCATTCCACGTTGAATGTTTGTTTGTTTTTTCAGTGAGCTCTTGCTTGTTGCTCCCTGATGACATAGGGCAGTGGGATTAATTCTTCAATTTCCTCCACTGGTGAGGTGAGCAGAAACAGCCATTCTATCAAGAATGTGTTTGGTCTTGGTCTTGGGGTTACTGTACACTTAGCCCAGAATTCCCCAGTTCCCTTTCTTTCCATAGTTCCTGTCATAATGGCAAATTGAATATGCAAGTCATACGTCAACTTGCAATTGACTGCTCTGTGCTAGCTACTGTACCCTTAGCTATATGTGCATTAGCTCACTTCATGCTAATATTAGTCTTATTATAAGGCTTAGTGATGCTAAGAACTTGACTAAGCTCATCTAGCTAGCCTCTGAATGACAGAGCAAGGACTCAAACTTCGCTTGTGAGCCATGGCTCACAGTGAAAATCATCTCATTTCTGCTCCTGGCTACTTCTGTCCTACACTGTTGGTTTTCTGGATTGTTTATCACTGTTCTGTCAAAATGCATCAACTCAACAATAAAAAGATAACTCAATCTTTAAAATGAGCAAGTGACTTGAAAAGACATTTCTCCAAAAAGGTATACAAATTCTCAATAAGCACAGGAGAACACACGCACAACGTTATCAGCTATCAGGGATACAAATCGTAACCACAAGAAGATACCACTTCATACCCTTTAGGAAAGCAATTTAAAAAAAAAACCAGGAAAATAACAAGGGTTGGTGAGAGTGTGGAGAACTTGGAATGCTCATTACTTTGCCTGTAGAAACATAAAATGGTACAGCTGCTGTGGAAAGCAGTTGGCCAGTTTCTCAAAATGTTAAGCATAGAATTACCACATGACCCAGAAACTCCTCTCTTTGGTTTGTATGTCCAAAAAGTGAAAACATATGTTTAAAAAAAAAAAAACAGTACACAAATGTTCAAGCAGATTGTACATAACAGCCAAAAAATGGAAACAACATGTCCATGAACTGATGGACAGATAAACAAAATATGGCATACATGTACAATGGAATATTATTCGGCCATAAAAAGGAATGGGATGCTGTTTATGCCACAATGTAGATGAACCTGAAAAACATTATTTTCAAGGAAAGAAGTCAGATATAAAGAGAAACATATCATTTAATTCTTTTCTATACCAAATATCTAGGATAGGCATTCTCCATAGAGACAGAGAGCAGATGAGCCATTGACAGGGTCTGAGGGAAGGGAAAACTGGAGAGTGACTGTTCATTGGGTTTCATTTTGGGGTGATAGAAATGGTCTGGAATTATATAGAGGTGATGGTTGCACAATACCATAAACTATACACTTTAACATGGTTAAAAGGGTGGACTTTATGTTACATGAATTTTACCATCATAAAGGCTGCATCACAAAGGTAAGACATGAAAAACAAAAACGAAAACAAAAAAAACCGAAAGGTAAGACATGTCCACACTCAGTTACCTCAACTTATCCCTTCCTGACCTTTCAAAGGGGTCCCCTCAGTGAACTTGCCCGGTAGCCTCTCTGCCTGGGCATCGGACAGGGAACTCTGATGATTTTCTAAAGTGAGCTAGGGCAGTTGCCCTAGGGAATTTCAAAAGGTGGGATTCATGACCAGGACCCAGGAATTTCTGTCTGATCTGAGTTCAGTGAGGCTTACAGTCCTGAATCCACATGACCAGCCATTTGTGGTTGGTAGAAACACCAATTAACAATTCTGAGGTGCCTGGAATAAACCTTAAGGTGGAAAGCAGGCCGTGGGTGAACACGGCCCAGGACGTGCCTAGAAAAACAAAGGCCTAAGGCACTGAGGCTGATTTTTGTTTTGAACAAGGATTCTCACGCGGATCTTTAGGGACAGTGTGAATCAAGACAGCAAATGTGAGAAAGGATTTGGCTTTGCATCTTAAACTTAAGGTTATTGGTGTTAAGTATTAGTGAGAGACTGAGTGTCCCACGGTCTTCCATAAGGGCAGTAGGATGTTAATACATTTGCCACACACCCAGATGTGTTATATTGCCATTTTGTTGAAGAAAGTCCGATGGACATGGAAAAAATATCCTTTTTTGACTATGTGAGTGCATCTTTCTTACTCTCTTCTTCTGACTTTCTCTCTCAATCTAGGCTCAACAAGGGTCCCCATAGACACAGAATAAAGCAGTATTGTGTGGTGGGGGATTTAATTTCACTCCATCACAAGCGACCATCCCAGTCCTGTCATGGCAATTTGTCACACTTTTTTGTGCGCTCTATCTTTCTAAAGTTCTATCTCCTCTGCCATCCA
Organism: Canis lupus familiaris; assembly: GCF_011100685.1. Classification (NCBI taxonomy): domain Eukaryota; kingdom Metazoa; phylum Chordata; class Mammalia; order Carnivora; family Canidae; genus Canis; species Canis lupus. The sequence goes on from NC_049224.1 coordinate 44,997,973, forward strand.
CTGCATAATCTCCTTCTCTGGGACAAAGCTCCCCAACATAATGAAAGAGGTGCAATGGGGAACGGAAAGTCAATGGACACAGTTATCAATTTGGGCCCCACACCCCCCTGACTCCTGGGATTCTGCCCCAGCAGCCAAAGAGGCGCTAGCGGGGCCTGCTGTGTAGGAAAAAAAAAGGCACCACCACAACGTTCGCTGAGGCCAAAGGAAGAGCTGGTGGCCGCTGGGCGATGTAATCCAATGCCCTCCTGAAGAGACCACCACATAGAGGAATGCTAGCCACTCCCCCACCCCTTCAGCTTGTTCGGACTCAGCAGTACAGGATGTTAGGATGCGGCTGATACTCAGAGCTGTCTCTAAATTTGTTCTGAAAAGAACATTTTGGGAGGGCATTCCAGCAAGCAATAAATAGGACTCCTTACCCAGGTCTTACAGCTGGTAACACAAAACAGAATACATTTTGAGATGATGTCTGGAATACGAATATATCTAAACCCAAACCAGGCCTCTCATTTTTGGAAACTCAAGTTCCAATCTTTTATTGAAGGTGGTGGAAAGAATCTCTTTTGCAGTCACTCCTTAGCAATGCAACAGGATAAATTTTAAGCATCAGATGACCTGTCTCTCTTCACTTTCTGCTACCAGTATCAGGGTGGTATTTTCTTGTCATTGGTCTTGTCACTGTTCTAGACATTTCCACAGAGTCACCATTGAAGGTGTTAGTGAGTTCCTAATTTCTAGCTGAGTGTATGAGTTCCAAGCCATTTGAACCAAGGGACCTATCTTTCACAACCATGGAAAAGAAAACTGATAGTACAGGTAATAATAACACTCTTCTGTATTAGGATGTTTATGATCAAAAGCATAATTGAAAAAAAAAGCATAATTGAAGTTACTGCAAATACACGAAACCTCAATTCAGCTATGAATCTACTTGGCAATTCATGGTAAGTTATGCTATTTTATTTATTTATTTTTAATGTAACCATTAGCTCTATTAAAACAACAAAGAGAATGTTATGTTCTGGAAAGAAAGAGCCCATTTATTTTTTTCTAATAACTTTTACAAACGTACGGGATGGGAGCAGATGTAGATCTGACACTTGGCTCTGTCACTCATTAATTATATGATCTTACTTAGCTTTCATGGTCTCCTAATTGAAAGAAAAGGGAAATAATAGCCTCCATTTTTTAAGGGTAACTTGAAATTCAAAGTTGCAACTTCTAATGTTGTTAATTCCCGAAGTGTAAAGATTATTATTTTAATTATTATTATTTAATTATTATTTATTATTTTTATTATATATATATCTTACATCAGTTATTTTGTGTGTGTGTGTGTGTGTGTGTGTGGTTTGGGCTCTTAGATGGTTCCTCTTTTGCTACTATTTAAAATTATTTATATTCACTTTCACTTCCTACCTTAATTCCCATCATTCACATACTCTAGCACATTGGCCTCTTTTCTCTTTTTTAATTAAAGTGAACCATTTGCCACTCCATGGACTTCTCACTCACTTTTCCTCTCTTTGCAATGTTCTTAGCCCAGTTCTTAACACAGTGGAATCCTCTTTTTTATCTATAGGACTCAAAGGTCACCTTCTCAAAGAGACTTCCCTGAACCATCACATTTCACCTAGCTACACTCCGTCATTCTTTATCAATCACAATGACTATCATGTTATTATCATGCTCATCTTGATGCAAAAATCATGTTAAAAATGCTTATTATCTGCTCCTTCCCCACTTAGACTATAAGCACTAGAATGGCAATAATCAATTTCTTGAACACTGACTGAGCCACAGCAGCTGGCACAATGCCAGCACATGATAGTTGCTCAACAAATATTTGTTGAATGAGTGAATGGTTTTTTACTTGCACAGACAACTGAGTTCTACTGAACTGTATTTACTGCTGCCACTCTTTCTTTCCAAGCAAGAATGTTGGATGTATTATTTGCAGAGCAGGATGTTGTTTACCTGGGTTTCAGGGATAAACAGGAGACATAGTTCAAGCTCTGCAGCTCATTTGGGAAGAAGATGGACAGGTGGTAAGGACCAATATAGCAAGTGTTGAGGGAAACACGAGCTTGGGGACTGTGTGAAGCTTCAGGCAGGAATTGCTGAGTTGAGCCTTGGCCTTAAAGGTTGGTAGAGTCCTTTATAGTAGCTAAGGGAAAGAGAAGAGATTTTTCAATGAAAGGAAGCCTGTGAGTGACTCATCATATGGCTGCATGAAAAGAGGGGGATGTAATATTGCAATGGTGATTTTTCAGGGGTGGCTGGAGTGTGAGCTGGGGGGAGAGGCAGAAGTAGAATATGAGATTTATCAATCACATTGACTATCATGTTATTATCTAGTTATTATCTAGCTAGTTTGAACAGCTAGGTTGGGGTCAATCACCGAATACCTTAAATGCTGGATTAAGGAGGTATGCATTATGTGGTAGGCACTGGGGAGCCTTGGATTTTTGTTCCTGTTGATCATCTTGCCTGATATATGCTTTTCTCTCTGCCATAGATTGATACTTCGTTCACTTTCAAATTCGCCCTCATTTCTCTTGATCTATAGTGGGACATTTAGTAATGCCAAGAGACATTTTTTGATTGTTGCAACAGGAGGGGTATATTGGCATCCAGTGGATAGAGCCCAGGGATGCTGCTAAACACACCATGTTTGCACACCATGTTGCACAGGGTAGTCCCCACCACAAAAAAAATATCTAGTCCAGAATATCAATAGTGTCAAGGTCAAGGAGACCTTCCGGATCTATAGGAATTCATGCTCTTAATTCAGTCTGCACTTCTTTGTATAATTGTTTAATAAGAGACCAGAGACCATGCCTTTGAGTCCTCAGTTCAGAGAATTGTTCCTGAGACCTTGAACAGAATGTACACTGAGCACCTATAGACCAGGAGAGATTGAGCAATTGCTCCTGTCTCAATGGTGTCCTCTGAGGGTGGAAAACCCTCCTATATGACTCATAATTAGCCTCTGTAAGTCTTGGATGAGCAGTGACTGTGCATTTGAGTATTTGTTAAAGAACCAGCCATACGGCTGAAAAGCAAAGACTCTATTCCCAAGTATGTTGTGAACCTGGAGCAGTATTTCCTTTTTTATAGCTAGGTATCCTACTGTCCCTCCCTCGATGTTCTCACTCACACTAATGGTAACATGCCTTGTGTGGTGTTAGACAAGACACACACCTCTGGTGGACTCAGTATCAGATTCCCTACAAAGCTCTGTTTGACTGAAGAATAATGCAATGAGACTTGGTAGTCTGGTAGCTAAAGGGGTCAAGGAGTGGCCCTGAAAGTCACTGAAAGCTTCAGTGCATGCTAGACACATATATCTGGGGAGTGAGCTCTCTGCCAGCTAGCTTATGGCGTCTCATCAAAGTGCTCCCATAACTTTGGAAATTCACTGAAACATCCCCAAGACAAAATTGAGGAAGTCTTTCCTTCCAATGAAATGTGGACCCCAGGGGGTGGGGGTAACAGTCAGCAGCAAGCAAGCTTCAGAGACACTCACTCTTGCTTACCAAAGAAGCATCTGGATTTTCAGTTAGTTTGGAATTCTCTTGCTCAATCAGGTAAAGAGTTAGGTGATGGACAGGAAGAAATCTCATGGGAAGTCAGAGGCAGAGTGACAGAAGAGGGGTAGAGCAATGAGAAAAGCTCACTGTGAGTGGTTCCCACCCAGGGAAGTTTCTGTATAGAGAGATAAACATCATCTGTCTTAAATGAGTGGTTTTGGGGGTCATGGAGACAATGTGTGTTCCTTATATAATGAAAGGCTGGCAGAAACTTGTGCTTTTATTTGGCTTTAAGAGTTCTATAATATGAATTAGAATAATGGGGAGCATTTTCAAGAGAAGTGATTTATTGGCATAAATTGTTGAAAATCAACCTAGTCATGGAGCTAAAATTGGGGAAGGGCGTAGAGAAATGGGTCTGAAGTGATGTGATATTCTATCTTAGTCCAGTGACCGTCCAAACTAAACCTCTTCTCTGTCCTCAGCTGGGTCAGTCATCAGCTTCACTTCACAACCTGGACTAGTTTCTGAGCAGCACGCCCATGAGCTGGTGTAGTATTTCTCCAGGCAAACCTCTGGGTGGTCTTGTCTTGAGCAGAGAGAAAAGCAGATAGCAGGAGACTTTCCAGATTCCTCTTCCAAGCATCAGTCTTCAAAGGAAAATGACCCACCTGGGAGGACAAGATGTTTCCAAGAGACAGAAGGGAGGCAGAAGCCTGAGGTCAGGCGAGCCCAGAATGGAGGACTTGCCCATAACAGCTGTGCTGCTGAGCTGGCTTCCACTTTTGGCTGGAAAGATGTTTTTTTTTTTTTGTCTGTTAATTCCTTTGCATTTCTTTTGCATACAATATATCAATGGAATAACAGAAAAGAAATCATTGTGTCGAAAACACAAACTTCTTACAGTTTGGAAGCCCTGAATGATGTATGATTGTTATATTTGAAAAATTGTTTTTATTTTCTTAAGTATTATTGGCCTGATATCAGATGAGAGATGCTAAATTTGTATGCTGTTTGATGCAGAAAAAGGTCTAAAAATCTCTGGGCATTTCAAATCCGGAAGCACAAACCGCCCATAATAAAACAGTTGTGATCATCTTTGACTGATTCAGATTATCTGTCAGTCCCTCTTCTTTGATGAATTCCTATATTCACTTTTAAAATATAAAGCATTCACAGCATTTTCCTAGGGCTCAGGACTGGTAATATGGAAAGAGTGAAACATCTTAGTGCCAGTGTAGGGTTATGGTCCCACACTGTGATTTTATTTAAATGATCATCCATCAATCACTGGACACTAATCACGTTGGGCACTTGACACATGGCTGGACTGACTTTCCCTACTGTTTTCACAACTTCTCATGTGAGGACATGTGGGGGTAGGAAGAGAGGGAAACCATTGCATTGGCAATACAGCAGGATTCTCTAAAAACTTTTGTTCTCATTATAGATATTCCCAATATAGGTCAATATAAAAATTCCTGCATTTAAGGGAAACCCAAAGGAAGAGTGGGTCAGCGGCTGGCTTAAAAGCTTGTCCTTGCGCAGAGAGAAGATCAAATTCTTAACTCTGGATTTGGTTTTGGGGCTCATTTTCACACTTCTTGAACTCAATGCCAGTCTTTATCTGACTCTGTTTTGAAAACTCAGCTTTGTCCTGGAGGAATCAGCCCTGAGTTTTTACTGGCTACTATCTCTGAATGCTGACCTGATCTTGTCTCCTGAGACTTTTACACCTCTGTGATCCTGGTTTTAGAGATGGGTGGCTGTGCTGGTGCTGAAGATGTACAGCATGCCAGAGAACGTGAGCAATAAAGTAAAAAATACTTTCAGTAGGATTATTGGTGGGGTTGGATTGAGGTAACATGCTTAACACAATGTCTGGCAGGTAGTATATTCCATAATCAGTATCTATTGTTATTTATTAATATAAGTCAGGAGCTCTAGATATTTAAGAATCAAGATTTTTTTTAATCAAAGCACTTTTCTGTGTGTAATTATTTTAAGTGACTTGAAGGAAAGAAGGCTTCTCAGAACAAACTGTGAAAGGGAATGATGGTTTAGGGCATCCACTGAGCATGAAAAAATATAAGCAGCTAGAGACCTTCTCAAGGCTTGCAACAATAATAATCATATTTCACCTGAGGAGGACGGTTTCTCAGGCTGTAAGTTGACATTCAGTCCAAGTGTCACTCATCAGATCATTTAGCTCTTCAGGAAGATTTTATTCTTCAAGGAAAATGAGGGTGACAAGCAAATGTAGCTGGTCTTGTGAAGAGTCTAGAAATGATGGGTCTCCAGTACAAAGTGTCAAAATGATGGCACATTGTGTCTGGCTCTCTGTCCCCTGGCCAGGTGACTTATGGAATGATGCCACCAGATGGGTTACAGAGGGAGCAAAGGAGAAAACCAAAACCAAAACCAAAACCGGTCATCCTCTAAAAGATTTCAAGGCACCTTGTTCTAACAAATGTTCTTTGTAAGAACTAGGTGGCTTTGTGTAGGTCCTCAGCAGCAGCCTTTGTTAAAGACACTATACATTTTCAAAAACTTGGCTTTAATTTGGGGAGTATGTGGTGACCCTGATGTTTTAAAGAACATTTTCTTTAATGTCAGTGAAGGATACTAAGTCTGTGTTCCAATAGAGACTGTGAATGAATTATAATATGCCTCATTTCTAATTACTTAGACGGTAACCTTTGCTTCTCCCCACGTCCATCGAAACAAAACTGCCTAAGAATGGTAGTGTTATGGAGCCAAGTTCAAGGAGCTTTTTCTAATGAACATTGATCATTAGTAGTGAATACTGCTATTTCATCCATAAGTGTCTATGTTCTTGATTCCATATGTGTTTCTCTCTGCCTACTATTTGTAGGGTCCTGTGATTGGCATATAATTGACTCTACTAAGGGCGTTGTCCATAGTCTGAGAATTCACAGTCTAGGAAAAATAGGATAAAAATATATCATAAATGCAGTGCAGAGCAAAGCAGGCCAAAGAATTCAAGCTAGGTAAGTGGAAAGTGATCAGGGAAAGAAAGAGTGTTGAGGAAAAAAAGAGTAAGTCCCAGAATGAGTTTCCATTACAGTGAACATTGCTGGTCCTGAAGCCCTCAAGCACCATGGCCAGAGATCTAGATGTAATGTACTAGGCACGATCCTAAGCACTTGGAGATCATTGGGAAAAAAAAAGAGACAAAGATTTTCTGCTCTCTTGACACCTCAATTCCTGTGGGAGTTGGAAGGTGGAGATAGGCAATGACCAACACTCATAAAAAATGATTTCTGAACTTGCTAAGTCTTATGGGGAGAAAAAAAGAAAAGCTTCCTGCAATAGCTATTCCACGTGGCCTAGAATCACTTGCCTGGCCTGCCAAGCAATAATTATCCTGCTCTTGCCATACGCTTGGCTAGATGAGGGCTAGAAATAAAAAGTATTTGTGGAATAAATTGATAGGTGATTAAAGTGTTTAATTTGAAATCATGGCTATAGGGATGGATGCTAATGCTATACCATTTGTGCATTACAAATGCAAAAACCATTCATTGGCAGAGATTCTCACATATATATGCATATATAAATATATGTATAATCTTGCTGCTTCTGCATCTAGATTCAGAAAAATGAGAAACTAAGAGTGCTAACAAGGTACCTAGAGGAATACTAGTGAGGGTATAGATTCTGACTTTGTCCAATCATGAAAGCTGGTTTGACAATTTTTATGAAATCGACCAGTGGTTGTAGTCTAACACCTGTTCGATTCAATAAAAAATGTCAAAAATTCTATGACTGAATTGGCAGGTGTTAGGCTGACCGACTGGTCAATTCCATCAAAGCTGTGGAACCATTTGTGCTTGTAGATACATTTCAGACCCAATATAGAAAAAGAGAATTTGGAGAATTAGTGAGTAATCTCCTTGAGGGCCATTTTAACTCAGAGGTTGGGTAATAAGTCAGCATTTTGCAAAATCATCCCATATTGGTGATGAATTTAGCTTACTGCACTACCTGGAGAATGGTCCATAACCCCGATTGAAAATAAATCAATGCGATTGATGGAGCCTGTCCTGATCTCCTTGCACAATTGACGACTATGATTTCATCTGAGCTTTCCTTTGAAAGCCCAGGTATTCAGAGAGCCAGTTTCAGCACTTCCATTTTACTATGAATGAATTCTCACAAGGGTGCTATGGAGGAACACGAGTGGAATAAATCCACATTTTTGCTACCATGGCCTATCAGTCTCATGGATCAAGTAGAAAAATGTCCATTTTTAATATTTTAACTCAGTAGTTTTTTTTCACAGTGGTCATTTCTTGATGATAGAAGGATGGCTCTGAGAATAAAAACTTGGCACTTAAATGAAAATAAACAGGCTTAAGTTTGTCCTATAGCATACATTTTCCACGAAAATGGGCAAAGAGAAAGGAGCATCCTCCCAACTCACAGAGCCTTGTTTCAGGGCTTGGTTTTTGGCCTATGTGGACAAGTATGAATTTTAAGAAACCACCACTGTGACCCAGAGAACCCTCCCTTGGACCCTTGTGTTCAGGAGACAGGTTCATCTGCATAAAGGCTCCCACATTTAGAGACCAGAAGGGCTGGCCAGCCTCTCCCACGGTCTGAAGTTAACACTTGTCTTTATGCAACCCACTCTTTTCTGAACTTGAAATCCAATTGGCCAACAATTAAAGCCAATTAGCACGTGAGGAAAATAAACCAAAGACTCTCCCCTTGTGTTTTCCGGGGCTGATAGAAAGCTAGTTAGCTCAAGGCATTAGCATAGTCGGGTATCAGGCCCGGCACATAACGGAGACTCGTTGGCTTAAAGTATTAGGAGACCAGCGCAGCGGCTGGCGCGCCAGAACCGTGTTATTCCGGGCTAACAGCTGCCAAACATTCTTGACAGGAGATGAGGCAGATGTCCAAGGACAATCAAAGAGAGAAGAAAGTTTAAGCCAACGTTTGCCTATCTCATATTCGCCGCTTGATCCTCAGCCTCAAAGACATGCACAGCTGTTGCACTTCAAGCTCCAGAGGCAGCCCCCAACCCCAGCCTCCCCCACACCCCCTGCTGATTCTCTGTGAGCAGTCCTCTCCCTCTTGGGCTTTCCAGCTACACTCCCCCCCCCCGCCTGCCCCCGTCGTGGGTCACCTCCCTGGAAAGAGTGGGTCTTCTCCATGCCTTTTCAATTTTCCAAACTCTCAAACACTTTGGGTCGAGATTCCATAGTGGGTGATAATCAGAAGACCTGGGACTGAAAAATCTCCATAGATTCCCCCCCTAAACAGGCCAGCTGATCAGGAGACAAGATAAGTTCTGGCCATAGCAGTCCATTCTTTGAGGGAAGAAATCACCAGTTCAAACACAAAGTGAAGAAAAGAGGAGCAATCCATGTGAAATCTAAATGTTGCAGATTTTGAAAACTGTAGACATTCTCTTTCATTGTTTGAATAATATAAGGAATGTGGGAGTAACAATTGGATAAATGGATAATATGAAAGTGGCCTGAAGTTACTGAAATGTTGGGGTGTCATCTCTCTTGGGGGAGGGCGGGGAAGTGGGGGATTTGTTTGTCATCGTTGCTAAGGGGCATTTCGTGTCCCATAGTATAGCAATACGCTTCCTTGCTAAAAAACCCTTTATTGTTCTACTTCACACAGCACATAGAAAAAATAGACAATTCTTTCATGTTGCTAACCAACATCTGAAGTGAATTAAACAGGAGAATCTTCCCAAATAAGGAACCTATGTAATTGCCAAGATTGTTATACATACCATTCTTCCACTGATGAAAAAAACCCTTCAATTAAAAACAAAAGATTTTATCTATTTATTTGAGGAGAGTGTGTGTGTGTGCAAAAGCAGGAGGAGAGGCAGAGGGAGAGGGAGGAGCAGACTTCCTGCTGAGCAGGGAGCCCCATGTAGAGCTCCATCCTGGGACTCCGGGATCATGACCTGAGCCAAAGGCAGATGCTTAACTGATTGAGCAACGCTGGTGCCCCCAAAACTCAAATTTTTGAGTTTTAAAAATGAAATTCAAGATGTTCCTTTGGAAGACCTTCTGAGGAGAACCAGGTGCTGCCTGGCATTTTGCATGGACCATCATCTCTGATAAGTGATACGAACTTCTCACTTTTAATTCTAATGATTTGGTAAAAACATCAACCCTAATTCTAGTCCATGCCCATGAGCCTCTAGACAGATATGCTGGCTTAGATACACTAGGTTGCCTGGGACCAGGGCATAGGAAGTGCCCTGTGTGTTAATTGAACAAATAAATGTGAAGGAAAGAGGGGAGCTTGGGTGGCTCAGTTGGTTGGGCAGCTGCCTTTGGTTTGGGTCATAATCTCAGGGTCCTGGGATTGAGCCCCTGCATTGGGCTCCCTATTAGGTTGAAGAATCTACTTCTCCCTCTCCCTCTGCCATTCTCCCTAATCCTGTTCTGTCTCTTACTCACACACTCTCTCAAATAAATAAATAAAATAAAATAAAAAAGAAAAAGAAATGAAGGAAAGAATGAATGAGGAAAATTGCATGCTAAACCCACTGAAAAGAGATACAAGGAACACTCCTGTAGGTTGCACAGAGAAACAGTACAAAGCTGGGGCACCTAGGTGGCTCAGTCCATTAAGCAGTCAACTCTTGACTTGGGCTCAGGTCATGATCTCTGGGTCCTGGGATGGAGCTCTGCATAGGACCCCTCGCTTAGTGGGGAGTCTGCTCAAGGATTCTCCTTCTCCCTCTCCCTCAGACTCCTTCATGTGCACTCTCTTGCTCTCTCTCAAAGGAATAAATAAATCTTAAAAAAAGAAGAGAATCTTTATTTTTATAAAAAAGAAATAGTTAAAAGCAGTATTTGTAGAAGATTACCTGAAAACTCAATATGAAAGAGTTTCTTTTAAAAGCACTAACTAGTTTGGGGTCCTTTTATTTCAACCAAAATATCTATTTAAAAAATAACTATTGGAATTAGAGAGGGTTTTTAAAATCACATCTATTTCTGCCCTTACAACTAATTACAGGGATAACTTTCACACATACTAGCACTGCAGGTGCAAATATTTAATTGTGCGTGCAAGCCAGGTGGGGAGGTGGCTCCTTTACTACACATTCAATTGTGTCTGCTCTAAGGGGCCCTTCAATTAGCTGTGGGTGCAAAAAACAGAGACCTAACTGAGGCCCTATTAAAATGAGGCCTATATATTCCACAGCCTTTTATCTGTGAGGGGGAAGGGGTGGTGCCTTTTGCATTTTATTTTAGTTGCTCCTAGCTGGGGCCCGGGGGAGTCACTTGGGCAAGCTAGTTAGCCAGGAGCAGCTGGACTTGGCCTGATAAGAATTGCACACAGTTCTGTAGAAAATGATCCTCTCCCCTCCACACGTTTGAGCGTTAAACTGGGCTTTTTCTCTAGAGCTCCATGGCTGATTTATTCTGAAGGTACTCGAAAATCTTGTGGAGTTTGTTGTCCCTGTGAGATCAGAACAGAAAGATTTGATCAAAATGCTTGAAACAGGCAGGCTCTCCTAACTGAAAGTCTTACTTATGTTAGTAGATTTCTATTGCCCGTTGAGAGTAGAGGAAGTTGGTGGAGGGAATAGGGACACATTTTGAGCTCTTGATCTTTTCTTTTTAATGTGAAAAATTCAACAGGTTCTTTTGGGAGGTTAAACAATCATGCATACTACTGCCTGAGAATTGACAGAGCTAAAATTTGACTGGGGCTTAGATTGGAAAATAATCAACCTGGTGTTGAGTCCTAAACATATGGGAAGGGATCAGATGGATGAAAAGAGCAGAAATTTGGAGGCAGTGACTCTGAGCTCCTATTTTCCTCACCTGGCTGTGTGACTTCAGACATGTTGTTTAACTTCTCTGATTTGGTTTCTTTTCCTGTCAGATGGGGCCTCTTACTTCTACCTCACTGCGCTATATGAGGGCTAAAGCAAATGTACTTTAAATACTTTGGGTGGTTCTAAGTTCATGATGGGTACTCTATAGTGAGAACTTCTTTGCCTCTCTCAGAGGAAATAGAATGTTGAGGAAACTTCTATCCAGCTACGGGCGGTAGAGCTTGGGGGAGGGAACCACTAGACATCCTGGACATATATCCAATTTTTACCCTTCAAAAGTTGATGACCATGTTCACATCTGCAGTGATGTATTATTGGATTTTTGGCTGGAGCAATAAATCACAGCCCTCTAAATCTTAATGTTTACATTTTTAGGGGACTTAAATATGTTTCAATAATCTGGTATCATTCTATTTTAAAAGTTTTCCTCTATCATCTTGGGCTACTCATTTTTAGAGGGCTATAGATTTAGAGTTATGGGGTCAAAATTTTTTGGTTACAAATTCTTATATTTCTGCCTAGTTTTGAATCTTATCATTTATTTACAGTCTGGACTTTTTATGGTGCTCATAGGGTGCCATGTATTAAAGGTGATTTGAAGTTGTGGCTTCAAATCCTGTGTCTCCAGTCATCTGGTCATCTTCTCTCTCTCTTTTATACACACACACACACACACACACACACACACACACACATGCAGAGGCACCCAAGTCTTTTCTGGGTTTTCCCATCGTGGTATCTTGGATGCAAGAATGTGGAGCACCCATTGGAGAGAAAATATTTGGCCTGAGCATAGAGATTATAGGAATGCTAACGCTAGGTCGCCAAAAGAATGTGACATCATTAATAACGAAGCCTTCCCTGTGATATGCTGGCATCACCAAGAAATGAACCTAGTGTCTAGGAAATTAATAGTGACTCCTCCATTAGAAATCCAGATACTTCTTTTTTTTTTTTTTTGCATATTTTTTATTGGAGTTCAATTTGCCAACATATAGTATAACACCCAGTGCTCATCCCATAAAATGACCCCATCAGTGCCCGTCACCCAGTCACCCCATCCCCCTACCCACCTCCCCTTCCACTACCCCTCATTGGTTTCCCAGAGTTAGGAGTCTCTCATGTTTTGTCACCCTCTCTGATTTTTCCTACTCATTTTCTCTCCTTTCCCCTATAATCCCTTTCAGTATTTTTTATATTCCCCGTATGAGTGAAACCATATAATGATTGTCCTTCTCCGATTAATTTACTTCAGTCAGCATAATGCCCTCCAGTTCCATCCATATCAAAGCAATGGTGGTTATTCATCATTTCTGATGGCTGAGTAATATTCCATTGTATACATAGACCACATCTTCTTTATCCATTCATCTTTCTATGGACACTGAGGCTCCTTCCACAGTTTGGCTATTGTGGACATTGCTGCTAAAAACATTGGGGTGCAGGTGGCTCAGCTTTTCACTGCATCTGTATCTTTGGGGTAAATTCCCAGTAGTGCAATTGCTGGGTCAAAGAATAGTTCTATTTTTAGTTCTTTGAGGAACCCAGGTACTTATTTCCACTACCTGAATTGGGTATACTGGGGAGGGCTTTTGGATAAGAGATTTGTTACCCCTTTGCTTTTTCTCTGGATAAAAATATTATCAGTGAAGGAGACTTTCAAATTCAGAAGATGTAAAAGTTTGCTCACAGGATACTTTCAAATTGGTCATAAGATCTGGGGTAGAGGTCATTCTCTTTGGAATGAACTCCAAATTCTCTTGATCTCCTTTTCTTTTCTCTGGGATGGGGACAGATATGTAGGACACTCAGCTGTAACAAAGGCACGTATACATGGCCTGGAGCCAAGGTACCATCAAGTATCTTTCACTCACTGTGACGTGTGAGAAATCAACTATTCCTTACCAAGGAGCTCTTGGGCTTCATCAATGTCTCCCATCCATTTTCCCAATTGCTCTTCTTTGGAGTTTGAGAACAAGTTCCTCCTGGGTGCTCAGAGGTGAGAAGAGTTAAGCCCACTTAGAAAAGCTCTGGGAGTTAGTGATGGATAAGCTTATAAGGATCAGAAAATGTAATCAAGATCCAATAAGACTATTTTTTCCATGGTAGTTGGCAGAACTTCCTCCTGATAAAAAGCAAAACTAGAAAACCTTTAGTCACTTTGAATGTAAAAGCACCATCATCATGAATAACAGTAACAATAATAATACTATTAACCATTATGAGATCACCATGAACCAGGCACCATGTTAATTGTTTTGTGTATATTACATATTTTAATTTCTGTGTTAAGTAAAAGTTATACTCTTTGAAATAATAGAACCAAACTGGGCCCAAACCTCCATTTGACTTATGGTGGAAAATCTGGTGTCTCCCTGCAAAATCTCAGGGACTCCTCTGAGTATATTTTTATGTTTATATATTTTATATTTTTATGGTCGCTTTTGCCCTGGTTTGGTTTTGAGTTTTCTTGAGTTCCCACTTACTAGCATCTCATCTTCTGTGACTCTTCTCTCTGCTCCCCAGTGACACAAGCACGAACCATGTCTTTGCATGACTTTTTCCAAAAACAAAACTAACTCCATTTGTGATAAGCATCTGTGTGCACAGCAAACTTTAATAAGTTGGAAGAAAAGGATTACTTCACAGCAAAGCAAACAACTCAAAACTGAATGTTGGACATTCTTACCTAGGAGAGTCTCTGACCACCCCAGCCAACTCATTCCTCCCCTCATTTCTCCATTTTGAGATGGAGCAGCTCTCCTGTCCAAATGACACAAAGTATGATGGTAAGCTGAACTGTCCTCTCTGAGCTTCAAATATGCTCAGAGTAGGAATAAGTGAAAGGTGGATTCTGAAGGACCCTCTCTCTAGTTTGGAGGCTATAGAACAAACTGGCATAGATAAACAGAGGTATCCTTTCTCAGATAGACTAAACATAATAAAGGGAAAACTTTAGACCAGTCTGTCTCTAGAGATGTACCATACAGCATGATGCTCATAGTGAATGATACTGTACTGTACACTTAAAAATTTATTAAGAGGGTGGATCTCAAGTTATGTGTTCTTAATCAAAACAAAACAAACCAAAGCAACCCTGACTTTTTCTAGTCAGTGCAACTAAAAAGAAACAAAGAGATAATTGTATTGAGTTAAGAACAAAACCACAAACAAAACAACCTACTTATTGGTTGACTCATCGGAAGAGTTCGATGCCAATCCTATGACTATTCCTTAGTGTAGTGTAGTAGTGTGTTGTTACTCTTGTTTTTTTTTTTTATTTTTTATTAAAATAGCCACAGACAGGTGGGTATCTGAACCTTAACCCTTTTTTTTTCATAGTTGATCCATTTGGTTCCATATATATAAGGAAACTATTCCAAAGTATGTGTCTTGTTATACAACATTTTCCCTTTTCCTGTATTGATTCTTCACAGTGTGCCAATAGATAAGCACGATGTATTTGGCATAGGGACAGCCTGTCATGGCTCAGTTAGCAGAAGAGAGATAGAGAAAAAGTCAGAGGCAGAGAGAGAGAAATCTGAAACTTGTTTTAAATAGTCTAATCAGTTTGTAATCCAAAATGTGGATTGGAAATGTAGATCGGGAAACCAAAATTATTGTAGATGGAAACAGGCTTCTCCTTGCTCAATGAGACATTGGCATTTATTGCTCATTTTAACTATAGTGCCTAGCAAGCATTTTCTCAGCCTACTTTGCAAAAAATATAATTCATATGCCTAATATTTTGCCCCAGTTATCCTTGCATATTTTACAGTGTTTGAGAGTGTTTGTGTGTTTGCTATATTTCAGTTGACACCTCTGTAAAATCTTTATATTGAATGCCTTTGGCAACTATGTGCCAAATAATAGCATTACCATTTGTAATTTTTGTAGCTCTGATTTTCCTGTAAGCTTTGCTCTGTGTGTTACA
Organism: Canis lupus familiaris; assembly: GCF_011100685.1. Classification (NCBI taxonomy): domain Eukaryota; kingdom Metazoa; phylum Chordata; class Mammalia; order Carnivora; family Canidae; genus Canis; species Canis lupus. The sequence goes on from NC_049224.1 coordinate 45,013,298, forward strand.
AGTAGAAGGATTTCAAAAACCTTATTGATACTTATTCCTAAATGACCTTCCTCAGTGGTATGAGTTGCAATAATTATTCCACGCTGACTTTCCTGTTCTCTTTCATTAAAGACTTTAATCAAAGAAAGAAATGTACCTCCTCCTCCTCCTCCTCCTCCTTCTTCTTCTTTTCTTCTTCTTTCTTCTTCTTCTTCTTCTTCTTCTTCTTCTTCTTCTTCTTCTTCTTCTCCTTCTCCTTCTCCTTCTCCTTCTTCATTCTTCTTCTTCTTCTTCTTCTTCTTCTTCTTCTTCTTCTTCTTCATGCCATTGTCAACAACACAATTCTTCTCCAGGTTTCCCTTGAAATTTATACTTAGGTTTGAAGATTTTATTTTATTTTATTTTATTTTATTTTATTTTATTTTATTTATTTTATTATTTTATTTTATTTATTTTTTGTGGGAGAGAGAGACAGCATGTGAGTGGAAGAGTAGGCTAAGGGAGGAGGGGAGAGAGAGAATCTTAAGCAGGCTCCACACTCTGCTGGTAGTTAAAGATCTCATTTTGCAGATAAGAAAATAGGGAGCTGAAAAGGGAATGCAGAGGAAAAGTTCTAGAACTCATATCTTCTGTTTCTCAGTCAGGGAGTGTTCCATTGCATCAATGCTGAAGCACCTAACCATGTTTATTCTATGCAGAAGAAGCCACTGATGTGGGTTCTCTGAGGGGGCCACAGAGTGTGTTTGTGTGTCCATAAAAGGAAAATCCTTCTGTTCCAATTTGTCTACTTCTCTGCCCATGCCTTTGGAAGTGACCCCATTACATAGTTGTATTGGGGTTTGGAATGTCTTGCACTTATCTTCACCCAGTTCTAGGGGCCCAAGAACAAGCACAATTAAGTGACCTGCTATATAGAGAGATCAAGTTTGAAAAATATTTAAATTCCACTATTTTGAAATATGTGTGACCAATTTATGGGCAAAATTAAACTCCTTTCCTTAAAAAAATTAATATAACTTGTGACCAGGTATATCAAGAAGTTCTGTATCTAAATTTTATTTAAAAATATAAACAAATTAAGGGCTGCTTGGGTGGCTCAACTGGTTAAGGGTCTGATTCCTGATTTCAGCTCAGGTCATGATCATGCTCAGAGTTGTGAGATGGAGCCCCATCCAGGGTTCTGCACTGGGTGTGGAGCCTGCTTAAGATTCTCTCTCTCCCCCTCCCTCTGCCCTACCCCCTGGCTTGTGCAAATATACATATTTGTATATATATATATATATATATATATATATATATATATATATACACACACACACACACAAATTAAAGTCAATATTTATTGTATTATTCAGCTGTATGTGAGGGGGTGGCATGCATTTGTGCATAGTATCTATTTTATCTTCTTTAGAGAGCCCTCTATTTTACTCTGAGAAATCAACATTTCTCCACCCTCATGCTATGTGGTTATGATAGGACAGCCCCTCTCCTACCTCATTCAACATGCATATGCTATAAACATGGACTTATTACCCACCTCAGGCCAATGAGAGCCAAAGCCCTCACCAATTCAGTTCAATTCAGTCTCCTACATGCTGGATATCTCTTACTATGGTGCTTTAATTCTTTACAATGATGATCTTTAGAATGATAATTCAGAGGCAACATGGAAAATCTTAAAGGATAGAAGAAAACTCAATTATGATCAAGAGGAATGCATAGTAAAATACAAAACCATGCCCATACATTGAAGAAAAGTTTTCAATAATAAGTTGAAACAAAAGCCTTTTCCTTTTAATTAAAAATTTAAATTAACCAGAATTTAATCCCTGAGGATAGCAATTCATTCAAGTTTGATTAGAGAAATTTTTCAAGGATTTTACCTTTTGGAGACAAAAATTTGCTTAGCACAAATTATTCAATCAAAGGAAAAGTAAGAAAATATATTCAAAATAAAGTGTTTGCCCCGAAGTGACACAGAAGTAAGCGAAGTAAGTCTTCCCCAGCTTTAAAATTCTATAATGCTAATTAACCAATTAATTAATTTATCAAATGATTTTTCACGTTTTTTCCTACAGTTATTCTAATCATTTATGTAGGTTATACTATTATTTCCCATTGCAGCATTTTCTAGTGTACTATGCAGAAACATAACAATGACAAACACAAAGTAGATGGAGTGTTCAAATAATTTTGAAATAAATTCCATTAGTGCAATCAGTTTTGGCTTCAGAACTTCTCCATGCAAATGTGCTCAGCAAATTTGCAACAATTAGTACTATATGCAAAGTTTTCTAAATTTACTTGCCTTTCCTAGGTATATTTATATTTGAAGCACATCTCTCAAGGCTGGTCTTCTAAGAAACGTACTTCAGAAAACAGCTCTATGCTCATCTTAGTCTAAAAATTGATAGTTGGAACCTTTCCCATAATCTTACAACCTATTAGCCTTGTACCTTGTACATATTTATTAATATGTATTAAATCAACTTTTTGCATGAAAAGCCCTCTCCTTGGAAAAACATGAATTAATGATACTTACCTTTGAGCAACTCATGCTATCCTGTATAAGAGTTTTGCAAACACAGATTTGAGTCTAAAGCTTAGGGATCCGTGACGTTTTTCCTTCCGAAGAATTACCATTAGATTTTCTGGTCCACCATCCTCTGGTAAGCATGCCATTTATTTATTTATTTTTTTCAAAACTTGCTTCTGGGGTCTCAAAATGATGATGAGCCTCAGGCAGTGGTGAGGGGCAGGGACAGATGGCCAACAATAGAAGAAGCAAAATACCTAAAAATATGATGTATTCAATAGAGAGACTCAGAAAAACATTATGGAGCTACATATATTTACAGTTTTTATTTTAGATAGTGCCCAATGGCCTGTGAGAATAATTGCCTGATATGGCCAATATATTTCTATTAACTGACAAAATACCTGTTTAGATCTCTGCTTTTGAATGGCGATTGCATGCTAACTCAAATGAGTGAGGCTTGGGGAGGGAGATGCATATTATATTATGCATTATAATGTGATCATTTCAGCATTCAAACTCCAGATTAGGAATTTGACATTTTAAAAATTCCACCGAAATTGGACCACAAAATATAATAGGTTTAGGCACCTGCTCTAATAAGATTGCATAAAAATATCCCAACAGCCTTACCATAAACATATTTTACAATATCAGAGTCAAATTTTATTACATCATTATGAGAATGTTCCATTGGGCCACATGATTGGCCATAGAAACAGAGCCGGATGCTGATACTGTAGCACCAACATGCCATCACACTTCCCTAATAAAACTTTTATTGTATCCCCATACACATTAAAAATAACACTAACTGCATTAATACATTGTAATTTACTTTTTTTGTTATAGAACAAATAACAAACCTGGTGCTAATGAGATCATATTTTCCATTATCCCAAAGCTACCTGCTAGTATATCCAGTCTTCTGAGGTTTAGCCTAAAAAATAAAGTTCCCTCTTACTGTACAACAGCATGCAGGAGTCTAGAATGTTTTTATTTCTTACCCTACTCATAGACATCACATCATGTTCCAAACATCTGTGTGTGTTTGAATGATACAGTTATAACATTTCTTTTTTGATTTTCATGGTATTATACTTTTCTTTGGAAGGGTATATACTTTTGTTAAAATTGTCTTATGCTTTGATAGCTTTTTCATGTCCCAATAAACAAAGGCATATTTGCAGCTAACATACAGATACAACTACTCATTGTCACCACTTTCCCCTTTGGCTGCCATCTGAGCAGTTGTAAGGTTTTTAGTACGCAGTTCCAATTTGGCGTGTATGAGCACCAGAAAGAATCAATTCCTTATAAGACATGCACGATTATTTTTATAACATCCTCTGATGTTGTTTCAATGAAGCCATTAAATGACTAAGTTATTTTACTCTTATAAATTAAATCAGTACCAAGTGGTATTGTGACTTTCTTGGTTTTATTCAGCTTAGCATTAAGTGACTTATCATCCAGCCGCTCACCAATGCAAACATTCTCCTACTATCAAAGTTCCTGGGTGTTTGTTTGGAACAGTGGTGATGGTGATGGTGGCAGGCAGAAAGAGCAAAGTACAGATTACACTTGAAGGGGAGAGATTTCAGAAATGCAAGAAGAAAAATAGGACTGCCCCCAGAGACCTGCTTATCCAGAGATAGGATGCTTCTCTATTGTAAACTTCAAACTGTGGTTATCTCGGGCCATTTTTGTTTGTGTGGGTGTCTCTTTTGCCCTCTGACTGTGCAGGCTACACTCTGTGCATGGTGGGTAAACCAGGTTCTACGGATAAGATAGGGGAAAGCATTTCTGGTGTACGATCTCAAGAATTGCTCTCCATAATGTCTCTCAGTGCTTATATATGTGGCTGTCATTGTCTGTTTTTCCAACAGTAGGCAATTTAAGATTGTCTACACTGCATGCGCCACACACACACACACACATTTGCACACCGATCTCTGTTGAGCATTTAGGTATAGAGGCTCATACTGATATTGAATAAACGGTTTCTTAAGTTTCACTTTCCAACAAGATGTAGACATTGCCAAAGCCTATTTGATGTAGTCATTACAGCATTGTTTCAGATTCGAAATGTAATAATCCTATAACATAATCTTGACAAGTACAGATTGTGATTTTTGCATATGAACTCTACTGCAGCTAGTAATTTTAGGAAATTTGTGTGTACCTTACATAACCTCAGAATAAGCATGCATGTCCCTGAGGTTTGAATTTTTAAGGTTAATCAGAGTCCATTTGGGTAGTTCTATGTTCTTACATCTCTTCTGGGAGTATGTAGGACCACATGACTCAACCAGGAAAATCCCTATGGGATTTTTTTATTGTTTATGAAATAGTACACATATACATGCACATATAACTTTATAAAGGAAGACAATAATGACAATAATAATTAATGACATCTATTGAGCACTTCTTATTGCCAGGTACCATAGAGAGGGCTTTGAATTTATTAATTCATTGATCTGCAACAAGCAAACAAAAGTCCTCTTGGAACAGCAACTGTTACCATCCTCATTTTACAAATGATCAAAACTGAAGCACAGAGAAGTGAAGTAATTTCCTTGCCTGATGTCACAGAACTAGGAAGCTGAGACTCAGACTTGAACAATCAGCCTCATAAGCTCTTGGTCTTCCCCTTAACAAAATATCCAATTAAAGTGCTCACTTATGGACTGCCTCTGGCATAAAAGGAGGAATTTTTGGTTTCAGGAAGTAAAGAATCTCTCACCCATACCAGTTACTTTGACCCTGTGAATCTCCTGACTCTCCCCATATTGATACAGCCTCATCTGGAGGCTGGAAGATTATAAAATGGCTATAGACTGATCCAGACTTACAGTCTACTAAGCAGAGAAAGGAGTTTTGAAAGGCTGATAAGTAACTGATTTAGATCTAATTCATCTCTCCATTCATCCATCAATCCATTCATACATTCTTCCAACTTTTTTTGAGTCATACGCCTCCTCTTATTTTTACCTATCCCTCTTCATTATAAAACACTAGACAATTTTGGTTCTAAGCTCTACTCTCTTTGTATTTTGATTTAAATAAGCACATCTGAATTGACTCACAAGCCATCCAGTTGTGTTTCTTAGACTTGAACAAGTCCAGATCTTCATCTGTGAAAAAGATATGCTAACAGATGCCTTGCCTTTTTTATAGGGGAGGGATTAAATAAGATAATACATATATATCCCCAAGAACATAGTATTAGGTCCTAGGGCAATATTTTCTTTAAAAGGAAAAGTAAACTTATGTACCAGTAACTGTTGAATTAAAATCATACATAATTAGGAGAATATATAAATGAGTATATTCTGTCCCCAAGTATAAATGCAGTGAGAAAGTATAAAAACAAGACATTTAACTACATTAACATGAAAGATTTCTGCATGACAAAGGAAATTATTTTATTTTATTTTTTAAATATTTTATTTATTTGAGAGAGCATGCATGTCCAGACAGCACAAGTGCGGAGAGGAGCAGAGGGAGAGGGAGAAGCAGGCTCCTTTCTGAGCAGGGAGCCTGATGTGGGGCTTTATCCTGGGACCCCAGGATCATGACCTGAGCCAAAGGCAGTTGCTTAACCAACTGAGCCATCCAGGCACCCTTGCATGATAAAAGAAATTAAATAGAAAAAATAATTTAAAAAATCATAACTTTTTAAAAGAATTTTTTAATTTATTCGTGAGAGACCCCAGAGAGAGAGAGAGAGAGAGAGTCAGAAAGAGATATAGGCAGAGAGCGAAGCAGGCTCCCCTTAGGGAGCCTGATGCGGAACTCCATCCCAGACCCCGGGATCCGTCCTGAGCTGAAGGCAGACACTCAACGGTTGAGCCACCTAGGCATCCCTGAAAAAAAAAAAAAAAAAAATCATAATCTAAATGAATTTTTAAAAACCAAGTAGAAGAACCAATGGAACACTGAAATAGATAAATATTGATAACTCTGAAAATTAATGCAAGTAGTGAATGGAAATATGAAAAATTTTCACTGACACTGGCAAAGACATAAAAATTAGTTTTATTTAGAAAAGAAAATTAAAGTTTTACAGAGACTTTCTTAACATATTAAATTGGCAATTTTTTTATTGGCTAAGGCAAAGAAAAACATTCATCATATTCTTATGAGTGTAAATTTGCCTTTTTTTTTCAGTAAAACATTTGGTTTTACTGATAGAAATCCCTGGAAAGGTGCATATGTTTTTACTCAATGACTTTTAGGGCAATTCTGAGAAACAAAATATAAAAGCTGTTCGATGATTCATGTAGGAGGGTTACATGGAAGCCTTATTCAAAATGACAAAAATTTGAAATGATTTCAATGTGCAACAATAAGGGAATCATTACATTAAATTAATTATAGTGAAACTGCAAGAAAGAAAAATATATTGCCATTGAGAGAGTATTAACTGAAATGCGAAATATTCAGGATGTAAGGTTACATTTTAAAAGGTATGCTGGAGGGGCAGCTCGGGTGGCTCAGGGGTTTAGCGCCGCCTTCAGCCCGGGGCCTGATCCTGGAGACCAGGGATCGAGTCCCACGTCGGCTCCCTGCATGGAGCCTGCTTCTCCCTCTGCCTGTGTCTCTGCCTCTCTCTCTCTTTCTCTGTGTCTCTCATGAATAAATTAAAAAAAATCTAAATAAATAAATAAATAAATAAATAAATAAATAAAACGTATGCTGGAGAATGAATGCTATAGAGTGTCATTCTAATTTTCTAACATGTGTGTAGCTAGCATATGTCCACATACTATGTGTGTAATGAGTCCTCACATGCTTTAGTTATTATGTTATTGTGCTCAATAGTTTCTATACTATTTTTTTTTTCATTGATACCTTACATCACCTGGGAATTGAATGCCTTATTATGGAAAAAGTATGAAAACAAGGAAGGTAGGTAATTTACTCAATGCTATGGTCTGAATGTCTGCTTCTCCCCCAAATTTATGCATTGAATTCCTAACACCCAAAGATGATGGTGTTAGGAACTGGGGACTTTGAGAAGTAATTAGGTCTTCAGTATGGAGCTTTTATGAATGGGATGAGTTTTCTAGTAAAAAGATTCCACTGAGCTATCTAGCCGCTTCTGCCATAGGAGGATGTAAGGAGAAGTCAGCTATCCAGAAGAAGGCCCTCACTCACCCATGCTGACATCTTGATCTTGAACTTCCAGCCTGCAGAACTGGGAGCAGTAAGTTTCTGCTGTGTATAAACCACCCATTCTGTGGTACAAATGGGTGGATGGATGAAGATACTCAAAGTCCTACCTTTGAAACGAATGGTGAGACCAAGGTTTCATTAACATGTTTGACATAAAACTTGCATTAGCAACCAGCATGGCTCAAATACATGCTCCAATCACTTGCACTTTAGAAGGAAGGATCCCCTCAACCCAGTTGATTACAATGGATGTTTTGGTTTTAATTTTCCTCTTATCTCATGCCTCTGGTCTGTCTCCCTATCACAGCTGTAGGGGAAAAAAAAATCATTCCCTTTAAAGAAAGACAGGTCTACCTTTCAGTCTTGGCTTTTTTACTTTGTAATTCTATGGTCTGGGGTAAGTTACTTATTTCACAGAATCATTATGGAGATTAAGCAGCATATGCCTGCAAGGTACAAAGCTTTACAAGGCTCTTGCAAATAATAAGTGCTCAATAAATGGTAGGAAATAGATGCGTATGTTTTTTGCCAAACTTCCTTTAATGAACGTATTACTCTTATGCTCAGAAAAAGCGCAATAAATATTATTGTCAAAAATGAAGTAGACCAATGACCTGATGTAAGTCTCCAAAAGTTGTTAAAAAAAAAGAAAAGAAAAGAAAAGAGAAAGAAGCAAAGCCACCTTTGTCTAGATGCAGGATCCCAACTGTGGCTGCTAACCACAGGTGGGGATGAAAGCCCGGAGGGAAACCAATTATGTGCAAATCCTTTGACTTAATGAAAAATAAAATTAAGCGGACTAATACCCAGCAGGTACTTAAACATCACCTAATATTATAAAAGCCAGTGTTTCTTAAAGAGGAAAAACGTCCCTGGAGAAACTGGAGAAAGAAGTCCCTGACCCAGGAAAAAATTCCCTATGTTTGGGACTTTTTTTTCACAACATGCCTGAAAATTACCAAGCAGTTCCTCCTGCAAACTACTCATTTGTCTGTGGGGGCAAAACTTTACTCAGACCTCAAAGCAAATGCTTTTGTCTAAAGACTAATGGGACTTAAATTCAGGTTCTGGTATGTTCTGAAGGGTAGTGAACATTAACATTCACTGAAAAAGTTTATTTTAGGGGTGCCTGGGTGGCTCAGTGGTTGAGTGTTTGCCTTTGGTCAGGCCATGATCCTGGGGTCCTGGGATTGAGTCCCTCATTGGGTTCCCAACAGGGAGTCTGCTTCTCCCTCTATCTATGTCTCTGCTTCTCTCTCTGAGTGTCTCATGAATAAGTAAATAAAAACCTTTAAAAATTTTTTAAAAAGAAAAACTTTAATTTTTTAATGTGTCAAGACACTGTCTCTCATATTTTATCTACATCGACTCATCTAATTTATACAATAGCCCAGAAGGAAGATATTACTATTTCTCCCAATGTATAGATCCGAGAATGTTATACCCGTAAACCAGAGACCACGATTTTTCTACTGGCACGAGAAAATCCTTGTCATTTCCAAAGAAAAAATTTAGAGGCCAGGCAAACTCAGAGCTTCCCCTTCCTACTTGGAATCACTCCTTTTTGGGTGAGCAAGGTGAAGAGAAAACCATCCATTTAACCTCATTGTCCTATTTTTTTAAACCAAGTTAGCCAAGGGAGGGGGGGGGGTTAGGAATCCCAGGACAGGAGTTGTTGGATTGGGATGACCTAAAGAAGGAAAGCGTGTGTCTGAAAATGTCATGGTGGGTTCTTCTGGAGTCTGGGACGAGGCCTCAGAAGTGAATTTTCATCCTCTTCCCTGCAAGCTTGATGCTAACTGCCCATTCTTGTAGAATCGCTCCCAAGGGACTCCAACATCCTGGGCATGGCTGTTCATGGATTTCAAACCCAGCAAGTCAAATGGTTCCTCTGGGGGCTCTGAGTCGGGGTTTCCGGGTTGTCTCATTTTAACTGCTTCTTGCTCATCAGTGTTTGGTGACATTTCCAGCCAGAACTTCCATTTCAGGGCATGCAAGAACATTCTCAGATGGAAAGTCACACGTTGGCCATTTTGCAATGGCTGGGAAGGTCATCTGATCCACTCTTTCTGGAATGTTTTTGAGCGTGAGCATAGCAGAAAGGAGAGCAAAGTGGCTTGTCCTGTTGTGTTCACCAGTTGCTGGGTCAAACATTTTCTCCAGTAATCTCACTCCTTTTGACTCCCACCTCTGTCTCTCTTTGTGTCTCTCTGTGTTTCTGTGTCTCTGAACGTCTCTGTTCTGAGATCCCTCCCCGCGTGCTGTGGGTAACCTGAGGATGTGGGTGCTGAGGATGAGGAGGACTGGCTCTCATCCTTCTTGTGGCAGCAGTGGCATTTCTCATCTGGACCAGTGGCTTGCAGTTCTAGAACTGTAACTACATGACACATACAGCTTTCAAAGGTTTCTGTGGAGCTTTTCATGTAAGATGTAGTTATTAACTCTCCTTCGATGTTTAAAGACCCAGCCAGTAGGAGTGAAACGTGGCCTCTCCACACGCTGAAGAGCTGAGGAAATCTCAGCCTGATCTGTTATCTCTCAATGCTTTAAAGGTCTTCGACTGGGAGATTAGAACAAGGTTACAGTGACAATTTGTTTACACGCAGGGAGAGATTAAGATCTCGTTGAAAAGGAATAAAAATAACATCATCTTGAGCTGTCACAGCATGAGCCCCATTGTAATCAACACTGGTCTGATTTCAGGGATAATTTAAGACCAATTTATTATCTTAATTAAAAAAAAAAAAAGAAGAAGGGAGAATTCAATGTTTCAGATGCCAGTGAGATTGTTGGACGAGGACGCCCCTGGAGGTTCCACGTACAAAATCGAATCTTCACCAAGATTCCACACCGGAATCTCCTGGTGGATACACATTAAGAAAAAAAAAAAAAAAACAACACTTTTCCTTTTTCTTCACTTTCTGTTTCTTAAGTGCTAGCATTGATAGCAGATTAAACGGCAAAACAATAACTTGTGTTCGTACTCACCTCTCTTAAAGACACACGGATAAAAGGGTGACAAAGGCATTCCAGGCCACCTTTTTGATTCAAGGCTTGGGTATTTAAGGTGACCGTCTCCTGACTTATTTTTTCCCTTTCTTCCATCAAGAAACCTGCTAAAACTCTTTGCCTCTAGCAGGCCTCATTGTCTGATGCCCCCTCGCAACGAATTCTTGCATTTTTGAATTCAGAAGCCAGGGACTGCCTGGCCCCAAATGAGAGGCAGGGTGGGAAGCCAGAACAGTGCGATCCGCAATCACACCACCCACTGGCTTGGCCCTTTCAGAGTTCTCGTGCCCAGTGTAAACCCTACTTCTGGCTTTCTCTGTAAAAGAGACCACGAAGAGCGCCCAACGCACAGAATGAATGAGGCCACAAAGACGCCTTTGAGAGTACGAAAGGAAATGCCCCACTGGGAAGCCAGGTGGACAGCAAACGTCCCCTTTCCATTACAAATGAGTTCAGGGACAGGCCCACCCCAGGCGGGACTCCCAGCTCCCCTGAAAACCAAACCCAACCAACCCACTCATTTGAAAACCAAACATGTTTCCTTCTGCCTCGCCACCCCCCCTCCCTGTTTACAAACACGTTTACAAGTGCTTGATAGGTGACCTTATTTACTTAGTAACCTGTGGATTCATTTATCTTGAAATTAGTAGGTAATGAAGTGGAAAACCTCAACAGCCCTCCCACTAATTAACATGATAATAAGATTGTTTTGCTACAGAGGTACAATTAGCATGTATGAGAGAAAGGGGGAAGAAAGATCAATAAAATGTCTGAAGGGTACTGCTCCCAGGTCTGCAGAAGAGAACAAAGAAAGAAAGCCACAGATTTTTAAGATTGCATCCATTCAAACAGATCTAACTCTAAGACGGGACCCTCCTGAAATGATCTGATGCCTCCTGGAAGAAGAGGGGTAGAGGGTGGGGGTGGGGGATTGAAAGGAATTAATTATAAAGCATACTTTTTTTGGTGCAAAGTGCTTTGAAAAGAAAAGGGGAAAATTGTGGAAAGTTTCAGACGCCGATCTTGAATACGTTTTGATGGGGGTTGCTGGGAGGTGGAAGGGGGTGTGAAGAATGTGAGCAGATAATTACACCCATAAAAATGGTTCCATTTGCTCCTTTTTCTACCCCCCAAAGTCAAATGGCTTAGATATAAAACTTAGAAGAGATTCTTCTTGCACATCTAGTGTCAGCATACATTTTCATGAGGTGCTTTAACACAGAGAATGCACAACTCAAATATTTATTTATTCCACAGACCGAGGTGTGTAGAGTAAATAAATATAACTTTAAAAATTGCCTCAATATGTATTTACCCAGTAGACTCATTTCTTGGGTAAATTACATGGATTTGGTAACCTTCCATGACATTTTTCTGTGATTTTAAACATACACAAACAAAGAATTTAAATGTCCGAAGTGTCTAAATAACCTAATTGAACTTGTGACACAAACCAGGAAGAGCCAGGAGACTGGATTGTGGAGGTAAAATGCGAGGGTTGTTTGAGAAATAAAATGAGGAGGATTTTTAGAGGATCAACAGAAACCCACATCGATTGAGCATCACCAGTACTTGGTAGGAGACTCTTTTTATCTAAAGTGTTCTTCATAAATATAAAAATGATCTTTATTACATTTCACCATCCACGGTCTTCTGTCCTCTCTCAGAAATGGGTTTTCCCACAAAATTCCATAAGCCAATTGTCCCCAAAGCCAGGGCTGTCATTTGCACCATCTGGGCTTGCATCTAATCTTGACAGTCATAATTCTAATATCCCTTCATTGCCCATACTTGTTAAAATTGGAGGGTCTGAGTGTTCAAAAAGGAGTTTTCGATCACAAAGAAATATTCTGACCACAATTAAGATGGGAAATCTGATAAAGAAATCTGATGAAGTCAGCTAAAGGACGATCTTTGGTGGATTTTTCAATCCAACTACTTTAGTGAGGTTTTCATTTTGGAAATCATTTAAAATGATGGAAAGTTGTTTTGCTTATGCCATTCAAGGAGACCTTTGGAGCTAGTAGTTTGATATTTCCTTTCCTTTTTCTCTTTCTTTTCTTCTTCCTCCTTCCCTCCATCCTTCCATCCTTCCCTCCCTCTTCCTTCTAACAACTATAAATTCTGAAAAACTTGTCATCAATCTCTCTATGTTGTGCATTGATTTTAATTTTAGGGACATGATTATTTCTTTAGAGTCTCATCTTTAGAGTAGTTGGGGAGAATCCATTCTCATTTTCTGAGAGGCTTTAGCAAGTTTTTAAAAAATTGTCCCAGATTCAATTAGGGAAATCAATGTCTCTTGTACTGGGGGGCAGTGACAGGGGCCTGAAAAGGTAGCATTACTTGAGGGAAGCTTGAAGCTGCTGCCTTAGCATGCTAAGGGCATGCTCTTAGGCATTTGGCAGCACTGGTAAGCAGAACAAGGCCTGCGTGTGGTGATGGATTCCCAAAGAGAGAGTTGAGCCAAGGGCCCAGGAAGAAGAAAAAGGGAATGAGCCATATACACTTTATTTACTTGCTTCTACCACTGCTTGCGCACCAGTTTGGTGAAAGACCAATGTAGGAATCACCCTGATGATGATCCACTGCTTAAGTGACCAAAAAAATGAATATTTCCTGCTTTTAAATATACACATAGACACCAGCACACAAGTTGTTGGCTTTTTCTGCCTTTTTTTTTTTTTTTTTTTAATCCTGTAATACATCCTACCTACATTTGACTTACCAGGTTAAAGAATGTGGGAATCCTTAACAATGATAAATTGGGAAAGCCATGAAGAGTCATATGTTAAAAGAATTCCCAATCTCTGGGACTTTGACACCCCATTTTTTCTACATTCCCTAGCCTTGTCACCCAACCAAATAGCCACGTCCATATAGGGTACATACTCATTCTAAAACCCAAGTGAGTTCATTAAAAAAAAATTATTTGAGAATAACTTAAGGATTTCTCAATATCTCTAGAGATCATTTGAGACACTCTGGGGTGTCATGCAATGTCGCCTGGGTACAGCTGTCCTAGAAAAAAAAAAAGATTTTTAATAACTGGAGCCAATTCCTCCTAGGAAGAATTCCCTTTGGGTTCTGTAGTTTAGCTTCAAATCCAAATTCCTCATCTGTGAACAGTTAGAGCAATATGATGTAGCCCAGGAGAGTTAGAACTTGAATTCATTTCAGAGAAATGTACAGTTTAGAGTAATGAGAACTATCCGGTATTTGTACTGGGTAAATCTTCAAAGAATAAAACAATAGTCTCCATTTTTTCAGGTACGACACATAACCCCTCATTTTCATAATCACAACATAAAGTTAATGTCCCCATTGTACAGATGGCCAAAACTAAGGCTTAGAGAGACATGTAACCATCTCAAGATCAAAAAGCTAGGAGGAGAGCTGGGATTTGCACCCAAATTCTTCTGATTCTACAAAAGCTCTTGACTAATATCTTCTCTTTTCTCTGGGGAAGATACATTGCCTTGCTGGATGCCCTCCCAAGAGCCAGTGTTGAAATTGCTTTGAAGACCTTGGATTCTGTCCCCAGAAAGCAACTATTCTTGGAGTACATGATTATATTGGCAGATTTTTGTTAGTAATGTTTAAAGCCATGACCCACTGTGAGGTGCTAAACACTTCTTCCTACAGGCAATACATAAAGGTTCTCACAATTTAACAGCAAGACTCCTTCATTTGGCTTTAATGACTTTATGAAATAAATACCTAATATTGTCCCCCCCCCCAAATAATATAAATTGTTTCGTAGGAGAATATAGAAGACATAAATTTAACTGAATATGATTCCCTTACTCCTTGTTAAGGGTGAGCATGTGATAAGAAATTTTTAGAAGGGCTCCGATGAGCTGGTTGTAATGAGTAGCCTTTTTGGCCTAGATTTGTATCTTTCCTGAGAATAGTAGTAATTTTAGCGATTCTTTCCAGACTTTTTTCTTCTTTGCATATCCACTGTACAATTGGGATCTTGTCTCAAGGTGTGAAGCCCTTGCTAAGTTATAAAATCATGCCGGCTGCCTCGAATCCTTGGGAATGTACCTGACATGAACAAGACCGGATACATAGACAGGTCACAAGATTACACTTGCCTCTCTTGTCACTCAGCCATGGAAGCTCTGGCCATTTTGGTATTGATCCTGTTGTTTGGATAGCCCTGTGGAGGTGCCGGCTGTTGAGCATTGTGTTTCATCCACACGCTTTCTCAGGCACATTTTTTTGCAGTTTGAAAGGTAAGCAGGGTGGCCCAGATCTCACATTTCCCCAGCAGGGCTCCAACTCTCCTAGGAGCTTTGGGCTTGGAAATGTGTGGGGTCAGCAAAACGCTTGGAGTTGCACAGGCCCAGGGAGGGTGGCGTTTGGAGGTTGTCACCCTGTCTGGTAAAGATGGAAACCCAGTGCTGGCTATAACTTGATGCCAATGGGAGGGAGTCAAGAGGGAGGGGTGTGGGGATGGGAGCAACTGGAACATGTGTGATCTTCCAGTCTCAAGAGGGAGCACAGAGATAGGTTTTTCTAATCTTGGAGTTCAGGGAAATTTTAGAGGAAGAGCTTCTAGATGCCTCTGTGGGGCAAGGTTCTTGTGTGCTCATGCTCCACACCCTGGTGGGTGACTACAAGGCACTGTCCATATTCCCTGGTTGGAGACATTCACAATACAAGGTTGAAAGGGCTCATGGGATATAGAAGTAGGAGCACTCTGCCTCCTGACCCATCAGTGTTCTCAGACAGGCCATCATGGGGGCTTCGATGACATGGCTTTCAGTCAAAAGCCAGCACTTTTGAGAAGGAAAATCTACCTGTGTATCTAGTAATCAGGTGAATGAGAGTAGGCTATCATCTTGAATGACACGTTAGTGATTTTCGTTTTATTACTTTCAAATGATGAGACTCATGAACATGCTCCACAAAGTCTGTTGTGTAATATCTAACACTGACGTGTGAGTTAGTGCTGTGTGTCCTCTGCTCTGGATGATGACAATGGCCCAGAGTGGGGCAGGGCATGGAATTTGAGGTTGGACTCCTTCCCAAGTTTTGCCAGTCCTCAGTGAGCTTCTATTTCCTCATCAACAGCATGAAGACAAGAGCCTCCTTGAGGATTTTTTGAAAAGTATCTGTCACAATCCTGGCATACTGGTGCCTCCCTGCAAGACTTAGCTTCTGAGCTTACTGTCTTACATGCTTTTGAAGGAAGAAAGCACAGAAAGCACCTAGCAGAATGCTGAAGTGAAAGAAAGTATAAAAATGGACATGTGCATCCTTAGCGATCCCTTTAGAGAAAAGAAGATACAGTCCCTTAACATTTGTGCTGAGCAGAAAGTCCATGGATTTGCCTTTTGGACTTTGACAAAGGGGGAGATTTGGCCTCCTTATTGCCCGTTACGAGTCACAGAATCCTCTCCAGCTGTGGTTGCTCCTTCTGCAAAACCCCCATAAATAACTGGATAAAGATTTAGTCTCTAAAAACTCCATTTTGAGGCATGACTTTGCCAGAAGCCATTCCTTCCTTTACTCATTCATTCAGGCACTGCACCGGGCCATGGGAATGTGATGACCAGCAAGACAGACAGGAGGCCTGCACTTGGTGGGAGAGATGGGAAGGGATGAGATGTAAAACAAATCAAATAAACAATGTACTTGGATTCTGTTGACAGCTGTGAACAAAACCACTCATGCAGTGACAGGATGAGGGAGGACAACATGGCTTCGGATGAGGAGGCCAAATTAGGTATATGTGAGGAGAGGACATTGACGTTGCTGCCTAGCAGACGCAAATGTCCCAGCAGAACTATGTGAGGGGAGAGAGCATTCCACATGGAGGAAATAGCATGAGCAAAGGCCCAGAGGAGGAGAAAAACTAGATACTTCTTAGGAACAGAAAGAGGACCAGTAGGGCTTGAATTGAGAATAGAGTAGATTTCGTGGGTTGCTGCTCCAGCTGAGCAAATAAACTAGATAGAGCACATATTTCCCCTTCCTTGATCTGAGTGGTGAGTTATGCTTAGGAAAATAAGGGCATGTTCTGGCTCCTTCTTCTATGTTTCATCTCCATGCAAACTTTTTCTTTTTTCCAGGGTGGTTCTAGAACTTTTAAAAATGAATTTGAGACAAGGATAGTCACCACAGACAGTGCATTTATAAAAGGAGTTTGAATTGGTGAGGATAGGTTCCTTTGAAGACAAACTGGCCCGGATTTGAACACCTACTTAGCCACTTACCAGACGTGTGTTCTGAGTTAGATATTATCTAATCTCTCTGGGCCTCCATTTCTTCTTCTCAAAAACAGATTTGAGACTTAAATACTAAGGCGAATATTTTGGTGCCTTCAAGTATCTACTGGTTTGAAAGTATTAAGCACATTTTTTAAGTTGGCCCAGCCATAGGTCTATGTGACAGTACCACCATATTGAAGACCCTTCCAACAAGTGTCTGGAGCTCCCTGGAAGGGTCATAGTCACTAAAATATGTGTCTAATGGAATTGTGAGGAATTGCTCAAAGAATAGGAAAAGTAAAATGAAACAGAGCCATTGACTGAAAAAAAAACATTTGAAATGCGTGGAACCTTCTGCCTAGGTTGGAGGTAAATGATTACAAAATATATGGCCTTACTTCCTGGAGCAGTTTCTCAGGTGGCCATGGTTAAGAGTTGTGTCAGTGTTCTGACAGACATTCATTCCAAAATAGAGTACCATAGTTTTCCTTTGAAACATGTGACCATGGATGCAGATGCACTTGCTTGTTTCCAAACATAGCTAACGCTTTGATGGGTCTTCTGATGAGTTTTAATGTCTTCAAGCTGAAATGAGAATGGTAGAGAGATGAATGTGTGAGCCCTCAAATGATGCTACACTTTCAGCTGAAGGTATCCTGAGCCCTTGGCAGCACCAACAGTCTTGGGAAATGGAAGAAGTAATTGGAAAGAGTACAACCAGAAGGACTGTGGCCCAGGCTTATGGACCAACTATGTTTTCTGCAAATGGACCCCTACGCGTATCTCATGAGGATGCTTGCCTATGACAGAAGGCAAACTCTCCCTTTATAACACATGTAAAACCACCAATAATTCTCTGGACGACAGTTATACAGTTTGCGTTCCACCATTTCTTTCCTACTGTCTGACGGCACATGGAAGTATGGATCCCAAACACCTGGCAGGCTTCATCTTCTAAGTCTTAGGTATTTAGAAGAAAGGTAAATGGAAGCATACACCAGGCTGGGCACATAAACAACAACACATTCACTACTCTTCTCATAAGGGGGAAACAGATTCCTCCACAAGTCTTTCTCCTTCCTCTTCAATTTGATAAACGCTTGGCTCTTTGGTCAGGTCAGGCCAACTCTAGCTGACTTGTGGCTAAAAAAAACCTTGCAAATGGATTTTCAGGCACCACTCAACGAAGCTGGTTGACAGAGCTCCACGAAATCCTTCTGGAGGGAGGCAGGCTTTTAACTTGATTGATGAAATTATATCTAAATCTAGTAGATTTGGGACTTCAAAGGCATTTTTTTCCCGACTTAGGGCATCCCGGATGAAGGGCGTATGCTATTTGTACCAAACTCCCAGGCTCAAGTGGTTCGCAAATTGACCCCTTTGTAATAGGTTAAAGGTTTCTTGCTAGATAACGGGGGTTCATTTTGATTAATTATGTCAGGGAATTAATGTATGATTACTAACTTTTAGCAGACCCTGCTCCTTCTGACCCCGAGCTGCTTGTTTGTGTGGCTGGTTGTAATTTTCGACCGATGGGTTAGGAGGGGTCACTGTGTGGTCAGCATATTTTAAACAAAGGGAGAAAAAGAGAAGCAGAGGCTTCCAAATGGAGTGGACACTGCAGTTCAATGCCTTGACAGGGGGAAGCCGCTAAGTGTTTTAACAGTGGGCTTTTAGATATTTACTCTTGCTAATAAAAGATGGCTTGCCAGAGTGGAGAGTAACCTGGGATGATTTGGAGAATAATTTAACAGCTAAATGTGAACCATAAATTTCACTTCATACTGGTTCCAACGGCCTAGGACCTTGTTAAAGATTAAAAAAATGGCAAAGTGTTGAGTTTGGGCTTTTGATAGGTCAAGAGAATCAGATTGAAGGAAGAGTGTTAGTAATGAGGTTTTCTGGCAGATGGTGTGGAGTTCAGATAGTCGTTCTCAGATCAAATGCCAGATACTTTGGAGAAAGGTAATAGAGAATAAGCTGATGATACCTCATGTCAAATTAAGTTTATACCGTTTGTCTACCTCATTTATGAGATGCAGCTCCTCCTAATTGGAATGATTACATTCTTTGGGGTTAATGGAGGACTTCATGGGCTCATGTTCAACTCCAAACAATCAGTTCAAAATGGCCAATGACCTCTGAAATGAGACTAATTTTTTTCCTGGCATTTTTGACTCCCCAACAGTAAGCATAGTTAGCAGCAGAATCATAATCCTTGGGGTTTGGAGAAAGATGCTAAGGATTTGTTCTAAAGATGAGACCTCTTCCTTCCTCTCCTTGGCATTAAACTTTGAGGCTTTTCTTTACAAAATGCTGTGGATGTTATGGTGGTGTCAATTGTTTTCCCACTGTGATCTTGTGGAAACACAATTATTAGGCTCAGAGGGAAAAAGCAGGCCAAGGAGAAAGAGGAGAACTTTATAGGAAAAACAGAGGTGCCCAGGGGGAAATTATCAAGAAAATGTGGGAAGCACAATTACAAAAAGGGCTGGGCACAGCATCAGGATGAAGAAGGAGGGCCAGGCTGTTTGTTTTTGGAGCAAATGCTACAAAGTATTTAAAAGCAGAGATTTAAAAAAAAAAATCAGAAAAAAAGAGAAATTGTTACAAATGGAAGGTGTTACTTAGATACCGTATTAAACTTTTGAACATTATAAAATACCCTTTCTGTAAGGTTATTCAGAAATAAATTGTGCTTTAGCGTTCAGATTGAGTTAGCTCTGTTCAGAAGGATATTGGAAAGGCCCTGGGAATGCTGACAATTGCTGATCACCCGTAGTCTTTATGGACAACATAATCACAATTACTGTATTTCAAACAAGCCCCTTTCAAAAATTAGAGGTGTTGATGACTTTAATGGGGACATAGACCATTTGTCTGTTCCATTATTGCAATTACTGTCTGGCTTGGTACCTTCTCCCTGACAGTGGCTAATGCTGTATACTTCAAAGGAAGATATAAACCCCCAATAATGCATGTATGGTCCAATTCACAGCTAGCTCTTCATCTCCCCACTGTGTCACCCCACCTCCTTGACACGGTCACACAGGCACCGTTCTGAGGACAGGGTTCTAAGGAGGAAGTGTGGGTGTGTACTTGCATTCCAGCTGGGGAAATAGACAACAGCACAGGGACAGAGGGAAGAGATCCTAGGAGCAAGGGTTGTAGGGCTGGAGGGACATAGAGAGGACATCTCACCTAGTTCTCCTGCTAACACAGAGCTGCCCCCCCTGACATGTAGAGATCTCAGGAACTAAATAGTCCTTGGATATACCCTGTGGTATTTTCTTAGGGCCTTTGGAACACAAATCTATTTAAATAATCGTCTCTTTTTGCTTCAATCTTTCATTTTTCTCTTCTTGTTGTTGCACATAGATTTAGAAATATTTATCACATGTGTTCTGTGTAGATCCTAAATATCCTAAATGTTCATATTATAAATATGTAAATATATATATGTATCTCCAAATGGTTTTCTTGTTGAGTCTCAGATCACATGACTTGAACTAATTTGACTTTTATTGCACTGTAGAATCTATAATCATTTTTAAAGCTATTATCATTTTTAATTGTATATTATATTAATTTTAAGTAAAAAGACATGACAGGGACTAGTTTATCCACACATGATCAGATAGTGTTATCTAAGGTAAGGACTCTGTAAGAACAATTGTCTCTATAACTTTGTGCCAATTTTCATCCCTGTTTTCTGGAGAAGATAAATATTCAGCCACAGAGCCCACCTTCAGGAGCAAACTATGTCTACTCACATCCCTTCTTTTCCCGGACCAGTCCTGTCACTGCTCCCAACTGCCTAGATTTTAATGTAATGATGCTTCCATCACGGTTTGAGGTCCTCAATGAAGGATCCAGGGTTTCACAATAAGAACCAAAAGTGGAAGAGAAAAGAACTTTTAAAAAGAAAGAGAACCAATGAGCATCAAATATTTAAAATGCTTTTTAAGCCAGATAACTGATTTCGAGATTTAAATGTTCCAATAGAACAATTTAAAACTGATGTCTACTTCAACAGAATGAGCTGAAGTCCACTTACACTTGCTTCAATGAACAGGCCAATGAATTTATTTAGATTTTGGTTAGTTTCTCCATCCATTAACACTCAAGACAAAATTTCTATTTAATGGGTACCCCTGGATCAACCTAAAGAAAAAGAATACATTTAGACAAGGGGGCTATATAGTATAACTCATCATCTCAGTTTGCCTGGGGCTGAGGGGTTCCTGGAATATTGAGCTTTCTATTTTAGAACTGGGCAAGTCCCTGGCAAACCAGAATAAGGTCACCCTAGATGGATAGAGAAGTGCCTCTCCAGGTGCCAATTCCCAATGTTCTGGGTTGGGTTCTTACCCTGTAAGACCTGAAATGATTGCCATAGGTTGGACATAGTTTACCTTCAAAGTAACTTCCAAAAATTCACGATGATATGGAACCAGACAAATTAAAGATAACTTCCACTTGCTCTGCTGTCTTATTTCTTATTGTTGGGTGAGAAAAAAAAATACTCGTGCATTGATCTAACTATTTATTTTTTAAACCAGAGATTGCTCAATAAACTTTAATAATTCTCACAACCAAAATTAAACTATTTATCACATGTTATTAACCATTTGCAAACCTATTATTTAGCTTGGCTTTTCAGATTGCATTAATCTTTTAGAACAGTCACAAGGCAACATTCTAAAACATAAAGTACAACACAAGTCTGCAATGAAATTTAAAAGAGACTTTTCAATATCCAATATTTTGGATTTTTTTTTTTTAAGTTCAGAGGTGACTTTCAACAGAACTTCAAAACCAAATTGGAGAACAATGAACATAGAACTGTTCTTTTTAATCATGAGCAAAATCTATCACACATGTTCTTTCAAGTAAAGTTTATTAGAAAGAAACAGCTACTAGAGAACCACATGTTAACTCTGACTTGGCAAGGTCAGGCCAGGGCAATAAACCCTTGAACCTTACAAATATGCAAAGCTGACATAAATAACAAATTAAACCCAGCCAGGTATAACACTTTGGCCAGTTGGATGTGAGGCAGATACCAATTCCTGGGAACAAGAGCCTGTTGATTTGTAAGGAAAACCCGGTCTTACCCCCTTTGTTCCTTGCCTATTAGTTTTGCATCTGGGGGTCACTTTGCTCCTTCCTGCTGAGGTAAAACCTAATAAAAATGATTCTGCTGTGTTCTCTGCCAGCAGTTCCATGTTACAACTCATGAGTTGTTGGTATGGTACATTAGACTAATAATGCAGCATGTTTTTATGAAGGAATGGAGGGTCTTGGGTGGGGCTGACATGGTGTTGGAGAATTTTAAAATCATTTCTAAATGATGGAGACTGGGATATTCTCCAGAAAGAAGTGAGTTCTGTGGCAGATACAGAATCCATACCACGGGAGAATGGGCTGATGTTTGATTCAACCTATTATAGGAATGGGAATAAGCAACTGTGAAGAAAAAAGCAAAAGAAAAACATATATTTTGTGTTTAAAAAAGGACATATTTAAGGATTTTCTAATATTAATCTTAGTAAAGGAATTTAGAGGTTAGGGAACCGGAAGAGGGAAAGAGGAAATCTCAAATATTGTCTATAATTCACACCAGAAAATATCAATGATGTGATAATCATTGGTGGGACACAGACACACATTTTTGTTTGTTGAACACATACTCTTCCTTAATGAGTAACATAGGCATTTCCAAGATCATTATTACACTCCAATGTTAAGCTCTCCTTCCACTGATCTTCTTAAAGGAACTTAAGTTTTGACAGAGCTCATCTGTAATGTATTTAATTAAGCAAACACAGTCTATCAAGCTCAATAAGTTGGAGGTAGGATTCAGGACTTCTATATTTTCTTAGAGGTTTTTTTTTGTTTGTTTATTTTTGTTTTTGTTTTTGTTGTTGTTGTTGTTATTGTTTTCTATAGGGTGTGTGACTCTGTACTCCCTACAACCATGGTTGGTGATAATCAGGGCCTGTTAATGGGAAACAGCCCTTTTGAATAATATTGTTGAAAGAGAAAAATGTTCTTTGGTTGCCATATTAGAAATGGCCCGTGATAGTGATTCCTTTTAGAAGTCAACTTTGTCTTTGCCAGCAGGTAACCATATACAGATGACATTGGACTCTTTCTTGGCAGAGAAACCATTTGGCTACATGTTGGAGGAGGAGAGAGTTGATTCAGTATATATGTCGCTATCCTATCACATTTTTGAATTTTGAATTTTGAGAATTACCCGTGGAATAGGAAATGGGTTTGTAGGTCACTGATGAAATTCTCAAGCTTAAATGTCTTTACAACTTAGATTTGGTATATTTCATCCAATTTACAGTTTGTTGAATTGGGATAATAATCTCTTTGCATTTTTGGAGGCAAATGTATGTAATACTGCAACTACCTCAATGAAATCTTAGAATATCTGTGATACATTCTGAAAAATATTTTTCCTAAAACACGGAGGACCGCACAGATCATTGTGGAAACCCAGGTGATAGATGGATTGAGTACTTGCTCTGCTCTGCCAACTCAGTTGTAATGAAATGATGCTACCACTCTTTTAACTTTAGGAGAGAGAAAAAGAGGTGTTTTTTGCAATTGTCCCAACTTAAGGACAAGAACTTTGGCAGAGGAACCTGAGGGGAGTAAAAATCATTGTAACACTGTAAAATTGAAATATTGATAATGAACAAACAGTATGGGATGAAACCTATGAAGAATTTCAGACAACTGGACAACAAATGGTATTCCATCGCCATCTTTTCTGATTCATATATTTTCCTTTTATTTTTAAAAATGTATATGCAGAGGTGCCTGAGTGGCTCAGTAGGTTAAACATCCCACTCTTGACTTCAGCTCAGTTCATGATTTCGGGGTCATGAGACCACGCTCATTGTGGAGTCTGCTTGAGATTCTCTTTCTCCCTCTCCTTCTGCTCCTCCCCTGATTCCCTCATGAGTACTCTTTCTCTGTAAATAAATAAAATCTTAAAGAAACTGAAAAAATAAAAATACATATGCTGAAGCAACTATTAGGTAGTTCAACTTTTGGAGTAGACAAAAGTCTAAATCTGGTCTCTGCTCCATTTTTTGAATTTCATGTAAGCAGTTCCTCAATAACCTAGAAAAAAAAGTAAACCAATTGTATGAAACTATGGCCCATCCCATTCTCTGTACAGTTCATTTTTAATATCTCTAACATCTTGGTTGGACCTCTTGGGTTGCCTTTTATGATCCATGGTCTAGTTTACATTCTTCGTGAAGACTAGAGTCTCATCCTGGCAGACCAAATTCTGTTTCCCTTTTCTTTGGTTGGGATAGTTATTTCATAATTATTCTTTTATATTGATTTTAGAGTCTGAAACAATGCACTTAAGAGGTAAAAATTATCTGCATTCCAATCTCCCATCAGTCTTTCCCCTTCTCCATGATCTGATCCCATGATGGATGTTACCAGCCCAACCTCCACCAGTTGTGATTTTAGGACTTGGTGCAGACTATCAAACTGGCTTCCCATCCTCAGGTCTGGGGTGGATGATTTAATCCACCAATCCAACCTTGACCCAAGTGGGATTCTTGCTTCTAGGAAGACTGGATATCTGACAAGTTTTTAATTTTCAATGTCAAGTTAATCTCCAGTTATTTTAGCACAAGTCGGATAACCTTGCTCCGTGTTTCTCTGTTGATTCTGTGCATGGGAGCTGATTAGAGAGAGTGGAGGGAGGCAATTAACAGGCTTTTGCACAGGAAGTTGAATCATAATGCATATTACTACCTTATTTATTTTTGGATTCTTGTGGATCCAAGGCTATTGGCTCGAAATCTCAAGGACTAAAGGATTAGGATGTGTAGAAATATATATATGTATTACTAAAGAGAAGGTTTGTTACTTTTGTCTCCTTGTCTTTGGCCTCAGGGCACATACCCTTGAATTGTATTAAATATTATACAAAAATGTTTATTTAAAGTTCTTTCAGCTGACAGGTTATTAAATGCTAGATCAAATGACAAGAAAGTTCAACATCAAACTTGTTAGTGGGTGAGTAAGTATGGGATATGTTGATTCCTGTATAAACAAACAGACATGGAAATATCCACAACCCCATTTAACCTGATGAACAGAGGTTCTAATGAAGGAAAAAGGAGGGAAGCGATTTTTTTAAAAGCCATCCAAGGGCAATCAGAACTGGCAGCAGTTCACATGCTTATGAATATACTGAGGAGGTGAAAAAAGAATAAACTCAATTTTTATAACAGATGTTTGGCCACTAATTAGGGGTAGGCGCTTTAGTGTGTAACCTGAGTCAATCACCTCAGACCTCAGAACAGTTTGAAGATCAGTGTGGACATTTAAACAAAATGGCAAGAAAAAAGATCAATAGCAAACAATGAACAGAAAGCAATCTTTTCAATTGCCTCTTCCTCCAGAGCAGCTAGCAGAGTGTCAACGTTTGGAATACTAGTCTCCATTTATCTATAGTCAAATCATGTGAGTTTTTTTTTTTAAAGTCCCTCTTTAGTTCAAAAATGGGTCAGCAGAAGTGACATTAATGCGGAAAAGCAGTCTCCTAGCAGAAGGTCAGTGGAGAAGTGTAATCAGTTTAGAACTTGATGTTGTAACTTACTTGAATGAAAGACTTTTCTTAAGGTGACATTAAGATGAAATATTTAAGATAAACTGGAAGATTTGACTGGAAATTCACAATGGCTTTCTGAAATAGTCTGCCCTGATTTACAGATCCTCAATTTTCAATTTATGAGCTGAGACCAGAGTATACCACTAGAGGATGAGAATAGAGTAGTCATATTAGAGGCAGCTCATATATCCTAAAGACAGACTTTGGAAGAATTAGAAAGTATAATAAAGTGTCTGTCCCTTTAAGACAGGACCTGGCTCACTGCCAATTTCAAACCTAAAGCATTAGATATTTTTAAAGCCCTTAAAACTGTCACTTTTTCCCCAGACTTTTTGTCATCTCTAAATGAAAAAACAGTACCAGAGAGATTTGCCCATATTGTTTCAAGTCTCCTCAGGATATTTTTGAAAAGTAAATATTTATTGCTGACAATAATTTTTTGCTAAGGTTAACTAGCCCTCCAAGTACAAAGTGGGGCATCTGAAAGACAGAGAAACTGCTCAGCCCCTATCAGCCATGCATATTTTCAGGAAAATTGCAAACAAGGCTCTTTAAAATGCAAATTATAACAATTTCTTTACCATTTTCCAAAGGAGATCAAGGATATTATTTTTGGAGAGATGGGCTAAATGTTTGGTGCTCAGAATAGGTTAAGCTTTGGCTGCATGCCATTTAGCTACAGGCTAAAGAATTAGCACCATGGTGGCCTTTTCTCAACCTTTGTTCTTGAGCTCCTTGAGTGGATTTTGACAATGTGATCACCTTGAGTATCCCCATTTCCTGAACGGCTCCCCTCCTTTGGCGGTGGCTGCTTCTTCTTCTTCTTCTTCTTCTTCTTCTTCTTCTTCAAGCTTTATTTATTTTGAGAGACAGAGAGAAAGAGAGAGAGAGAGGGAATGGGGGAAGGGGCAGAGGGAGAGAGTTCCAAGTAGACTCTGTGTTGCACAGAGCCTGAATTGGGGCTCAATATTATGACCCTGAAATCATGAGCTGAGCCAAAAATGAAGAGTTGGATTCTTAACTTACTGAGCCACCCAGGTAACTCACTACTCCTTTGGCTCCTGTGGGGGGAAACTTCCGGAATTCCATGACTTTATGACCACTTTCTCTATGCTCTCTCATGAGACATTCAAAGATGTCTAAGCATCTCCTCCAAATGGTTTGCTGCCAATTAGCTCTAAGGGGTTTCATTAGATAAGCCAGGAAAAGGCAAAGTTGTAGGTTTTTTTTTTTTTTTTTAAGATTTTATTTATTTATTCATGAGAGACACACAGAGAAAGGCAAAGATGCAGGCAGAGGGAGAGGGAGGCTTCCTGTGGGGAGCTTGATAAGGGATTCGATCTCAGGATCCTGGGATCACAACTTGAGCCAAAGGCAGAAGCTCAACCACCGAGCCACTCAGGTGTCCCAGGAAAAGACATAGTGAAACAAGTTTTTCTAGTGTAGATTTCCTCAAAGAATTTAATATATACCAGGAATCTCAAATCCTAAGGAAAACCATTTAAGTTTTGGAGAACATTCAGCACGACTCTAATCAATGAATCATATTTTGTTAAACGCTGGCAAAAGGTATTAAGAAGATAAAACTGCCAAGGTCCTTTTGGATTATGGTGTTTCTATTAATTGATTAATTAACTAGATAGATAAACACTGAGTGGCACTGTACAGATTTTTGGAGAAGAGCTTACAATGTTATCTACCTTTTTATATAAATATGAAAGATACTTAGAATAGACTGAATACTATTAAGACTATCTGTAATCTATCTCTTGATAAGTGCATGCTAAGGTAGACATTCACATGTGATGTCACACACAGAGATACATACATATAATAGGATTTGTTAAGATCAGTTAAGACTTGTACTTGGCTTCAATAACAGAGATCTTAAAAACTTAGTGGTTTAAACAATCTGATTTTTTTTCCCCCTCATAACATGGTGCTTCCATAAAATCTAAAGGGTCCTAGTTCTGGCTTTCTGCTCTAGATCTTTAGCCCAGGGTTATCTGAGGGTTGCAAAATGACTTACTGCAACTATAGCCATCATACCTGGATTTTAGGCAGGGAGAATGGAAAGGGAGAGATTTTAAAAAGGTACAATGTCTGTTGAGTTGGATCTTACCACCAAGCCCTACTCAACGGTTTATTTTGATACTTTATGGCCAAGAACTTTGTCCCTTGGCATCTCTATATGTAAAGAATACTAATAAATGTAGTTTCTTTAACTGGGAACTTGACTATCAGAAACAAATTCAGGGTTCTTTTAGAAAGAAGAAAGAGGGGAATGGAAACCAAGTAGACAACTAGAATTGTTGCTACATTATGTTCTTTGCCAAGGGCACTGCAGAAGACTGTCTCATTTACTAAGGTATTTGAATGAGCATCCAATTAAACAACCTAGTGTCTGGAGGAAGCAACTGGAGCTGGTGATTTTCAGGAGAGACTGTCAAGGATCACAAAAATGTATTTCCAGATTTCCAAACACCTTAAAAAGCTGTAGGGTCAACTGTTGGGAAAGCTATTAGTGGTGGGACAAAAGTGTGCATATTCCCAGATGCTTTCGATTCAGAGTAAGGAGGCAAAAAGACTGTCATGGCTGAGAGTATGTAGGAATGTTTCTGAGAATGTAGTGAAATATTGAAGATAGCACAAAATGGTTAAATTTGGAATAGGTTTCCATTTTATTTATTGTTAAATTCATATTCTAATATCCTTAGTAGCTTTATAGTCTATAAAGGTTATCAGTACTTGGGGAAATAGTTCTATAGATTAGTTTTATTTACAAAAACACTCCTGGCATTTAAAAGAAATCCAGAGGATTCCTCAATAATCTTTGTCAAAAAATACCTTTTGCAAGAGGGCTCTGAAACTTGTAGTGCCATCTAGTGGTGATTATCTTGATCTGTAGACACCAGATCCTTGGGATTGGGAAATCCGGTTGGTGACAGAGTCCATGTTAATATCCACAAAGGGTGCAGTTGCAAGGATCCCAAGCAGGGTTGGTTTTCTTTTTTCCTTCCCCTGATCCTTTTTCTTCCTTATGCTCCCCAATTATGGACTTTTTTTTTTTTTTTTTAAAGACGTGTAATTGTTTGCTCTTCCTTCTTTCTCAATGACTGTATCTTTCACATTTGGCTTCTTTATGGGTATGCCATCTAGGAAATACAGGAGTTGAAAGGTTACTTTCTAAGACCACTTACAAAAGTTAAAATCTCATGATTTTTATTATTATGACTTCACAATTTTTATATATCTGGGCCTGTTATCTTTACTGAATTCTGATCCCAAATTTCCAAATTCATAGTAGGTAGGTCCACTTGAGGGTTCTGTGGTTATAAATACCGGTCCCAAAGATGAGCTTAACCCAAAGACTAATAAGTCTTTGTTATTCATGTTAGTGTTGTTCATGTCTTTCTTTCTATCCAATTAAAATTAGTCTCCAAATCCTCATGATTCCACTTTTGTATTGTCTCTTAACGTTAACTGGAAAGAGCATGGGCATTGCAACCAGCCTGATGAATATTTGAATACTGGCTTTGCTAATGTATGATCTTGGGAAATACTCTATTGACTGGAATATGAAACTACCATATAACAAGGTGAAAATGCAAAAAACAGATAACTTAGTATCTCATAAGCAAAACAAAAAAAATTCATAAGAACACAGAATGCAAGTTATTCCCTCCTGGACTTCATGAGCAGCTTTGCAATTTAAATTTAGAAGCTTGGCAAGGATAAAGGAATGACATAGAGAGGAGAGATGATAGGTTGGATGAGGGGACTATCATGAATGAAGCTCTGGAGGTAGAGGACTTTATACAAAATAGGAGGGAACAATGAGCCCCGATGGCTAAGCTGCAAGAAATTATCTTGAAATATCATTGGAAATTTGAGTTGTCTTAGATTATAAAGAGCCTCAAACCCCAGGCTCAGGTCATTGCATCTTGATTTAAAGTTGAGGATTCAGGACGCCTGGGTGGCTCAGCGGTTGAGCATCTGCCTTTGGCTCAGGGCATGGTCCCAGTTTGGGGATCTAGTTCCATGTCGGGCTCCCTGCAGGGAGCCTGCTTCTCTCTCTGCCTGTGTCTCTGCTTCTCTGTGTGTCTCTCATGAACAAAAAACAAAATCTTTAAAAAATAAATAAATAAAGTTGAGGATTCTGGGTAACAGAATAATATGACAAATGCAACGTATTATTACACATGCATGATGGCTGGGTAAAAGTCTTTTGTGATTAAAAAAATTTAAAGGAGAAATTGAAAGCAAAAGCTGGAGAGAATGGGATGCAAAAGAAAGTGAGAGGAACAGAACAATGGAAAGTGACTAGAAAGCAGGAATAGGAAAATAGAAGAATCCTGTAAAAATAGAAGATTTGAATTACATTGAGCTAGTTTAGACTGGAAGTCACTAACTTAACTAATTCAGAACTATTTTATGCCCTGAGAAGGATAATAACTAATGGGCTGTCTATATGTGGACTGCAGGGATGTGATGATAAAGTTCAATAAGCCATTGTTGATTTAAATGAATGGGCTATTCAGGCCACAATCAAATCCAATCAAGCTGAGCTCAGCAATGTGCTGAATACGCATCCCCATACACCCAAAAGGTAGTTAATATGACACTTTAAAAACAAAGTTTTGAAGAGTGAGTTAGCAAAATAAAACGAGTACACCCACTGAGAAGTGGTCCACAAGTGGAAAACAGAAATAATGGCAGAAAGACTTTATCAGGTTATACAAATCATCAAAATCAGGAAAGTTTGGGAGAAGGCAGCTTGCTTCTAGAAGCCTTAGGGAGACTTGACTTCTCTTAGAATGACTGGGGCCATCTGCTTCAGTAATCTTTAAAAAATTTCCATGAAACATTAATACATCATGATTCCATTTTGCTTTGCTTTTCAAATCAGGAAAGATCTGAGCTATATCCAGTTTAGTACCTTACCACAATGTGATTTCTCAGTAAACACATAAACTCACATTTGATAAGAACTTGAAGAGAGCTTGGCAATCAGCTAGTCCACCTTGAGGAAACCTAAACTGAGAAAACTATGAGACTCAGTGATGTACTGGGTGTCAAGATCTATCCGCTAAACAACGCTCTCCCTGAAGAGATTTGTTGGCTATTTATCTTACATTTGAATGATTCAGCACATTTATAACAAGTTACTTATTT
Organism: Canis lupus familiaris; assembly: GCF_011100685.1. Taxonomy (NCBI): domain Eukaryota; kingdom Metazoa; phylum Chordata; class Mammalia; order Carnivora; family Canidae; genus Canis; species Canis lupus. The sequence goes on from NC_049224.1 coordinate 45,044,061, forward strand.
TCCCTACAACATTTTCCATAATATTACAATCCACACGATTGTAGGAATCTTGAGTGCAGGAACCATGATTGCAGAAGGCCTTTCAATAAGTTTTTGTTGAATGAAGTTCTCATTGAATGAACACTCTTTTGAATTTATAGATGCAAAGACTCAAATGAAGCAATGCTAAGAAGTATTCATAAAGTAGATCATGGAATCTTTGCTGTTTGGAAACTGTTTGTCCATATATTACATCCCCTTCTAAATGGCAAATGGCTTTTGCAATTGATTACTTAGCCTATTTTCTTAAATACCCAGTGACTCAGATGATGAAATTAATGAGATTTAATGATTATATGTACATTTACCAAGCTCTTATCAGAAGGCAAACTCTTTTGGGTTATTAAGCTAAAAACATTCCTGTGCCTTTGGAATTTAAAATTGTTTATCATTTTCCTTCTGGAACAATAAAGGCCATTTTTACTAACTCAAGTATGAATCATCTTTAGGGTTACTATCTGTCTTTACTTTGCCATGTTTCAAGAATTTCAGAGGAATTCTGATTCTTGCCCTAACATGGAAGATAGGTGAGCTTTTTCCTTCCCGGACAGAGAGGGGATTAGATATGGCTGTTACTGATCTTTCAAGGAAGGCCTTTCCATGCTCCATGCCGCTGAATGAGCTTCTTCCTGAAGATTTAGGAGATAATGCATCTGGAATAACATGAGCTCATCCAGGTTTGTGGTTTATCTGAAAATCAAATCCCAGTAATCCCATATTCTATCTAGCTGCACATACATTTGGGTAAAGTTTGAATATCCCTACGGTGCCACGGGGTGAATGAGTTTCAAAACAGGAGAGGAAAGGAAAGTCCCATTTTTTAAGTTGAGGCGAAACATTTCTTTGCCTTTGGTGGTATGTTTTTCTTCCAGCAGCCCAGAGAGCGTTGTTGGCAGAAGCCTCTTCAGTGTGTTTGTTTCTCCCGTGGTCATGTGTACTCAGCAGGTCCTTGGAAGCATGAACAGAACCCAGACATAGCCTGTGCCCTGGCTGAAGCAAAAATGTAAAAGGTGTGAAAACATGAATCTACAGATTGAGTAGATTAGCCTTTCAACATTCTTCTAGAAAGAGCATCTTTGTCCTGGTTATAAGCCAGTTTGTGGAAAAGCCGAAGAGAGTGGTAGAGCAAGATCCTTGGTATTTGGTTAATGGGTAGTTATCAGAAGGAGACAGAAGCAGGCAGTTTAGTACTAGTTAAGAGCTTGGAGTTTGAAGTAAAACAGATCATGGTTCAAGGTCAGGCTTTGATATGTGGTATATGTGTGACATTAAGCAGGCGGTTTACCCTCTCACATCTTAGAGCCTGGGGATGAGGACAGGGTATATGACATGGGGTTCTTGTCTGTATCACATGCAGTGATGCATACGAAGTAAATGGGCAACATAAATGGACAACTCTATCAAAACATAAGCATGCAATAAATAACTATTGATCAAATTTAATTGACAGCCTATTCTGTTGAGAAGATATTTCTCAAGCTTTTGTAGATTTCTTACTGAACATACAGATTTTTAAAAAGCCCTATGTGGACCAAAATGCTTTCCCAGACATTGCTGATGAGCATGAAAATTGGTGCAGTGCCACATTTCTGAAGGACGATTTGTCAAAAGGATTCAAAAGCCTTAAGCAAGTGTATATACTTTACCTGAAAATTCAAATTTTTATACTTATCCTTAGGAGACAATTAGAAGTATAAATAAAGATTAAATGTAAAGTACCTGTACAATGTGTTTTCCCATTACATGGTATTATTTTATAATCGTGAAAATCCAAAAAACAAAGTCCAACACAGTATGATGGTTTTCCTACATAAATGGAATAGCTTTTGGTTATTAGAAGTTCTAATTTAGAAGAATCTTTTGCAATAAGGCAAAGTACTTTTGATACATCATTAAATTACAAGGAGCACAAACTCTTAACAGAAGCATATACTTCACGAAAGCAATAGCTTTAAAATCCAGAAAAACATATACCAAAATGGCAGTTCTCTGGGTGGTGGGGTTACAAGTTATTTCTATCTTCTTTGTTTGTCTTTTTAAAAGAGTTAGCAAATTCTATATAGAAGCCCTTTAAAATGGAACATAAAAAATATTATTTTTTAATTTTGAAGGTTTAATCATCTTCCTAACTCCTACCTTCTACTCCCCCCCACACCCCTACTCACAGAAAATTAAGTTACAACATGAACAGTTTTTGAAATAGCTACATTAAAATATAAAAATACAGAATTCTTCACAGCTGGGTTACCTAGTTCATGGTACAGTTGTTGAAATGACAAAAAAATAATAATTATTACAAAGCTCTCAATTTTGTTTTTCAGTTTTGTAATGAACAGCTTGGATTTATATTTCAGCTAAATGAAATCTCATAGAGGCACCAAGTTCAACACAGATAAAGTCTTGGCAAGTATCTTAAAAATGTTTCCAGAAATATGAATGATCAAAAAAACATTCCACAGGATATTCTGGGACTTTTCCTGGTGCTTGAAAGGAACTTCCAGCAGCCAGATCCTTTAGTTAGTATGAAGTAAAATGGACATCTGATAATTTTCTCATTTAGGTAATTGTATTCTTCATGTTATCTGTGGTAAGTATTATAATGCCCAAAATTGCTTTCTAGGATTTTATTTTTTTCACTAAAAGTCACTAACAATTTAACAGGAAAATATAAAAACCATAATAATCTGATTCTTTAACCATGAGTTAGAAATTAGATTTTCATGAATTTATGAAAGGTGATGATTTATTAGTTTTATATAACCACAAGGTAAATTATTTGGTTTTAGTATAGAATAAGAGAAACCAAAAATGAAAACCTCTTAATCTTCTCTCTCACCCCAATACAACATTAAAATGAAATGAAACAAATCATTTTCAGTCAAGAATTACAGAAAGTAATCCTGTGCCTTCAGTGACCTATCTATGTATGTGTTAAATATTTATTTCTTCTAGTATTGGCTCAGGTTTTTAAAAATGAGGCTCTGAGGCTTGGTCACCCCAGTAGAGGCTCTCAATTGGTTGTTTATTATGTTTTTTGGCCAATTAGCAAAGAAATACTTGCTGGGTGTGCAGAATAACCTTTAATTAAGTTTCAACCACAGTATAGAATCCCATGCAGCTAAAATATAAACAAACACAAGTGCTAAGATTCTGTGTACTGCAGTCTATATCACACTCCACCAGCTGGGGCAAAAAAGATAAAAGGGAATGGTAAAGTCCAAATGATCACAAAACATTTGGAAACCTACAGGACAGCAAAGGGCTGCTGTTTTTCAGGTACAACATGGACAATACGATGTGATAAATGGACTGTGTCACCTTTTGCTGATGTTATGGCCAAGTCTCACCAGTGCTCAGCAAGTAAACTACAACCCATTAAATGTAGGCTACTTTCTATAATTGTAGAGATTTTGTGACTCTAGACAGATTCAAGTGCCTGATCTCAACCATCTCTTCCAGTTAACATTGCATTCATTTGGTGCAGATTTCACTTCTAATGCTTTAACAATGCCCAGCTTCAATTCCAGAGTATTCAAGATCTAAACTGCTCTAGGTTTGCCTGGTCTGTTTCTGGGTTACATAGTGATGCCCTGGATGCTCTACAGAGACACACTGTGGGCTTGTCTTTAGGAGATTAGTTTGATTTGGGAGATTTTGTATAGTTTCTCACCTTGTTGACCTTAGTGAGGTTAGAGCAGATTTGGGACTCTGAACAGGGTTTGAACTCCTGACCTTGCCACACTGCTTTCCAACATCAAGTGCTGCCTTATCACAATATAAATACATAAGCTGTCTAGTGCAATGCATGAGGTGTAGACCACAGAAATCCTGACTCCAAAGAGGAATACAAATGCTATGGAACATTAGAAGGTTATTTATCTAACGCAATGGCATGACCTGAAATCTTAAGTGTTGAAGGAAACAAGTCTAGACATCATCTTACAGGCACAAATCGGAAGAGAATCAATGCTGGTACATGCAAATGTACAACATTTGAGCATCCTGTGAACATCTGAGACACCATTCAATCTGCACGCACACCTAGGGACCATATGTTTGTGCTTGGTGGGTGAGTTGCGTGCATGTCAGAAGTTAATTTTCTGGGACCCTCTCCTTTGGGGATACAATGTGATCATCACTAGTTCACAGAGCTTGTGCTCCATTCTGTAGTCCTGTTGGCCTTTAAAAGCCTGGCATCTCTGCCATAAAGTGGGAGAGCTGGCATTCTTTAGGACCTGGGGGAGTAGTTGTGTTCCACTGGAATGTGTTGAATGGCTTGTAAATTAGAGTCCCTAATGAAAACTCGCTGGTGTCCAACTGCAGCAATCATCTGGTTAAAATCAGGCAGTAATTCCACTAATTTTACTGCCCTTCTCCCAGCCCTCAACGCCTCATTTAGGAAAAAATGTTTATGTTCTCCTCAAAACACCTGCGTTTTAACTTCAGTCCCCAAAGCAATTATGGTTTTTATTTTATTTTATTTTATTTTATTTTATTTTATTTCATATTTCATTTCTCTCTCTCTCTCTCTCTCTCTCTTTATTTTTGGGGGGGTCCCTCTGTTATGAATGAAGCATTCCTTCCTTTTATAAAATATAAGCAAAAAAGCCAACCCAGAAACCTTTAACTCCAGGCATTCTAAGTAGTCATTTTTTTTTTTTTTTTTTTTTTGGTGTGTGCAAAGAGCCCAGTTTTGCAGCTGTTGCCCAGACTCCTTTAGATATTTTTCAGAAAACAACAGAGAAGTTTACATTGTGACTAAAAATGAGCTCAGTTTTGAAGACAAGAATGGTGTGACTGCCACTTATCCAATTAAAAACCTTCCAAGCAGACTGTCGCTTTTAGAAAAATTTAGTCCCACTGAGACCCTCCACACTTTAGCATCACTAACGAAAAAGAAGAAAGAAAGAAAGAAAGAAAGAAAGAAAGAAAGAAAGAAAGAAAGAAAGAAAGAAAGGAAGAAAAAAAGAAAAAAGAGAAAGGAAAGAAAAAAAGAAAGAAAGAAAGAAAGAAGAAAGAAAGAAAGAAAGAAAGAAAGAAAGAAAGAAAGAAAGAAAGAAAAAAAGAAAGAAAAAGAAAAGGTGCTTTGATCCCCAAGGAAAAAAGAATTCTACAGCAAATATTGAAATGTGTTATCCTCTCTTCTTTTATCTTTATAAATTAAGAGACCATTACCTGGTGGTTAGTTTTTCTGGTTTCCATTTGTTTAAATTTCCTGAAAATAAGGTGAGAATTTTCTTTCGAAGCTAGGTAAAAACTCATAACTTTGTATTACATTTTTGTTTCTTGATACAAAACAGAGGGAAAAGAATTTTGAGTAACATATACACAAATCTCTCTGTTTGTTTCCAAACCATCACCTTTCCCCCCTCTCTCTTTCTACCCCACGTCTGGGAAACATCTGTGGGCTGGGTAGGCATTCTGGGTAATGACATGCAAATGAGCCCGCCAGTTAACAGAATTTCCTTGTCCAATAATGGAATTGGACCAACATGTAGGTTTTTAAATTGGAGCCAGGCTTGCCCAGGCCAGATGTGCAAACAAGAGCACGTGTTCCTGGTTTTAGGGACCCGAGCAGCAATGCCCCATGGGGGAGGGGAGGAAGACAGAACCATGTGACAGGCTATGAAGTGAAGAACAAGAAATGGCTGGAAAGGCTATCTTGGAATGCCTGCCTATCAGACATGTTTAAGCATTCGTCAATATCTACTAACTGGGGAACTTTGTCCATGATGTGCCTCAAGCCTGCCAGCTTGACTGGCTCCTGGTGGCTGCCCTAGCTCTGGCCATAAGCTTGTCTGCTTCTCAGGGTCCTGATTGATGCACTCACTTTCAGATGCAATCTGAGGGTTCTCAAGTAATTCAAAAGGTTCCTCTTTGCCCTCATTTACCCTAAGTATTAGTCCTCCTGAGTTTAAAAGAAAAATGGCCTCCCACATCCTACACTCAGAGAGAGGTGGTTGCCTCCACCAGGAGTGACAGCCTCAAATCACAACTGTAGCCCCTACTACATGAGAGGCAAGCCCATGCCTGGAGCTTCCTCCTTAGAAAACAAAATTGATACATTAATTCTGTAACAGCAAAAACTAAAGTGGCTGTTGAAAGAATCTTAAGAAATTGAACGAGAGAAAGCAAAGGAGCATAAGTCAAATTTTGGAAAATGACTTGAAGGGAGATTTCAGGAAGCTTTCTTTCTTTCTTTCTTTCTTTCTTTCTTTCTTTCTTTCTTTCTTTCTTTCTTTCTTTCTTTTTTTAAGTGAAAAGATCTACCTTACCATTCTTTCTAAAAATGAAAGCCACAAAGTATTACATTTGAGATGTCACAATTAATAATCATCATGTGACCAAGGCTCACTGAGGATCAGAAAATGAGCAAACATTTGGATACACTTCTCAAGGATGATGGATATACTTAAGTGATGGCTATTGAATTTATCAGGGTCAGTTAGCATAATGAAAACATATTTTATGAGGCTGTTAAAGGGATAAATTGTTTTCATATTTATTCATCTGTTCCCAAGGCTAATTTTGGGGTTTTTAAAACATGCTTTTCATGTTCCTAAAATGAACAGCTAAATAAATAAAGCATTAGTTTCAGAACAGAAGTATCTACCATAGATATAACATCGTATTTCTCAGTACCGGCCTCAGTAATGATTTTCTGATTTCATGTTCATCAGTCACAGTAAACAGTCACCAGAATTCCCAAGCTAAGAACAAATAAATAAAAGAAGAACTACACATCAGTAAGAAAAAAAAAAAAAAAAAAAAAGGCCAACAACGGAGATCAGGTTGATGTTTGTTAAATGAAACACAAAACCAATATAATTATATTTCTTCTTTAGGCTGAGAATGCTGTTGCTTCAATTCATTGCCAAGCACATTCTCAAGGACTGAATAACATGGACGGGCTGGAAAGTCCCCACTTAAATTTGCTTATTTAAAAAGCAGCAACCATCCCAATTTAAACGGGAACTTTTAAATACTGACTCCCGAAGCCTGTTTTGGGCTACAGTAGCTTTCAGAGAGGAAAAAACTGTTAGAAGAGGTAAATGCTCTCATTGCTGTTTAGCTGTGGAATCTGCACACTCATTTGCAGCCGGTGCTCCCGTCCCTCAGCTGGCAAGTTCACTCTTCGGATGTTAGACCAACCATCTTGCCCCGATTTTCTCTTTAATTAGTTTCTTCTTTGATTCAAACACTGGTACCCCTTCTTCCCACCCCAGCTTCTTAAGTGCTGGTGGTTTTGATGGTTCTGTTTCCAGTTCTGCTCCTCTTGCACTTTCTTTATAGGCCATTCCAATAACTCCTTTTTTTTTTTTTTTTAAAGATATTATTTGTTTTTTTTTCATGAGAGACACAGAGAGAGAGAGAGAGACATAGGCAGAGGGAGAGGCAGGCTCCCTATAGGGAGCCAGATGTGGGACTTGATCCTTGGGACCCAGGATCATACCCAAGCCAAAGGCAGGCACTCAACCACTGCGCTACTCAGATGCCCCCAGTAACTCTTTTTTTTTTTTTTTTTTTAAGATTTTATTTGTTTGAGAGCAAGCAAGAAAGAGAGATTAGCATGAGTGGGAGGAGAGGCAGAGGGAGAGAGAGAGAAGCAGATTCCCTGCTGAGAAGGCTCCATCCTAGGACCCTGAGAAGCAGATGCTTAGCCACTGAGCCACCCAGGCACCCCCACCATTTGCCCCCTGCAATAACTCTTGATGGTCACCAAACGTTTTTCTTCAGCCCTGACTCTACTATGTCAAACTAGGCTGTATTTTCAACCATCCACAGGCATCTTGTCTTGGAGGATCCTTAAGTATTTCAGATTCATTGTAACTCAAAATTTGGATACTGTTTGGCAACATCTGTTCTTTTCTTGTCCTCCTTTGGTGAGGGAAATCATTATCCATTCCCTTTAATCCCTTCTCTATTGTCCTTCATAGCAACAGAATGCTAAGTACCAGCATCCCTTTGCCTCAGAAATGTTACCAAAATCAGGCCCCTCCTTTCCATTCACTCGCTTCCAGTACCTTGAACTAGGTCATATCATCGCTTGTTCTGGTGGATGCAACAGCTTTCCTCTCTTCCCTGGTTAATTTTCTGCAATACCATCAGAACTTGATATTTTTTTCTTCTTAAAAAAACGAGTGGGTAATATCTCTTGACAAAAATGTCCATTGATTCCTTCCTGCTGCTTACTGGATGAAATCCAAATTCTTAGTGCCTAAGAGCCATCGTAATTGGAACATAATCTTCCTTTTTAGCTCGTCTCCTGCCGCTCCTTATCCTACACAGTCATTTACCACAGTGACCTCCTCGTCATTCTCCATGCACACTGGGCCCGAGCAGCTGTGCCTTGGCACATGTTCCTCTCTCTTTCTTGAGTTCAGAATAACTCAACCACTTCTTTGATAGAAAGCTCTCAGAAGGCAGGGATGGAAGTTCATTTAGTACGTAATTACAGTCAGTTATACCTTAACAATTTGAGGATGACACAGTAAGATAGAATGATCATTGCCGGCGGGGAAATGTTGGCTAGATTATCCTTCATGCTGTAGAGTGGGAAGGAAAAGAAGGAAATTTTGATGCAAAGTAAGTTGGCTTGGAGGTCCTGAGCATAGAGGCGTTCTCTTCTATGCCAAGAAAAATGCATGCAAATTAGCATGGGAAATGTACACAATTGGCCAAAGAACAAAACTGGATAAGAAACTGAAGAGGAAAGTGATGGATAAGAGAAGAGTTTGTCAACATACAAGGATGCGGAAGTTGATCTCCGGCACATCTAGGCTATTACAGAACCTGGAGTCTCTCTCCACACTCTGGTAGTAACAATCTAGGCCGCAATTTACATTTTACATTTGTGTTAGTGCTTGGAATTGGGTAGTGGAAGTGTTAGGGGCGGTAGATCAGAGAGAAACAGACCGAGCACCAGCAGTAGAGGAACAGGCAGGCATGCAAAATGTGCAACAAAGGGCAGATAGAAGCATTTCCTTCAGCTTTAAACCAATGTGTGTGTAATTAACAGCTCCAATTCATGATTTAATTTCCCCAACATATTACTCTTTATTGCAAACCCTTCATGGAACATTGTGAATCGGCTGTGAATCAGAAAGATGCTTCGAGATGGGCCTGACATAGTTTCCTTTGGTTTCTTGGGACTAAATTTGGTGCTGGTGATAGCGCCCCAAGAACAAAGACTGAATCCCCTCTTTGCCTCAGCAGTAGGTATAGAGAGGAAATTAGCTGAACAACCCAGTGCATTCTTGTTATGATGACGCTGCTCAGGGACTGGCAGGTCCACTTTGGGAATTGTGACTTCTTTCCTATTCAATTATTAGTTTCTCTACCAAGACCACCTAAAATTGACAATTAGCAGGAGTTGTAAAGGGATTCATGGTAGGTGGATTGGATATCTATTTGGCTTCACTTTTCTAGTCTTAAATTCAGACTTTCACATGGTAACAGCTTCCAGTCCCTTCAAAAGAAACTAGATGTGAAAAAGAAAGAATCATTAAATTCTCCATTTCTCAGAAGGAAAACAAGAAGCACACATACCAAACTCTCAAATTCTGAGTTTTAAAAAATTCCATCAGTTTGGTTGTACAGAATACGATGCAGGCTGAGAGAGAATATACCACGTGGAGGGAAGAATAAAAATATTGGGTTATTATGAAATTCATTGAATGAGCCTTCCTTTTTCATGGGTTGTAGGTTCAGGTTCTATAATCATCTGTAAAGTACATATGAGCAAAGGAAGAAAACTTGGTCATAAGGAAACATGAATTATTTAAAAGATGACTCTACCCACACAAAAATGAAATTAACAGCACACATTTCTCTTAATAATTCAAACAAAATTCTCCACTTTCCCTTAATCAATTATGTTTTAAATAAAGTATTTTTCTGCCTGAAATATTCAAGTGATTTCTTCAAATGTCCATTTTGTGTGCACACAGGCAGAGTGTACACATTTGAGTACGTTCCATAATTAATTTTGAAATGAAAGAACAATGTGCCGACAAGTAAAGTAGTGAGTCCATTATCTGAACAATTGGAACCTCGCTTACAAATGTGGGTAAACTATTTTCCCCTCTTCTTAAACACACATATATTGTGTCAGCAGAAAAAGATATTTCCATTTGTAAAAGAACTTTTTTCATTTTGTACATCTGCAGACACAAAAGAAGCCATACTCAACCACAAATTAGGTCAGGGAGCTGAAATAAGCTCAGATTATAACAGGCCACAGGTCTGTGAAAAATATACTGTCATTTGGGGTTGGATTTTTTTTAACATAAAGCAAAGGAAAAGTCATTTTATGATAAAATATCATACCATCTGTTCTCATATGTAAGAAAATTTGGCTGAACTGATCCAATTTACAACAAAGTTAAAATGAGTAGGTCTGGAATTCCTTTATCCTTAACCTTCAGTGGTTCAGTGTTGTAAGAAAAATACAGTTAGGGAAAGAGGAGAAAACATAGCAATTCTATGTTAAATTCTTGGCCCAATTTCTACCATCTTGTGTCACGGACTTGGTATGTTTTGGGGAAATTGGGGAAACCTCCTATGTTTGCATGCTTCTAAAAGAAATCACCTTCTATTTCAAATTAAGTGGATACTGAAGCCAAATGGTACAAAGATACCTTAATATTGAATCTAGAAAGTAGGTCTGACCTGGAAATACTTATAAGCACAACTTTGAAACGGCAAAGGGTTGTCCAAAGTTCCAAATAATTGTGATTCTAAAATTGAATAGTGCTTTTTTTAAGATCGTAGGAAATCATACTTTTATTTTGCACAAGATAAATGTTTGTTATAGTATCTTCCCACCTTTGATTATAGCTCTACTCAATTCTTGAAGGATACCGGGAACTTTCCAGAACCGCTCGGTGAGAAGCAGAGTGGCGCTGCGCGAGCTGTGCCCAGCAACGCGCTCCTTCCTGCTCCCCCACACCGGCCTCGGCCCTCTCACCGGCTGTAGAAAATGGTGAAAGAAACCACTTACTATGATGTTTTGGGGGTCATACCCAATGCCACCCAGGAGGAATTGAAAAAAGCTTACAGGAAACTGGCCTTGAAGTACCACCCTGATAAGAATCCAAATGAAGGAGAGAAGTTTAAACAGATTTCTCAAGCTTATGGAGTGCTCTCTGATGCAAAGAAAAGGGAATTATATGACAAAGGAGGAGAACAGGCAATTAAAGAAGGTGGAGCTGGTGGTGGTTTTGGCTCCCCCATGGACATCTTTGATATGTTTTCTGGAGGAGGAAGGATGCAGAGAGAATGGAGAGGTAAAAATGTTGTACATCAGCCCTCAGTAACCTTAGAAGATTTATATAATGGCGCAACAAGAAAACTAGCTCTGCAAAAGAAATGTGTTTTGAGATATATGTGAAGGCCGAGGTGGTAAGAAAGGAACAGTCGAATGTTGTCCCAATTGCCGAGGTACTGGAATGCAAATAAGAATTCATCAGATAGGACCTGGAATGGTTCAGCAAATTCAATCTGTGTGCATGGAGTGCCAGGGCCATGGGGAATGGATCAGTCCTAAAGATAGATGTAAAAGCTGCAAGGAAGGAAGATAGTTCGAGAGAAGAAGATTCTAGAAGTGCATATTGACAAAGACATGAAAGATGGCCAGAAGATAACATTCCATGGTGAGGGAGACCAAGAACCAGGACTGGAACCAGGAGATATTATCATTGTTTTAGATCAGAAGGACCATGCTGTTTTTACTCAGAGGAGATGATCTTTTCATGTGTATGGGTATACAGCTGGTTGAAGCCCTGTGTGGCTTTCAAAAGCCAATATCTACTCTTGACAACTGAATCATCATCATCACCTCTCATCCAGGTCAGATTGTCAAGCATGGGGATATCAAGTGTGTGCTAAAGGAAGGCATGCCAATTTATCGTAGACCACATGAGAAGGGTTGCCTAATCATCGAATTTAAGGTTAACTTCCCTGAGAATGGCTTTCTGTCTCCTGATAAACTTTCTTTGCTGGAAAAACTCCTACCTGAGAGGAAGGAAGTAGAAGAGACTGATGAAATGGACCAGGTAGAACTGGTGGACTTTGATCCCAATCAGGAAAGACGGCGCCATTACAATGGGGAAGCATATGAGGATGATGAACATCATCCTAGGGGTGGTGTTCAGTGTCAGACCTCTTAATGGGGCCAGTGAATAACACTGCTGCTGGCATTTTATATGCAGTAGTGAATGAGTGAAGGACTATAATCATAGCTCACTACTTGCTATTGTTTTTGTTTTAATATTCAACTATAGTAGTGTTTTAAAAGTTAAATGAAGAATAAACTCAAATATAAAAGCTCAAAAATATTCTTGAAGGATACCATATATATGAAATCCCCATTGTATTTATGCATGTATTTTGATATTATGCCACAAGTTTTTCAGTTCAAGGGAATATTAACATCCATGTATATGTTACTTTTATATTAAATATAGTATATATCAATAATGAGAAAAATATCTAAACCATTAAAGAATTTGGTGGGAGAATATGGGAGTGATGATGAGTCTATAGAGAATTATTTAAATTTTTATAGCTTTAGAACTACTTTGTTTCTTCTCTTCTATAGTTGTATTATGACACTTAGCTTTCAAAGAAACCTCAACTTTGCAAAGTCATCCAAAATAGAAGATTCTGCTTATATTTTAGGTGGATGCCCCTTCATTCTTATATGTGCACACATCTACCCCAATTTTTCAGTATAACTACAAAACACATTTCACTAAAGTTTTCAGTTTTTTTAGAATCCTGAAATAATCCTACATCTAAACCTACAGAAAGTCCTTTGGTTCAAAGCCCTGAAATATCTGATGTTGCATATCACTCACCAAGGCCACTGATCTAGTTTTTAAAACTAGAAAACTTTGTTTTACCTCCTTTCAACTCCAAGATGGGACAGGCCAGGCAGAGCATACACTCCCACTTTTATGGCAAGCAGGTTGTCCTGCTGCAGATAAAACCCCATACATAAAGGCAAATGGAAGTGGGAATATCCTTTTAATGTTGGGATAATTTGAAAGATAATGTGAATAATTTAGATCTGAATTATCTGGTTGGGCTGTAATGCCAATTAAGGTAACCAAATAAATTATCCTAGGCTGATAATTTACAGTGAAGTAAAAGAAGCCAGGAGTTAAGATAAATACCTGAAGGATTCATTTACAAACTCAGTTAATAATGTTTTCAGTCCTAATTACTGAGTTTGGCTATATAAATAGTTGATCTATTTGCTGTATAATTATATAACTGCTTAATTCTCCATTCTGGGTGTTGAAAGAAATAAATGAAATTACATATAAATGGTTTTAAAGATTTATTTATTTATTTTAGCAAGGGAAGGGCAGAAGGAAAAGGAGAGAGGGAATCTCAAGCCAATTCCTCACTGAGCATGGAGCCTGATGTGGGACTCAATCCCAGGACCATGAGATCACAACCCGAGTGGAATCAAAAGTCAGATGCCCAACTGACTGAGCCACCCAGGCAACCCTGAAACAGGATATTTAAAGAATTTAGTAGTATTTGCTCCACATATTTACCTTTTTTCCCCAACATTGCATCCTTACCATGACCCACTAGTAGGTGGGCAGGTCTCCTGTAGGAAAAAAACAAACAAACAAGCAAGTTGCATCACAGCATTACCCAACATTATGTCATTTTATTCCATGCAAATTACTCTATAATTAATTTGGTCACAGACAATTCCACAGATACAGCTACAGGCCAGAACTACATCTGGAAAACCAAAGCTGGACAATGAGCTTCTGAAACATCAATGAGATAAAATATTTGGAACAACATTTAACCAAGGGGCTAACATTTTATGGATGTATTGCATTGTGTGGTCTAATTTAATCCTCATAAGAATCTTCTAAGATTAAATGCACAGTTTCACGGAAGACACAAAGTTTCAGTGAGGTGAAATAACATGCTCAAAGTCACAAAACTGTTCAGTGGTAGAAACAGATACTAACCCAGGCTTTTCTTGTCTCAAAGCCTTTATACTTTCCAGTAAAGCTGTGCTTTCTTCAGATGCATTGCTATTCACCAAGGGGGCAAAGCATACATTTTAACAGATAAAATACATGTCATGAAGGAAGATATATATCTGGCTACATTTTACAGGTTGGCTAGCTTACTTTGAATTTTTGTGACAGCAACAAAAGATGCCATTAGCCCGCATTTTTCATGTTGGCCTTTAAATTAGATAATTTGCTTTTCTGAGTTTGAAAAAAAATACTGATCAGTGAATTTAGAGCTTTAAATTTCTACAGAATGGTGGGTCAGCCTCAGATTAATTGTTTGCTGTGGCATATCCAGTCAGGTCCCACATTATTCTAGTGGTCCTCTGGGGGAGACTCACAGGATCCTGTGTGATTGTGGGTAGGACCAGTGGGAGTCCTACAGAGAAGACTGGAGGGGGGTGAGAAAGAGGATTTAGTGCAGTTATTCCACATTTGAATCTCAATGAGAACTTGCTTGGTTTTAAGGGATAGAAAAGTAGGTTTAAATTTCTTTTTTTTTCTTTAGTTTTTATTTTATTTTATTTTATTTTAATTCATGAGAGGCATACAGAGAGAGGCAGAGACATAGGCAGAGGGAGAAGCAGGCTCCTCACGAGGAACCTGATGTAGGACTTGATCCCAGGACCCCAGAATCATGACCTGAGCCAAAGGCAGATGCTCAACCACTGAGCCACCCAGATACCCCAAATTTCAACAGCAATCCTCATTAAGTATGTCTGTCACCTCTCTTAATTTGGTTTCATCATCGAGAAAACCAAAGCAGCTCAGTCTACCAGGCTCGTGATGAGGATAGAATGGAAGGATATATATGAAATTCCCCTGAAACATAAAATAAGAAAACACTGTACAAAAGTGAGGATTATTAGCGCCTGTCTGTTCCATTCCTGTTGCCAGGCAAAATCCTTGGCCTCCTGCCCTGACCACAACATCCTCCAAGACAGGCATGGTGCAGGGCAGAAACCGGAAACAGGCCACTTTCACATTATTTTAAAATTTGTTATGAAATTTTGCCAAAACTTTATAAATACCAGCCAGGGCAATGGGGTGTTGTACAGCATTCTTTCCACCTCATGAACCATTGTTTTTTGTTCTCAACGCGTAAGTTAAAATGCATTGAGTTGCAGTTGCTTAGCTGGGTCAGCTAGTGAAATGCCTGCTATGTAATGCTTGATTCTAGCCAATTATCTTTAGTTCCTCTCGTTTATTAGTGTTAAATTTGAATTACAAGGGGAAGGGTGGGAGTGGAGTGTGGACTATGCTTTAAATCTTGAAGACAGTGAATTCACTTATATTATTTTATTGTCCCTCTCTGTAACTACCATTGGTGTGAGGCCGTTGGTGACACTTTTGGCTGACTTGGAACCCATCCTTCTCTTTCTTGTGATCTACATTGTTTCCTAACAGCAGAAGATGAGCTTTCCTATTGCAAAGTTTGAAAGGAAAGAAGAAAAAAACGCCACAACAATCTAAAACTTGTAGTTAACAAAATAAACTGCAGATAAAACCCCCGAAGGTCTTGGCAGCAAATGTTTCCCACTAAAATGGGACTCTGCGCTCCTAGTCTGAAACAAATTATGAAGGAGGGGGGAAAATCAACAGCTCTGGGGTGAAACTGGGGTTGGTGCTGCCTCATCATTTTTTAACCAAAAATAAAACAAGCAAATTTTGTTTAACTGCAGGTCAGAATAAAAAAAAATTAAAAAGTCCCTCATCTGTTCAGTGTAATTACTAACAGAGTGCAGTGTTACCAGCTGCAGGGTTCATGGATAAATGGAGAGAACCATAATTTTCTCTCCCTGGGGTTAAACCTCCAAACTTTGAGCCTGTGCCTCTATAGTATGCTTTTAATATACCATGAGAAGCCAAGTCAGAATGTTTTTAGTGTACATCTCTATCCTTTTTCACCAGAATGAAATAATTGCATGTACATACAAGAGTTCAAATTCTGGAAGAAAAAAAATGTATTTATTTCTCCAACATCCTCCATCACGACACTCTCCCCTTTCCCTAATGATGACAGTAGGGTTCCCAAGAAATGGGTAAAATTGGCTACACTTTAAACTTGTCAAATGTTGGCAGTTTCTTTCAAAATGTTCTTATTTCAGCACAACTAGAGAGGTTTTTTTCCTAGTACATTTCCCTTAATTTTTAAGCCCAAGTGTATATTAAGGAAAATTCGACTCATATGTTTCTGATTCATTTAAACTGAACTCATTGAACTTTTTTTTAAATAAAACATTTTGGTGTCCAAAAAAGCCCAGTGACTGTTCTTTAAAACCGTCTTTAAACCTTATTTTTATCTGCAGAAGGATGTCAGATTTGGGCTGAAAGGAAATGGAATTTGAGCTTAAAAGTCTCAACTTTGGTTTGAGATTGAACTCATCAGGTTCATGTGGGGTCTGAAATAGAAGTAGGAAAGCTGTTTTTTCACCTCTAGCTAGGCTTTTCTTACTGGGTAATATCACCTTGTCATCAGGATATAATCAGAGAAACACAGATTAAGTGAGGGGTGTAAGTATTCATTTCATAGTAATGGGAATGGTAGGCTGGAATTGTGAAGTAACAGAAGCTGTCCAAAACTCTTAAGAGTGTGTCCTGGATCTGCTTAACCTCCTCACTATCTCTACACTTGACCCAGATAGAAGGATAGATGTTCAAAAAAAAAGGACAGTTTGCTAGAGGCTTGATATAGGTGAGTCAAATATACGTGATTCCACAACAGGAGAACTTCATGGAAGATCCACACCTGGACACACTGTGTTTATCCCTTTCTGAAGATGAACTACTGGGGAATGTGTTCTTGGCATCTGGACCAAGGTCATCTTCTTGACAGCAATAAGAAGAGGATTTCTCCTTCTCTAATTCTTTATCATCGTTGCAACAATT
Source organism: Canis lupus familiaris (assembly GCF_011100685.1). Taxonomy (NCBI): domain Eukaryota; kingdom Metazoa; phylum Chordata; class Mammalia; order Carnivora; family Canidae; genus Canis; species Canis lupus. Next base: position 45,061,040 of record NC_049224.1, read on the forward strand.
CCCACTGAGAAAAAATCAAGCATATTTACCAGCTCAAAACATACTCCCTCTGGGGAATGTTTCAAATCGAGACCTGAAATGTAGATGACAATTAATTATATATAAACACAGATTTGGTTTGCATCTATATAGACCAAGTGAAAAAAAAAATGAACAAAATCGCCAGTTTTTTTCCAATTAGAGTAGACAAAATCCCTGAGTAGCCTTGAGTTTTGCTTTGTCACCAGTAAATGGCTTGTCAAAATTTCTACCTTCAACCACATCTTAGAATGTTTGAGAGCTGGAAGTATCAGGGTGCAGATCACAGTTTTGCACCAAGATCCATGATTTGGACAAGGTGTTAAAGTCTTCCTTCCTCTCTAGGAGTTAGAGGTAGAAATAACACCTACCTGGGCTTATTACAAAGTTTAAATTTAAATGAGTTAATATGCACTGATTAATTCAATAGCTGGCCCAGGTAAGGACTCAGGAAATATTACTACTGTATTTATTCAGTTCTGAGATTTCCCCACATTTTAATACTCTTGAAATCAGACCATGTTTTACAATAGATAGTATTTTTTTATTGCTGTTGTCCAGGTGGCAGTGTGGTATACTTGCCACTTGCCTGCACACGTGTAAACATCAAATATTCCAGCATCAAAACTAGCAAAATGGTTATTAAGGATTGGAAAAAAAAAATCAGAAACTGTAGTGAGCCTCTCTTAATCATTAGGAGCCAAGTAGGCACAGAGAGAGGGCTCAGGGAGGTGACAAAGCAGGCATGTGTAGTAACTTTGGTGAAATAAGGGTCAAGAGGAGGCCAACTCTTCTTGTTGCAGAGCTGGCCTAGACATTCAGCACCATGGCTTTTAGTTATTTTCTTAAAAGATGATGTCACCATCTGTCTTGATGACATAGAGGACAATGCTGGAAATGAAAGCTCAGACATCCACTTCAATGATTTGGAGTAAAACATTGATTCAGTAGAGTCAGGCTCTGAATGCAAGAAGTTTTGGCATTCCTCAGTTCTTTTATTTTGCATATATATATATATATATATATATATATATATATATATATATATAATGTTTATATATACACAGACACACACCCACACACACACAGACACATGCAAAAACAACAGACGGTAAAAATTGGTCTGCATAGGTCTGAAAGTGCCCTCTCAGTAAATATAAAATAAATAGCCCAAGTGATAAGACAGGGCTTGGCGAGGATTGAGGGCAGTACTGAATGAAGTGACCGGAATGGGACCTGGCACACTAAGATATCTCTTGAAGACTTGCTAATTGTGGTAAACACGGTAGGATGAGCTCTGAATGGCCTGACTCGACCTGCTGCTCCAAACCAATCTTCTACTCTGCTCTACCATCCTTTCCACGCACCATCCACATGCAAGTTCTTTGCACCTGAGGACACCCACGTCTGGATTATTCTTTCCTTCTGAACTTGGCCTACAGTGGTAGATGTTGCTGATGCTTGCTCATGTTTCTGCTTCTCCTCCACTCTTTAACCACACAAAGGGCTTTCACTCAAAGTTAGCCATGGCATGTGATTGGCTTTGGCTTTGTTAGGAAGCAACATGCTTTGCTTTCAAGTGAAAGCATTCTCTTTTCTATTTATTCCTGCCCACCACAGCAAAACAGGAAGCATTGTGTTGAGATTGGGATTTTGAGATAGATGAAGTATCCTGGAATGCCAAACCACCAGGTGGAGGATGGCTGCTCTCGTAGAAAGGTCTGGACCTGCCACAAATTGTTCAAGGAATACACTTTTACATTTGGGGGATGCTTGATAGCACAGCATAACCTTACCTATGTTGCTTTAGCCCTTTCAAAGTTTGGATCTTGACTTGACAGTCTCTGTGTCAGCTTTCTCATCTCTAGAGCAGGAGTAATACTAGATAATCTCTGTCTCTCATAGGGCCAAAGAGAAAAAAATGCATCTAACTGCTTTGAATAATAGTCCATAGTGAGTTTTTTGATAAGTATTATTTTTACTATTTCTTGAGAAGTCTTTCTTTAGCTAGATCATATATCCTATTTTAGATGCTCATAGCCAGCCCCTTGTACTCTTCATGGCACCTGCATCAGTTAGAATTTTATATTTTTCTGTGTGCTGATGCAATGAAAGTGTGTTTCACTCAGCTTGATTTGAACTCTGTGAGGGCAGGCACCAAACTCACTTTCACTCAGTATTTTATCCTCAGAAAACAATCCAGTGCCTATAGATGGGACATGTTCAGTAAGTATCTGTTGAGGGAATGATACTGAAAATTCAAACACAGCTTCTTGTAACAGAGGGTTTTAAATCTGAATCCATAAAAAAATGGATATGGACACATTCTAGAGATATTTGGGAGAAAAACGTGGGAAGAGTAGCATCTGTAATCACCCAAACAGCATTTCCATGGAGTAAGGCAAAGTTAGAAAGAATTATAAGGGCCAGAATTAGGAACTAGATGTCTTCCCTACTGGTTAATAAATTCATCTTGCTTTCTTTAATTGTTCCAAATGTATAGTTTTATGCTCTTGAGTTAAGGCGAACTACAACCTTTCTCAAACAAAGCCAAGCTGTAGCACCGCAAATAATTATATCCTGTAAAACTGTTGACATAAAGACTTGAAAATGAAAATCAAAACAACAACAACAACAACAACAACAACAACAACCAAACCTCCTGGATTCTTCTCATATTTTTTTCAGCCTCTGTGCCTCTGACTCTGCTGAACCTTTGCCATGAATAGCTTTGCTCTGTCCTTTTAACAATAATATCTTAAACTTTTATAGTGCCTTATAGCTAAGCATCTCTAGACATTTTACAATGGCATTAAAATGAAAGCCAGTTCTTCTCTCAGAATTGCCATGGGGTCCACACTAAAAGCCAGCAGTTTGTGCCCTTATCCTGAAAACAAGAGGAGGCTGGTGGGCTGATAGAATAGAGGACAACCCTTGCCTCTTGCATCTTGGCTGGAACTTGCCCTTCATTTTGTGATGGTGGAAGACAGGAGAGGGGATGAGCATTCATCGGTATGGTAGGCTAAAAACTGGAGGATCTATTGCAAAACAGCTAAGGCTAAATCTGAGCTCTCAGCTCTCATACCCAAATCCTTCAGTCTTAGCTTTTTTTATTTTTTTGAAAAAGCAGAATCATGGTGGAACATTAGATTATTTGTAAGTGCAATCAAATATTTACATAACAGAAAACTAATTTCCTTCTTTAAGCAATTTCAAAATTTATGCTTGCAAATGTGAGAATATTTCTCTCTCCCAAAGCTGTTTTTACTTCATGTGTATGATTGAATATAGATGTAAAATATATATATATATTTCATATAAATTTTACATAACTGTACATATGCATTGAATATATATATTATATGTATATAATATATATAATGTTACTGTTAAAAAAGGCTAGGCTAGGATTCATTGGGTCATAACCTAGTTTTCTTTTTTTTTCCAATTACAATGATCTAATGGATAAAGCATAAGATTCAAAGCCAGAGCTACATTAGCAAAGTGAGGAGAGAATTAAGGCAATTATCTCAGTAATTAAGGGGACTGGCCAAACCTTTTTTGGCAGAGATGTCTAAATAAGTTAAGGAAAATCTGGGCTGGGGGAGGCAGAAACACTCGCATTTTCTGAATAAAAGCCTCATTTGGCCAATTTACTTTGACAATTGAACCAAAGTCACAAATTTTAACTTTTTCCTCTTAGCCAAAGGGATGCAGTGGTTTCCGTCATTAATAATTGATCACTTAGGCGCATCTCTCTCTGTGCAGCTGTAGACGAGGGAGGGGAGTAAAATTGTTCAACAACCCCTCGTCTTCAGGAACACACCAGCACATTCCATGAAGGCTTTGCCATACGGGATAATAAAGCTTATCTTTGCGGTGGGGCCGCATGCAGCCGATCCCCACCCAGGGATGGTGATGCTCGCTGGAGCACCCCCGCCCCAGGGAAGGATCCAACCGGATTTCTTAAATCCCTTTTAGGATGCCTCTTCCGCCAGGGTGCCCCCGGGGCTTCAACCCAGACTCGAGGCCAGGATGCTCTCCTCCCTGGCTGGTGCCACGTTGGAGAGGGCAGGCCCGGGGCACAACTGTTTGCTTTGCCTCCGCTTTTACTGCTGAGCTCGTTTAGTTGTGGCTGCCTTTAAAAACGACAAATGTGTTCTAATTTTAGAGCATCATCGCAATAATTGTTTTTATTTCGGTGGTGAGGAAAAGTGAAGGAAAAACAGCTTGGGACTTAATAACCACCTTAGCCTGCAGCCTTCGGCTTTATTCATGCGATTTTTTATTTTCTCTCTCCCTCCCGGTGCACTCACCATCTTCTTTAAGGCATGGCCTTAAATTACCTTTGCAAAGGTTATATGTTTATTTACAAAGAGCTGGCTATGAACGGGCCTCGCCAGGCAAGAAGGGTGGCTTCTGGCAATAAACATCTTCCGCTCTCCTAACACTGCTGAGGCCAACTGGATAAGGGAATTGTTAGTACTTCAGACATAGTATAGTTTATGGCTTCATTAACCATCTGACCTGTATTGTGTGCAAATTTCATGAAAGTATGATGCATATTTTATTCCCTGAGCTATGCTGCTCGGCAGCATTTTATTCTTACAGGGAATCGTAATAATTATCTTTCAAGGTAAGAGTTTTCACTTTCATTCAACAAATGAGGAATTCAGTCACATACAGGCAATGCATTTATGGAGCACACACCTAGGCACGGATTATGTCCATGGTGAGGTCAGAAATCGCAATCCCAGGCCTGCTCACAGAGGTGTCTAAGTGAAATAGAAACAAAACAAAATGGCAACAACAAACCACAGAAAAAGCTGACATGACAAGCTGGCTCACCAAGTAATACTATCATTAGGGTCTCAGATGTCTGGACATTAAAAAACAAAATAAACCAAACAAAACTGGATATGTTTTTTTAAATATAAAATTTTCAGATAAGCATTTGAGTTTACTTAACTAAAAATAAGGGGGGAAATGGACAATAATATTAGTTATATCTTGGAGTGCCTGAGTGGTTCAGTTGGTTAAGCATTTGTCTGCCTTCTGCTCAGGTCATGATCCCAGAGTCCTGGGAGCCAGCACTGCATTCTGCACCCTGCTCCACTGGGAGTCTGCTTCTCCCTCTCCCTCTGCTGCTTCCCCTGCTTGTGTGCTCTTTCTCTATCAAATAAATAAATAAATAAATAAATAAATAAATAAATAAATAAAATCTTTAAAAATATTAGTTGTATCTTTATTCATAGCCAAATGTGGAAAACAAAATAAAGCAAAATCCTGGTTTTCTTTTTTGGGGAGTAGGGAGTCACTAAAAAGTTACATATATATATGGTGAATCGTGTGTGTGTGTGTGTGTGTGTGTGTGTGTGTGTGAAAGTAGGAAAAAGATGAAAAGTTTAAATCTGTGATCTGGGTTTTGTTCACATGGATAAATATGTGTATGAAATGAGCATCCTAAAGATAAGTACTGGCCTTTTCCCTCTGTCCTGACCTTCCATAATTACATCAGCCTTCCAGAGGCAGCATGCTTTCCCAAATGGATGCTCACTACAGCTAGCTGACTTATGTTCCTTCCAGAGTTCTCAAATGTGGAAGATGCTCTAGACTGGCAGGGCCATCCTTCCAGATCCCAACCTCTGTCTTTGCCATCATTGTCACTCTGTAATATGTTAATTTGTATTTTTTTCCTGTGTGTGTGCTTGCACATCTTATTTCCTTAGTTATGCCCAGAAGCTTTGTGGGAGCTTAAAGGGTATCTTTATTGCATTCCTTTTTAGCATTTAGCATTTATCTACCTTTCTCATAGTAGGGTCTCAATACCTAATGTTTATTTGGCTGATATTTTTGTGTGTGTGTGTATGTTATGAACACTTTATGTTAAAGTATGAACAGATACCATATCTACAAAATTCCACTTTCTGTTCCAATAAACACTCTATTTTCTTAAAGCTAGAGAGGTACAGAATGTCATGACCTGCACACCAACCTGCGAGATTCTGGTGTTTACACGGGGCAATCATAGACGTGGATTTCCTGGTCATCACCCACGGACACAATCTTTAAGCCATTTCCATTGTATTTTACTCTCCAGACCTGATCCTGGTGATCGAAGAAGGTGTGAACACAGGTTCTTGTTCCAACATCCCAAACTTTCACACTTTTATCAGATGAACTGGACACAAAGTGGGTGTCGTCAGGACAAAACGCAACATTCAGCACCCATGATGCATGGCCATTCAGCGTGCCATCCAAATTGGCATGTTGTACATCATAGATCTTGATGTAGCTATCATCTGATGCAGTGACCAGGAGCTGAGAATCTGGGGAGAATATCAGGGAACGGATAGGCATAGCATGGCCTCCCAGCGTGTGCAGAAGTTTTCCAGTTGCAATATCAAAATATTGATGATCCTATTCATGGATCCACTGGCCAGATACTTCCCATCAGAGCTATATGCAATACTAAGAATGAATTTTCCTCTTGTGTCCAGAGAATATTCCTTTTTCCCACTTTCCACACCAAAAATGTTCATTTTCCCCACATGAGTTCCTGTGGCCAGATACTGGGAATCAGGAGAAAAGGCCAAAGTCCAGGCATCCACTGGTCCTGCATCTATAGATTTTATCTGTTTGCCGTTATCCAAGTCCCAGAGATGAATATGAGCATCAAGAGAACTGGACGCAGCGATGGGCAGCGTGTGGCTGATGTCCACAGACATTGATGTCCCTCTAGACTCCGTTCTAGGTCCAGCCTCTCATCACACCACTTCCAGACCTTCACTAGGTCATCCAGGGACCCTGTAACCACTGTCTCAGAGTTTTCTTTCTTGTTTGTTCCCCAGGCAACCGACCAAATGGCATCATCATGGGCTTGCTCTTGTTTGAAGAGAATACTGTACTGGTCGGTCATTTCCTCAACCAAGGAGGAAGGCTACAAGCCAGACAGTTCGCTGCCCTGCCGGCTGCCCAGCCACCACACTTGTCTATTTGACTGATATTAAGTCAAATAATGATTAACAAAGGCCCAGTGCAGTGTCTGGTGCTTAGTAAGTGTTCAATAAATGTTAGCAATGTAGTCAGGTACTTAACAAAGCAGAGGAAAAAGAAATATTTCAGTACCCTGCTTGCTTATAACATGCATAAATGAACATTTGACAGAAAGCCTGGTTTGTCCTCTTCAAATAAAATGATCACTTAATCTTTCTAATGCATTTACTTTCTTTCCTTTATTATTAAACACTGAATACTTCTTTACCTAGCGGAAGCCTCGGCAATCCATCCAGTTCTTTCTAGTGATCTCTGAGGACAGATTATACATTTTCCAGATTGCTGTCGAGAAACCTGTTACTTTTTCAATCTCCCACAGCTGTGCATGGTGCTGGAGCATCTCAATGGGAGCTGCTGCTCCCTGATGCTTCCCAGCTGCAGGAGGCCCAGTCTGACGACTCTTTTTGAGACTTTTATAGCTCATATTCTCCCTTAGTGGGGTTCTGCTTAACTATACCTTCCTAATCATCACAATTAAAAAAAATCATTAGAACCTTTCAACTTATGTTGGAATGTATAAAATGCTTGTTTGTGCAGTGCCTTGAACAAAATGCTAACCTGACAGATTTTATTTATTTATTTTTCTGTGTGGACAGATTTTCCTCCCCTCAACTCTCAATTCATTGCAAATGGGGCATGGCCATAATGCCCTGAGGATCATTATGACCAATGGGAAAACTTCCAGAAATTTAGTAATGGACCAAGTCTGCACAGGACAGTTGGAAAGTCGGTTTCCTTAGAACATGAGGTGATGTAACACAGATAAATCATGCCTCAGTTTGTTTCTTTCTTTTTCTTTTCTTTTCTTTCTTTTTTTTTTTTTTTTTGGATAATTGAATGAAGACAAGTTTGCTTTTAAAATTTTCATTGTGCTTTTCTCCTGCAAGCTCTGCTGTCTTTAACAGATCATTAATATGTTATATCAGAGTTATTAATAAACCCCCTAATGAGATCTTTGCTTTAGAGAAACAGAAAATAATTTTTATGGCTGGAAAACGGGGAAATCCCATTTCCCAGTGAATTATAGGCTTTTAAAGTGGCATGGTAGAACTGATCTAGCAACCCAGTGGTAAATAGTCTCCATGGTGGCAAGAGGATTGTGCCCCAAAGCTCATTAAAGGGATTGAAACTTCCCAAGGAATGAGAGATTCCAGGAAATAAAAAGCAGAGAAAGATTGTCAGGAACTGAAGATTGAAAAGATATCATGAGGGAGAAACCAATTTTCTCTTGATACTGCCTATCAATTTACATTTGGTTTGTGTAGGTTGCACACTGAGCAAATTTAGAGAGTGTTATTCACATATGAATATGTGTGATTGTGCCTCCTCAAGATTTGCAGTGCACAACCCTTTACCTTTCTCCATTCTGTTACACTGATCTTAAAATGATAATCATAAGGATCCTGAAAGGACCATGTGAAAGTGGCCAGAACAGAGCAAGGACTTTAAAAAGTCATTTCCCTCTGTGCGGCATGACAGATGTAAGTCATCAAGGTGAGTACCTAGCAATGCTTCTGACCCTGGTGAGGCTGGGGAGTCTAGAGTTGTTCAGATCCAGATGCCCCTGAGCCTCAAGCCCTCAGGTGGTATTGAAGTGGGAAAAGGTAAGGAAGATAGTGGGGTAACTTTCTTAGTTAAGGTGATGGTGGCTGCTATAAATAGTTCTCCTACACGTCAGTGGCTTTATACAATAATACAATATATGTTATTTCTTAAGCACATGTATTCCAAGTGGGTGCTTCACCAAGATGGTGTCCTTCCAGAAGTAAGTCAGAGGCCCAGGTTCCTTCCATCTTGTGGCTCTAGCTTCTTCCACATGTGGCTACTGTGGTTGTTGCAGGAGGGGAAAGGAACATGAGGATTATTCCTGAGAGCTTTCTCTTGATCAGCCTGGCAGAGGTTCACATTACTATGCTGATGCTCCTTTGGTGGTCTAGCAGTCAGATTTCCACAAATGCCTTCAAGGGAGGTAGACAAATGTGGAAGAGCTATGGGTCCAGGAGGAAGAAGAAAGCAGTCTCTTCCCTACTTTTATCAGAACCACCTGGATTTCATCTTTTTCTGTGGGTAGAAGACCATACCAATGTTATCCCCAGATTAAGTCTTCTGGATTTAGAAGTTGAACTTCATTCATATAGAAATCTTTGCTTCTTCTCAAATGACCAAAAAAAAAAAAAGTAGCAAGAAGAGAAGAGATGGCATAGGCATAGGTGCTCTTGCATATGTGCATATTCGTGTGCACACATGTGGTTTAAACCTGAAAGGGAAGTGTATTTTTAATTAAATTTAAAATCATAGTATTTGTACCTATTTTTTTTTGTGTACCTAATTTTGAGTGTTCATTCTTTATATACTTTGTGATTCTACTCCTTTAATGGAAACAAACCTATTCGAAAGAACTTTGATGAATACTGGTTTTTCAACCAGACTTGGAAGAAAGAATGCCATTTCACGTTTTTTTTTTTCTTTAAATTCCTGATCCCATTGAAATTTATGGAAAATGTCCATTGGATTCTTTCTCTTCTGAACTTTCACTCTTTAAGAACTACATTGGGGACAAAGCGGAAGGTAAGTTACCCTCTCAGCTGTTTTTGTATTTGCAAAGAATTTCCTTTACCTTTTGTTCAGTTTTGTTCACTAGTAACTATAAAATTTAAATTCCTTTTTTGTCTCATTGTACTCATCACATTAAATTAATACTCTGAAAATACACACAGCTTTATAGAAACGTACCTGACAACTTTATGTTCTGCCCCTACTTCATTCACCTGCTCCCTTGAAAATACTAGCAAAAGGATCCTTGTGAGGAGGCAGTAAATCCGGTAAATTAATCTGGCGAGTGTTTTAATCAATCTCTCTTTCTCTCTCTCTTGTCCTCCCTCCTGCCTGCCTGCCTTCTCTCTCTCTCTCTCTCTCTCTCTTCCAGCCTCGCTCCTTTCTTCCTTTCCTCACTTGTTCCTAACTTAAGATCTTGAGAAACAAGATCTCTTGCTCATGGGCTTATGTTTTATATTTCCATTTATGGCTTACTTAAGCTGTGATTTCCATATGCAACACTTATGTTCAACCACACCATGCCAGTAGACGCGTGGTGTTTTTTCAGCAGGCACTGTACTCATTGTATTGTTCAGTTGTTCAGCATGATGATGTGCTTCCATTTCTGCTTGTCCTGCACATCATTTCTCCCAATGTCAGCTTGAATGTTTTGTTTATATTCCATAGGCTTCCCTTCTCCTTCTCAGGAACTTTCTTAAAGAAATATGGTTTGATAAAAAAAAAAAATCAAAGACCTTGCCAGGAAGCTCCCAGTTTAAAGGCCCTGCTCACACCTTGGAAAGCTTTATACCTTACAAAGCACTGAAACATGTTACACATTTAATTAAATGTGGTGGTTTCTGTCATTTCTGTAAGTCATCAAGCAACAGGCCCTTGGAAAGAAGCATTGCTGCAATGGGAAAATCAGATTCCCCTTCCATTATTTTGGATTGCAATGCCTTTTCCAGGGACGTGAGTTATGGTAAATACAAGGACAGCCTGTAAACGTAGTGAGTTCTTTCTATCCTTTTAGTGGCAAAGTTTAAAGCACTGGGCATGGCTTTCAGGGAGGAACTGCCAATGTACATGTTGGAAGTTCCTCTAGCAGGCAAGCCCCAGGCTACTTTGAAGAGATATCACTGGAAAAACTGCACCCTTCCTTGTCCTATTGATTTGTGGCCTGATCCTGAATTGGCCTATCTGAAAAATGCTTTACCAACATTATGGGTACATTTTCTCACTTTAGTAATAGCCTGCGTCAGCCAAGCACTTGCCAAGCATGAACCTTCTGGGGACTGGTAAGTTGCAGAATAACTTTGTGAATATAGACCTATCTTTTGGCTTGATTCAATTTGAAAGGCATGACCTATGCTCCATTTTTGTTCTACAAATATTCCTAAAACCAGCTCCAGCCTGAAGTCATCATAGGTAGTTAAGCCAGTTATAAAGCTGTGTTCTACTTCCTCTGGGGCATATTCAATTAAAAATATTGACCTCTTCTCATCAATACATGCTAAGATTCAAGGATTGTAAGGACAATAAGACAGTTCTGTTCTGAACCAGCTCATATACCTAAATGTGACTTATTAAAGGAGAAAAACACAGATGTGAACATATTTGTGTAAAGTGAGAAAACAGGCTAAGAAAAGATATGTAAAGTATAATTTAGAAAGTTCTCTAAAAATCCAAATGCACTAGAGATAACACCTACTTGGACAAAACGGACCCCATCCTCATCATTCTGTATCACTAGGGCTACTCACAGGAAAATTTGAACCATAAGATGGAGAGAAAATTTTCTCACTATTACACTGGATTATGAAAATGTATCCAGTGGGTGGAAATGCCTTCATTGTGTAACTGAGCCATGGCTCGATGGATTATCCTAAGCTGGGGAGTGGCCACTGGCTGCTTTTGGTCTAAGCACAAGTAGAAGTTTAGCATAGCTAATAACATCTGGTGTTCAAACCTGTACATGTACACACCTAGGCCACAGTTGAATCCTGTGCAATTCCTTTCTGTATCCTTCTTAACCTGAAGAGTGTTCATGCAATACTTTTTTACAGCTCAGTTTTACACAACTTAAAAAAGTAAACTTTCTTTGAAATTTAGGATCCATTTCCACTCAACTGGCTGAAGATAAATCCTCTTCTTATTTTCATTCAGGCTCCAAGTGCTCTTTCATTTTTGGATGCCACATTTTGTACCTGGCACTATGTCTTACACATTTGGGGGCCTCATTTAGTAGTCATGGAGTGAATGGAGAGATGAGTGAATGCGTGACTGCATCCATCACCCCCAAATTCCCATGTTCTCGTCTCTGCAGGAACCTGTCGGCTTCCCATTTTCCTATCTAGACTGGGGCTTCCTTGTAATTGATCAGCTAGGTATTTTCCATTCAAAGTCATAGACAGGACATCTGATCATTGGAAAAGAGACTCAGCAAAGTTTTCTTTCCCCTCTTCGCCAAAATCTAGAGGCAAATAAGAGAAAAAAGACTCACGTATGAAAGCAGAATGCTTCATATATGCTGTTGATCTGCCTCGTATATGCCTGGTAACTTTTCTTCTCCTTCTGGATACATAGACATATAAAGAATCACATTTGAGTCTTTTATATGGATGAGTAACATCTGTTTAACCTGAATGGTTCAATGTGTTTCTTAAGAATTGTGTTTACAGAATTAATTTGGTTATAAATATGAGAACAAATTTAGGCTACAAATTTAACTTGGGTTTTCCCTAAGGCAAGCTAATTCATAAAATCTGAAATATTGTTTTGCCCATGAAGTAATGTTTCCTCTAACTTAATAAGTAAATGGAAGGAGAAAACGTAATAAAGCTCAAATCCCCAGCAGCTAAAAAGTTAACACCTTAGTGGTGAAGAGCCAAAATAAGAAAGAAGTGACTATTGCCAGCAGGCAAAAGGTCTCAAACACTGTTAAACCTCTTTCTTAAAGCTGTAACCCTGTTCTTTCAAGTTCTTCACCTTTCACCCACTAGGCCCCTTTCTCTGACCTCAGAACTATAGTTATTTGTTTAGCATTGTGGTAATAGAGTTTGGAAATCTGAAAAACATTAAGTTAAATGCAAGGGTGTTGAGATGGTGGAATTCTTGAAATGAGCTGAAGAAATTCTATCTGGAAGATTTAAACATTTTTTTTTCCTCATTGGAGTAAGGGATAAGGAAAATATTGGGAGGCTTTGGACTTACCAAAGTTTGTTTTTTTTTTTTTTTTTTCCTAAGTAAAGGAGAGAAAAGATGGTGTTAATGGCATGTATGAGTAAAGAGTGAGGGCAAGTAATGTCCTCTTTAGCAGCTAATTGTTTTAAGATTGTTACAAAAGTAAAAATGTAATAGGCCAATCAAACTTTTGATTAAAGTTGGATATATTTGCCAAGGCCACAAAATCTGAAAAATATGATGTATTGATTCATATGAACGTACTTTTCAGTCTGTAAGGTTACTTGGGGAAGACACAAGATTCCTACAACAGTTTATTTTTCTTTGCTGTGCTTAGTTTAATGAATTTGTGTCTCTACTCCTTCGAATGTATTAATTAGAAGCAAATGAAGACTCTATCTTGTGAGTCCTTTGAAATACTATTATTTCTATTTCTATTATTTTATAATAATATTTTTAATAGACTAATATTGAAAGTATGTGTTGGCTATGCCATAATATCATCATTAAAAATTATAAAACACAAGTTGATTTCAGTAACTTTTCCTTTATAATAATTATAATCACATAGAATATTGCCCTTTCATCCACAATGCATTAGCTTTAACCTCTCTTCTACCAAAGAGTTTTTGTGCTAAGACTTCTCTGGATAACTCTCTGGAGTTTAATTGCTGAGTGATGAGAGAGGCCCTCTAACAGTTCGGTTGGGCAATGGGTTTGGCAACATGGTTAAAAATTACTGGTATATTGTAATCTTAAGTGAAGGTAATAAAATAAAATATCACAATACCTCTACTTGCATCAACTTCAAAACTGGTTTTCTGGAATAATTTGAGAGATACTGAAAAGTGTTTCCGGTCTCTAACTATATATCTTTCTATCTATCTACCTTTTCATAGCCTTGCTTTGTGCTTACATTACTCAGTCTATTTATTTATTTATTTATTTATTTATTCATTCATTCATTCATTCAATAAACATTTACTGAGCAAGTATTTTATGACTGGTACTATGCAAGACGGAAAGACAAATCTCAAAGAACTTTGGGATAAGGCATGATAGACTTTGGTTAAGTGCACAATCAGATAGATATGGTGTTAAATACTCGAAGTCATTTTGTATCTATGTAGTTTAGATCCAAAATATCACTGCATCTGAGGTCAAGATGCCTGGGTTTTAGGGCCTATGTGTTAGTCTACTTTTGTTACTAACTATCCTGTGAAATATCTAGGATGAGTCAGTCTCTCCACTACCTTCCCTTCCACCATCCACTCCAGTCATTAACTCTATGTTCATAGAGTATTAGTTCTGCAAGGACCTCCACGAGCATAAAGGCATTCTACACCTCCCTGGCACTGTAAATTTTCTCCCCTGGATTTCCATCATGTCCTTCGTGAACCTTCAATATAGTGGGCACCATTTTGGTTAGTATGTGCCAATAAATATTTGAATGAGTGATGACATTAACTATAATAGAAAGGAACTGTGGAAATATAGAAGCAATATAAATCTGGTAGTTATTATAATCTCATATAAAGAATATGTATTATGTATTGTTCATATTTTATTATATAATAGAATCTTCTGTATAGGGGGTACTTAGAAGGTGGCTTTCATCTGCCATATGACATTATTAAAGTATGTTGTACAAATGGTTGGAGGACATATCAAAACAGAGAACCAATGTATGCCTTCACAGTCACCAATGGCATATATTCAAGAACAAATGTCTTCTTTCCAGGTCACTACTCTACAGTTGATTTATTGGCATATTACATCAGTTGCCTTTAGGACAACAAATAATCTGAAACTTGTTTGATCATCTGGATAAAACTCCCAGATCATTATGTCCACTGACATTAAACATCCAGGTCTTTTCAGATATTGATTACAATGCTGTTTCTACACACATAATTAGTTTAACCATTTTTACAAATTCCTCCAGTGAGTTTGGTCAAACAACCAGGTAAGTCATCTAAGAGATTAATTTGTCTGATGTGCTTTGAATAACGTGTGCCCAATAAATATTTGTTGAGTTAGTGTTTTTACAGAGTAAATGAAATTGAATAACTAGTAAGTGTCTGAATATCACAAATTCCATGAGAAGGAGTGACTGGATTGTCAACTGGCTGCATAGATACTCTTTAAAGAACAACATCTATGCATAAGCATGGGGCAAATGGTCATATGTTGAACAAATGCAGTGTGAATTTAGTAATCCATGAATGCAAACGTACAGAAATAGAGCCTACCAACACTTTTGAGATATATGCAGTACCCAGGAAGCTCTTTGCTTACCTAGGGAGATATAATCCTTATTTTCAAGTTTTCATTTGTTTTAGGAGCTTCTTATTGAGTTGGATTCTGTAGGATTGGTAAAACAGAGAATTTTTTTTTTTTTTTTAACTCCGTCCCAGCTTCAGGAGTTAATAATGATTTTGGAATGCTACATATTCTCATGCTTCCAGTCACCACAATCAGCATAAGGAAGCTTCTTTATATATCATATTTACTGACTACAAAGGTTTTGTGTTTGTGCTTAAGAGAAATACACGCGCAAGCACACAGGGTTATCAAGTAAACACTATTCATTATTATTGGGAAAAAGCTTTACTAACCAAGGTACTTTTATACTTTTTGTTCAAATCAGTCAGGAAGCAGTATCAGATGAATTGATGTGTTTGTTGTATTAGGATGATAAATCAAGAAATGAAAATTTAAATATTACCATGTTAGTTTAGGAAAAGGCATGTGTCATTCTATTTATGGATTTATTGAGGGTAAATTAAGGGCAAGTGTAGTTTTTCTTCCTTAGATGAAAAAAGAAAGTTTATCCTAAGCTTTAAAGAACCATCTGTCTATCTCATTTTCCTCTTGGGGTTTTAAAAATGTAGTACCAAGGAATTTCATTGATCCTATTTTATATCCCCAAGGATTTGCTTCTCTATGTTCTTTCCCAAGTATTGGCCATTTCCCATGACTATATCCAACTGTTAAGTACGGAGTGTCCCTTTCTTGCTTAATCCCACCAAGAGCCAAGAACTATTCTTAGCCATAGTTGGGTTTTCTTCTAATGACTGTGGTTATATTTTCCTCCCTAAATCAACATCATTATAGAAGATGACCAAGATCGTATCAAAGGATTCTACAGCTCATTGATCTCTAGGTTAGTTCTTTGTTGTAGTTTATTAGTGTTCACTCCCAACCCAAGAGATGTATGACCTCTCTGTTGGAACCTCTTGGTTTTCTTATCTGGTAATATTTTTACCTCCATTCCATGGGTATGTAGTCTCAGAGGTCTTCTTTGTTCCCTTCATATCTCAGCCCCAATATTTACTTTGTCATCGATGCCCATCAGTAATGCCTTGGTAACTTGTTTTCATTTGTCATGAACTTTTTCTTTCCATCAAGATGACCTGGGTTTGGATTCACATGATTGCTCTACTGTTCAGACTAATCTCTTAATTGAATCCACAAACCCTTACTTCTCTAAGCAACTCCACACACAGCTACCTAACATGCAGCTCGGAAATTCTCATTTTCCCAGGCACAATTCAAAAAACCTTTTGGGTTTCACAGCATATATGCTAAAAACCATGTCCATCACTCAATCTCTCCATGCAATTCCACTTGTATGCATGCCTTCAACTGTACTACATCCTTCTCCCTGCCGCTCACCCAGCACTCCCCACTGCCACAATGAAGACCATTTTGATGGGAAACTCAACTATAGAGGAAAGATTAAAGGCCTTGGGTCAAACAAACCTGGATATGAATCCCATGTCCTGTCATTTTCAGCTTGTGCCAGTTCAAATACTTCAACTGGAAAATGGAGATATTCCAACCTTTGACAGATGAAATAAATGTATATGTGAAAGTACATTCTGGAAGGATGGAAGAATACTCCATCCTTCCAGAATAAGAATACTCTTTATTAATGAGTATTATGTGTATAATAATCAGCTTGAAAAGAAGGTTCCCAGTTCTGTTATTGACTCTGATGTGATAGTCCAACTGTGTTCAATGGGCTGGGTTTTGCAGGCGAGATTTCTACCATGAGCCACCCACACAATGGGCTGAGTCTGGTAGCTGTTAAGGCCCCTCTGCAAAGAGGCTCAAAGTCCTTGTCCCTTCTTCCCTAAGGGCTTCTGACTAGCAGGAGTCTTGCTTGTAGGTCGGGTTTCCATGCCCTGCAAATGATTTTCACTGGCAAATATCTTCTCATTAGTTTCCTCTTCTAAATAACGTCTCACTTTAGATTTGCTCAAAAAAGCAGATCAAAGAAAGTGTGTGAACTTTGGCTAGGGTATGAAGCAACAGAAGGAAGGGCAGTGACAAAGTGGAACTTTTTTTCCAAAGCGATTTTGTCAGGCCTGAAGATTTGTGTAAAAAAAAATCTTGCCCATCCTTTTATTTGCTTTCCATTCATTAAAGTCTGCTGCAACCTGAAAAGAAACTAATGAAAAATCGAAAAGGGGTAACATTTTATTTTAATGCTTCTCATGAATGTAGGAAAATCTATTGAAATTAATCAGTGAGGTGGGTAATTTAATCAGAATGCATAATAAATATGTAAATATGATTGGTTAAGAATGCATAGAGAAATACATTAGAGTCTCCACCTACAGTGAATGTACAATAATAATAATAATATGTAGTGTTTTTCTTTCCAAACAACTGATATGTTCACCACATTTGGTCCTCATGAGCAATGCTTACCCATGAAATGGGGCAGGGATCATATTTTTAAAAATATAAAAAGGTATTTTCTCCAAACATTAGTTTTTTCATTGTAGATTGACAAAATGATTTGTGATATTGCAACTACATAGGAGAGCCCTAAGTTTGATAATTACTTTCTTTTGAGTAAATGTGATTTAAAAAAATTATAATGAATATGTTTTTTTAGAAGTATGTAAACTTTTTATTATGGAGAAAATCCAAGATTGTTCTTGTTCAAGAGAAAAGGCTTAGGAAATATGTTACATATGAAAATATGCGCTAAAAATTTGCTCATTGTCCATAGAACCATTGTTCAGTTATTGGTGCATTTTCTTCTATACTGTGTGTATGTTCATCTGTGTGTGAAGTCAAAGTGTATGTGTTTCCTGTTTCCATTTAACATCGTGTCTTGGAATATCATTCCTTAAATGTTCTTTGAAAACAATATTATTATGGACTTCTAGATACAGCATAATCAATAATAAAATTAATTTCTTCATGTTGAAAATTTAGGCCTTAAAAATATATATTTTTTTATTATCAAGTCTTCTAGTTGTATTAAGTATATGCCCTTGATTCCAGAGGATATATTTTTAGGTCTCTTACTTGTCTATGTATAAACTTTTCTTAATAAAGTGTACATATTACCTCTAAGAACATTTTTATTTAATAAATTAATAATATAAGGGGTCGCCTGGGTGGCTCAGTTGGTTGAGTGTCTGACTCTTGATTTTGGCTCAGGTCATGCTCTTGGGTTGTGAGATTGAGCCCTGTATGAGGTTCTGGGCTGGGCATGGCATCTGCTTAAGATTTTCTCTCTTCCCTTCTGCATCCCCCTCAAAAAATAAAAAAAAAAAACTAATTGAGAATGGGAGAAGATATTTGCAAATGATGTATCAGATAAAGGGCTAGTTTCCAAGATCTATAAAGAACTTATTAAACTCAACACCAAAGAAACAAACAATCCAATCGTGAAATGGGCAAAAACATGAACAGAAATCTCACAGAGGAAGACATAGACATGGCCAACATGCACATGAGAAAATACTCTGGATCATTTGCCATCAGGGAAATACAAATCAAAACCACAATGAGATACCACCTCACACCAGTGAGAATGGGGAAAATTAACAAGGCAGGAAACCACAAATGTTGGAGAGGATGCAGAGAAAAGGGAACCCTCTACACTGTTGGTGGGAATGTGAAATGGTGCAGCCACTCTGGAAAACTGTGTGAAGGTTCCTCAAAGAGTTAAAAATAGACCTGCCCTATGACCCAGCAATTGCACTGTTGGGGATTTACCCCAAAGATACAGATGCAATGAAACGCCGGGACACCTGCACCCCGATGTTTCTAGCAGCAATGTCCACAATAGCCAAACTGTGGAAGGAGTCTCGGTGTCCATCGAAAGATGAATGGATAAAGAACATGTGGTCTATGTATACAATGGAATATTCCTCAGCCATTAGAAATGACAAATACCCACCATTTGCTTCAACGTGGATGGAACTGGAGGGTATTATGCTGAGTGAAGTAAGTCAATCGGAGAAGGACAAACATTGTATGTTCTCATTCATTGGGGAATATAAATAATAGTGAAGGGGAATAGAAGGGAAGGGAGAAGAAATGGGTGGGAAATATCAGAGAGGGAGACAGAACATAAAGACTCCTAACTCTGGGAAATGAACTAGGGGTGGTGGAAGGGGAGGGGGGCGGGAGGTGGGGTGAATGGGTGAGGGGCACTGAGGTGGGGCACTTGACGGGATGAGCACTAGGTGTTATTCTATATGTTGGCAAATTGAACACCAATAAAAAATAAATTTATTATTAAAAAAATTTTAAAAAATAAAAAGACAAAAAACTAATTGATAATGTCATATTTAATATTTACATTTATCATTGAGAAGATATACCTGTAGAAAAAGAAAAAACAGAACTGAGAAAATAAATAGATGTCTTTGGTATAAATAAATAGATATCACTGGTATCTGAGGACCAAGAGCTCCTTTAGGTGACCCTTGGCATCATTAGAACCCAAACCAGGAGAAGAAAAGCCAGACAAATTTCAGGGAATATTCATGAGCACAAAATATATTGTTACTGCAAAAGAGGATGTTGAACACTGTGTAAAGTAGGGGGGTGATATCATGCAATTTGAGAGCCCTCTTCTATTCTCCCCCTCTCTCAGCTTCCTCAATTAACCAAAGAGCCCTTCCTCCTCCAGGCTTATCACTTTCTTTGGACCTGGGTTTGGTCCCCTTTTCTGTGCATATATGAATGGATTATACTCAGGAACTTTTTGAGATCAAGACATTTCTCAGGTTCAATTTTTTTTAATACTAGGATAAAACTACAGTGCCCTGAACATAATGAATGTTCAGGAAAATGTATTTTCTGAGTCATTAGTGACTGCATAAATTTCCAATGACCGGAGTGAGTTGAAAATTTCTCACCTCCAGTACAGCCCCTAGTAATCTGTGTTATTCCTGAAAAGGGGTAGTGGGCACAAAAGCAGACTAGATACAGTGTAATAATGTTTTCTAATATGTTTATAGCATTTCTTTTTCTTTCTTTTTAGTTTTTAATGTGGTAGTTGAGGCATTTTTTAAAACTGTTTTAAAAGTAAACTTTACCCCCAAATGGGGCTCAAACTCATGACCCCAAGATCAAAAGTCACATGCTCCACTGACTGGGTCAGTCAGGCGCCCTTGGTAATTGAATTTTAATTAATGAAAGTAGTGTGTTTGAATCCCAACTTCCCTCCTTTTGGTTATAATAAAAAATAGAATCTATTGAATAAGAAAGCTTCATACAAGATTTTCTGAATAAAAATAAGAAATATATCATTTAGGAAATCAGCTGAGTGTTCAGGAACAATATCTTGATTGGGTAACCCAGCTAAGGGTCAGGCTATTAATAATTTTTTTAGAAATTAATTTTTTATTAATTCAGTAGAGAAAAAAATAAATTGGGTGTTTCACAAGCTTAGCCAAGGGAAAAAGCACAAATTAATTTAATCTCTTACTTGGAAAGAGTACCTCCTCATCAATTTTCTTTTAATATTTAGAATAGAAATCTATGGAAAAAATGAAAAGGTAATATAGAGTTCCCATGTACCCTGCACCCAGTTTCCCCTATGACTCACATGTTACTTTCCTATGGTACATTTGTCACACTTAATGAACCAATATTGATACATTATTATTGGCTAATATTACATTTTTAAAATTTTTGGAATATTTTCCCTAATACCCTGTTTATATCAAGCTATGGACATTTTCTCAGATTTCCTTCAGTTTAATGATCTTATAAGTTTGATGAATACTGATCCGATATTTTACAGAATGCCTCTCAGTTGTGATTTGTCTGTTTTTTTTTTTCTTTCTTTTTTTCTTATGATTAAAGTGGTGTTACAGGTTTGGGGGAAGAAGACAGCAAAGGGTAAGAGACATCCTTATTTCATTTTATCAAAGGTGTCTGTATGAACAGGACTTGTCAGGTGTCTCCAGTGTAAAGTTACTATTTTCTCCCTTTTTCCACCCTGTACTCTTAGGAAGAAAATCTTTATGCATAGCACACAGTAAAGGGGTGGAGAGTTATATCCTTCTCATTCAGAGCAGAGTAGCACATAAATTTGTGGAATTCTTCTGCATGGGAGGCTTGTCTATTCTCCTCTGTTTGTGTGTTTACCTTTTTTTTTCTTTTTTGTATATAGACCTCCAATTATTCCCATGCTATTTGTTGAAAAAAACAATCCTCTTTCCATCAAATTTTCTCTGCACCTTTGTAAAAAAATCCATTGATTATATCTGTGTGGGTCTGTTTCTGGGCCCTTTCACTAATACTGTGCTCTCTTAAATATGTATACTATATTAAGTTTTGAAATTAGTCTGAATCCTCCAACTTTGTTTTTCTTATTCAGAATTGTATTGATTTTTGTGTTATTATCATTGTGTTGGTCCTTTGCCTTTCCATATAAACTTTAATAGCAGTTTGTCAATATCTATAAAATCATTTGTTCAGATTTTGATTGTTGACTGGGATCTGTGGAATCTCTAGATCAAATTGGGTAGAACTGACATTCTTTTTTTCTTTTTTTTAAGATTTATTTATTCATGAGACACACAGAGAGAGACAGAGAGAGAGAGAGACAGAGAGAGAGAGAGAGAGACATAGGCAGAGGGAGAAGCAGGCTCCCTACAGGGAGCCCAATGTGGAACTCCCTCTCAGGACCCCAGGATCACACCCTGAGCCAAAGGCAGATGCTTGACTACTGAGCCACCCAAGTGTTCCCTTACATTCTTGACATTATTGAATCTTTCATTCATGAATATATAATTTTGTTACACTTATTTAGATATTTGATTTCCTATATTATGTTTTGTCATTCATATATAGATCCTGTGACTATTTTGCTAGCCTAAGTATTTTTTTCTTTGTTGTTGCTATGGTGTTATCATAAATGGTCTGTATATATATATATATTATACATATATGTAATATATACAATTTCAAATTTGATTATTCATGGTTAATATATAGGAAAGAGATTGACTTGTATATTGACTTAGATAACCTATTACCTTGTAATTTGCTATCCTCACCTATTAGCACTTGGAGTTTCTTTCTTATTTTTTTTTAATTCTTTGCGATTTTATACACAGACAATTCTGTCATCTACAAATAAAAGCAGTTTTATTTCTTCTTTTAATACTTGTATACTGTTAATTTATTTTCCATGTCATATTGCACTAGCTAGAACTTCTAGTGTGAAGTTAGGTAGGAGTGATGAGAGAGTATATTCTTCTCTTATTCTGATCTCAAGGGGAAAGTATTTAGTCTCACACCAGGAAGTATTATGTTAATTGTGGGTTTTTATGGATTTATTTTTATTAAGTTAAGAAAGTTTCCTTCTAATCCTAGTTTACAGAGAGTTCTTATCTAGGTTTTGGGCTAGATTTCGTAAAAAGATTTTTCTGAATCAGTTGATATGATCATGACTTTCCTTCTGTAGCCAATTGATGTCATAAATTGCATTGATTTTAGAATGTTGAACCAGACTTGCATACCTAGAATAAATCCCACTTGGTTGTGGTATATAATCATTTTCATACATTATTGGATTTTACTTGCTAGTATATTGCTGGATTTTTATGCCCATGTTCATAAGAGATATTGGTCTATAGTTTTCCTACATTGTAGTATCTTTTTGTTATTAGGGTAATTACATAATTAGGATAACTTTTACACCATAGAATGAGGTAGAAAATGTTCTTTCTGTTTCAATTTTCCGGAAAGGATTCTGGAGAATTGGTATCATTGTCATGCCAAATATTTGGTGGAACTCACTATATTTATTGTCTTGTTTCATATTTATCTGTTTACTGCCTGGTCTATTCAGATAATCTTATGTTATATCTATCTCTGTGTCCCTTAAATAACTAATAGGCACTGTGTGATTTTTTTTTGTGTATTGTAGAGTAAGTACATAAATGATTAACTATATGGTGTAGTTAAATATAGAGTTTAAGATATGATATTTCTCTATCTTCCAGAGGGGAGAGGGTCAATATTAATAGCAGAGTGAGAGTCATATCCAACTTAGGAAATTTTAGAGAAACTATGGGTAGAGAAAGGATGAGAGGGAAAAAAAAAAAAAAACAGAGGAAGGTTGTACAGCCATGGCACATGTTGATGGAAAATGGAACTTTGGGTCAGGACACCTGAATGGGAGCACATTTGCTTAAGAAAAAGAAAGGTAAAATGGTGGCATTCTTTCAGCAAAATGCAGTGGAGAATATGGTTAATGGTAAGAGTCTTTAAAAAGTTTGTGTTTAAATAAATAAATAAATAAATAAATAAATAAATAAATAAATAAATAGTTTGTGTTCAATCAGTTGATTTAGGAAAATCAGAGGCATAGGTCTTTAAGGAATGGAATTTTGGTGGGCTGGTATACCACCTACCACCACCTAGCAGTGGTCCTGTTAGTCATCCCTGTCAGTGGGACCATCTTGGTGGCAGTAGCTGGCTTATCTGAGTAGACATTATTTTCTGGAGTTTTTCATCTTCTGTAGAAGGGAAAACCATGAAGAAAAATAGGAATTTGTCCCCAGTCAGCTCTTCAGACTCAAGACAAAGGGGGGATGCGATCAGATCTTTATTTTCTGTATTGCATCAAGAAATCTCTTGGAGTTAGAGAAATAGAAATTCTGTGGGACGATTTGAGCTAACTATGGAAATCCTAAGTGGTATTTCAGTCCTTACCTTGTGACTCCAGAAAGTTTAGCCAAATATAAGGGAAACTTTCTAGACAGAGTCTACCCTGAGGGGGGGAAAAAAAGTATCATTCTGCAGTCATAGCTGTGCAGTCTAACAGTATGCTGTTCTTCTTTGAAGGCAATTTCAAACTTAGCTGATGGTAAGAATCACCTGGATAATGTATTAACTACACCTGTTCCCTAGAAAAATCCACAGACATTCTTATTTAGCAGAAATGGAATCTGGCTGAGGAATCTGCATGTTTTAAGGATGTTCAAGTGTTTCTGATCATCAGCTAAATTTTGGAACTCTTGAATCAGTGAACATTCCTGCGTGAAGAACCATCAGAGAAGCAAAGGAACTAAATCTTCAGCGGTCTCATGTTTGGAGGTGAACTCCTATGAGCTTAGATGGAGACACTGTAAAGTTTCAATAGGAACAAAGATGAGGTACCATCATGAGGTACCACTGTAAAGTTTCAATAGGAACAAAGATGAGGTACCATCGTGGGAGTGTCATAGACACTCCAAGCATAACTGGTTTTTCACTTTCTCAGCTTATATTTTTGTGTGTTCAGAATTGGAAAACAATAGGCCCAGCCTTTTGTCAGTCCTCATATTTCCCTGCCAAAAAAGAAATACTAGAAAAGAACAAAAAAGGGAATGAAGGAAGGAGAAAGTAAGCAAGTGAGCAAGAACAGATTTATGCACATTAGCATGCTTCTAAACAAAGATGGAAATACAATATCTGTTTTTTTATTTTATATTTTAATGAAAACACATTAATTTGAAAAATTTGATTACACAAAGACTGATGTGAGGGCATTTTTAAAAACCTTTGATAAAGACAAATTGGGCCAGATGTTTTTCTGAACACACGTTATGTTGGGTACCATAGCTTGGTCTGTAGTTACTCTTTGAATTTCTTGACATGGCCTAAAGAATCATACCAGTTAATTCTTTGACGACCTGTATGTTGGGGGACCCCAGTCCAAGTAACGTTATTCCCATAGAGCTCCCCTTAGGGACCACCTTTGGATTCCTACCCTTTGAGGGGCCCTAAGAGTCAGCTGGGTCAGCCCTACCTCCAAGACTTCATAGTCTTCAGTAATATTTCCAAACCTTGCCTTCCTGTAAGGCTACCAAAGACTTCTCAAAGGACTTCAGGTAAAATACACACTGCTTATAGGTGAAAAGTGAAAACTTGAGATTTACAGCAAGAATAGGGCAGTGAAAAATGAAATAGCTTTGAGATATTTTAACGAGCTATCCCAGCTGCCAACCCCATCCCTCCCTCCCAAACTCATGTGGGGTTGCCTTAAGGAAGAAATATATCATTTCTTTTATAAACATTAGACCATTTATACTTTTCTAAGTAATAAGAGAATTCTGAGTCATTCAGCAAAGTCCTGTTGACCAAGTTCCCAATTCAGTGGGGAAAAACACACACATGTTCTCTTTTTCTATGGTTTTGTGCTAAGTGACTCCGATCCCACTGAAATTTGGCCATGTGAGAATTTGTGTGTATGTTTGTGTGTGTGTGTGTGTGTGTGTGTAATAGTGCTCTCATTTCTCTCTCCTCTCTCTTTCTCTCTCCCCGCCCCCTTTTTTTTCTGGACAGTCCCAGTACACAATCCTGAAGACTGGCTTCAGGTTCTTGGTCTTTCATTCTTATTTATTCCATCCCAGTCAGTGAGACCTCTCTGTCCCCTCCCCTGGTCCCTTCTTTCTGTGGTTCCCAGAGAGGAACGTGAGTTTTGAAAGTGTCAGAAGAGTGTAAATGCTGATGTATAGGCCACAGTTGTTTGTCTCAAAAGGCCTGCAGAGCCCTGCCCTCTCCTCTGTTCCCTTCAAGTTGGGAATGATTCATCAGCTGGCCTTTGGCAAGAAAAGAGGCTGGCCTGAGGTCTTGGGCCTTTGACCTCTGTGAAGAGAAAGGTCACAGTGAGCTCATCTGTGCAAGCCCCAGGGCAGGAGCCACAGGCATAGAAAGCAGAGCCAGGGGCGCCCAGCCGGGCAGAGGGGGATGGTGGGAAAGAGTGGGGATTTAGAAAAGTGAAGAGTATATTTCTAAGAGACTCAGTGGATCAGCTGACAGCTGGGGGCAGGGGTCATATTTATGCTTGATTCCCTGAGCATGTTACAGTAACATCTGCTTGTTAAGGGTCTTTAGGAAATAGGCATAGGGACCTACTGCTTCTGACCTCCTCCTACAAAAAGGGACAGGCAAAGAGATTAGGGGTTCCTATTAACATTTGTTTGAGACTTAATGACCACCTCCCCTCTCTTGGGCATGATGTGTCCGCTTCCCCCCATTTCTCTTTAATCAGCTTGCTAGGTATTTAAATGAGCCCCTGCGCTGGTCAGTGAGATAGTTTGAAATGGCAGAAAAGAAAGATTTCCATTAGGAGAAAAGAATGGAATGGAAAAGATAAAAAACAAAAACAAAAACAAAAACAAAACCACCACCACCCAGGGAATTCTTTACATGCTCGAATTGAATCATTTCACAGAGACTTTTCAACTTTTGACATCATAGAATAAAGTCACCCAGAAGTTGTAACTTCATAGGATATTTGCTGCAGAAATTGGTGTCTGGAGTTCAAACTAAGGACAGAACTCACAACTGAGGGGAGATTGAAGACTAAACTTTGGTTACACTCTTCCATTAACCTTTTTTTTTTTTTAAATTTTAGTCACTTTTATGTCCTTTCCACAAATTCCCTTAAAAATAACTCTAGTTTTTCTCCTCCAAATACCAAAGATTTGGAGCTCTCTCTTTAAAAAAAAAAAAAAAAAAAAAAAAGGATTTTATTTATTTATTTGAGAGAGAGAGAGAGAGAAAGCAATAGAGAGAGCATGGGCAAGAGTGAGGGGCAGAGGGAGAAGCAGACTCCCCACTGAACTGGGGAGCCTGACATGGAGCTCGATCCAGGGTCTCCAGGATCATGACCTGAGCCAAAGGCAGGCACTTAACAGACTGAGCCACCCAGGTGCCCAGAATTGGAGCTCTTATGTGTGACTATCCCCCACCTTCAATTTCTCTGGCCAAATTAATAGTCAATGGAAACGCAAAGCAATTTCTGAAAAATGGGTTGGAGAAAGAAGAAAATGTGCCAAGGTGCGAAATTCTTTTTCTTCTTTTTTTCCTGAAAGAACTCTGGCTGTATGTCTGTTGGCTTCCAAAGTGCACATTTTGCATGAGTTACAATTATCAAGAATTTGGTGTTCACATTTCCTGTGATTTTTCTTCAGACATTTCCGGAAGGACTCTGGTTTTGTGAAAAATCTCTAGGTACCACTGCAGCCAGGCACACGCATCGTTGGTGTTTTGTGATGCCTTAACTGCTTCCATGGCAGTTTGTTTTAGCCTAAAGCCTTCAGTAAATGGAATAAAATTCAGAAGTTGGGGGAAGAGACTGGAGATAGAGGATATTGATTTTAGCTAGGGAAAAAGAGTTAAAATAAGCAAATGTGTGATATCATGGAAAGCAGGCTCGTTTTGGGTTCCACTTTCACAGCAAAGTTCACACAGTCCAACCTTCCATATAACTATATGAAAACAACATGTTTGCTATTTGTAGGGGATTGCTTTGGGGAGATCAGCTCTGCAGAGCAGAATAGATTGTTCTGAAGCAAACTGGATGTGCATGGATGGGACATCTTCAAAGGTAAGGGCTTGGGTGTGTGTGTGTGTGCATGTGCATGTGCGTGTGCGTGTGTGTGTGTGTATAGTTGTTGGTGGGATGGCTGATAGGAGCTGTTCATTACCACTTTGTGATTATAAATAATAAAAAAAATTCAATCGGAAGTGCGTTCTGCCAAACTTGACAATAAACCTGCTAGCAGGGCTTTGAGATTTTCTTAATCAGGGTCAGACCCACAAGCATAAGGCCAATGAGTTCAGTGGGAAAAACGACTCTTCTTCTCCATTTTTTTTAGCCCTTTCCTTTTTTCTTTCATTTGGAAGGGACCCCCTCATAAACATGCAGAGCAATTTTCCAGTACATTAACCCAGGAGGAATCCTCTCTCTGTCTGCTCAAGAGACGGAAAAGTTGAGAAGCAGGGGGAGGGGAAGATGGATGGGTCTGGGATATAAGAGGGGGCAGTTTTTCCACTGTCCTGCCCTGTACACCTAGGACAAAGACTTCATTGACTGCAATGCTTGACATAAGCCTCATAAACTAGTAGTCAGGCACAAAAGGTCTGACACTTGAAAGTACAAGTCCCTGCCTCTTTTCTATTACAGCTGTTCAGGGGGGTTGGGCCTAACAGTGGTGTCCCTTTGTCAGCCCATAGGACAAGAGGTGAAGATAAATAGTGTTGACTTTAATGTAGTCACACAATTTTGCTATTTCCCCAAAGACAACATTTCCTCCCAGTCCTCACATCATGGCCCCAGGAGATATAACTGAGTTCCCTTTTGCCGAAGAGCAAGGGTAGAAGCAACCTGGGAGAGCAAGGAGGGTGCAGAGTGGCCATGTGGCTGGAGAGAAGAGGAGGAGACAGGCATGAGTAGTCGTGGGATCTGTCCCTTGTCCTCTGTGAGGAGTGGTATGGTTTTCATGCATTCCTGCTTGGTCACAGTGGTTTCTTTCATTTTCTTGAGATCCTGGAAATGGTCCTAGAGCAGAAAAAAAAGGATGCAGGAAGTAAGACTGAGAATCATGCACAATGATATGATTTAAAAGATGTTTAAAAACCACTCTGGTGTCTTTCTGATTGTCACAAGGCCAGAGAGTAAAAAGCTTTCCTGGGAACATTTTGTAACAACACTAATACAAGCACTTGAGTAGTAGGATGGGAGACTTCAAGAATTCTATGTGCAGAAGGAAGGACCACATTAGCTGTGTGGTCTGTTGCACTGGGCTGTCATTACCATTAGTTTTGATTTGGGCATCAGGATAGGTAAACCTTCTGTATTATTTTTTTTCTGATAGGGATGAAAGAATTTGAGCTAAAGAATGTGGAACCCATTTGGATTTGATGGCTTATGATCAAGTTCAATAGGCTAGAGAAGATCATCTTACCATCCTGAACCTCCTAGCTGCATAGTGCCATTTTGGATCTGTCTAAAGAGGCTCTTTGGAAGATCATGTTTGAGCCACCCTCAGTTATAAGCACCTGTCTCCAGTCATACCTCCTTGTCTTTAGAGTGGACTCTAGGAGCCTTAGAAGATTCAGGTTCTAAAGAGCTCTCTAAGAGTATTCCACGTACAGAGAAAGAAATGCGGGATAGTCAAAATACCTACTGGTCCCTTGTGTTCAAGCTGAAGAAAAGTTAGAGCCATGAATGCCAGAGGAAAGTTCTATTTAAACACTAACGGAGGAACTCAGATCAATCACACATTAGTTCAGTTTTAACATCTGGCTGAGTTTTCTATCCCAGTTCCCTATCAAGTTTCTGAATTTAGGGACTTCTACTTACAACATTTCTTTGCATCATTTGAGCAATATATTTTGGAGATTATTCATCTGAGTTATTTCACAAATTTTATACAACTCTGCTATAATCATGTTTTAGAGAACACTGCTTGAGGCTAAGATTTAAAGATATCTTCATTGATAGGAAAATATTTGAGGTTAGATCCTTTCTTTGGATCTTTTGGGTATATAAATTTACTCTAAAACTACTGGTTGCAAGTTGGAAAACAAGTATCTTGAAAATAGAACACGTACTAACTAGCTTTCTGTTCACACTGGTTTAATCTCTTCTTTAGGTGAAGGTTGTAGCTTAGGCATTTCCATGTGAATTTAACAGTATCTGTTTTGAACTTAACCAGGGTTTGCTTTCGAATGGTATGTGGCAATAATTTTGACTTATTGGCAAATGCATCATGTTTTGAAAAAGGTGAAATTCTCCAACGGCCTTTTGTCTTTATTTTTGGAGTCCCTGAATTCAGTATTTTTAGTGTATACTTATGCTTATTTATACTTCAGTAGAGCCTTGATTGTTTCCTGGCACCATAAGTTATGTCAGACTGCCACTTCCATTGTCACCTCCCAGATTTGGCTTCTGGGAAAATAACAGTGGGAACCTAATGATGTCCCCTGCCTGGTCAATTGTCCCATTCCTCTTCCCAGAGCCTTTGGGCCCTTCATTCCCTTGGACTCTTAGATATTCCTCTGGGCTTCACCCTTCACCCCCTGGGCTGTCAAAAAGAGAATGTCATTTGGCAGCTTTCAGAAGTGAAGTGTTGAACTCCTTTGTAGCAAGAAAAAGAAAAAAAAAAAAAGGCTGAATAGGAGCAAAGAGAAACCCAGTTTGTAGCTGTAGGAAAGAGAAGAGTTCAGGCTGTATCTAGGGTGTTTTCATGTGATGATGAGATATGAACTACTGGAAAATTTGCTCTGCTTTTCTGTGCCCATGGATGCTTCTCCTAGCCCATTCTCTTCGAGACGGTATGTGGTCCTGCAGGTGTTCAGTGCCATGAGATATCTAAAATAGCAGATCTTCTCAAAAACAGGAAGTAACTGGACTTGTTTCTCATCTTTCCCTATTTGTTTTCACTTTTATCTCTTGACTCAAAACACAAGAAGAACTTTCCACCAGGAACTTTCTGGCAAAACTTGGCATTAAGAATGCCAAGTTTCTTTTGCTCTTCTTCCTGAGAGAAATCAACAAGGCAATTAAGAAAAATCATGGGTTGGGGCCTGGGAAGACCTCATTGCTAGTCTGTGCTCTCTTAATTGAGCTTGGACAACCCTTTTACCCTCTCTGTTTTCTGATCTATAAAATGGGTAAAGTACACATCTCTGTATGACTCTTTTTTCTTTCTCTCTTGCTCCCTTTGTTCCAATAGTGAGCTGCATTGTAAGTAATCCTGGCAGGGGTGGGGGTGATGGGAAGACAATGGTTAAGAAAACAACTAGACATGGAAGAAAATAATCTCAATTTAAGGTGCTGTTGGTATCACATCTAAAAAAAAAAAAAAATCAGTGAACTTGATGGATTTCATGACCAAGCATTTCTTCTCCATATTTAGGCCTCAGGCATATTAGAATTGATATATCTTTGAAGTTTTCTTAGTCCTACTTGAGGACACAAAGTTTTGTAAACACACCATTACAAAAGGACTTTCCAGGCAGAGACCTCTGCATGTGGATGCCCCCATGGGATTCAGCCACTGGCCTGGCTCTCTTAGTCTGAGTCAGAGTTTAAGAATTCTTTTAAAATAAACATTTGTGTTCTGGCTTATCGAAGGTTTTACTTTCTGACAAAACCCTGTTTTCCTTTGCAGGCTCTAAAACCTTTCTTTTAGGTAAAATGAGTATGTCAATCCATTTGTATTTATGCTGAGACAGGCTGTGGACCACATTGTGAAACTGGTGTGTGTATTGGGAGCAGGATTGAGTCAGCAAGGCCTTCCTTTGTCCCTCATCCACTTTGTCTCCCAGAGCTAGACCAACCCTGTGGATGAAAGGGAGAGATGTTGTTTTTGATCCAAAGACTATAAGAACTCCCTCTGTGCAAAGCACAGCAGCAGTCCCCATGCCCTGGGTCCTTGTAGAACCAAGGCCACAGAAACATAATCAGAAAAAGAATGACTGTGTTTGTTTTGTCCCTCTTCTCATTGATGTTGGCACCGAAGACTTCTGTTGAGGGCATGCGATTACTTGGGCACCTTGATGCCAAATTTACAAGGACACGGATCCGTTGAATTAAGGAGTTTACTGTTGTTTCTAGTACTCTAGTTTTGTTTTTTCCTTCAGTGATTCAGCCTCACATGATAGTAACTTAGTAAACATATTCACGTCAGTAACCTGTGAATCTGAAACTTGGCATATCTCAAACTCAATTTCTGTCTCCTTTTAGAAAAATGGGCTCTGTTTTTTCTTTCATTTTCCCATTTGTATGATTATCATTGTCTTTGTTGTCTAGACCCAGAAGTTTACTTGAACCTCTGAATTGTTTTCCCTTTCTCTTTTGCTTCCTATTTGCTAACTGATCAAGTCCCACTGAATCTTTCTCGCTTCCATGTCCCAATGCTATCCTCTCTATTTCTGTGCTATCTTCTCAAATATTCCTGTCTGAATTACTGCCATAATGCTCTGAGTTCTTTTTTCATCACTTACCCAATATGATTCTCTGCTCCAACCACCTCTCTTCTACTTATGCTCCCATGGCTAGTGTCTCACTTTTGTTTTCCCATCCAGAACAAGATAGCTTTTACTTTTCATACATTTCAACTCTCATTCTTTAGCAAACCTGCTTCGACTTCAGTGAATGCTTTCCTTCTGGATGTTAATTATCATTTACCATGTCCTTCATTATTCTCATTTGAGAAAACAAATGAAGTACCTAATTCAGCCTTCTAGAAGCTCTTAAGATTATGGACATGATTGTAAGAAGTTTTTAAATCTGATCAGGAAGTTAGGTATTGAGGTAGGTAGTAACAGTAATAATGATAATAATAACAATCATATTGATGCTAGTAATTATTGATTGAGTCACTTTTATGTGCCAGGAAATATTTTGAACATTTTGTTGTCATTGGGACTCTTTAATGTTGACAATAACCCTATTAAATTGTTATTCAGTATCTTACTTCTCAGATATGAAATTTGAGGTACAAACAGGCTCAGTCCAATGAAGAACAAGTTTTAAAAGAGTTCTGAAAGATTATAAGAGCCCAGCAGGAGAAATGACTCTCATCTGGTTGGGAAAAGTTTTATGAAATAGCTTTAAAAGGAAAAGGAAAGTGATTTGGTGTTTTCCACTTAATTGATTAGAAATGCTACCTCTTTCAGCCTTATATTGTTGTAGTTCTATGAGTTCATGTTTGTGCTGGGCAGTAAGCTCTTTTCCAGTGGGTCAGTGGCTTCCTGATAGGTTTGTTGAGAGGATTTAATGGGATTAAAAAAGTGAAATAATTAGAGAAGAACTTGGAACACGATAATTTTATATGTGTTAAATGTCGCCATCATCATCCTCACCACCATCATTACCACCATCTTCACCATCACCACCACCATCATTCATAACCATGCATTACATGTCACTATATACCAGTGACCAAAATAATGACCAAGGTTCCAATACTAACATCAATAGTACACTTGGTTGTGTGGCCTTAGTTGAAGATTTTTAATACTAGACTCAGTTAATCTTTCCAGAGCAAAGACATTTTTGTGCTTCATTAATAGACAATTGGGAATCATCACTTCTCATATTTGCCATTCTTCCAGGGGAGGGAGGCTGCAGTATCCTCTGCTTGGGAAAAGTATCTATGACTCCCTGAACACACCTTTCTGTGCCTCTAATTACCTTTAACTTTTCTGTATCCTTGTTGCCAAAGTGGATTCCATTTACATGCTCTTCTATAAAAACACTTATTTTAAAGTTCATTATCAAGTTTATTAACAAGTAATAGTTCTGAAACATCTAAACTAAAATTGAATTTATGGTTGACCAATAACTTTTTCACAAATCATTTGTCTTTTAAATTAAATGCATTTTAGAACTATATAAAAATCATTTGTGATTTAACTGACAAAGTTAAGGTAAAACATATGCTGCTGGTGACTCATTGGCTCTTGGAATAAAACAAATGATGAAGAGTGCTGGTCATGTGAAAAACAATCATTGAAGCATTTCTGTCCAGAAAGCCGCTTGTCCAGAAATATTGACTATTTTTTTTTTCTGAGTTCTTCTGAAGTAAAAATTATGTAAAGAGTTTTGTGTACAGGCATTATTATCAAGGACATGTCCCTTCTTATTTGACTTTCCCAAAATTCACATTCTTTTTGGTAAAATATGTTTGGTAAAATAAAGGGAATTTTCCTAAAATGTATATATAAATGTATGTGTTGCTAACACTCTATTTGTTCGTTTTTTTAAAGATTGATTTATTTTACAGATAGAGAGAATAGGGGTTGGAGGAGGGGCAGAGGGAGAGGGAGAGAGAGAATCTGAAGCAGACTTCCTGCTAAGCCCAGAGCCTGACCTGGGGTTCCATACCAGGACCCTGAAATCTGGACCTGAGCCAAAGCCAAGAATTGGCTGCTTAACTAACTGAACCACCCAGGTGCTCTTGTATTTGTTCATTTTTATATTTGATCCACACCAATGTTCTACAGCATAAATGTACTCCATATATAATCTGAATGAAAAAGATTTGTCCACATAATTGATTACCTGAGTTAAAAGAAAGGTTAAAATATATATATATTTAACTTTTTATATATTAATAAATATATATATATTTAACTTTTTTTTTTTTTTTTTTTACCATTTAGAGATCTCCCCACCCCACTTGGCCACCTCCTTTCAAGACAGTTAAAAAAAAAATCCCTAAACACACCTTGAAGTTTCCAAAAGTAAAAAGAAATCCAGTCTGAAGGGTAACATGAATTTTCTTATCCCATTATTTATGGCAAATTTTTAATTGAAAAATCGGGAAAAGGTAAAAGAAACATAACTTCTAAATGAAGTTTAAAATGGTCAGATACATTTTGCTTTTTAATTCATTATCCTCATTTCTCTCATACTGCTGCTGAGTTTGGGGATCCCTGGGATAGAAGATCATCACTTTAGTTTCTTTCTTCTTTCTTTCTTTCTGGAGTTCTTTACTTTCTGAATTGAGTATTGCTGGGGTCTTTTTTTAGGGTAGGGATGTTTCGTATTGAGCGTATGGAGGTCATGAGTATCTTATTTAGTCGTTTTATTTATTTTCTTTGTCTTGTATGTTCTTTTTTTGTCTTTTTTTTTCTTTGCTGTTTCTTTTTCTTTTTCTTTTTCTTTTTCTTTTTCTTTTTCTTTTTCTTTCTTTTTCTTTCTTTCCTTCCTAGAGATGGAGGGGTGGGCAGAGGAAGAGGGAGAGACAATTGTAAGTAGTCTCCACACCTAGTGCAGAGCCCATTGCAGGGCTCAGTCTCACCATCCTGAAATCATGACTGAGCTGAAATCCAGAGTTGGTCACTTAACTGACTGAGCCACCCAAGCACCCCCCTTTAGAGCTTTCTTAAACAAGAATACTGAAACACAAATGAATATTCAAGTGATTTTAATGGGAATTTCTGATTGTGTGGTGGGTTTTCCTTAAAGACAGTGCATTTTTTTAAAAAATGATCATTTTCAAGCTATTTTATGAATTAATTGATATAACGAATTGATTTGTTATTTCTAATCTGAATCAATGTGTGATTGAGTTTTCTGTGACACACAGAGAAATCATAAACAAGGCCTACACCAACTATAACGAGGTCTCAGAAAAACATGAATTCAATAGTAAGTTTGAAGTAGGTTAGAGTACTTTAACACTCAAATTTGTTTCTGTTTGCAGTTTTAAAATGCACATTTTCTCAGTACTTAAAAAACATTAAGTCCTCAAAACAGAATTATAAAATTTTTGGAAAAACTGTATAAAGAAGATTACTTTCTTATAACTACTCAAGGACACCCTTTATTAACATTAAGTTTTAATTTCTTATACATGATGTGTAGAGGTGATGCGCAGATATATAACAATCAGTTCAGCAGAGACATCAACCAACAGGAAACATTGCTGTATGAAAGCAATCAATTGGGCAGCCCCGGGTGGCTCAGTGGTTTAGCACAGCCTTTGGCCCAGGGTGTGATCCTAGAGACACAGGATTGAACCCCAGGTCGAGCTCCCTGTGTGGAGCCTGCTTTTCCCTTTACTTGTGTCTCTGCCTCTTTCTCTCTGTGTGTCTCTCATGAATAAATAAATAAAATCTTAAAAAAAGAAAAAAAAGAAAGCAATCAATCTGGGTGAATGATGTTTTGCTGAATATCATGGCTGTTTTGTGTATACAAATATATGTCTATACATAATGTATACAGTTATAAGTTTGTATATTAGTTGGGTATGGTTATACAATATACGATCTAATAAGTTTATGTTTTGAATATAATTGCAATATTGATGTTTATATTATCTTATTGTTTATTTCTGATTAATATGTGAAAAAACAGAATAGTTACCAGTCGTATTAGAAATGTAAATTTATTTTCAGGGAAGGATGGATTTTCAAACTACTTAACAAAGACTTTCAAAACACCTATCTATTAGCAATGACTATATAAAGTGTGAATCATTCTCAGCAAAACCATAGAGAAGCTGATGGAGGAACTTTTGTGGGGCAATATTTTCCTATCAATGACAGAGTTACAGCATGGAATTTTAAATAATCATGGCTTTTTAAGCTATTTGTTTGCACCTTTTTCACCAATTAATTAATTTTTTTAGTACTATCCCCCAGCATTTAGCCCTTAGAAATAAATATTTTACTCTATTAAAATATCATTTGACTATCCAACTTCAGAAAACAAGTTGAGCATATCTAGAATGAATTTAAGAAAGTTTCTTTAAGAGGCAAAATTGTATTTTGGATACCATCGTGATTGTGTTGGTACTAAGTAACAACAGACATTTTACAGAGTCTCAATGAAGGATTAAGTTCACCTTGCAGCTCACATATTAAGATATCCTTCCCCAAATGAGTAATCATTAACTTTTAAACCCACAAGGGAGTTTTAAGGTATTTTTGAGACATGAGGGGAAAGGAAAGGTGCTCCATCTTTCTGCTTAAAACTCCAAGGTGCTTTGGGAAATCAGAAAGGATTCATATAAGATTAGGGTGATAGATAAATGATAGATAGATAGATAGATAGATAGATAGATAGATAGATAGATAGACAGATGATAGATAGATAAGGACTTATGCCATCAAGAGTCGGCTGTTTGATATTAGGTTAACCAGTGTGCTCAACTGATTGTGAAGAGGGATTTCTTTGTTATAACACATCTACCTACACTGGTTGGTTATTACAAAAGTACACTTACCTGAGCAGCCATTGAGATATGGAAAGCCTAATAAAGAATCAACTGAAAATTAGATTTTACAGCAAACGTGCACTTCATCACACATGGTTAAGATCACAGAGTACATTACAGAGTAGCCTCACCTCCCATTGGATGTGAAGCTGCTACAGAAGCCCACACTTTTGCATTTATTCACACCCCAAAATGTCCTGTATCAGGGAATTCACTCCATCAGAGAAGAGCGATTTCCAGCCTCATTTGTGTTTGAAACATGAAAACAACATAACAGCTGCATGCTGCATTGAATAAGGAAGATACACATGCATTTAAATCACTTATATCTTACTTTTTTATGATGCAATTGTGAATTATGTTCTTTTTGCATCTGTAATTAGAGGGCAGAACAGATGGTGAAAGCTTCGTTTAAAGTGATGTGTCCATTAAAATAACCTATGCTGCCAAATGATTGTTCACTCTAACAGGGTATTCATTCACTATGGCAGGCACTTTGCTGTACTGAAATATGTTGCAAAGGCCCCTGGACTATACATGACGCTTATTATTTTTAAGGGCTTTCCAATAAAAGGGTTCACTGTAGCACAGCTAGCTTTGTACCTCATTTATCTTCTGAGCATATGTTTTACTATATTGTTCTAATTAAAAAGTGACCTTGTATATAATGATCAGAACTCAGTGCTCAAAATGATTCATATAGGAGCTGGGGATATGAGAAGACAGTCCAAGCCATATTAAAATGGGCAGTGAAGTGGGGGTGAGAGCCATGTCTCTGATGGAGAAAATCTTTTCCCAAGATCATAGTGCAAAGAGTTTCAAAGATTCTGTTCAGCTCAGAGATGCATTAATTACACATTTTGTGGAGAAGGTTTTTGATGGGGAAAAAAAAACACATAAAGGTAAAGGTCATCATGAAATTTGATTCAAAGATGCCCATATAAAATTTAGTTATTTTACATTTGACCAAAGCCAAATACCGACTTCTACATTGTTGGAAGATATTATAAATACATTTTGTTTTGCTTTGCTTGGCCAAGATATGTTGGGACTTTTTGGCATGTCAGATTCATCAGTGCTAATAATAAATATTATTGAACTTTTATTTTTATCAACTTCTGAGGACAAAGAGCTTTCAAATGTCATTTCATAGAATGTCTTGAACTCTGCAAAATAGTCACGATTTTCATACTATGGAACCAGTTTTAAAGAGATTAGGAAAATGATCCTACTCATCCATCTGGTAATTCAATTTTTAAAAAAATATTGAAAACAATTGATGAAAACATAAATGAGTTTTTCATGGAACTTTTTAATGTAATTTCTTAGGAAAGGATTTTCTAAGTCAAAATTGAAAAAAAATAAAAAGCATACCATTAAAATGCAAATATCTAACTAGGAAAAAATTTGTAACTGATATGAAAGGAAAAGTGTTATCCTTAATATGTGAAGAGCTCATACAAATCAATAAGAAAAGTACTGAGATTCCTAGAAGGAAAATATTGCAAGGGCAAATCAGCTTATGGGAAGGAATGCAAATTGCTAATCAAAATAATAAACTGTTCAACTTTATTTGTAGTCAGATTATTTTCAAATAAATAACAAGAAGTAATATTTTCAACTAACATTGGGAGCCATTCTTAATA
Source organism: Canis lupus familiaris (assembly GCF_011100685.1). Taxonomy (NCBI): domain Eukaryota; kingdom Metazoa; phylum Chordata; class Mammalia; order Carnivora; family Canidae; genus Canis; species Canis lupus. The sequence goes on from NC_049224.1 coordinate 45,099,261, forward strand.
TGCTCATACTCATTCCTGGTGAAGGTTCAGTAATAAAGCCATTGTGGTAAAGGGAACAGATGTTGGAATTATCTTTCTTTCTTTATTTCTTTCTTTTCTTTTTTTTAAGATTTTATTTATTTATTCATGAGAGACACAGAGAGAGGCAGAGACACAGGGCTCCCAATGGGGAGCCCAATGTGGAACTCGATCCCAGGACCCCAGGATCTCACCCTGAGCCGAAGGCAGATGCTCAATCACTGAGCAACCCAGGCACCCCTGGAACAGTCTTTCTGAAAAGTACTTGAACCGTTTAAATTCAGAACATTAAAAATCGTGTATGTTGTAGTCATTAATTCTACTTTTACAAGTCAAAAGTAAAGAATCTCACGGAAACATGGTTAAAAATCTGCACCTGGATATTAATAATAATATTTATTGAATTAAAACCTTGACAACCACATAAATACCAACACCTGGTAACAGTTTGACAAATTTTAATATTTTTATATAATGCTCAAATACTTTACCATTAAAGATAGTGTTCTATGCTGGGGATTTACTCCAAAGATACTGATGCAATGAAACGCTGGGACACCTGCACCCCCATGTTTATAGCAGCAATGTCCACAATAGCCAAACTGTGGAAGGAGCCTCGGTGTCCATCGAAAGATGAATATATAAAGAAGATGTGGTCTATGGTCTATGTATACAATGGAATATTACTCAGCCATTAGAAACGACAAATATCTCTTTGTGTCTTCCTCAATTTCTTTCAGAAGTGTTCTATAGTTTTGAGGGTATAGATCCTTTACATCTTTGGTTAGGTTTATTCCTAGGTATCTTATGTTTTTGGGTGCAATTGTAAATGGGATTGACTCCTTAATTTCTCTTTCTTCAGTCTCATTGTTAGTGTATAGAAATGCCACTGACTTCTGGGCATTGATTTTGTATCCTGCCACGCTACCGAATTGCTGTATGAGTTCTAGCAATCTTGGGGTGGAGACTTTTGGGTTTTCTATGTAGAGTATCATGTCATCGGCGAAGAGGGAGAGTTTGCCTTCTTCTTTGCCATGCTCATGGATTGGCAGAATTAATATTGTGAAAATGTCAATGTTACCCAGGGCAATATACACGTTTAATGCAATCCCTATCAAAATACCATGGACTTTCTTCAGAGAGTTAGAACAAATTATTTTAAGATTTGTGTGGAATCAGAAAAGACCCCGAATAGCCAGGGGAATTTTAAAAAAGAAAACCATATCTGGGGGCATCACAATGCCAGATTTCAGGTTGTACTACAAAGCTGTGGTCATCAAGACAGTGTGGTACTGGCACAAAAACAGACATATAGATCAGTGGAACAGAATAGAGAATCCAGAAGTGGACCCTGAACTTTATGGGCAACTAATATTCGATAAAGGAGGAAAGACTATCCATTGGAAGAAAGACAGTCTCTTCAATAAATGGTGCTGGGAAAATTGGACATCCACATGCAGAAGAATGAAACTAGACCACTCTCTTTCACCATACACAAAGATAAACTCAAAATGGATGAAAGATCTAAATGTGAGACAAGATTCCATCAAAATCCTAGAGAAGAACACAGGCAACACCCTTTTTGAACTCGGCCATAGTAACTTCTTGCAAGATACATCCACGAAGGCAAAAGAAACAAAAGCAAAAATGAACTATTGGGACTTCATCAAGATAAGAAGCTTTTGCACAGCAAAGGATACAGTCAACAAAACTCAAAGACAACCTACAGAATGGGAGAAGATATTTGCAAATGACATATCAGATAAAGGGCTAGTTTCCAAGATCTATAAAGAACTTATCAAACTCAACACCAAAGAAACAAACAATCCAATCATGAAATGGGCAAAAGACATGAACAGAAATCTCACAGAGGAAGACATAGACATGGCCAACATGCACATGAGAAAATGCTCTGCATCACTTGCCATCAGGGAAATACAAATCAAAACCACAATGAGATACCACCTCACACCAGTGAGAATGGGGAAAATTAACAAGGCAGGAAACCACAAATGTTGGAGAGGATGCGGAGAAAAGGGAACCCTCATACACTGTTGGTGGGAATGTGAACTGGTGCAGCCACTCTGGAAAACTGTGTGGAGGTTCCTCAAACAGTTAAAAATAGACCTGCCCTACGACCCAGCAATTGCACTGTTGGGGATTTACCCCAAAGATACAGATGCAATGAAACGCCGGGACACCTGCACCCCGATGTTTATAGCAGCAATGGCCACGATAGCCAAACTGTGGAAGGAGCCTCGGTGTCCAACGAAAGATGAATGGATAAAGAAGATGTGGTTTATGTATACAATGGAACATTACTCAGCTATTAGAAATGACAAATACCCACCATTTGCTTCAACGTGGATGGAACTGGAGGGTATTATGCTGAGTGAAGTAAGCCAGTCGGAGAAGGACAAACATTGTATGTTCTCATTCATTTGGGGAATATAAATAATAGTGAAAGGGAATATAAGGGAAGGGGGAAGAAATGTGTGGGAAATATCAGAAAGGGAGACAGAACGTAAAGACTGCTAACTCTGGGAAACGAACTGGGGGTGGTGGAAGGGGAGGAGGGCGGGGGGTGGGAGTGAATGGGTGACGGGCACTGGGTGTTATTCTGTATGTTAGTAAATTGAACACCAATAAAAATTTTTTTTTTAATTTTTTTTTAATTTATTTATGATAGTCACAGAGAGAGAAAGAGAGAGAGGCAGAGACATAGGCAGAGGGAGAAGCAGGCTCCATGCACCGGGAACCCGATGTGGGATTCAATCCCAGGTCTCCAGGATCGCGCCCTGGGCCAAAGGCAGGCGCCAAACCGCTGCGCCACCCAGGGATCCCTAAAAAATAAATTAAAAATAAATAAATAAATAAATCTTAAAAAAAAAAAAAAAAAAAAAAAAAGAAACGACAAATACCCACCATTTGCTTCGACGTGGATGGAACTGGAGGGTATTATGCTGAGTGAAATAAGTCAATCGGAGAAGGACAAACATTATATGGTCTCATTCATTTGGGGAATATAAATAATAGTGAAAGGGAATAAAGGGGAAAGGAGGAAAAATAAGTGGGAAATATCAGAAAGGGAGACAGAACATGGAAGACTCCTAACTCTGGGAAAGGAACTAGGGGTGGTGGAAGGGGAGGTGGGCGGGGGGTGGGGGTGACTGGGTGGCAGGCACTGAGGTGGGCACTTGATGGGATGAGCACTGGGTGTTATTCTGTATGTTGGCAAAGTGAACACCAATAAAAAAATAAATTTATTATTAAAAAAAATAGTGTTCTACAGGAAACAAACTGATGATTGCCAGAGGGAACCTCGAGGGTTGGGCAAAATGGGTGAGGTGAGTGGGAGGTCCAGGCTTCCAGTTATGGAATGAATAAGTCAAGGGGATAAAAGATACAGCATAGAGCATATAGTCAGTCAATGGTATTTTAATATCTTTGTGCAGTGACAGATGGTAGCTATACTTGTGAACATAGCATAACATATAGACTTGCCAAATCACTATGTTGTACACCTGAAAACTAGTGTAACATTGTGTGTCAACCAAACTATAGTAAAATATATATATATATTTTATTTACATATAAAAATATATAAAATAAAAAATAAATAAAATGTTCTTAACATTTGGATTCTGTTTGCATGCAAGGAAGAAATCTTATGGAAGAATGACTTACAAACACGTGTTCATTATGAAAATTCATTTCTGGCAAACTGAATTCCATCTCTCAGGCAGCCTTCCCTTAAATTTTGGTTAATCAATGAGAGATTCTCATACTTGGGCAGTTTTTCTGCACCAGCCTTTTTGTAAGTAGTTAATGATCTGTAAACACCGTTTAAATGCACCAAGGGAGTTCACCATTTAGAAGTATTCTGTAGGGAGCCCTTTGTAAAGGGAAAGTCTTGGGATAATACAAATATTCACCTCTCCACAGTTTTTGATTGGTTTCAACATCTATTTTAAAATACTTTTGGTGGAGTTTCCAGTCATTATTAAAGATGCTTTTATTTTTGAAAAAGAAATCACTCTCATTTTACCAGAGTAAATGTTTTCCCCACCTTCTTTGGTAAATTCAAATTTCCTTTTGTAGTACAAGGGTGTGCTGTGGATGTCGAAAAATAATTGAATGATAGTGGTGTGGTCTTTGGATTTTTTGAATTGGGATTTATGGGATCCCATAAATATTCTTCCAGCTTTTTGATGAGCATTGTCAAGCTGGTGTCCGGCTGATGGGTGTGGGAGCAAACACAAGTTAAACTAAGCAGCTTTGCATTCTTCTGAGAAGGTCTTAGAAATATCCATGGACTCAATATTCCTGTGGAAATGCTGGGGAGAATTAACAGCTCTCCCTGATGTTGGATGGTAGGAGTTCCATGAGGTTCCATGCCTACACTTCCTACCTGACTCTCATGCAATCCCCCAATGTCCCCAAATATCCTGATGTGGGCTGATGATAATTAACACCAGGTTCATAGGGAGATCATGAGGATTGCAGAGATGGTAAAATTGTAATGATTCTCAATCCTGCACAGGGAAATCAAGCACTTATTGCATTCTGGGTGTCTTGATTGCTTTCCTGTCAAACTCCACTATGGATTGTAAACTTCCCAAGTGCAGGTGGAAGGCCTTTTCTCCATTTCTTCCCCAGAGCTTACTCCAGACACCGGCATAGAGTCCGTACATCCTGGTTTTAGCAATCTGTGTTTTCTTCTCTTTCACTGGACTCCACTGAAAGCAGAAGTTTCTGTGGAGTGTTATACTTTAAAGTCTTAAAAGGCTGCCTGTGTATTCCAAGGATCAATAATTCTGCCAGGACTTCTTTTATTTTTATTTATCAGCATCTCTTCCATCACCATTAGCTACTTCACACAAGGCCCTGGACAAAATTTAAAGGTACTTTACCTGTCATTAGGACCTCAGAACCTAGTTTCTTCATGACAAAATGTGGTTAATCAGCAATAAAGAGATTAAGTATTTGGCATTCAAGGATCAGACTTTTCACAAATGTAAAAATATTCTAGACATATTCTTTATTGATTTAAAATGGAAGCAGGATGTAAAAGGAGTACAGAACTAATATCAAATGAAGAATAGCTGACTCTACATTAAAATATGGTTGCCAAACATACCAGTAGAAAATGGTTCTTTTGTGTTTTTTTTCTTTTATTATGAAAACTCAATTTTAAAATATCAATATTTTATGCTTTAATTTTTGATCTCTGACCAAGCTATTTGTCATTGTTGGAGTGGTGTTCTGCAGCCACTACTTATATGCTTTTTCATTGGAAAATGGGTCTTTGGTGATCATTCTTTTTCACCAAGTGCATCTATCTTTCTAGGTTAAGACTTTCGGGCTTTACTTCCCCAAAGGTTACATCTATAATAATTGTGTTACCCTACCTGACAGTGGCCATTTCTCAATTATTCTAACTCCAGTATTTGTGGTTTCCAGAATGAGTACATGTCTTATTTCTTCCCATACACAGATGTTTGCTTAATGAATGCCTGTGGTTTGTTTCCTCTGCCCCAGAAAATTAAGAGGCCATAGATCAGAGGAGAAAATGCTAATTCAAAGGCCAGGCATGGTTTGGTTTAAAGTTTTGTCAGCCTGGTAAAATGGTTGAGAATTCTATGGTTTGTTCAAAGGATTTCTTGAGCCTAGGCAGGTTTCAATTCATTAAGGTCAATTCAAGAAGATTTGCAGCTTTACCTACCTGCCAAGCTAGGTGAATCCTGAGTGTGTGTGTGTGTGTGTGTTTGTGTGTGCACGTGCATACACTCCCTGAAACCTTGAGCATTGCTAATTCTGATTATGAAGGAAGGTGATGATTAACATGTTCTCACAGAGGACATTTTTCAGGTCTTGAAGAGACCTGTTGGGGTAAACACTTACAAGATCATAGAGTCGGGCAGGACCAAAGCAGCAGCATCGTGAAAGCACCTTCAACCTGAAGTGTTCTCATGGATCTATGCACCAGCGAGCGACACAAACTGCCTAATGCGGTATGTCAAGATAGCAATAACCTTTAATGGCAAACTGTAAAATGAAGCATTATGTTAGCCAGCAGAAAAGAAAATGCAAATTGATTCTCTTTTTGTTTAGATATAAGTGCTTATCAAGGTTAGTAGGTATTCAAGGTCTGTGACACCAGAATAATTTGTTTCATTGTAACACATGGAAAAGGAGGGCCCTCCAGGCTTTCTGAGTAACTCAGGTGGCCAGAAAGAATTCTGCAGTCTGAGCTCTCGACAGCCTCATCTCCACTTGTCTCCTACCCTATTCAGGGAGAACGGAAGTTCAGAACTGAGCCCTTTTCAAAAATGAGATGATAGAATTAGTAGTTATGGTGGATGAGAGCTAGTCCTATCTTGCTCCTTGGTGAGATAGCAGAATTGAAACTTGTATTTTGTCTTAAACTGTTTTACAGTTGCCTATTAGGCAAAGGCTTCCCAAGTGCTTCATCGGAGGCTTTTGGATGCTACAAGTCATTCGCTGTCCAGTCTTGCCAGTCACAAATTCTTATTGGACAGCAGAGTAGTTAAGATATCTGTGAATCGATTTAGCTGGCATAAAAACCACACCCAACCCCACCACCAGGTCTCTAATCTAAAAAGTCCAGAGGACCCTTTTATGCTGATCTTGTCACTACCCTGAGGTAACAGCTTCATCTTGGGGTGCTGTCATATAGGGATACTTATTGTTTGGTGAAGCAATTTTTTGGCAATGCCTTCATGCATCTCTACCCAGATGGTGGCTCAGGAAGAGGGAAGGTAGGAGGACAGAAGGAATCATACTGAGGAGCAAACCTTTTCATTTGCAATACTGTGTCACAGTGAGAGCTACTGAATGTCTTTTTCCAGTACAGGTAATCTCTAATGACAAGGCTATTTTGTGGAGATTTCAGCAATGGTAAAGATGGCTGCTCAGAATCCTCTTTTAATTGGTAAGTAGATGCAAAATGCAACTGATCATTCTCAAGCACATTAATGAAACAGATGCAGTCAGCTCCATATAAGTAGAATTGAGTGTAAAAATGGCTCCATTTCTCTAATTCTTTGGTAGGATTTTGGTATTTGGATCTTCCTTCCAGTAGGTTTCTGAGTGATGTGATCTTAACTGAAAACATGGAGCCTTTTATTTGGTGGGTTGTTAAGTGATGGGAATAACTAGCAAGTTGCTACTCTGGGGAATTGTATGAGTGCAATACCAAAAATATGTAAGACACAATCACTTTCCTCAGGGAACTTTCAGCTGCATGTTTGCTGGTCTCTCATGCTACTGCTCTGAAAATAAATGGAGCATTTTCCCCCTTGGGAATAGATCATTATCTGTTAAGGGAAAAAGCACGAAGAAGTTTTATACTAATTAAGAATAATAAAATATTAAAAATGAGGCCGTGTGAGTGATTTCTTTGGTTTGTAATCAGCAAAAATAACTGGAGCTACCTTATTGGGGAAAAAAAGTATTCATTGGGAAGACATGGAAGTTGTCACGAAAAGATGGAATCCAGTGGCTTCAGAATGTATGGAAACACATCAGTGCTGAAGTCCTCAAATAGCAGTTGCTTTGGGGTCTTTTCTCTTGAGTCCTAGAATTAGCTAACTCAGCTCCTGGCTCTCTGCAACTGAGAAGAAGCTCATGTAAGAAGAAAGCCACTTTCTTCCAGGGGTCTGCTGGGGGTCTGACAATGCTGCTGCCCAGGAGGAAGATATATCCCTTCCAGCTTTGTATCCTCCACAGCACCTACACCAAATGTTGGCATAAAAAATGGAGTGTTTGCAAGAAGGCACAAGCAGGGTAAATGTGAATCCACACGTGCTGACTCTGGGACACCCTTTCCTTTCTGCTACTTCCCCGAGCTTTGTGGCTGGACCTGGACCTTCCTCTTGCAGCCTATAGGTGGCAATGAGACTTTTCTCTCTCTGGCTTTTCTTTTCTTCAGGTCTGATGGTAATGACAGATCATTCAGAAACATGCTGTGTTTGGAATGAAACCAACACAGCAACGGTGTTATATACACTTCAGCCCCTATCAATCTTGACAGAACTTTTATATGGGGATTTTATGACGAAAGACTTCATATCCCATCACACCTTCCCTCAGCCAGCCACTCCCAGGGGAATATTTGCCTACAATTGCAAAAAAAAAAAAAAAAAAAAAAAAAAGTCAAGAAAACCTACAACATATAACATATTGCCACTTCTCAAAGTAGGTAGCATCCACTGTTTCTCTTATGGACAGCACAAAGCCACATGCTTTTTGGGTGTATGATGCATTCATAATACATACATTTTATATACTTAGATATTCACTTACATATATTGTACAAGCATATTCATGTATACAGCAACATTTCCTGGATATAAAGTGATAGGTCTCACACACACACACACACACACACACACACACACACACACGAAGGAAAGGAAAAAGAAAGGGAAAATATTATTGCTTTCACTCCTTTATAGATAAACATCATTTGTATGTCAGCTTGGGGTGCGGGGGAAGAATTTGAAATGAGGTGTGATTAGGGCCTTTCGAAATTTTTAAAATCTTTCCTTTTTTCACTGTCCATTTTGCTAACTCTGCTTACCAACAATCAAGGCCAGTGTGCTAATTTGCCTAATTTGGAATTGGAGAGGATGTGGAATGATTTTCAACTTCTCTCGGAATACAGGGGAAGGGCCATCTGTTAGGATTAACTGGGTGTGTAAATCCCTTTTGACTCATCTTCTCTGACAACAGGGTGGAAGAGTAACTGGTCGACCACAGTGTTCTCTCACTTCACAGTAAGAACTACATTCTCCCTCAGAGAAGTCCATCAGGTAATATTACCAAGGAGAAAGAGAAAGAATAACTTGGCTGGAAGCTCTGAATTTCCCCCAGACTCGAGTCAAGAGATCATCAAGGAAGGGGTCTAGTTGTAAAGTATACCTCTCTTCCTCTGATGAGAGTGACAACCAGGGTGGCTGGAATCAGAGGGCAGCCTGCTCTCCTTTGGCAAACAAACACCCACTCTGCTAAGTGCCTTTTAATGTGCATCGAGTCTGTGTCTAGGAAGAGGATGCACAGTTGGCAAGTACAGAGCTGTAAGGGGATAGCTTTGACATGCTGATAAAGCTTCTTGGTTTACTTTGGACTTGACTTTATCATTTACTGAAGGATATTATTAGCATGGAGATGATAGCCACTCTCTGACTTCTCCAGCAAGAGCCAGTGAAATGTATATGAACAAAAGGTCTGTTATGGAGAATCCTACCTTGTTTGTTCAGTGACTTGGGGATTCTAATCATACAACTTTAACAGAGATAAAACCTGAAGCAGAGAAAAAGAGCCCACCCAGTTCGGGGCCCCCAGGAAGATGAATGAAAGTCAGTCGTGTTAAAAATGGAAGCTCATCCAACTCCGAGCATGTGTGTTGTTTTCCCTTATTGCAAATTTGATATTATAAAAATAGATTTGCTCTTTGGAGCCAGATGGCATGCAATACTTCTCAAGTTAAATTCAGCCTTATGACAATGGCCATCGCCAACAAGGAACCACTTGGACTCTGGTGCCAAACTATGTAGCTCTTTATGAACCCTTTTCATGAAGCAAGCACTTCTAAACCTTTCTGAGTGCGAAGATACACACATACCCCTTGGTGACAACGTGACTACTGTTTTGGTGGAGTATATGTTTTGTTTGTTTTATGTTTGCTTTTCATCTGCCTCATTCTTGTTTGAAAAAATAATAATAATTAAGAACACATAAATAATAACCTTGGGACTGATCATCAATTAACTGGTTGCTTTACAACATGATTTTACAGCTTGTTTCCCAATAGTTTCATTGATTGATGGATTGATGTATCCATTTATTTAAAAAGTACAGTTGCATACAAACAAGATGGTAGGGTCTGGAGTCAAATGATGCATGCTGACTTATTAAAACACAATTAAAAATATTTTATTTATTTATTTGAGCGAGAGAGCATGTGAGAGAAAGAGAGAGCGTGCACATGCATGAGTACAAGCGGGGGAGGGGCAGATGGAGAGGGAGAAGCAGATTCCCAGCTAAGCAGGGAGCCCAATACGAGGCTCGATCTCAGGACCCTGGGATCATGACCCAAGCCAAAGCAGATGCCCAATCCACTGAGCCACCCAGGCACCCTAAGATACAATTTTTAAAAGCCATGTCTACTTGGGAAACTTTACAGGTTTTTTTAGTTCTAGCTTCTATGGTTCATATGAGAGATAATCACAGTAATTGTACTTGAAAATGTCATTTATAAAAGTGATTTATAAATTGTTAAACACTATGCAAATACTTTTTATTCTCAGAGGCTAAAACTGGGAGTGGGATATTATTTAAGTTAAGTGAATAAGCATATTTTAAGCATCTATTTTTTGCTCAGAAATGTGTGAGGAGTTTTGTAGATAAAAAGACTAATCTGACAGAGCTTCTGTACTTAAGAAGTTTAAAGTCTATGAGCAGAGAATATTTTAGTTTTGGAGAAAACACGTATTTGACCATAGATTTTTCTTAGAATTTTCTTTTCTTTTCTTTTAGAATTTTATTTAGGTAATTTATTTGTCAGACAAGGCCATCAACATTGTGATTCTTTATGGTCCTCACCTTGATTTAGCTATAATCCACATTTAAAGATAATATAAGTTATTTTACGACATGCCCGTTACACATAATAAATTACTCATTTTTCCCCCTAATTTCATGGCAGTTTGAAAACTTAATGATGAACGCTGAATTAGTCTACTTTTTTTCTGTCTTTTTGAAAAACCAAAATGATTTTTAATAATAACTAGAAATATTTATTTATATTTATTTTTAAGAGAAATGTCCAATTGTTTATGCAAAATTTCCAAACGTAGGCTTGTCAAAAAGAGGGTCCTTAAACATGGACTATTCTGTATAACAGTTTTGTGAATTAAGAATGCAATTTGACCTTTTCAAATTCAGTTTTCTGATGTGTAAATGGGATAATAATACCCTATTTTAAAGACAAAAGATATGGCAAATCGAACTCCAATAAAAAAAATATACAAAAAAAAAAGACAAAAGATAAAAGTATGTGTGGAACACCTGTGCTAATTCAATGCGGGTTAAGTTATGAGAACAAAGGGACCGTAAAGGCAGTAGCCCAGATAAACAGAAGGTTCTCCCTTCTTCACGTAGTCACTTGGGTGGTGGTCATGGCTGCTCAGTGGCCTGAGGGCCCAGCAAAGCTCCATCGTGACTTGTAACAGCTTTACTTCTGCTATGGATGTCAGCAGCACAGGTAAATCAGACAGAAAAGAGACACTACCTAGTGACATGAAAGGCTGATCAAGGGTATCAGGGCATCCAGGAACCTCTGTGTGCCCCATTGCCACAAGGATCCTCTGACACATCATCACCCATAACCTTGGGGACCATCTCATGACCTTCTGGGACTGCGGGGCTCCTCACATCACATCTCTCAGGCCACCTTATTGCATTTTCGTTATAGCACCAATCAGAATTTGGATGATTGTGAGTGACTTTCTTTCCATGAAGATGCACTCTATGCTGAAGGGGGTCTCACGATATTGTGAAATTCAGGCCTTAATTTATGGAGGCATTATACATGGAGTGCGTATGTATGGGTGTGTAAATGTTAATGTGGGTGTGTGTGTGGAGTAATTCACTCAACCAGGCAAAAGAGGCAGTTGTTTGAGAGGTTTTTACACAAGTATAGAAATCAGAGCCGGCTGGAGGATTCTTGCAAGGCTTCTTGGGCCCAGTAGGTTTTGATGAACCAGGAACTGTGACTGCTCTTCCAGAGTCTTCTCAGGGTCTGTGGGGTTGTGGCAGAGAGCTCTCATTTCTCCCAGAGGCCATGGGACTTCCCGGATCAGAGTAGGTATTCCAGATGGTGCTGCAGGTAAGTGTCAGATGGGGAACCAGCATGTTTCCTTGTCACCTTCCCTTCCCCAGGAGCTACTTCCATGCTGCCAGCCCAGGCTCAGGTGCCTGGCTCTCTGCCCTGTTCCTGGAGTTCTCTTTGACATTGCAGTTTGTGCACCCTGCCCCGTGCAGTGTGAGAAATCAGAGGCAACAGAGGCTGTTGGAAGTGCCCCCAGACAGGGGTTCTGGCCCTAAATCTCATTTACATCTCTTCTCCCTCTGCTTTACATATAGCTCAAGAGTTGCAAAGTATCACACTGTGCTATGTTCACGCAAAGATGGTGGAACCACCTCTTGTCCCTAGTCCAGGCAAGGGAACCTGTCTTAGGTGTTTTGAGTGTTGAATTTGAGGAGACACTGGCTGGAGAGTGCCCAGAGAGTTTCAGCCCTACAGACAGAACTGCTTTGATCTTGCACTGGAAGATCACATCGAGAGCTATGGAGAGAGCTTCTCTGAGGATCAGAGAATTCTAGACTATTCCCAGAATTCTCATAAAAAACAATTTTAATTGGCATGAAAAAATAAAAGAAAACAGGCTTAGACATTTTGTGGCATATTTAACATTTTTGCATTTATCAAAATAACACTTTCAGTACACACAAACAATCCAACTGTGTCTGTTTTTTTTTTTTTTTAAATCAGGATATAGTTCCTAAAATATATTGGTGCATGGAGGATGAAGTAGTATGGTTTTATGATGGGGTATATGTGGAATGATCATTCCTCTTACTTGCCTGGGACAGTCCTGATTTACACCTGCTGCCCTAGCATCATCATTAGTAACACTCAAAAATGTCGTAGTTTGGATGACAAATTGTTTGGCCAATTTAGGAATGCATTTAAACCTGTGCACTGAATGCATTTTTTCCATACTCTGCAAGCGGTTCAGTGACTACGTGAGGCCTATTCACAGAAACATGGAAAAGCTTGGTAGGAGGCAACATGGAGATGGGATTTTGGGAAGGAAACTGGATATCATCTATACTGAGAGGACACTGGATATTGTGCTGAATGGATGTGAGGTGCTGGACCGTCTGTGTCCAGAAGATGGGTGATGAGACCCTCCCAATGCCTGCATTTGTTTTAGACTTGGTTTTTTCCATACCACAGGCCCATGTAATATTTCAGCTGATCCTCCAAATCTACTATGAGGTAGGCAGGTCCTGAAACATTGTTCCTGGTTTATCCTTGATGGAAAAAAAAAAAAAAATCAGGTCAATAGGAAATACACAAATGTACCCCTGTGGTGAGAGGCAGAACGGGTTCAAATTCAGAGTGCTTCCCCCACTGAGGTACATAAAGGAAAAATTACCCGATGCTTAAGCTCATGTTGTTAATGCTTGGAGAAGGTTGTGACACAGGTGCCCACTGTGACACTTGCCATGACCAGAGACACACTTGAATGCTGGACCTTGAGGAACCAGATTTCCAGCCAGATTCTGCCCTTTTCTGAGATCACATGCAATCTAGAATGTTTCTCAGAACCTGTCTTTCATCGCTTGCATCATTTGGAAGGATAGAAATTCTTACTCTGGCTGTGGTCTAGTTGTATCAAATGAGATTAGCGTAACGTGCCTCAGGCACATTGTGCAGGAGGCACCAAACAATCCATTTCTTCCTTAAAGTACATGTAAAAATACTTATGTTTTTAGTGTATCTTTAAATTCCAGGTGTGATTTTTTAGGACGGAGACAAGACACTTGAGGCTATACCACATTTTTGTGAGTTAAGTCCCTTCTAACCTTAGGGACCCAGTTAAACCAGCAGCCGAATTTGCTGGCAGATAATAATGCATGAGTCCCATCCCCACTCCTTATAAACACTGAATAAATCTGAAATCCCCAACCACTGGAAAGAAATTTAATATTTAAAGGTAATTTGACCTGTACATGTGTGTACCATGAATATTTAATGAAACCTATAGCAAATGTATTTATATAGCATTAATCTGAGGATATTTATTTCTTATTCATTTTCTAGAATATTTCCTCAGCAAATGTGAAGTTTCCCGGTGCAAAAATGCTCAGTTCTAAAGGTGTCTGAAACATTTTGGAGTAGAGCTATTTCTTTTCCTGCTACAACTGTCCATGCTACCTCTCTCTGCCCCCTTAAAAACAAGACCTAGTCTAAGTGGACAAAATGTATCCCAAAGACATGGCCACAGGGTTACTCCTGCATGTCATTCTTTGGACTCTTCATTCTACTTTATATAATCTTTACAGATATAGGAAATAGAAAAGTCAAGTCCATTTTTTTCACTTTCCTTTGATAGAGATAATTTCATTCCTTTATACTACTTCAACATGTTATTGCTCTCAATTGAGATGGTATGCGTGATTCGATGTAGTTGATAGTTTATATAATTCAGTGATTTATTTATTTATTTACTTACTTATATTTTGCATAGGTTAGGGTACCTTCATGGAATGAAGGAGTTTTTCTCTGATGTAGCTTCAACTTTGGGATTTTTTTTTTTAAAGAAAACCAAATGGACAAATAACATCAACAATAAAAACACCCAACAAAAGGTGCAACTGGGCATTATTTCGTTATGTTTAACTAAATCAGATGTGGTAGATTTGAAGGGAGAAGATACCAGGTGCTCCTTGATCACTTTTTATAACTTAAAACCCCAACATGTTTGAAAAGGAAAAATTACAGAAAAATGAGTATCAAGTATTTTCTGATCCTGGCGGGTAACTCTACAAGCTGGAAAAAAAGCAGTCTAGCCCACTGGTCAAGGGTACTGAGCAGAGCTTCCGAGAAAGTTCATGCTGACACTAAGTGAGTCACATCACAAACTTTTTCCATGTCTTGAATTGTTTCCTTTATTTTTTTTTAACCAGGTTCCTCTTTAAAATGTTGCTCCAGTAGGGAAAACAATACCAATATTAATAATCAGTATACTCTTTTAACATGAGTAAGATGTCATGTTTTGCTATCTAATGGAAGGAAAATAAAACTTAAGTATTTTCGGTATTTAAAAGCACAGAAGTCTGAAGGAATGTCTTCCAACACTGTGTTTTTAAGAATTGTAGCCCAGAGGAATCAATAATGTATTCCCTCTACAAGAAGTGTTTATAGTTAACCTGGAAGTTAAATTCACATGTGACTTCATTCTAATAGTCACGAAGCTCTGCCCTGACTTTCCCTGACCTTCACAGTCCACTGCATCTTAGCCATTAAGCTTGGAGATGCATTGCTTGCTGCTTAAGAATGTTTCGAAAGCTCGGGGTTGTACCTACTTGTCATAAGTGTCTTTGTGTCTTAAGAGACACCCCCCCTTTTCCTTTACCAATGGGGATGGTCAGTGTGTGATGTAGTCAGTGGCCGTATCCATTAGTATGGCCATAGGCTTTGAGACCTGGTGGAAACTGTGGAAAAGAACAACAGCCAGTACTTAAGGCTGAGTTCGGCTCCATCTGCTGTTACCCTCCCTGGGCTTACCATAGTGTGATCCAATACACATGCACAGATATATAATGGAAACAAAACTTTCACAAAATATTTACTCTTACTGCATGCAATTATAAGATGGCATTTTCTGTTCCAGTCTATCCCATTTCCTTGAAGAAAAAAAAAATATGGGTCATGATCCTCTAAATTGATTTCTCAGCCCTCTAGCAAATCATGATCTGCAGAGTGAAAAGCACTGACCTCAGCAGTAGGCAAGTCACATCACACAGAGTATTTGAGCAAGTGTGTGTTTTTTGAATAACACTGTTTTTACAGTGTTTTTTGTTTTGTTTTGTTTGTTTGTTTTTACAAAGCCCATGTGTGTGTAGCCTTTCTCTGCTGTATTATCTTTGGTAATCTCTTATCTGTAGCCCAGCACACAGCATCTTTCAGTTTTAATGCACAACAGAAATTTGTAACAGCCTCGGAGAATCTGAGAGTGGAAGCTGTACGTGATGAGGGGATGTAGTGACCTTGAAGCATGGGTAGAGTGGCCAGGTAACATACAAAACAAGAGACATACATATGAGACAAGGCCCCAGTTAAATTTGAATTTTAGATAAATAATGCATATCTTTTTAGTATAAGTTTGTCCCAAATATTGCATGGGATATACTTTACACCAGAAAAATTATTTGTTGCTTATCTTGAATGAAAATTTCATTGGGCATCCTGTATTTTTATTTGCTAAATACAACTACTCTCAATCCTAAGAACTATGTTTTCCACTTGTAGTTAGCTAATTGAGTTGAAATTGTGTTTCATTTGTAAAATGTGAAAATTGATTTGGTAAGCATTAAGGTCCCATCTAGGGACTTAATTTTCTTGATTTTGAGATACGAGATTTGGGATGTATAGTAGTAAAGAACTCTGGATAGTGAATGAATAATGTTGGAGAAAATAATTTTAGTTTTTGTATTTATGTGGCAGTTGAACCACATGAGCATATATTTAAGTTCTGAACACTTAGATAATGTCTTTCTTGGGGTGCCTGGGTGGCTCAGTTGGTTAAGCAGCTCAGGTCATGATCTTAAGATCTTGAGATGGAGTGCCATGTAGGGCTCCTTGCTGAGTGTAAAGCCTGCTTGAGATTCTCTCTCTCTCTCTCAAAAAAACAAAACAAAACAAAAACCACACACAAAAAAAAACAAAAAATAAGTAATAAATAAATTATACAAAGTAGTCCTAAGATAGAAAAAGAACAATGTGTGGTGTTGGGCTATTTTGTTCACTGTGTATCTCAATAAGCATGTGCCTTGGAGAAAATGGGTGAAGAATCCTATAAAGCTTATGTTTTCTTAATAAGATCTCAAAAGGAGACCTTGCTAGCTCCAGCAGCCATGGATTGTGCCTCTGAGAACTTCCTTCAAGGAAGACTTCGCCATTCAGTGGCAAGGAACACAGCTTTTATTTACAGCCCCTTCAGGGTGCTGGCTTCAGGGAAGTGTTGGAACATAGGAATAGGTGAGGAGAGTGGCTCCTTAGGTTTGGATATGGGATTTAACACCAAAGGATGAGGCAAACTTTTGGGAAATTGGCTTTTAGAAGCCTGGAGAAAGAGATGAACTTCACACTGAGTGAAGTTGCAAAGTTGCGCAGTTGCGGTAGGTGGTAGAGAAAGGGACTTAAAAGCTCAGCCAAGTGGCTATGCTGGAGAATATGTAAGACCATATCCCACAGCAAGGCCCAGAGCATTCAGGATTCACAAGGCTGCTGTACATGTGCTAGTGAGAAAGGTACCTGCTATCAACTTCAGTGTGGACTCTCCTCTCAGGGCTGACATGAAGCTTGTTCACTGAGAGCAGTGGAAATGGTAGAGTCCCAATCACCTGATACCAAGTGGTACATAACCCTGAGGATGCAGGGATGGTTGTGTAGTGACAGATCCCGGTGGTAACCAAGGGCCCCTGTCTCACACATAATTGTGGATATTGTTAATTGGATAAAATAGGGACAGTCTCCTATAGTTGAAATGAATGGGCAGCCAATGAGGGTACTGCTTAATACGCATCATCAAAATGACAAATTTCACACAACTGGGAACATAATCTTGATCTATCTTCTGTTATCTTTGAGCCATTCCTGCTATAGGAAAAAGATCTGCCCCAGGTGCAGGCTGCAGTGAAAGCATTCCTGCCACTTGGGCCACACAGTCAGGTGTCAGTAGTGAAAAGTCATTCAGAGAAAAAGTCATGACCAATCCCAGTGGGAGAATCACAGAGCAGGGGGCACTGGTGAACTACAATGGGGACCTGTCATTTGCAGTGAAGAATTAAACATTAATATCTACTATTGTGTCCTGGAAGAGACAAAATGTTTGAGAACAAGTACCCATGTATCCAGAACTTCCATCATGATCTGGGTTCTGTCAGAGTTGTATCTTCATCAGACAGGGAGCCCAGGATTCTATCATAACATGGAAATAGGACACCTGAGGTAGTGCTGAAGCAGAACCAGAGAGTACACATCAGCTTCAGGAGAGCCCAGTGTCTCTATCTCAACTCTTACTGATGGCTGTATGGAGGATCCTATGAGATAAGCTGAAGGAGGAAACAAACCCCCAAAATTACTGTAAGAGAGGTCATCTTGGTACATGTGCGTAAGCCAAAAAGGAAGTTTGGCTGCATTATGGCCACAGTAAAGCGTGGCTTGAAAGGCACAGGTGAGCTAAGTAATTCCCATGGGTAGAGCTTGGAGCAGTTTATTTGATTGGGCACTTGGCATGGCAGGAAAAGTAGCCTGAGCTGACACTATGTATAGATTTGTGGGCAGTGCCAAAAAGCCTGACCCAGCAGCTAAGGGGCTGGTATAGAAAAAAGATTTCAAGATCAGAAACAAAGAGATATGCAAACTAAAGAAAAACCACGAGAAACTCTTAGAACCACAACGTGGAATCATCTATAAGAAGGAAGAAGGTGAAACTAATCCAAGAATTGCTGATGGAGACAAGATCCAATGTGATAGGGGCTGGGAGGTGGGGTCACAGAATGCCAGATCTTAAAATCCAAAGAGCTTCAATCACTGGGGAAGACATGGACATAGGGAAAAAATACTACTCCACAGAAAAATCTATCACCATAAACATGGCTACTAGTGCAACAAAGTAAAACCACTTTAATATATTTGAATAATCAGAGGGAGATTCTGAAAAAATTCGAAAAGTGTCAGGAAGAGTAAGTGGAAATTAAAGGTACAAGATCCATTAGTATAAACTTAACTGTCATTATTTACTGTGTTGTCATTATTATTTTATTGTATTAAAATAAATTTTTGATGGCTTTTGAGGACTTATTCCAGTTTTATTTTTCAAGTCAAATTATAAATTTCTTTAATTGTCAAGTTTTTCACTGTGGGAGGTTTCTGTAAATTAATCCTCATTGTTGGGGGAAAAATATCAAACCCAAAACTTTCTAGTAACAGTGGAAATTATAGGTTGGAAATATATGACTTCAATATGAAAGCCTCCTTTACACTGAAAAAAGTCTTTTTGAGCTCACTTTAATGTTACTTCTTCAGGCAATATAATCTCTCTTCTCTACCTTTACCCACAGGTTTGTTTTCTGATATTATAACCATGATTATTAGGATCTCTAAATCATTTACAGTATCTTATAGCTTTCTCAGATTGTGAAACACAAGCACCCATATTAGTGTGGCTGGATTTGGTCACTAATTATTGAAATGAAAGGCTATCCCTGTAGTTTTTATGTCTTTCTGTTCACGTGCTTCCTTTATTTTTGAAACTAATTTTTCTTATCCTAAAAAAGTACTATATGTTCTTTGTAGACATCTTCAAAAATGCCTATGTGCAATTTAAAAGTTTTGAAATTTCTGAATTACCTTTAATGTCAGCACTAAGAGATCATTGATGACAAACACTGCTTCTCCTTCCATAAATCCTCACTGTGTTTTCTTCTAGATAATGGAGGAGAAAAAGAAAGTCTCAAATTGGTCTACAAATAGATCATTTCAGGATGTGGGTACAAGTTGAAAATGGAGAGGAATTAAAAGCAGAAAAAACAGAACAGATGAGGAAACAATAATGAGAAACAATAGAGGAAAATTTCTTTGATGTCAAGAAAAAAATGAATCTTCAGATTAAGTGACTCACCAAATGCCTGGGGGAAAAACATGAAAGGAAAGAGATTACATCCAATCTTATTCTAATGAAAAGTCAGCATTTGAAGAAAAAATAACAGAAAAATTTTATGAACCTTAGCGCAGTTAAAAACAAGATTATACAGAGAAGAAAGGAGAGGTAAATTCGGCATAAATTTCGGGTCCTCATAAGTGCTTCTTCACTCCAAGGGAACCACAACTACTGTGTTTTGGAGGTGAAACTTGTCATCCAAGATTTTAAATAAAGAGAAGACATGACTTACTCAGACGTGAGATATAAAAGATACTTTCAGGACCACAGGGTCCCAGAAAATAGACCACTCTGAAAATTTGGTGAAAAAATTTACTTAAGGACGTATTCCAACCTAATGAGAAATGAATCAATATAACAGACACAGGAATTGAGAGAATGTGATATAAAAGGAGAGTGTGGTACAAATGAAACTAAAAACCTTAGAAATTTGTTGTTGTTTTTTTTCCAAACATTCATTGCAAAATATGGTTAAGGAATACAATGAACTTGTTAAAAATTATTCTTGGAAGGGGAGCTTAATAAAGTAAAAATAATTAATCAATACAAGTCTATTTCAAATCTGAAATTATTAAAAAGTACAAAGGAAAGAGGAAAATAACACACTTGGGGCATAAATATTGTTTCATGATTGATATTAATAGAGTAGTAGTACAGAATGTATACCTTTCTGATTCCTAGAGAGTAAAAGAGCAAAATGTGTATAGTGTTCATTTTTAAAACTTTTTTATTAATAACTTTTTAATAATTTCTCTTTGTATAAATATTCTCCTTAATAATACCACCCCCTAAATTTTTAACTAACATCCTATATTTAGAGTATTGGATGTGTTGCCAAGTTTTAGTCTAGAGATTATAGATCATTTTAACAACACTCCAGCAATGAATGGAAGTACCTACACTTCACACCCTGGCCAACATACTATTAAAATAAAAATATCAGTACTGTCATTTTAACTCAGCCACTAACTACTCCATTCATGCAGGAGATTTTTCCTGTCCTGAAATAAAATGCTTAGTTTTGCTTAAAAATGAGCTAGTGATATATTTATATGCCAAGTATGTTTTTCCCCACCAATAATTTAAAATCTGTCTTTCAGAAGGATACCAACTGCTAAATGCTTTCTAGTTTTAGCAAATACTTTGTTTTGGGCCAAAATTACAGTCTACTACCTTCAAAATATTTGGTAATAATTACTATCATTCTATTTGATAAGACAGGAGCCCTTTGGTGAAATCATTTACAAAAATTAATTGTGATTTTATTTAGGTTTAGATAATCACTTTGCAAGTCATGTTTCTGATTTTAATGTATAGTATTCAGATGTCCATTTTTATTTATCTCTTCCCAGAAGGAAGAATAGAATACTGAATTACCATATTTTCAAAAGGTTTTATTTTCATTTCACATGTCTGCCACCATTCTACCACCATCTTCTCCTTTCATTTTTAAATGGAATATAGTATCAGATATAATATGACACATTAAAGAATGCCAAGAAAAATGTAGGGATTTCAAATAAAAACAGAGTTCAACCTTTAGCATAGGTGATGGATGAAATATTTTAATTTACAAAAATTTAATAGCTCAATAGACTGTCAAATTGTAGATAACTTCTGATTGTCTATAAATTTATAAATGAATGTATAATGAAATATAAAGTGTACTTTTATTAGATATCACAGAACAGTACTTTGGTGGGCATTTTGACAATATCAATCCACACAAAGAGAAAACATATATATACATTGATCTAGCAACTCCATGAAAATATAATCATTGAGCATAATAAGACAGTCTTTTTAGATCTGAGCAGTCATTAATTGCATGCTAATTAATTGCATGCTAGTTCTATACCACATAGATTCTATGTAGGTCAATGTGAAAAGGGAAATACATGTGAAAGGTAAAACTATATAGTTAATGAATGAAAATAAGAGTTAATTTTCATCATTTTGGGTTATAGAACAACTTTAAAAAACGTTCAAATGTCAAATCCATAAGAAAAATGGATTTGATTACAATAAAAAATGTGGATTTGGTATTAATAATACCATGCAAAAGTTTAAGGGATAGGAAACAGCATGTGAGATGATATTTGCAGTATCAAAAACTATAAAAAAATACTATCTTGAATATATAAGGAGCTTCTGCAAATCATCAATATATGTCCATTCCAAGAGGAAAATAGACAAAGATGTAGATAGGCAATGTACTTAAGCAGAATCTGAAAATGTACCAGTTAAAGAAATTCAAATTAAAATAACAATATCACTTTATCTATTAAATCACAGAAATCTAAACAGCTGGGTGACACCAAGTACAAATGGCAATGTGATAATGTGGAAACCGTCATGACCTGTTTGGAAGAATATAGACTGAGGTAGCCATTGTGGAGAGCAATATGGATAATTAATTTAGATAAATTAAGTATATGTATACCAAATAAACCAGTGGTTCTGCATTCAGGAATATATGTTAAGAAAAATTCTCATTCAGGTCCACATATGGGTATGCATGAAACTGGTTGCTTTTTTGTTTTTTTCGATTTTCTTCCAGTGTAATTTGTGGCTTGGGAAGTTGGAGGCAGTACCTGGATGCCCATCACCATAAGCGTCTGTGACTACAATGTGGTTGATGAACACTATGGAGTGCCATGTGGCAAGGAGACAAAAACAGAAGAGATGACATGAAGAAACTTAGATGTAAAACAAGTCCTGAGAAGAAAAACTAAGCAGCTGAATGGCACATATAATAAATGCACTTATACAAGGGTACAATTGTTATACAATACTACCATATTATATTTATTTGAGCAATGATGCTAGTATGGTAGGTGCCAGAGAAGATGTTTAAAGCACCTCTTCCACAGACAAATAAATAAATCAGTAAAAATGAAAGTAAAGATCTTAGTTAACATAAAGAATTTTAAGTGTTTGTTTAGTGAAAATAACAATTTGCAGAAAAGAATAAGGCATGTTCCTGTACCATATGTATATCCATTTGTGAATGTTGTATGTGTATACATATACACACAAACATACTCTATATATGTATATGTAAACATATGCATACACGCACATATACGTCATATGTATATCTATACATACATGCAAATGCATACAGAAACATATAGCATATATGAGTATGCATATATTATACATATTTGCAAAATTTTGGATAATATAAATTATTTTCCATGATTATATATCAAATTTGTTTAAAAATAATAATGACAAAATAGCAAATATGAGTTTTTCCATATTTTGATAGCATTGTGCTCCATATAGTCATTATAATGATTCTTTAGTTGGCTTGAAGTTCATATTTATAATGTTGCTTAGAAAAATCAGAGTGATGATTTAAGGTTTGAATCAAAGTAGAATTTTGTCAAATAGATTTTATATATACGTTTTCTTATTTTTGTTATAACCGATGTTGTCATTTGACATCATTAAGAAGCATAATACTCTGAACCTTTTTTCTTTTTTAAATGAAGTTTTTTAGGTATAATTCCAATTCACAAAAGTCCTCACATCATAATTGATCTCACTGATAAATTTTCACAAAATACTATCATGTGACCATCACCTATATCAAGAAATAATTTCCATTAACAAAGAAGTGTTCTTCTTGCTCCTATGCTAGGGGTAATCAGACTTTAAAACCAAATTACTTTTCCCTTGCAAAAATATATATAACTAGTCATACAATAGATATTCTTCAATTTCTGCCTTTTGTATTGTTTGAGCATTGTTTGTGATTACATCATTTATCATATTTCCTATTTTTAAAATTCTAGAGATGAAAATTCCAGAAGTTTTACTTAGATTAAAAGAGAATTTTATTTTATAATTTTCAAGGAAGCTATATATCCAAGTGGTATTCATTAAAAATAGTCTAAAAAATAAAATAAAACAAGAGTAAAAGTAGTCCAGAATATGCTTCTGGATATAAGGTGACAATTTGTTCAGGATAATTCTCTTGATGAGAACAATCCAAACATGTGGAATATGAATAAAGGTATATAAATAAACTTAAATATGCACATGCATTATATATAAATATATATAACATTTGTATATGACATTATAAATATATATTTACACACACACACACATACACACACAATCCAAGAATCCTAGGGCTATGTAGGCAGTGAAGATAAAGAAGCCAAGGTTGAATTTATCCATGTAAAAAAATGTTCTGTAATTTTTTATTCTCATTCTTGTAGAGTATTCCATTGTAGGAATATTCCACAATTTATTGATCTTTCCTATTTATGACCTTTTCAAAGTTTGATGCTTTTATGAAAAACATCTCTATGACATTCTTAAATATACTTTTTGGTGCATATATATATATACATATACATTTATCATTTTACTTCTTATATTGTTTATTGCATCTTCTCTCTTTAATTCTTGATGAATAGTGTCAGGATTTCAACACTTTAAACACCCTTCACATAAGCAACAATTGGCTGGTTTGATTATCTCTATTGTATTTTTATTTCATTAAATAATGCTTTTATTATTATTCCTCACCCTCTACTGTCCTTAGTTTCAATATTCTAATTTCTTGCAATGCATATAAAGATTTGTTATAATTCTAAGCTCTTAGCCTCTAGAAAGCTCAAAATTTCCCTATTAGCATGACATTAGCTTCATTCCACATATTTGGAAATGTCATAAATCCATTGCCATTTAGTTCAAAATATATTAAAATTACCTTGTAATTTCTTTAAGCTTATGTGTTATTTAGAAGTGTATAGATACATCTCCTAAGGCAAAGGAAATAAAACCAAAAATGAACTAGTGGGACTACATCAAAATAAAAAACTGAACGGCAAAGGAAATAGCCAACAAAATTAAAATAAAAAGACAGCCTTTAGAATGGCAGCCAAATATCTTTAGGAGATATTTAAAAATGACAAAACCAATGAAGGGTTAGTATCCAAGATATATAAGGAACTGATACAACTCAACACCTAAAACAAATAATTCAATTAAAAAATGGGCAGAAGATATGAATAGACATTTCTCCAAAGAAGAAATACAGATGGAAAATAGACACATGAAAAGATGTTCAACATCACTCATCATCAGGCAAATGCAAATCAAAACTACAATGAAATATCACCTCACACCTTTAAGAATGGATAAAATAAAAAAAAAATACAAGAAACAACAAGTATTGGCAAGGATGTGGAGAGAAAGGAACACTTGTACACGGTTGATGGTAATGCAAACTGTTACAGACTCTTGGAAAACAGTATGGAGGTTCCCCAGAAAATTGAAAACAAAACTACTCTATGATCCAGTAATTTTACCTCCGGGTATTTATCCAAAGCATACAAAAACAGTAATTTGAAAGGGTATATGCATCTTTATGTTTTTTGCAGCATTATTTATAATAGCCAAACTATGAAGGCAGCCCACATGTCCATCATTATTAGGTGAATAGATAAACAAGAGATAGATAGATAGATAGATAGATAGATAGATAGATAGATAGATAATAGATAGATAGATAGATAGATGATAGATAGATAGATGATAGAGAGACAGTGGAATATTATTCAGCTATAAAAAGGAATGAAATCTTGCCGTTTGCAACAGTATGGGTGGAGCCTAGAGATTATAATACTAAGCAAAATAAATCATTCAGAGGAAGACAATGTATGATTTCACTCACATGTGGAATTTAAGAAACAAAACAAACAAAGGTGGGGGGAAAAAGACACAAACCAAAAAGCAGTCTTAACTATAGAGAACAAACTGATGGTTACCAGAGGGGAGGAGATGGGGGGATAGTGACATAGGTACACTTACGAGCACTGAGGAATGTATAGAATTGCTGAATCACTATATGGTACACCTGAAACTAATATAATGCTGTATGTTAACTATACTGGGTTTAAAATGAAAAACTGTATTACAAAATTAAAATGAAAAAATGTATTGCTTTGCTAACAAATAAATGGGCATCATTTAGAGTATCTCTTTACAAAGTCTATTTCTAGTTTAATTCCACCATAGTTAGAGATGAACTCTGAATTATTTCAAACTTTAAATTTTTTTGAAATTTGCTGTATAGCTCACCATATAGATAATTTTGGTAATAGTTCAGCATATATTTGAATACAATTGTTATATAACAATGCTCTATATCTATATAAGTTAGGTCAAGTTGGCTCATCATGTGCAAGTTTTCTATACTTTAAGCTGAATTTTTGTCATACTGTACTATTAGATCCTGGAAGAGGTATGTTAAAATCTATTTCTTCTTTTAGTAGTCTTAAGAAGTTTTGGACTACCCAAGAGCCTTAGAAATCTTCCATTTAATGTATATAATTTCTGTTACAGGTGACATTTATTTTAATTACACTTGTATTTTATTTCAATTTTTTTAAAAAAAAATATTTATTTGAGAGAGAGAGAGGAAAAAATAAGAGCACAGAAGGATAAGCAGACTCCCTGCTGAGCAGAGAGCCCAATATGGGCTCAATTCAAGACTGGAGATCATGACCTAAGCTAAAGGTAGATGCTTGACCAACAGAGCCACTCAGGTATCCTTACATCTGTATTTTAAATCTAACAACAACAAAAAAATAATAAATCTAACAAGATATTATTATAATTGTTTACATAGTCTACAATCATTTATATTTATCCATATATTATCTTTTTTCATTTGTTTTCTTCCTGTATCTCAGTGCTTCCATCTGGGCTCATTTATCTTCTGTCTGAACTTCCTTTCTTTGGTGTAGGCATGCTGGAACTATGTTTTATGTTATCTGAGATTTTACTTATTTATTTTGTCAACCTTAAGGTATATGTTCACTTGGTATAAAATTCTATGTTGGTACTAGAAATTTTTTCTTTAGAGATTTATTTACTTATTTGAGATAGGAAGGAGGAAAGGCAGAGGGAGAGGGAGAGAATCTCAAGCAGGCTTCCTGCTGAGTGTGGAGCCTGATAGGCTCGATCTCTTGACCCATGAGATCATGACCTGAGTGGAAACCAGGAGTCAGATGCTTAACCAACTGAACCACCCAGGTGCCCTGGTGTTAGAAAATTTGTGGCAGCACTTTAAAGATTATTGTTCATTGTTTTCTGAATATCACTTTTTGTTGAGAAACCTGTTCTCAAGATTATTGTTGCTTCTTTAAAAATGGATATTTTTTCTCTGGATTCTATGAAGATGTTATATTTGCTGTTGATTTTTAGAAATTTTGATCTGATGTACCCCAGTGTCACTTTTTTTTTTTATTTATCATGTTTGGTATTTGGTGTATTTAATCACATTTGAAAATTCTTAGTTATTTCCTTTTCAATTATGGCTTCTGTTTTACTTTTTTTGCTCCTCACTTTGGCACTCCAATTCCAAATGTCTTAAATGTTCTTCATTATATTGCATAGTCTCACTTATTTTTTGTTTTTGCATCTTCAACTCTTTTCCTTCTTTGTGCTCCAGTCTGGATATTTTCTTTTTTTTTTTAATTTTTATTTATTTATGATAGTCACACACACACACACACACACACACACACACACACACAGACAGAGACAGAGACATAGGCAGAGGGAGAAGCAGGCTCCATGCACCAGGACGTGGGATTCGATCCCGGGTCTCCAGGATCGCGCCCTGGGCCAAAGGCAGGCGCCAAACCGCTGCGCCACCCAGGGATCCCTGGATATTTTCTTTAATTTATTTTCCAGTTCACTAATCTTTTCTTCAACTTAATTTGTTGACAAACCCATCATTTGGGTTCTTCTTTCTTTAAGATTTATTTATTTATTGGGGGGAGTGTAAGGGGGGGAAGGCAGAAGGATAGGGAGAGAGAAACCCAAGCAGACTCTGCACTGAGCATGGAGCCTGATATAGGGCTCCATCCCATGACCCTAAGGTCACAACCTGAACTGAAACCAAGAGTCAGATGCTCAACCTACTGCACCACGCAGGTGCCCCATTATTTGGGTGCTTAATTCCTATCATCTTTTTTTATCATTTACAGAGTTTCTCTTGTTTCATCTGTTTTAATTTAATTTATAAGTTTTGAACATATCAATATTAATCTTGAACATATGTTTAGTTAAATACTAAGATTTTAAGATTATTTAAAGATTCATGACTGAGAACACTAATATCTGGATCTCCAATGATCTCTTTCTATTGTATATTTTTTGTTTGCTTTTGGCAAGTTGGTTTTCTCTCCTTATTCACCTAATACATATTTTTTTTTTAAATTAAGTTCTTGACATTGTGTATATAATGGAGACAGTGTGAAGTTTTGGAGGATGTAATCTTCTTTGGGTGAGGATTTACTTTTGCTTTAGCAAGCCGTCTGGGAAGTGGGATACTACCTTAGCTCAATTATCAGTTAAGTTGCTTCAAAGCTGGGCTTAAGCCTTTGTATGAACTAATTTATTTCCAGTCCACCTCTAATACTATGGCTCATGATTTTAACGTCCCAGTTAAAAACTTGTTGTTTATAAGGGGCTTTCACTGTATAGGCTGAGAACTCCTCTATTGTGACCTTGGCAGAAGAGACTGTCACAAACTTTACTAAGTTGCTCAGGTTCTCAGCCTCTCAGTTGATGCTTTCTGTTCTGCTTATCAGTTGTCTCTGGGAACCAGAAATACCCTCAAGGAGAAAGATGATGTCAGATGAGAGGTTAATTTCTCTCTGCTTTCCTTATTTCTGGAATTTTGGCTTTTTCATTTTTGCTGCCCAAAAAGCCCTTGGAAGCCTAGTTGTGTGTGGTATATATGAGTGTGTAAATATGTATGCTATGTTACATATAAATGTTTTATATATATATATATATATATGATACCATTTGTATAATTTTATCTATTTATATGGTTTTATATCTTTATATCTATATTGATATTAATGGATGGATGGATAGATAGATAATATCTTCCAGATTTTGAGTTTTTCTCATTAAGAGAGTTAGCCTGATACAAACTATTCCCTTAGATCTAGAAATGTACCCTGGATATTTTTAATCAACACCACTTAAACATCTTTTTTCTGTCAACAAAAAGTTCAGATTTTTAAAATAAAATTCTATTTTCCTTTTAAATAAAATTTTCCTTCATTTCTGGAATTTTGAATATAAGGGACATATAAATAATGTAACATTAAGAAACAATAGTGCATGGTTTGTTGGCTTCAGTAATATTTAGATTTGATTTTTACTTTAAAGTCTAAATTATGACTCTGAAAGGTAATGTTATGATATTATATTTCTTTCTGTGGAACACTTCTGGCAAAATTCTGAGGGATTTATCTCTGGTAATAATATCAATGGGCAATAATTATTGACATTAAATATGTGCCAGCATTTTTCCAAGGACTTTACATATTTAATTTAACTATACCTCATTAAAGCACTGTGAGATATATATTGGATGCATTTTATGGAGAAGGATATTCAGCTCAGACAGGTATAGTTACTTTCCCAGTGTTATTTACTTTTTTTTTTTTTTGAGATTTTATTTATATATTCACAAGAGACACAGAGAGAGGCAGAGACATAGGCAGAGGGAAAAGCAGTCTCCCTGCAGGGAGCCTGATGTGTTCCCAGGACCCTGAGATCATGACCTGAACCAAAAGCAGATGCTCAACCATTGAGCCACCTAGGTGCTCCCATTATTTACCTTTTAAGTGAAGAATTGCTTCATATTCATATTCAAGCAGTTTGGTTTTGGCAACTAATTTTTTTACCTAGACATGTATTACTTCTCAGATCCTTGCTAGATCAAAGAAATCCTTGACCAGGTATATGGGCATTCCTTTTGTCCATGTTTCTATTGGCTCTTATTAAAAATCAAACTTTAAATTTCATAGACAGCTGAATTCAAACACAGCTATTCCAATATTTGAATGCTACCTATAGTCTTAAATTTTGCCTCAAAGAACACTTTAAAACTATTTCTTTCAACAGTGTGATTCCAAAACTGAGAAACATTAGCAATACAAATTAAAAAATTATTTGAAAAATTAATTTATTTTTAGAAATAATTACCTAATTTGTACTGTATTTAATTATGTTCTTAAATATTCTATGAAGCTGGAAAAAAAGTAGATTTTTTTCTATTAAACTTTATAGTACAAGTACATAATTATCCACTGCAATTATTTTAAAATAGCATTTTTCAATTAATTTTTTTTTCAAATTTTAAAGAGATTTCCCAAATTATAAGCACATTATTGGTACCCAAGATTATAAATAAAAGATTACCAAATGAACCTGAGTATTGAAATGTCTATGTAATCCCACTCTGAATTTATTATCACTCTAATTAAGTACAAAATTTTAATTTGGGGATTGCCTGGATAGCTCAGTTGGTTAAGCATCCTTACTCTTCGTTGATCCTGGCTCAAGTCATGATCTCAGTGTTGTGAGATCAAGCCCCATATAGGCTCCATGCTCAGTGGGGAGTCTGCTTGAAATTTTCTCTCTTCCTCTCCCTCTGTTTCTCTTCACCTCCTAATTGCATGTGCTCTCTCTCAAATAAATAAATAAATCTTTTTTTAAAGTAAAACTTTTAATTTTTATTTATTTTGTATAAAGATTATTTATTTATTCATGAGACACACAAAGAGAGAAGCAGAGACATAGGCAGAGGGAGAAGCAGGCTCCCTTCGGGGAGCCTGATGTGGAACTTGATTCCAGGACCCCAGGATCATGACCTGAGCCAAGGCAGATGCCTAACCATTGAAGCACCCAGGTGTCCAAATTTTTTATTTTTGATTTAGCTTAGTAAAGTTTTTTTTTTTTTTTTTTTGCAAAAGCAACTTAACAATACATAGAAAATAAAAATAAATAAAAAATAAGAAGTAATTTGCTTTTCTAAAAATGAATTTTTCATTTCCTGCAATGTAGTTTTCTTGTTGGAGGTGGTGGTGTTTTTTGGCTGTGTCACTAAACTTGAATAGCAAGAGAAGTGAATGAACAGATAATTCAGACTTAAAATAAAGTGTTTTAGCTATTGGCAGATGTCAAGACAACTTGAGACTTAATGATCACTAAGCTGCATACCTGCCATCCTTATCTGTCTCCAGCAGTTGACAAAACAAGGTAGTCTTGATGTCAAAACAGATTGGAAAGGAAGAAAGAAAGACAGAAACTTTAGCAGAGTCAAGTATTCTTGCTTTTTCATTTCAAGTTTCTTTTTTTATTCTAAATTATTTCCTAAACAAATTCTCATGTGCACCCAAAATAAAGCATTTACCAAACTACAAAAAAAAATTGATCAAAAAACATTCTGCCCCACTAGACACAACAATTAGGTAGATAAAAATCCAATTGATCCTTTAAAAAAAAAAATCTCCAGTAAAAACCATGAATCATGGTCCTTATTTGAGAGCCAAATGTTTGCATATGAAATAGATGATCTCTCTCTCTCTCTCTCTCTCTCTCTCTCTCTCTCTAGGTGTCCTGAAGCATGCTTGCATGTTTCTTCTTCCTGGCTCTTATGCTCCTCTTGGCTTTGTTTCCTTTCCCCTCCCCTCCACCAGGTTTACTGAAATGTATCTGACATATAACATTGTGTACGTTTAAGGTATACAAAGTAATGATTATACAGTTATTGCAAAATGAATACCTCAGTAAGTTCAGTGAACATCTATCACCTCAATTTTTTTCTTGTGATGAGAACTTTTTTAAAGATTTATTTATTTATTTTAGAGAGAGGGAGAGAGGGAGAGAGGGAGAGGGGGAGAGAGAGAGAGAGAGAGAGAGAGAGAGAGAGAGAGAGAATGAGCAGAGGTGAGGAACCGAGGGAGAGAGAGAATCCTCAAGTAGACTCTTTGGCTAAGTGCAGAGCCCAACATGGGTCTCAATCCCAGGACCCTGAGATCATGACCTGAGCTGAAATCAAGAGTGGGTACCCAGCCAACTGAGCCACTCAGGCTCAGTGATGAGAATTTTTAAGATCTACTCTCTTAGCAACTTCCTCATATACAAAAAGTTGTTATCTTCTAGTCACCACAGGGTAATGAAAGCCTTGGGATTATTATTTTATAACTGAAGATTTGACTGTCTTCACCCAGTTTCCTCACCAACATCCCCAACAGCATACCTCTGGCTACCAGGAATTTGATGTCTGTTTCTATGAGGTATTATTTTGTTTTTGTTTTAAATTTTGCATGTAAGTGAGATCATACAGTATTTGCCTTTCTCTGTCTGACTGTTTCATTTAGCATAATACCTTCATCAATTAATCAATATGGAGGTTGTTTCCACATCTTGGCTATTGTAAATAATGCTGAAGTGGACATAGGGTTGCAGATTTCTCTTTGGGATAATAAATTCATTTTCTTTGAATATATACCCAGAAATGAGGCTGCTGGATCCAATGATAGTTTTATTTTTAATTTCTTGAGAAACCTCCATACTATTTTCCATAGTAACCACACCAATTTACGCTCCTACCAGCAGTGCACAAGAGTTCCTTTTCCCCAAATCCTTACCAACACTTGTGATCTCTTGCCTTTTTGATGATGGCCATTCTAACAGGTGTGAAGTACAATCTCACTGTGGTTTTGACTTGCATCTCCCTAATGATTAGTGAGCTTAAGAATATTTTCATGTGCCTGTTGGCCATATGAATATCTTGTTTAAAAAAAAAAAGTTTATTCAGGTCTTTTGCCTGTTTTGTATGAATTATCTGGGTTTTTTGTTTGTTTGTTTGTTTGTTTTTTGCTATTGAGTTGAATGAATTCCTTATATATTTTGTGATATCAGATCCGTGGTTTGTAAACATGTTCTCCTGTTCTGTAAGTTACCTTTTCATTTTGTTAAGTCTTTTATTGTGCAGAAACCTTTTAGTTTGATGTAGTCTAACTTGTTCAGTTTTGATTTTGTGGCTTGTGCTTTAGGTATCATATCCAAAAAATTATTACTGAGACCAATGTCAAGGAGTTCTTTCCCTATGTTATTCTTTCTTGGTTCTTAGACTCCTCCAGATTGATTCTTTCTTTCTTTCTTTCTTTCTTTCTTTCTTTCTTTCTTTCTCTTTCTTTCTTCTTTCTTTTTACCTTTGGGACACCTTATATGTTGGAATTCCTTACAGTTCCATTATCCTTGATCTATTTTCTACACTCTCTTTCTCTCATGGTTTTCATGGTATCTATAGGCTATTGATATCCAGTTCAGACTCACAGATTTACATATTCAATTATACAGTAAACATTTCCTTTAATTAGTAGCCTATACTTACCTACTCAAGCCAGGAAATTGAGAATCATCTTAAAATTTCTTGAATCTAAACCCTTCCCTCAGTGTTTACCACCTAAGTAGGGGTTCTGCTTCTAACTGTTCTTTCTTTAAATATTTTCTTCATAAAGAAAAGAAAATGAGCTAATTTAAATACAAATCTGTGTCTATGCATTTCAAAGTACTTAACTACTCTCCATCACCCACTGGATAAAGTACAAATTCCTTCAAAAGTTATACAAGGCCTTTCCACAATATGGTCCAACCCTTCTTCTGCAATCATCTCTCCCCATTATCTGCTTGCTTCATTTGTTCAACGAAAGTTTCCTCCTGTGTGCCATTGTGAGCAGACTGGCATGATGTATCCTTTAGGAGACTTAGATACTATTGGTTGAGACAAATATTAATTAAGTAAAAGCACAATTGCAAGCTGGGAAAAATATAATTCCAAAATATATCACACAGAAATCTGACCTTGTCTGGGGAGTCACAGAAGGTTTTACAGAGCAAATGACCTCTGTTCTGATATCCAAAGGAAAAATAAACATTATGAAGTAAGCAAAGAAATGGAAAAGGTGGGATAAACAGTCAAGGCTTGGGTATAGCATTTGTCAAAGCTCTCTTGTGGGAGTGCCTTATGTTTAAGGAACTGAAAAGAGGTGCGTATGGCTGGAGTAGAGAAAAGGAGGGAAGTAAGGACATGAAGAGGTGGCACTGAGAGATGAACAGATCAGACCCCTACCTTGATCTAGTGGGCCCTGTTAAGAGTCTGGTGCTATATGCTGAGAACAGCACTTTGCCACTGAAAATTTTTAGAGCTGTAAAATAATTTGGCACATAAGAACTTTGTAAAGAACTCTCTGGCAAGAGTATGAAGTAAAATCTGGAGAAAGGAATATTTGCTCATATTGCTGATGGGAATATAAACTTGGACAGGCACTCCTAAAGTCTCTGACAGATTCTTAGATTTACTGTAAGACTGAGAAATTCCACTCCTAGGTATTGAAGCAAGAGAAATAAAAACATGTTCACACAAAATCTTGGACATGTATGTCCATAGTGGCATTATTCATAAATTAGCCCAAAGGAGAAACCATTCAAATCAACTGGGTATAGATAACAAAATATGATATATCCTCACAATAGAATACTATTCTGCAATAAAAAAGGAACAAAGTACTTATACATACCCTGACATGGATGAACCAGACACAAAATATTACTTACTCTATGGTTTTATTTACAGGAAGTATCCAGAAAGGCAAATTCTTGGAGCAGAAAGTGGCTTAGTGTTTGACATGAGATAGGGGTGGGAATTGGAAGTTATTGCAAATGGAGGTGAGATTTTTTTGGGGGTTAATGGAAACATTCTAAAACTGGATTGTGATGATGGTTAGATAACATTTTAAATTTGCTTTAAAAAAATCACTGAAGGACAGCCTCAGTGGCTTAGCAGCTTAGCGCGGCCTTCAGCCCAGGGCATGATCCTGGAGACCCAGGATCGAGTCCCACATCGGGCTCCCTGCGTGGGCCTGCTACTCCCTCTGCCTGTGTCTCTGCCTCTCTCTCTCTCTCTGTCTCTAATAAATAAATAAAATCTTTTTTAAAAAAGTCATTGAATTGCACAAAATAAATGAGTTTGTGATTTGTGAATTATCCTTCAATAAAGTTGTTGAGGAAATGAATACGGAGATAAATAAGTTGGGGATATGCTAAAATCTGGTAGGAGGTCACTAGGATAGCCTAGGGAAAAGGTTACCATGATTGAGACCATGGTGGTGGCCTCCATGTGGAGGGTGAAATAGGTTTCAGAAATATTTAAGAATGATAATCAACAGAAGGTGGGAGAGATTGGACATGAGGAGTTTGGCTTATACTCGCTCCTGGGGAAGTCTCAAACTGGTTGTAAATACTGGAACAATCTATGCCCCTTCTCACCTTTCTCTTTGTGTGTTTAATACTGGGTTCCTCAAGAGTGGGTCTTACATCATCACCTACCTAATTGTTTTAGATTGGGCTGCTATAAGAAATTTCCCTACACTGGTGACTTAAACAACCAATACTTATTATTCACCACTATGGAGGCTGATGAGTCTAAAGCCCAGAAAAAGGTGCTGGCATTTCTAGTATCTAATGGGAGCCGTCTTCCTAGTTACAGATGGATGCTTTCTTGCTGTGTCTTCACAAGGCAGGGAAAGAGAGGGAAAGCTAGCCCTTAGGTCTCCTCTTCTAAGGCTCCAATCTCATCATGGAGACTCTACCCTCTTAGCTTCATCTAAACCTAATTACTTCTCAAAGGTTCCATCTTCTAATATCACCCTGGGGCTTGAGGCTTCAAAATAGGAATTGTGGGATCACATAAGGATTCAGTTCATAACCCTGGTGTATACATGATCACCTTTAAGCCAAAGTCCTCAAGACTCAGACTGAATGTAATCTCCCCGTTAAAACCTCCCATGACCCACCTCACCTTTATTGTGCCCCTGCAGTACTTGCTGAACATTTCTGTCTTAGCATTTGATTGTACATCTTTGCTTATGTGTCTATTCCTACCTCTGGACCACTGTCATCAACACTTAATACTTGAATCTTCACTTCCATTAACAGCAGCCTTGCCAGACACGACTAACTGATCCCAGTACTCTCTCCTGTTAAGTCAGAATTCCTCTCAAAACAGTGCGGCAGGTAGTTCTTTCTTCTAACCAACTAGCATAGATATATCCATGAAAGCTATCTGCTCCTCATTGTGATGTCCTTGGTGATAGGCATATCTTAATTTGTCTATGCTTCCCATTCCTATGTATCCTTCCCAGGAATATAGAATGGATACAATAAATGCATACAAACCTTTCCAGGGAGTTGCTTCCACTTATATCGATATTTGATAAGCAAAGCAAATTATTCCCACCTATCATATCTCTTCCATGGCAAAGGCTTCTAATTTTCAGCATTTCAAGGAGCAAGAAACATGGCTGAATATTCTTCTGGTTCCCTTTCCATTTTTTTTTCTTCTAAATCCTGTGTTTTGTTAAGTGTGGGCACAGCACATAGTTCGCCATCATAAACTACCAAACTGCAGTCCCTAATGGGGCTTTACACAATGGTCTTTATATGTTAAACATTATGCCTTTGAGAACTAAAGCTTTCTAAGTCAGGCATCAAGATAATGATTTAGCTATTTATTCCTTTGAACCAGCTACTTTGGTGACTCATTTTTCTCCCTAACCCATGCTATTATACACTAATCCATACATTACTTCCCTTCAATACAGATGACACAGACTGTTTACTCAGGATGATTTTGCAATATGCACATTAACAATGACTTTGTGAGCAGGAAAAATACCAGTTATTCAACCAACTTTAAGAAAACAGTTGAGTGGTAGACCAGCTTAGCATGGTGTTAACCATCCATTAATAATGGCAAGGTGAAAAACTTGAAGGTTTTGATTTTAGTTCAGATAAAGCACTCCAAATTCAGGGCTTGGTAAATATATTCCTGGGTTTCTTTTAGAGAAAACCAGGCCTATCTTCACAGGAGTGTTTAGCTGCACGAAAGTTAGAAGGCAGACATTTTCACAGAAACTTGTGCCATAATTATGATGTGATGCACATTAAAATTATTATTAAATGTTAAAACCTGCAAAATAGTTCTGATTTCAAATAATTGACACTATCTTTACCCATGAGTAGGCTCTTCTCAGATCACACACACTGATTTTGGTTCAGAAAATACCATCACTAGAGTCTTGAGTTTTTATTCCAATTTAGAAACTTCAGTCAAACTAATTCCATTCTCAGAGGAAAATATCACTAATTTTCTTCCATTTTCATTGATTCTCATGTTATGCTATGCACACACCTGTCTCTTCTTCGATCAGTAAGTTTTTTGAAAACAGGAAAAATTCTATTTGTTTTTATATTCTTTTTTTAAATATTTTATTTATTTATTCATGAGAGAGACACACAGAGAGAGGCAGAGACACAGGCAGAGGGAGAAGGCTTCCCGCGGGAAGCCTGATGTGGGACTCGATCCCCAGACCCAGGATCACAGCCTAAGCTGACGGCAGACGCTCAACCGCTGAGCCACCCAGGTGCCCCTATTTTTATATTCTATTAACAGTTCTGCAGTATATAGGAGCTTAACTAGTCTTACTAAGTTATTTGTGTTATTAATAATCTATTTTTCAAAACAATTATCTCTATGCTAATATTAAGACCATTCCTTCGTGGTTTATGGGACATTTAGTCACTACTGAAAGAGTTAGTTTTCTCTACTTTTACAGTAAAGAGTCAATTTGTTTTTCCAATGTGTTGAGGAATTACTATGAGTCACACACTATGATGGTCACTTCATACATAGTTTCCCAATTAGTGCTCATAAAAATTCTTTGAAAGAAGTGCTATTACTGTCACCTTTTTATAGATCAGAGAATTGAACACAGCTAAGTAACTCTGTCCTAATCATGCAGCCTGGGAGTAAGTGGGATCATCCTATTCAAAACCACATCTGGACTCTGAAACCTGGAAGTTGCATTCCATTGGGGTGCTATGAAGAAAACTGTTTTCTCCTTTACTCTCCAAGAAAATAAAAGTTTTGTTTGTGATTCACTTTGGTTTCTTATGCTTCATTTCTTCCCAAGAAAAAATAAGTTTTTGACTAGCTGCTGACAAAAATCCCAATGTTTTCTTGATCTTTTCTTTTATTGATGTCCAAATTTTAGTCCATTTTAGTACAAAATTTGTCATATCCACTTTCAGAGTCTTTCCAGAATCTCATTACTTCTCATGACTTTGACTGCCATCATCCGGGCCTAGTCACCAACAACTTTAACCAGAGAGTTGTAATACCAATTGCTCTGCTCTCCTGTTCCCCCTCCACAGACAATTCTCAAAACAGTAGTCAGAATATTCTTTCAAAAAAGCAAGTCAGATCATGTCACTGATGGCCCCCATCTCAGTCACTTCCCATCTCATTAACAGTAAAAGACCAAGTCTTTCCAAAGGCTCTCTACGATTTACCACACACACTTGTCAACATCCACCTCTCTGACATCGTTCCCTACTACTCTGCCTTACATTAACTGACTCAGCTATGCATCTCTTTTCTGTCTCTCCAACACATAATGTGGCTCTGCTTCAGGGCCTTTGTACTTGTCATTGTTTCCAACTGGAATGCTTTCCGGCAGTTGTTTTCCTACTTCCTTCCTGTCTTTGATTAAGTCTCCTCTCTTCAGTAAAGGATCCTCTGACTATGATATTTAAAATTATTACATACTTCTTTGTATTTCTCCATATACCACCATCAAATATATATATATTTTTTAATTATTTGTTAGATGCCTATTTCCACCTGGTAGAATGTGAGCTCCTTAATG
This sequence comes from Canis lupus familiaris, assembly GCF_011100685.1. Classification (NCBI taxonomy): domain Eukaryota; kingdom Metazoa; phylum Chordata; class Mammalia; order Carnivora; family Canidae; genus Canis; species Canis lupus. Next base: position 45,137,437 of record NC_049224.1, read on the forward strand.
GCAGAGATTTGTATGTTTTATTCACAGTAAAACTCTATAACTTATTGTTTTGCATATGGTAGCATTTGATAAATATTTGTGTAATCTACTAATCTTATATACCTCTACATCCAATAGTTTTCTGTTCATGTCCTTCAAAATAGATGAAGAAGAAATTTTGGAATATTTTCGGATTGTGAATTACAGTTTTCAGTAATCCAAATAGCAGAGATAATTTTCTATGGTTGATTGGTTTATCATCTGCTGGTGTTGGGTGACTCAAATTTTCATGTAATCCATCGGTCATTTTACTAATTATGGCTTTTTCAGAGATATTCACACAAAGTGTTAGGCAAATACAATTTTACTATTGCAAATATAAAATGCACAATAAGGAGAAAAGCAACTTCAGTGTTTCATTAATCTCTACTAATGGCAGGATGCAAACTTTTTTGAAAAGAAAGTAAAAACAAAAGTTTACATTCTTACAGTGGATTACATTGTATTAATTCAGAGGCAGAATTACTTTTCTATGAATTTCATATAAAATTTGTCAAATTTGATTTGATTCCAAAGTATGCATTTTTAGAAGAATCAATGGGAGGTCACTTAGAATAATCTACTAAAATAATTAATAAAATAAATAAGCCAAGTACAAAGGAAATGAGAAATATAAATCTTGTATTCATGTTTCCCTAAGTTAGGTTGTTTTCCAGATCAGTTTTTAAAATTTTTCTTACTTTTAAAATCCTGTATTCATTTGTGCATTCATTCAAGCCTTATTCATTTCATAAATATAAATTCAGCACACAAATTGAGCTAAGAATATGTGAAGCATAAAAATAAGATCCAGAATTTTACGGATCTTACAAACTAGATAGAGGGTAAGTCACTTTCATAATTATATCTCATTTCTTTCACTTTATATCAAGTTCAGAAATGTTATTGGGTGCACTGTTTGGGAAGGCATGGAGTGAGGTGGTGCCTTCAAGACAGATGTCTCTACGCCTGACACAAAAATAAACTTTGGGCACTTAAAGAGTGTAAGTTTCAGATATTCAGAAAACTGACATCCTTAGCAGCCCTGTCTAAATGATATTACCAGCACAGTCATTGGCATATAGCAATCCTTCCCCTATCTTTCTTTCTCGAGTTTCTTTCAAATCCTTCTGAGATTTTGTCTACTAAGCATGGCTAATCATCCTGCATGAAAGCCATCTGTCTTTCCTCTGAGACACACTGTATCCTTTTAGCTTGAACAGGGACATCATTTTTTTCCAACAGCCATCTTTGTCTCTTGCCTAGGAGATGGGCCTCTGCAAGGGACCCTGAGACTTCCTATTCACGGCTTCTTTCCTTTTCCTTTTATAATGTGTCGCTTCATTATTAAAATAATGTGCTTATTTGCCCATTTCCCCACTAAGTTTGTAAACTCAGAAAAGGTTGGTATTAAGGCCACATTTCCCCCTTTGAGACACCATTCTTAGCACAGTACCTGTTTTCAGTAGCTAGTTCATAAATATTAATTGAATAAATAAGTTGCTTTATATCAAATTGTACCTTAAATATTTGATTTAGAGTGTTCATCTGCAATGATTAAGGAAGTAGTTAGTTTTTAATAATTCACTAATGCTAGGGTGAACAGGTTGAGACAGTTTCAAAGTATCTTAGTTGGGGGGGTGGGGAGGGGCAGGTTAAAGCGTGCCTAAGACACATAAGGTTTCCAAAGGACTTCACGTAAATAATTTATTTATAATTATGCCTTGCATTGTTGCTCTGAAAATCTCTTGCAAGGTGGGCCAAAAGACCTTGGAGAGAGTTCACATTAAGAAGAATTAAAAACATCTACCCAGCAAGAAAGAAGGGAAGTAGGTGAAAATGTACTTGTTCGGTCTTGCTACTATTTCCTGGAGTCAATCTTGGTTTAAAACATAATAAGCAGACCCCAGCTTGTCATAGCCACTTTCTCCCAGGGGTTTGAAACTGTAATGAAAGCATTTTAACTCAGTGGTAACTGGATTAGGGTAATGCAAGAACGTGCCACCTTGGGACCTCCTGCTTGTGTCTCAGCCTGAATAAATGTGTATGGAAATTGTTTTAAACTGATGGCTGTACAAGATCACAAGTTATAGTAATGTTGACAGTCTCAGCTTGGAACCTGGAAAAACAGCAAAAAATGTGGAGCAGGGAATGAAAACAGCTCATTTGCTGACATGAAAGCAGTGCCCAGAGGTTGAGATGTACAACTTTTGCAGGTCAATGGTGACAATACTTGCAAAGTGCCACCAGCGTCTCCGGTGCAAATTGATGCAACTGAATATGAATCCTTGCCTCAAATCTAAAGCAACTTGATTTCTTTTCCAGCCTCTAGGACTCATAAGAAGCCATAAGGAGAAGTTTCTCAGACTTAAAGTGTGCAAAAGGATACTAAATCTTCCATCTCCTGGAGGCTGGATAGGAAATGAAAAGGTATAGTTGTCACATTCTGTCACAGCAGAATATCGTGGAAATAATCCAATCAGTTTGTTCCCTTCAGAAGTAGTTGGCGTTTCAGTGTGAGTTTCTCCTTTATTATTTCACTGGGTTTATTGTACTGTGTCACGGAGGCAAAACATCTGTTGGCAAAGACAAGGGAGGCGAAGGAGATTCTACATCTTTCTTATGAACATTCACAGAGAAGTTCTGGTGAATTTACTGCCAGGGAAAAGTGGCAGCTTGTCAAGCCTCCAAGATCCCAGCTTAGGGGAATCACCAAAAGATTCCCGATTAAAAGCAAACAAAGTGTGCATTTTCTGCACAGTGGACGGGCATCTTTTTTTTTGGTCAAATTTGGCAAAATGGATATCAAAGGGATGATTCAGAAGAGACCTAAATTTGATTCCCACTATTCCGTACGATCATAGAAATCCAACTTGGCTTCCGGGAAAGCTGAGTTGTTTCTTCCAGGAGATTCAGAGTTCACCTTTTCACAGAACAGTATTTGAGTCCATGGAACCAGCAAAATATTCATGTTGTAAAGTTATATACATCCACAGGAATTCCAAAATATCATGTAGTTTTCTTTCCTACCTTCAAGTAGTAGGGTTTCCATTTTTCAGGTGAGGTAAGTAAGGTTTGAAGATCAGAGGAATTTATATGCAGTGTGTGGTGAGAAGATTCCAAATAATAGATCAGTATTGTACCTTCTCATCTCTGTAAGAGTCAGTGCACAGAGGAGGCTGTGGCACATAGTAAGTGTTCAGCACCTACTTCTCAAATTTGATCTTAATAGACCAATAACTAGCACAAAAACACTAGCCTTCTCAAACCCTTTGAAAAAGAATGTCATTGTCGGGATCCCTGGGTGGCGCAGCGGTTTGGCTCCTGCCTTTGGCCCAGGGCGCGATCCTGGAGACCCAGGATTGAATCTCGCATCAGGCTCCCGGTGCATGGAGCTTGCTTCTCCCTCTGCCTATGTCTTTGCCTCTCTCTCTCTCTGTGACTATCATAAATAAATAAATTTAAAAAAATGTCATTGTCCAACAACTTTGATTAGCATATTCACTCATTTGTTTCTGAGTTTGGATCTCCCCTCCCTGCATGAGAGCTGTGAAACTTTTACAATCCACACTACACCATGATCTTAGGTAGCTTGGATTTCCAACTAACGTTTGGATGTAACTTGATTTTGGATATTCCCTAACTTTTCTTTTTTTTTCTTTTCTTTTTTTTTTAAGATTGATTGAGTTAGAGAGCACATGCAAGTGGGGGTGGGGTAGGGATAGGAGCAGAGGGAGAAGGAGAGAGAAAATCCTCAAGCAGACTCCCTGCTGAGCACGAAGTCAGATGCAGGACTTGACCCACAATTCTGAGCTCATGACCAGAGCCGAAACCAAGATTGATATACTCAACCCACTGAACCACCCAGCCTCCCCTGGATTTTCCTTAATTTTTTGAATTGGGATTCAAATAGGCAAAGCACTTAATTTCAAATTACAAAGACAAGCTCAAAATAGTCCAGGTTTTCCTTCAATTTTGAAACAGAGATAATGGCTTTCTTTGCATTGAAATAAAAGAACAAGGAGTACCCTTAGGAATAATGACTTCTATCCTTTTTATTTGTGTTTTGGCGTGTGTGTGTGTGTGTGTGTGTGTGTGTGTGAGTTTTGGTGACCACATGTTTTTCTTCCCTTTTTTATACCTTTTACACCATATCCATCTCCTGCTATATAAAGTAATCAGAGGCTATGACACTAGGCACAGTGTATACTTCTAAATTGGATGCATGGAACTAACCCCAAAAGCTTCCCAAATATGCCAAGAACAGGCAACCATTTCAAAGTCATATAATGGACGCAGGCAGCTGGTATATTTAGTATCTAAGGAGCAGCTTTTCCTTTTCTTCCTATTTTTTTCTCTTTTCCCTCAGTAGAAGCTAAAACTTTATTATAAAACCACAGATAAGTATATCAACTGCTAGGAGGCTGGCACAGCAGAATACAAGGAAATAAGAGATAAGGGAATTTGGTCAAATACAAAAAGTACTGTGGAATTTAAACCAAATGACAGCAGATAAGGCCTTCCCTGAGTTTCTATTAAAAATGTAATAAATAAGAAATCTAAAAATATTTCTTTCTAGGCCTAGCACTTTTGTTCCTATATTACTCATCATAAATGTATAGAATCTTCATCAATGCTGGGATTCTATTCACAATTGCAAAAATAAACTTTGCTGGAGTCATGCTAAAGATATGACAGCTTCAGAATGATGTCTTGGGAGTCTCTCAGTAAATTTTGTCATTTGAATAAATAGACTTTATTTGCACACTTAAGGAAGTCACGCCATAAACCTGCAGGGAAGCCTAGTGGTGAAAGCAGAAATGATATAGTAGAAATCACCAGGAATCAAAACACAGATCAAGAAAACAGTGGTGGGAACTTTGCTTATGCTGCTCTTTAGGGAAAAATCACAGTGTTTTTTATCTTATTATTTGAAGTGCATATAATTTTTGAAAGGTTGAAAGTTCTGCGAGTAATGGATATTACTGATATTTCATGTTCCATGTGGAATTTACATTGACCTAAAGCAGATAGGTAGATCCCCCACTGCAAGTGGGTTGGCATAGATCCATCTAGATCATCTCAGTGCCTTTGGGCCTATTGATCTCAGGGAAGGAAAAGAGATTGAGATCTGGACAAAAAGGGACTATAGTAGGTTCTCTGGGATGATGTGCTTCTGGGGGCTCCAACTTGAGTGTGGTCTGTGATCTTAGATGAAGTGGTCTATGGTGTCTGCTCCATCTCTCAAGGGTAATAGCACTAAGTCATAAAATGTCTCCCTGAGTAATATGGCACATCTGTCAGCCCTAGCATCCCACATGCTCAGTTTATATCTGTCTTGGGATAGTCCATGAAAGGAAAAGATCATCCTATTTGGAGAGTAGATTTTCAAGCCATTTTATTTGATTTGATCTTTGTTTCTATATGATATGCCTATATATACTTTGTATCCAGTTGAATTTATGTTTTAAAGCATTTGTTTACAGATAATGTCAGAGCAGAATATCTATGTATCTCAATGGGTTGAAATGAAGAGACCAAGTCATATATAATTCCTTATCCAAAGGTCCCTGCCACCTTAGTGGGAAGGAGAACCAATATTATCAACTTTCAGTAATAATTTCTATTGAATGTGGCAACAACCCTTCTTAGGAATAGTAAATTCAGTGCCATAAATAGGGCACATTTTACTAATGGTTCTGTGTCAAAGCATGAATGAGCATAACTGTCAACAGGCAAAACCAGACAGAATCCATCAGGAATCCACTGTTCGGACAGTTGTGACATTTACAATGTCATAATCCCATCCATATGCTTAAAAATAATTCAGATTTTGAATCTCTTGCCATTTTATATTATGGGATCGTAGACTTTCAGTCCTGGGATGCTGTTGGTATTCAGGAAGTGTTGAGGAATCCTGGCCTGGGTGGAGATGAAGATCAAATGTCCCCAAATTAATTATTAAGATGTTCAGAGAATCCTTACAGTGAGAAAAATCTAACTCTGGCCACTTTTTTTTTTTTTGCCACTTTAAAAACTATCTAGTCCTTTTACTGAAAACAATTTAAGATTTGATATCAAAAGAACATTTCCATTCATTTTAAAACGGAATTCACATAAATCTTTGTGGCTTTTGTGCTATGACCCAGAATAAGTAATTAATGTGAAGTTGGATAAAGGCTGAACACCTTGTTCTTTGTGTTTCCTACTATTTATGTGAAAAATCTGCTCCAACTTTATCTCTGAGTAGCCAAATAAATTTCCTTCCTACCACATGCAAAAATATTTGATTAATGAGTAACTATGATTAAACAAATCACTATGTGGGAGGTGTTTAGAATCGTATCTGGCACATAGTACTATATAAATACTGACAATCATACTTATTATTTTTATTTGTCAATTCAGATTTTTTAATTAGAATAATTATTAGGACAATACAATTTCGCTAGGCATAAAACCTTATTCTTTCCTAACCTAATGGTTTTCACCATCGATTTTGAATTTTAACAATTATTGATATGTTTTGTATACTTATAGCTTTATATTAGAGGAAGGATAATTTTTTAACTAAAGAAAATCCTGTGCCACTCAGAATTAATTTTAAAATAATTTTATTTATTTTTTTGATTAATGAAGCTATAAGCTGTGACTTGGTGACATTGAGTTTCACTTACAGCTATAAAACTCATTTGTGGGTGAGTTTATATGGGTGCATATGGGTGTAATTATCTGTCCAGCTTCTCTGTGTGTGAATCAAGAATGCCCTGTGGGCAAGCTTGAGTTCTTCGCTTGTGTTTCTCAAATTCCGAGCACTGTTCACATATATGAGATTCTCTGTGCCAAAAAAGTAAATAAAGGAGAGAGAATTTTTTTCTTAGATTTGTGGTTATTAAAAGACATGTTCATGGGCACCTGGCTTTCTCAGTTGATAGAGCATGTGACTCTTGATTCTGGGTTGTAAGTTTGAGCTCCATGGTGAGTGTGGGGATTACTGAAAAATAAAATCTTTAAAAGAAAATAAAATCATATTTTCCAGAGGCCTTTTACACACACACACATGCATGCACACACAAACACGTGGGACGCGTGCGCGCGCACACACACACACACACACACATATATATATATGAAAATATCATGTATTGATCCATTTAACTTTATTTTGTGGTTACTTAAAGAGAACTTCTGGGACTAATTTTAGCTGTGCTGAATGAAACAAAAAATGGGTTTATACTTCTTTAAAATGGAAATAGTTTCTCAAATATATTTGGGCTTTAGGATGCTGTTAATTATCCAAAGTATGTAGTAATACCTCTAAAAATAATCATATAATTTATGTTTAATTAGATAAAAGTATCATGAATAAACATGTCTCATTTTCAGATTTACCTACAATGGTATTTACACTAAAATAGCTTAAAATCTCCATGTAGTAAAATGATAATTGGGAAATACATAGTTAGAAGTGCAATTGGTTTTAAAATGAGTTAATTAATAAATAAAAATTGAATTTAGTTTTTTCTTTTCAATAGTGATGTCTTTGGTTTCATGTACAAATCACATCTAAAGTTTTGGTTATAATTTTATTAAATATAATAGACCATATATTTCTGTAATTGATCATTTAAGATAGCTTTAAAAATTTAAATGGTTATCTAAAACAAATGAATTAGCAAAATTTTTGCTTGCTTTTATGTAATTAGATTATCTTAATGACAGTGGAAAGGTTAGCATTTATCAAACACTTGAACTATCATAACATATTTAAGAAATATTTCACAGAACAGTTATGCCTTGAATTAGTTACAACTGATTATTGCTTTTTAAAATCTTAATAGCTTCCATATTTAAGAAATGTTGCCTTTATTTAATGAATAAACTATGTTTTAATTATAGAGGTATGTAGGTATATTTTATTTTATATAAATTCAGCCTAGCTAAAAACTACAGTAGGCTGTTTCACCACAACCATTTCAGTAGAGCTAAATATACACATGCACACACAGTCAGTTCATCAGGCCATTACATTGTCAACGTGTGTGTATAGTATGTGTGTGTCTTTGTGTATGTCACACCCTCTAAATTCAGGTGGCCTCAAGCTGTGCTATATAATTCCAGCCTCAATTAAACTTTCCAAGGTCAGCAGTGCTGTACCAGGTCAGGCATAAATAAGGCAGAGGATAGTCCTAGGGTGTAGGAAAGCCATATTTATTCTTTATCCACAGGTCATGGCTATCAAATGAAGCCTAACAGAAAGGAAAGACAGGAAAAAGGAGGACTCTCAAAAGGTGCTTTACACCTAAGTGTAATCTTTATTGAAAAAAAATCAGTATATGAATAATTCAAGACAGTAAATGAGTGGTATGGGTGTGTGTGTGTGTGTGTGTGTGTGTGTATCTTTAATTTTTTCTCTCCTTCCCTCTAAGAATGTAACTTTAACCAGAGCCTAGTGGAGAATTTACTGGTATAATTACAAGTTATTAGCCCTGAAATCAAGAGACTCAATTTCTAATTTTCTTTGTACCACTAACCAGTAGAATAATCTTAGATGCATATTTTATCTCCTTTAGGTTTCTATCCCATGAAATTACAAGTTTAAAGTGGATAAATCCATTGAATTTTCAAGTTATAAAATTGTTAGGCAGAATTCTACTCAAATAGTGTTAGTAAAACAAAGATCCAATAAACTAAATGAAGACAAAGACTTGACTGAGAAAATATATTTGTTCATATGTAATGTATAGGGATTAGTTTTTAGAGTATATAAAGAACTCCTACTAAAAAAAGAAGAATAGAAAAACAAACTTCAAAAAAACATACAAAGAAAATTAACAGGTTGCCTGATAAACACTTGACAAGATGTTCAATTTCCTTAATAATTTAAGAACTATATAAACAATGTTATATCATTTTATACTCCTGAGTCTGACAAAATTAATGTCTGGCCATGGTAACAGGTGAGCTTCCCCAGTTGTACACAAGCTGTGTCAGGGCACTACAAAAAAAATCACAAGTGCTCCCCAGGATATTAAAAAACCTGGAAATAACCACAATAAAATCTGTGGAGCAGCGTGTGCTCTTCTCACTTGATGTAGCTTACAGTTTCAACTTTGGACTGTGGTATGTTCCTTTTAATGATGTCAGATCTTTGCAAAGTTAAGTTTTCAGACCTTGCTAGAAGAAGAAGAAAGGACTCAGACCTATGGGTAATTGAAGCATCGTTAGGAAGAAATGGAGTTTGCTGTTCTCCACCAGCACCTAGAACAGTACTGTCTTAGTTGGGAAGACGTGGAGTTAGACCTTCATTTACTAATAGGGCAATGGACTCATTAGTAAGTAGCCCGTGGACACACATGACTTCTATCATTTCTTATGAGCTAAATATTAAACACTAAATGAAGTAAGTAAATTAAGGAAGAAATAAAAGAGAGGGAAGAAAGAGAGGAAAATAGGAGACTTCTGGGTAGTTGGCACAGTTTCTTAATTCCACATCTCTCACTCAGATTTCTGTTAGAAGTAAGATTGCCAGATTTAGCAAAACAACAGCCACAATAACAGCAACAACATGAGGATGGGGCAATTTTTTATTCCAAAAACTTGCTTGTCATTTATCTGAAACACAAATTAGCTGGGTGTCCTGCATTTTATTTGACAACCCTACACAGAAATGATCAACAAACCATAAAGAAAGCAGGTAGCAAGTCCTCTGAGTTAGGTATCTGACAAGTCCATAACGGAACTTTGAAAGAATTTCTGTAGGTTAAGGGCACATGATACCAGGATGAAGCACTTAGCAGAGTCAAAGAGTTGAATCCTACCATCTCTCTTATGGAAAAGCAGGATACCTACAGAAGAAATGCTACATCCTTGTGGGAAAACAAGGAAACAAGTTTTCTAGACTCAAGTGAGTATAGTTTGTGAGGCTGAGAACAATGAGAAGCAGACACCTGGGAATGGAGAAACAGTGAGCAACTCAAGAATAAAAACCTCGTTATTTATAAAAGGATAATGCAAGTGGGAGAAGGGTATTGACCTGATGAATTCAGCAAACCTGAAGAAGACTTGAGCCATAGCTCAGCTGACCCAGAAGTAAATCAAAATAAAGCTGACCACAATGAGATATTTGAGGTATTAAATGGTTTGGATTGAATACAGACACCTATGTGGGACAACATAAAAACATAAGTATAACAGGGTAAAAGTAATGATTTACTTGTCATTATTAATTATAATTTGGGTAACATTCCCGATTATGCAACTAATTGGGGAGGGAGATGGGGAAAAAAGCTATAAAAGCATACTAAATTTCTAAATATGTATTCCATCAATCTTGACAAGCATAATTGGAGAAAAATAGATTCAAATGGATGTCAGGTAATCCTAATGGCCAACACAGAAAACAAAGAGGCACAACTCTGAACGAGTCATTGTGGGAACACAGAAAAGTAAAGAGAATAGAAACAAGAGCAGAAAGTGTAATAGACTATGATAAGAATGGATGGAGTTTGACAAATATGACTGCCTTAAAATCTCCGAATAAATGGCAAGTACTTTATACTTCCAAAGAACAATATTGAATTTTATGCCATTATGCTATTGCTAAATTAAAGAAAGGAACTAAAACTAAAGGAAATCCAAAATTATATCTTGCAAATCAATACAAAACATGCATTAAAGAAAGCAAGTGGAATGGAAAAACAAACTCAAAACATAAAATTAAATGGGTAATACTAAAAGTCACAGAGTCAAATGGCAGGGTATAACAATATAGGAAAAATATCTGTGATAAGTATGCAACAAAAATACAGTTGTAGTTGGAAGAATTTAACAAACTAATGTCAGGTTTTTGTATTGAGACTTACTTTCCCAAACCCATTGGTACTTGTTCTTTTTAGGTACCTTGAAAATTTTACCAAAATACTTTAGATTGGTGACATGATGCCTCAAAATTCTAAAAAGGAGAAATAGCTTCTGACTGTTTTGCTGTAAAACACTCTGGAAATATCAGAAAGGGAGACAGAACGTAAAGACTGCTAACTCTGGGAAACAAACTAGGGGTGGTAGAAGGGGAGGAGGGCGGGGGGTGGGAGTGAATGGGTGACGGGCACTGGGTGTTATTCTGTATGTTAGTAAATGAACACCAATAAAAAATAAATTAAAAAAAAAAACACTCTAGAAATTATAATTTAAAAAATGAAAGGTGAAAGTGTGCTAAAATATGTAAGGAAAAGGGATAATAAACTCACACAAGGGAAATTTTTGAAAAGAATAAATATTTTATTTTTCTTAATTAATATTAGGAAATTTTAAAATTTCAGTATGAAAGAGAATTTTACAAAAAAGTAAAAATTACCAAAAGTGCAATTGTGTTAACATATCCATAACTTTAGAACAATGTAACAACTAATGACTAAAAAAATACATTTGATCAAGATGGTCTGAAAGACAATTTCTCTCAAATTTATTAAGAGAAATATAAAAATCATTAACTAAAAGAGCAAAGGAATTACATAAAAAGATGGGAAAATTCTTTATTTCTGAAAATAGCTAATCCTGATAATAACAAATTCAGTGTATGCACACTGGATATAACCTTGTAATAAAGTTGGTTACATTTATGAATTTCAAAGTACTGATTATTAAGAAATAAGTTAAAAAATGAAATTTTCTCAGTGTAAAATGTAAGCCTCTAATATTAATTTTTATGGAGAAAGCATAGAGTAACTTGCTGATATTAACATCACCCCATAGAAAGCCATTAAGTGACATAGAGAAATGTTTTTGATATATTAAGTGAAAATAGCAACATTAAAAGAGAAAGTGTGGTATGAACTAGTTTTGTGATTAAAAACACATGTGGGGGCCTGGGTGACTCAGTCAAGTGCTGTACTCTTGGTTTTGGCTCAGGTCATGATATCAAGTGTTGTAGGATAGAGCCCTGCATCCGAGTCCTCTCTCAGCAGGGAATCTGCCTAAAAGATTCTCTCCCTCTGTCCCTCTCCCTGCCCATGCTCTCTCTCTTTCTAAAAATAAATAAATGTTTTGAAAACAACCCAAATGTATGTGAAATACAGTTGAAGTGTATACAAGTAAATTAAAATAGTGTTTCATGGAGTCAGAATTACACATTTTCCTTCTGTTGTCAGTTTTTTTTTAAGTTATCAAAATTTGTAGGCATATACATAATCTTTTTAAAGGTAGCTATAAAGAAGATACACAAAATTTTAAAGGATCTACATCATGATTCAATAAAAGTTGCTAATCATCTACTTACCTATCATATTATATAGTATATAAGTGCCTACAATATTATACAGTATATAATCTATAGTATGCTATTATAAATTATACAATTTGGACCATTTGATAAATAGTCCAGAAAATAAGCCAATTTAATGAGATGGACATAAAAAATTAGGAAGAGTATCTTGTATCTAGAGAGAGTTCAGTCACATACAGTAGTAGAATGGTTTGCTCCATATTGTTGGGTCGTACTTTTGCACGCACTTCTTGAGACTTTTGATAATTACAGCTAAGTATACAATTGTGACTGGAGCCCAATGAGCTAAGTCTGAGGAGAGAAATTAGCTAAATAGGCCCAGACCACCCATCATAAAAAGATAATTTATTGGTAATTTTGTTCTTTGTTTTGTCTCCCTATCAGGGCTTCAGCTAATGATGTACAACCTGGAAATAACAATGTTGATTTCACAGGTTTCTTCTTACATTTACGCCAGAAATCATTAACAAAACCTTTTAGCTCCCGATAGTCTCTTAGTAAATGTTAATTTTAACCTGACTGTACAAACATGCCTTTGAAGAGGAAATTTTCTTTTAAAATACAGTTTCCTTGGTTTATTTTTCACTTGCTAGTACATTTTTTTTTCTCAATCACAGCCAAACCAAGCCTATTTAAAAGGAATTTCTATCAAGCAACCTTTTCCTTCCTCTTGTTTCTGTCAAAGAAGTTAGCAACATGCCTTGTAGCCCTAGCTTAATGCCAGTATAATCTACCTCTAAATCCCATACACCTAACTCACTCTCTCCTAAGTAATTAATCTTTAATACTGGAAGATAACATGACATAGCCAACCCTCTTCACTAGTCTCTGTTCCCTATTTGATAATTTGCAGTCATCTCAAAGGTAGTAAAGATACCAATTTCAGGACAGGAACTCAGCACTTCCACAAGTCCAAGTTAGGTTAGTCACAGCATTTACTGAGTTATTCATTAACTGATGAAGAAAAGAAGGTGTGTTTCGCACTTTGTTTTGTGAGGTGGTTCCAGTCTGTTTGAATTTCCTAACTGATCCTTCATCCAGAGCTTGATTACGTCTGTGAGAGAACTTAGATATGTCAAAGCTCCTTTTCCAAAGGCTAACCAGGGACTCTGCAAAACAGAAGCGTCCCAAATTTTCTCTGGCAAAACCATTTGGAGCATGGAAATTGACACAAAGTTCACAACAATCCTTGCAGTAAGTGTAAAGAAGCACTGAGATGAAAGAGACGAAAAGGAGGTACATTCCAATAATGGTTAAGATGATATTGGTTTTGTAAACAATTAGGGTTTTGTAGTTGATAAAATCCCTTCACATACTTAATTTAATTATTATCTTTTCTCAGTGAACTCAAGAATAAGATGGCTAAAACTTTATTATGGACATTCCATTTCCAGATATTCTGCTGCACACTTTATATGCATTCACCCTATTTAAAACCTTGTGTGTTACAGTGTTAGCCTTTCCAGACAGTAGATTGATGTCTATAGGGAAGAGATAATATGAGCAAAGCCACCAACCCACAGAGTGGCTGAACTAGGTCTCAAACTTAGAGTCATGAGGTAGGGACAGCATTATTATTTTAACATCTAGCACTGAAAATTCTCCAAGGGAGAGAAATAGAGTAAGGATGACATTTGGGTAAATATTTTATTAAATAGGTCTGCATCACACCAGAGAATTTGAACTTCTTGAGGTCAAGGGTAGATGGGGTGGCTGATAGCACTGTGAGGGAGAAGAGAAAATAAATAAAAAAACTGTTCTTTATATGATGGACATCCTGACCCTAAATCACTCTTGTCTATTAAACTCATGAATATATTTTTTTCTGGGCTTTTTTGGTAATGAACACTGGAAAACAAATCTTAAAACAGGGTAGTGGTGGTAAGACTAGAGAACACTGCTTACTTAGAAAACTCATGGGAAGTTGGGATGGTGGTTTATTATCCTAAAGCCATGACAATGTGAAATGAATTCTTACTATGAATTCAATTTGACAGTTAAAGAAACTAAGTCACACAAAAAACTTTCTTAAGACCATCAAGTCAGTCAAGTGTTCTCACCAGGATATGAACCCATGGAGTCTGAGTCCAGAGCCTCCATGGTAAATAGTCATAAAATGGAACCTCTCCAAAATGGTGGCATTCTTATTGCTTTTAAGAGCTTAAGGAATTGCAGGGCATAATGAACATTTTCTGACCCATTAATGAGGGGAAATCATAGGTCTCTGTCAAAAAGATTGTTTTTCCCTGTGGCAAGGTAGCTGTGGATAACCCTAGGGATCTTAGGTTTGGAATTAGAGTCTGAGGGACGCCTGGGTGGCTCAGCAGTTGAGTGCCAGCCTTTGGCTCTGGGCTTGATTCCTGGGATCGAGTTCCACATCCGGCCCTTTGTGTGGAGCCTGCTTCTCCCTCTGCCTGTGTCTCTACCTCTCTCTCTGTCTCTCATGAATAAATAAATAAAATCTTAAAAACAACAACAACAACAAAAAAAAAACCACCTCTGCCAAACAATCAATGATTCTATGAGAATAATTTTCACAAAAATACATTGAAAAAAGTTATACCATGTGGGAAAATAACCTAGTTGACCTATTTTTTTTCTATCATAAAATCTCCAAAAAAATGTATTAGTGAAATTACATCCAAGCAGCTGACTGCATACACAGACCAGCCTGGATAAAGCAGAAGTGAGATAGAGGCATGGAATAGACTATGATTAGGTAAAATCCTTTGTTAGCAAGCTTGTTATTTATTTTGAGAAGAATACTTCATTGGGGGTCAACATCAATACATTCATCAGAGGCTATAATTACTAACAATAGACATTAGACACTCTAGAAAATAAACAAGTGTCCTGAAGAAAGGCAGAATGGAACTACGAGTAATCAACATATGGCAAGACACAGCCCTCTTCAGTAGAGTGGGAAACACCTGAGTATTTCAGATCCCTCACATGTTTCCTCGCTGTTTCTTGCAGCTCTTTCCCAGAGCTTTATGCCATCATAGAATCTTTATGGCCACTCTAATCACTGTTTAAACCCATTTTTCCATGTTCTATAACAAAATAGAAGAAACAAACAGGAACACTTGCTCGTAGATAATTCTGTCCATTCTTTAGGAACCTTATAAACCTACCTTTCAGCTTTTGGTTTTCTCTTCTGAAGAACAAATAATCTCATCTCATTTTATCTTTCCTTAGAGGTCCCATTTTCCCATCCTTTAATCATTTTTATTGTTTCCATCTGTACCTTCTTCAGTTTTTCCTATCCCTTTTCAAATGTGTATCTGAAAATTAGGTATAGCACTAGCAAAATTGGAATAGGTCTAAAATTCCTATTGATTGGTCTATTATTGGAATAACTACCACTATTTAGATAAATAAACAGGTAGAAAATGATGGGAAGAGCATGGGGGAAAAAGGAGAAAATGTAACTGCTACCATATAAGGATATTTAGAGATCTGGAAAGTAGTTTGAAGTAATGAAACTTGCCCTAGAGAGAAATGAGAAAATGCATAACAATACGAGAAAATGGCTATTATGGAAGTTAAATAAAAAATGAAGAAAACAAAAATTATATCTATAAAATGATTACAACTGCAAATGTACGCCTGCATATAAATGGGCAAGCACTGAAAAAGAACATACAGGGAAAACTTTTTTCTTAGAGTAGCATAACTTTCTGCATTTTTTTGAAATTTTAATTTTCCTGATTCTAGTAGTACTATGTGTGCAATAACTAAAACGTAATTTTAGAAGAATTATCTGGAGAATAAGAAAGGAAAGCCTAGGACCCCTAACAATGTAATAACACTTAAGAATGTAAAAACAAACCACCAACAAACAAACAAAAACCTCAAGGCGCATACAGACCTGTACTATTTTAATGCATATACTAAATCCTACAGACATCATATACTTTTGCTATTCATGTTAGTAATGGATAAGGGGGAGGAGTAGAAATATAGAAATGATTTAATTTGAACCCTGGAATCCCTTGCCCTATCCTTCAAATTGAAACTACAATAAAAAATTAAAAGGACAAATTAAAAAGTAGATAAAGAAAAACAAGGCCCAGAATTTTAGGTGTGGAATGCCCTTATGTACCATCTGGTATAACACCTTAGTTTCACAGACAACAAACTAATGACCAAAGAGTAGGACTGGATTTTTCACGGTAATATATAATAAAGAATGCAGGTATGTTCTGTTTCAAGGTACCTCTAGATATGTGTAAGTCATACAGTATTAAATACTGCACATGACCTAAGAGTAATAGAGTTCCATTAAATGAGAGGTTAGGACTTTGTGATTTTTCTGTTGATCGAAACCATGTTTCCTATTAGCTGATGTCTTACACAATTGTGGCCAATGCAGGGAATTATAAGTGCTTGGCCTTGTCTTGGCTCACAAGAAAAAAAGGGGGAGGTGGAAGAATGTCATAAATCCATCATAAATCATGATTTGACAAAATTCTATAGAATTTTATGCCTAAGATGGAATTTTGTTAGCTTTTCATATTTATATGTTTACATACACACATACTCTTTATGTACATGTAGTAAATATATTCATATATATACACATATCGTATATATTATGCAATAGTCTTACCTGGTTAATTTGAATCACCTGTGTTTTCATTTAGTACTTCATTCATAGCTCAAAATTCTGCTTGAAACATTAGTGCTCAGTGCCTCTTCTTTCATCTTGGACCCGTAGAATCATTTTTCACCTCGACTTTTGATATTCATCTTATCATTTTGTGCCCTGATCTGAATTGATAATACCAGCCCACCATTTCCATCAACAAAATAACTGTCTTATGAAAGATAAAGAAAATGCCTGAAGTCTTGAATATGGTAAAAGATATTTTCCATACGTCTAATAAACAATAATGTGGAAGTCCAAAATAAAGCTACATGAGTAAGGGTTTAACATCTTTTTCTTTCCACCACATTTGGGAGAAAGTTGTTTTTTGTTTGCTTGTCTGTTTGTTTGGGGGTGTGTGTGTGTGTGATTGGAGACCTAGTCACAAGGATTTTAAGGTTAGGGAATAGTCTTTGCAAGTCTGAGTTTAGGATAATATCATCAGGTAACTTCTAATTTAGTAACTGCACCAACCTTGGTAATTGGATTGAATATTGGTCAGTGATATCTCTAGCCAACATAGCAGACTTTGACATGGGAATTGGAGGAAATTTATACTCAGCAATAACTACAGTAGCATGATCAGATACAGGAATTGTTGAAATAACAGATGTGTAGGAATCAGTCAAATTTTCACATAAGTCAGGTAATCTATCAAATCAGTAAGTTATTGGACAAAATGGCAGATTACTTGGGAATTTATCAAAAATGTTGGAGTAAAATCATTTTAGGGCACTTGAACCAGTTAGGGAGGGAGGATCTTGACTGAAGTAGCAGAAAATATATCTGCAGTGGCTTACAAATTAGGGTTTTTTTTTTTCCCTCTTGAATGAGTAACGCAAGTGGCTCAATCTTCCAATTAGTCTCATACTGAGGTCATTGCTATTTCCCTGATTTGTGCTGGGATGTTGGCCAGAACCATAGCTATCATGTCTAGATTATAGCAGGAATGAGAAGTAAGATGTGGTGGTCCTTGTACTCAGAAAGCAATGGTTTTCTGGGCATAGAGCGCACTTCTGCTACACTTCATTGGCTAATGCAGCACATTGTGGACATCTGAAACTGGAAAGTGACCAGGAAGAAAGAGATTCAGAATCAGGGATGGCCAGTCCACAGTGTCTGCTACAACATCATTTGGGGAGATATACTAGAAATGACGGAGCTGCCTATTTAGATACTATAAAGATAACCTTCTGTTCATTAGTTTGTGATGACGTGTGGGCTTAGGACATTGCTTTAATCTGGAGAGTTTCCACCAAGGGGATGGGCCTGCATCTGAGGCTGTTCACATGGATGTGCATATCAAATTGCTGGGGGAACAAATGAATTTTTTAATTGGTCTTGGAATTATATTTTTTCCAAATTAATTTCTCTAATAGGTTTGTTTTCTATAGTATTATTTCTATAGGTTTCTATAGTATGCTTTACTTGTCTTTTATAGTTGATTTTCTTTCTTTCTTTCTTTTTCTTTCTTTCTTTCTTTCTTTCTTTCTTTCTTTCTTTCTTTCTTTCTTTTTCTCTTTTTTTTTTTTTTTGGAAATTAGTGCTCGTTTCAAGTTCTATTTCGTTAGCACTCCATGTGGTGTATCCCATTTGTATTATTTTTAAAAAGGCATTTCCATTTCAAATCTTTAACCAGTTCTGCTCATCTGGTTAAATTGTTGACAAATTTTTATTCCAATTTGTATTAGCAGAAATAGATCGATATAGATGGAACATTTTTAAATATTATTTTACAAACTTAGTCTGAATTCTAGTTATATTACCTTTTCATCTATATGGCTTAAGCAGATACCACAGAATAGTTCCTCTTTTTCATTCAATTTCATTCTTATGTTTTCAGAATAAGAGGCTGGAGCACATCAGGAAGTTTCTCTGTCAGATGGAGAGAATAAGGTGGCATTAAATATGTGATAATTCTGCAGAAACCTGGCAGTGGATAATCCAAGGATTCCAAAGAAAGGTGAAGAAATACGCAAGGTTTGAAAGTCTACAATTGAGAGATCTATGGAAAAGTACACAGGGCACTGACATCTAAAAGCCTGGCAATAAATGGTTGTTCTAGCCACAGAGTTGAAGTTTTACAAGAAACTTCTGTTCCAAGAGTCCCACAAAGGGAAATGCAAGGATCCAACCTGAGAATTGCTGTAGAAAAAGTCAGAATATCAGGAGAGGAAATGAAGCCAATGATCAGCTCCTTGTAAGGTAGAAGCCATGTGGTATAATGAATGCCCCAGTTCTTTGTAGGAGAAAGAAAGTATTGTATGATGTGTCTTTTTCTTTTTTTCTACCCAGTGTTATTGAGAAATAATTGACACAGATTACTATATAAGCTTAAGACATACAGTATGCTATTTAATTTACATATGTAGTGAAATAATGACCACACTAGGTTCAGCTAAGTTCCAACTTCTCATACACATACAATAAAAATAAAAGAACAAAAAAGGAAAAGAAAATTCTTCTTGTGATGAAACTCACAGGATTTACTCTCTTAACAACTTCCCTATATATTGTACAGTAGTGGCAGCCACAGTCATCATGTTGTACATCACACCCCTAGTACGTATTTATATTCTAACTGGAAGTGTGTACCTTTTGACCTTATTCCAATTCCTTCTTCCCCCATCCTCTGAGTCTGGTAATCACAAGTCTAATCTCTTTTTCTGAGTTTTTTGTTTTCTTTTTTTTTTTTAATTGTACATATAAGAGAGATCATACAGTATTTGTGTTTCTCTCTATGACTTATTTTATTTTTATTTATTTACTTTTTAAGATTTTATTTATTTATTACTGAGAGACACAGAGAGAGAGGCAGAGACATAGGCAGAAGGAGAAGCAGGATCCCTGCAGGGAGCCATATGTGGGACTCGATCCCAGGACCTTGGGATCACGACCAAGCCAAAGGCAGACGTTCAACCACTGAGCCACTCAGGTGCCCCTGTCTGACTTATTTTACTTAGAATAATGCCCTCAAGGTCCATCCATGTTGTCACATCAATGAATGAATGGATAAAGGAATTGTGGTATATACATATGCTGTGGAATATTATTCAGCTATAAGAAAGAGGAAATCTTACTATTTGCTACAGCATGAATCGACCTTAATGTTTCTTTTAAGGTAAAGATGTGGACGTATAATGGCAAGAACATGGATTTTTGATTTTGTTTCATGTCCCTGGATACATTAGTATTATTAATTTTTTTTTGAGAGAGCGAGCGAGCACACAAGTGAACAGGGGAGGCAGAGAGGAAGAGTGAGAAGGAGAGAGAGAATCCTAAGCAGGCTTCACACCCACCCATCCCAGGGCTCCACATGGGCCTCAGTCTCAGGACCCTGAGATCATGACCTGGGCCAAAATCAAGAGTCTAATGCTTAACTCACTGAGTCAGTTAGGTGCCTCCCCTATACTTTATTTAATAATTGTGTCAAGTAACTGAACTTTAGTTTTCGGTTCAAGAGTCCTAAATATTTGATAAATGCATCACAAGTTTCGGTCAAAGCTAAGAAGAAAATAAAACACCTTTCAAAAGCATACTATGGTACTAAGACTCTCTTAATTTGAGTATGATTGACACACAATGTTATATTAGTTTCAAGTGTACAACTAAGTATCTTTTTTAACCACTCTCTTTGCTTCTAAATTCTAATTTTTTGTATGTTTTAAAGTGTATCTACTACTAAGTTTGACCATATCAGGAAATCTATTGTGGTCAACTCTCACTCTAACACACCTTAATTCTAAAATTGACCTGATAAAGGGGCACCTGGGTGGCTCAGTGGGTTAAATGGCCAACTCTTTTTTTTTTTTTTTATTTATGATAGTCACACAGAGAGAGAGAGAGAGAGGCAGAGACACAGGCAGAGGGAAAGCAGGCTCCATGCACTGGGAGCCCGACGTGGGATTCGATCCTGGGTCTCCAGGATCGTGCCCTGGGCCAAAGGCAGGCGCCAAACCGCTGCGCCACCCAGGGATCCCTAAATGGCCAACTCTTGATTTAGGTTCAGATCATGATCTCTGGGTCTTGGTGATAGAGCCCTGAGTGAGCCTCTGTACTCAGGGGAAGTCTGCTTGAAGATTCTCTCTCCCTTTGCCCCTCCTGCTACTCTCTCCCTCTTTCTCTCTCTCTAAAATAAATTAATAAATCTTTAAAAAATAAATAACTAAAATCGACCTAATCATGAATCTGCACAGCCCTTCAGTTCTCTGAGTTCCTCCTGACTATTGACATACTTGTTTTCAGATTTTGTTCTATGGAAGGAGGGCAAGTGGCTTCTGGTCGGAGTAGATGGACAAGCAGGGAGAAGAGGAAGGGAACAAGTGTTTTACTTATTTATTTGTTTTTACTTTTTAAAAAAGATTATATTTATTCATGAGAGACAGAGAGGCAGAGACATAGGCAGAGGGAGAAGCAGGCTCCCCGTGGGGAGACCAATGCAGCACTCGATCCCAGGACCCACGGATCATGACCTGAGCTAAAGGCAGACGTTCAACCACTGAGCCACCCAGGCATCTGTACTTATTTGTCTTTAGACTAAAATTCAGTACAAATCCTAACAAATCAAGGGAAACTTGCAACTATTTTTATGTAGGCTTTGTTTTTTTTTATACTATCTGCCTATCTGTGATCACAAGCTACATTATGCTGCAGTAACAAACAACCTCAAGATATTGCTAAGCTCACATAGCAAAAGTTTATCTTTCAGGGAGAGTTGAGTGGAGAGTCTAAACAAATCTCCACACAATTTTCCTTAATGTGCTGCTGGCTCAGCCATCCAGGCTGCTTTGTCTAGTGGCACCTGAGTATCATCACTGGCTTCTCAATCACTGCAATGAAGGGTGTTGGTGATGAGAACCAGAAAAAAAGAAAAGAAAAGAAAAGAAAAGAAGAAAGAAAAGAAAGAAAGAAAGAAAGAAAGAAAGGAAGAAAGAAAGAAAGAAAGAAAGAAAGAAAGAAAGAAAGGAAGAAAGAAAGAAAAAGACAAAAAAGATCTCATGGCTCCCAGGGGCTCATGTTGCTTTCAGTTGCATTTCATTGACCAGGAGTAATCACAGGGCCTGGCCTAACCACCAGTGATCAGGGAAGTACAATCTCCCTCAATATTAGCATTAAAGAACCCAGTGGTGGCCAACAACAGTGAATTTTACCACGTGTTGATGTAAATTCTCAAGTAATCAAAAAATAATATTATTTTGGCCTTAAAGGCATTTGATGATCGAGTTTTCACAGTTGTCAGAACTAAAGCTCATTAGCTGTATCAGCACTGCTGCTGTTTCCCTACCCACCTGTCTAGTACAGAATTTACGAGTGAGCACCCTGTGTGTTTGCTTTATGGGAAGTATCTCATTTAATTCTCGCCATGGCTCTAAGAGGCAGGCATTTCTGTCTTCATCTTACAGATGAGGAAGCCGAGACTGGTAAGGTTAAGAGATATGTTTATGATCACGTTTCGGATATGACACAAAGCTGGAATTTGAATAGAGTGCAGTAAGTGCAAAGTCTCAATCTGGCCTCGGGCATGAAAAGAAAAGATACCAAGATTCTAGAAATCTTGTGATTTAGGACTCATAGTGTAAGGAAAAGTTGAATTCTGATCAAAAAGTTACCAAATGTCTCTGAAAAGTATATTTCTTTAAAAATTAAAAAAAAAAAGAAAAGAAAACAACTATCCATAAA
This sequence comes from Canis lupus familiaris, assembly GCF_011100685.1. Classification (NCBI taxonomy): domain Eukaryota; kingdom Metazoa; phylum Chordata; class Mammalia; order Carnivora; family Canidae; genus Canis; species Canis lupus. The sequence goes on from NC_049224.1 coordinate 45,160,065, forward strand.
ACAGCAATTTGTCAAATTATTTAGGGGACATAAATTTATTTTACTATCTAAAATGTTATCTATCTCCTCTTGAAATATATCCATAAACAATTGCATGAAGAATATAACAATACAGATCTCAGATGTAATTATATTACTTACTCTGATTTTTCAAGCAAAAAAAAAGTTGGTGGCCACGCTAAAAAAAAGTTATGCAAACAAAACAAACCTTAAACTAAAAGTTAAAATCATTGAGCAGACTTCTGATGTTGGGCTACCAGTAACATGTTAAAATGTTGACCTCATTTGGATATGATAAACCGATTGATATTTTAAAATATTGTCCATTCTGATGGCATCAGCCACCAAAAATCATGACCACAAGGTTGGCAATAGCAGCAAAGAGAGGTATTGGACAGCTTTCTTTGTCTTAGGAAAGTAGGCTGGTTTCAGGGGATGTGGAAATTTCTAAGATTCTTTGAACAAATAAAGTTTGAATGAATTAGTGATGAAAAAATGAATTGCTGAATTTAATTTTAGTCAATTATATGTTGTTATATCCTTTGGATAATTATCATTTATCCACTTTCCCTTGTTTTCTGAGCAGAAGTAAATTTCAAGTGGATTCTTCAGATCCTGTCAAAGGTATTGACAAGAGCCCAACATTGTGCCTGGTGCACAGTAGGATCTCAATAAAAATTTGACAAATAAACAAAAGGCGTTAAACTCCTTTCTACCCAGCAGAAATTGATGGCCTATACAAGGTGACATTGTTTCTTTCCCCTCCTAGAGTGGCAACTTGCCTACCAAGCCTTTGGAAGATGAATTTTCCAAGTAAATATTTAGCTGTATAAGTTATTTATGTCCTTCTGAGTTTCTAAAAGGGGCTCCAAAATAAGAACAGTTCTTTGGAGTCATCAGAGTCCTTGTGACAGACAGAGACCTACAGCTTCTATTAAGAGATACCAGCTACTTCATTTTGTTGGGATCTAAAGAGAAATAGTTTAGCTGCCAAATTCTCCACGTTTGTTTCAAAATACTAGAAGAAATGCTGTCAGTTCAGAGGTGATAGGCCCTACTTGAAAAATGTGCTGCTTGAATGTTTTTGTGTTCCAAGCCACCCGGAGTTCAGCCATACACCACGTTCCTGGCTTCCTGATCCCAGGTGGCAAAATTAAGAACAGTTTTGTGGGCCGCTTCAGAAAAAGGCTTTTGTATTAAAGAAACTCTAAGAAAATTTCTTCTGTCTTCCTCTCCCTCCCTCTTGTGCTTGAGATCCTTCTCTCTCTCACACACACATCAACATACACTTACATACAAAAGTTCACACCATTCAATGTCTTTTCAGGAAGAACAGACACTGACTTTAAAACTACATTATTGGGACACCTGGGTGGCTCAGTGGTTGAGCATCTGCCTTTGGCTCAGGTCATGATCCTGGGGTCCTGGGATAGAGTCCTGCATCAGGCTCCCTGCGCAGAGCCTGCTTCTCTCTCTGCCTATGTCTCTGCCTCTCTCTGTGTTTCTCATGAATAAATAAATAAAATCTTTTTAAAAAATAAATGAAATTACATTTTTAAAAGTGAATATGACACAAAATAATCTGTGATTATTTTCCTCCCACTAAACAAAAATAAAACTAAGAACATATAAACTTTAGTAAACTCATTTCTTTTTTTTTTATCGAAGAGCCTAAAATGGAGCCTATATAAATCAACAATCTTATAAATATACATTATAGATAACATTTAATGTAATAAAACCTATAATCTTTGTATCCAGACTTGTTTCAGTTCCAGTCAATGGAATTACTTAGAATATGATTATAGAGGTTCTACAGTTTGGTAAAAGTAACTTTCTATACCACAAGCAGTTTGTTGGGAGTCAACAGTCTTCTATTAATGTGATTTAAGGTGAAAAAGAATATTTGAAATAAAATCTTCAAAATATCACAAAGGAAGGAGTTCTTTTTTTTTTTTCCCCATTTGTTCACTGTGCAATGTGTGCCGTTGTATAAAACCCTGTCCCGGCCCTATTATCATCTTTCAAAATATAGTTTGTTAAAGTTATTTGCACTTAACAGTTCTATTAGAAAACTCTATTTTCAACTTTGTAAACTATTTTCAACTTTGTAAACTTGCAAAGCCTTCTTCCCAGCTCAGTTTGCTACCTTCCTGCCTGGGGTGTGCATTCACAGTGGTCTGGTGGTGAATCCAAGGGCCATTAAAATATAAATTGATAGGGATCTGGGTGAGAGGGAAGAGGTTCTTACTAACTCTCCCGGATAGTAAAGAAAAAGTGAAATAGGATTTTTTAAAATGGAGGGTTTTGGTTTGTTTTGTTTTCTATTTTAGTTGAATTGTTTTTTAATCCCACTTAAGTGGATTCCTTGTTTTGTTATTAAAGAAACTTTGGAAGGAAATCTTCAATCCAAAGGTTTAAAAAAAAATTAAATTGAAAGTGTACTTGTTCTGGAATAACAGACTCTAATAATGACTCTGACCATGATATGAACACTTTAGGAGAATAACTAGAGTGGTTTTGTTTTTTATATGTGACTATTGATATTTTTTATTGTAGTCTCTTGGTAATAGATGGTCCTTTATATATGCTTACTTTTATTTTGAATGTACTTTTCTGATAGTGTTTGAAAAAAATATTTTTTATACTAGAAAATATACATTTTGGACAAATGAGAGCATATGCTTTGATATTTCTTCCTTTCCCAGGTGTGATAGTTTATTGTACAGCAGTAGAATACGAAAATGAGTTTATTAAGTTTACTTAGAAATGATTCAAAGATATCTGTGTGAGCTCCTTGAGCTATGTCAACATTTTCTTGAAAGATACACGAGATTATTTGATGTTTACTTTTTTAAGTATAGTATTTGTAAGTTAAAGTGCACAGGAACATTTTATTACATTTTAAATGTAATTCCCGATCCCCAGATGCTGTCCATATAAATCTGAACAAACCCAAGACATCACTATCTATATTAGATCAACAAATCCTCTCAGTACCTGGGCTAGTGTTAAGAATAAGCAGCAAAAGTGAAATTCCTTGGTAATAAAACTTCTGTTTCTTGACAAGTGTAATGTAAGGACTTTTTTTTTTTTTTTTTTTGCTATGCTGCCTACACCTTTCAAGTAGGTTACACTGCATGGTACGATTATGTCTTCCTGTATGATTCTTATAACCTCTATTTCAAAAGTGCATGCCGTGTAAATAATACACTCTTCTAATAACTGTTTTAATAGTTACTGTTTTTAAGGTCATCTTCATGTGAAATTCAAAACTGTAAAATGCTGAAAATCCAATTTTGCTTCAAAGGAAGGGATATATGCTTCTTTTTCCTTTCCTTTTTTTTTTTTTTTCTTTCTTTTGGGTTTTTATTCCTACTTCTTAAAATGGCAGTTTCAATGGGAATTGGCATACTCATACATCAAACTTCATTTATGCCAACATCAGATTAAATAATTTTTCTAAGCTTTAAGTGCACCATAAAATTGGGCATACCTATGTGGGCTATTGCTATTGACTTCTCAAATTATTACATTACACTTTTCTTCTTGAAACCAGACAAATATGATATTTTCAGGGCTAGAAGACCCAAATTTATCTCTTCCTATTGCCCTCAAATCACATTATAAGATGCTGTGTCTTCTGCTTACTGTAGGAAAAAAAAAAGGTATCCAATTGCTGCCAGATAGAGCATCCCTGATATGATTTCTAGATCTAGATCCCCAAATAACCATATAGGTGTTCTTACACAACATTCATTATTTTTTCTGCTTATGATGTTATTGTATGAATTTGAAAAAATACATACAATTGCAGTGGGGAAAAATCATTTATAATTCTGCTCAGCTAATCATAATTTATATATTGAGATGTCATAATCCTTTGCCAACTGAAGTTTTAAGATGACCCTCCTTTGTATCATTATGCCAAAATTTAAAATCCACAGCATATTTACATATACAAAATTCAGTTCGATCTTCTTAAACAAGTGCAGAATGATGACATCTCTTTAAACTGCACCTCTTTTATTATAAAAATAAAGGAAGATAGATGCAAAAAATGTGATTTTGTACACAGATCAGGAGGTATTTAAATTGCTGATATCTGTTGAAACAAAAGAAAACAGAGGATCACAACAAAATGCTAATCAAGGTTAAAAAAAATTTCAAACCAGAGTAGCATGTACATAGCATACAATTAGTGGAACCCATTGCCTTTACCCAGTAAAAGGCGCTAAAAATAATATTTCACTGGAAGATTAAAGAAGGCCAATCAGTAGTACAATTAACAAAGCATATACATTTAATGCTATAAATCTCTTCTATTTTGTACTAAATTCTTTTATGCTTTAAGTATAATGCTTTTTATTGTTTTCCTGTAAAGCCTTTATTTTCAACTAACTTGATAAAATTGCAGTTTTTATCTTTCATTAGAGTACTAGAAATTTAAGTTCCATATTGGTAAGGATAATAAACATACATCCTTTTAGTTTTTGAGATTCATATATTCATACTTTTTGTTTTGTTTTCTTTTCAAAATGGGATCATTGTATTTTATAATATATCTTTTTCTTTATTTCTATATTAATAAGGTCTGTTTTCCATGCTCTTATATTTTCTATTAAATAATTTTGAATGGCTGCACATATTTCCATCAGTGAATGAAACATAACTTCTTAAAGCTTCTTAGATGTCTATGAATGGGCTTTCACAATACTGGATTTTTTTTTTTAAGTAGGCTCCATGCCCAAAGTGGGTCTTGAACTCACAACCCCGAGGTCATTATCCTCAAGTGATAATTTGCCTTTTAGCTATTTTCAAGTTTTAATTAGAACTTGGAAGTTTACATTTAGATTCAGCCAAATTTAGCAATCTTTTCTTTGGAGTTTTTGTCTTTATCATTACATAATCCAAATATCTCATAAATATAAATAGCATATTCACAGTGATTTTTTTTTCTCAAGATTTATTTATTTATGAGAGAATGAGAGTTTGAGCCAGGAGAGGGGCAGAGGGAGAGGGAGAGAGAGAATCTTAAGCAGACTCCTCACTGAGCACAGAACCTAAAATGGGGCTTTAGCTCATGGCCCTGAGATCATGACCTGAGCTGAAATCAAGAGTTGGTCTCTTAACTGACTGAGCCACCCAGGATTCCCTCAAAGTAATATTTTTATCAGTACATATTGCTCAATTCCTTATAGCTTCCCAAGAGATTTTCCTACATGTACTTATTAAACAAACAACAAACAAACAAATCCATGACTCAGTCCTCATCTGTCCTCCTGGAAAGATTGAGAGAACCAACTTTCTTATTAGTTAATGATGTTTGTACCTGTACTCTTCTTCCTTCCAACTAAATTATTTCCCAGAAGCCCTAATTTCCTACACTAATATGTCTCTGCAAAAACCAACAAGTAGCCAGACATACTCTTATAAATTTGATATCCATGCTGCCTAGCTGAGACCCCATGGAGATATAGGTGTTTGCCCCCCATAAGTTAGGTACTCTCCCAATGCCAGAGGGAGTCCCACAAGGTGGGCATTTTTCCTGGTGTCTGAAATATCATTGACTAATATTCATTGTTCTAAGTGATGGTGAAATAGAGCATTTCTTTCTAAGTTTTCATATGGGAAGGTTAAGGAAAAATTAGCAGCCCATACTATATTGTTTTATTCCACATTCAGAAATTTTCTACAAAAGGAATTTTAATATTTTTATTTTTAAAGATTATTTATTTATTTATTTATTTGAGACACACAGAGAGAGGCAGAGACATAGGCAGAGAGAGAAGTGCACAGGAAGCCCAATGTGGGACTCGATCCCAGGACTCCAGGATCATGCTCTGGGCTGAAGGTGGATGGACGCTCAACCACTGAGCCACCCAGGCGTCCCAGCCATCCAAGCGTCCCTTTAATATTTTTAATCTGAAATTAAATCTTGAGCAATTGAAACATAGACAATTCAACACTATATAATGTATGCTAAAATAAGTTATTTCAGCTAAAGGAAAATTGTAGCAGCAGATGGAACTCAAGATCTTCTTGAGAAAAGATTGAAGAATGCCAGAAAGGGTGAGTATTAGATAAACATGAAAGGCATGTTTTTGGTACAGCCTTCATTTTGCATATACATATGGGTTTAAAAGACTAATGTCTGTTTAAAGCAAAAACAATAATAGTGTATTGTGGAATCTATAACGTATAGAACAATAAAACATAAGAAAATAAGTGAACAAAGGATAAGAGGAAGATGAATTATATAGTTGTAAGATTCTTACATTATTTTTTAAAGAGTATAATATTATTTGAAGGTAAACCATGACTACTTAAAGATAAATAAAGTAACTGCTAGAGCAGTCATCCAAGATAGCACAAAAATATAGCTAAATGCTAATACACAAGAAAAATGGAATACGAAAAATACAACTTTTTTGCAGGGAAGAAATGGGATAAACTTGAAATACATTTCAAGATGAAAACTTAAACTGAATCAACTTTAAAACTTCCATATATGTAAGGAAAATGTTAGCAAAAATAAAGGAGGGGATAAATTAGTGCAAAGCATAGTTTGAGATTTTAAGAATCTTTGTCCAGTATTGGATAAAACAGGCAGACCAAAAAAAATTACAGCAAATATGTAGATAACTTGACCTTATTAACCAATATAATCTAGTTAACACTTATTGAAATATATGCCTAACAATACACATGGAACATTTGTTAAAACAAACTATTGACTGAGTACTAAAATACATAAGACATACTGAAGTCATTCAGTTTATAACATCTGACCACAATGCTATTGACTTAGAAATCAATAGTGATCAAATATTTGAATTTAAAAAAATCCTAAGATTTGGAAATTTATCAACTCATCTTTACATTATCCTTGAATTCAAAAGTAAATCACCAAGTAAAAATTAGAAACTATTTTAGATTGAATAATAATGAAAACACAACATTAAAATTTGTTGAATGTGGTAAAAGTAGTTGTTAGAGGAAAACATATAACTGCATTTAAGAAAAATTATTTTTAAGTAATCTCTATATTCAATGTGGGGTTTGAACTCACAACCCAAAGATCAAGGGGTCATATGCTCCACCAACTGAGCTAGCCAAGTGCCTTTAAATGTATAACTTTAAATTTTATATTACAAATTAAAGATTTAAAAACAGTTACTTAAATTTCCTCATTAAGAAACTGAAAAAAAAGGGGATGTCCAGGTGGCTTGGTGATTGAGCACATGGCTTTGGCCCAGGGCGTGACCCTGGAGTCCTGGGGTCAAGTCCCACATCGGGCTCAGTGCATAGAGCCTGCTTCTCTCTCTGCCTGTGTCCTTGTCTCTCTCTCTCTCTCTGTGTCTCTCAGGAATAAATAAAGTCTTAAAAAAAAAAGAAATGAAAAAAAGAGAAATAAATTGAACTCAAAGTAAAGGAAAAGAAATAATCAAAATAAGAGCAGAAATCAATGATATAAAAAAAGTTACAGAGAAAATAAAAAATCAAATATTAGTTATTTGAAAAGATGAATAATATTAATACAAATTATCCCTAAACTGATCTATAAATTCTACATGATCCCAATCAAAGTCCTAGAAGATTGATTTGTGGAAATTGGCAAGCTTATTAAAAAATGTATGTATACATTTAAAGGACCTACATAGCTCAAACAATTTTGTAAAGAAGATAAAAGTGGAGGAACTATATTACTAATTTACAGATTTATAAAGCTATAATAATCAATGTATTGTGGCTTCATCTTAAGGATGGACATTTAGGTAACTAAAACTGAATGTGATACCCATAATTAAGTATATGTATATGTATATGTATATCTATCTATCTATCTATCTATCTATATGTATGTATATCTATAATTGATTTTTGATCAATTTCAATGAAGGAAAGAAAAATCTTTTAAGCAAATATTCCTAGAGCAACTGGATATACATTGAGGGAAAAAATTAACTATGATCCCTATCTAATTGAATACAGAAAAATGAACTTGAGATAAGGCCAAAATATAAACTCCAAGCCATAAAACTTCTAGAAGAAAATATAAAAGGCTATATTCATAACCTTGGGATAAGAAATGATTTCTTATATAGATATACAAAGCACTAACCATACAAACTGATAATTTTTTCAAAATTGCCTCTGCTCCTTAAAAGCCATGTTAGAGGCTGGAAGTGTATGCTATACCATATACCTGACCAAAATCTGCATCCAGAACTCTTTTTTTTCTTTTTAGAGATAAAGCAAGCATGTGGGAGCAGGGAGGGGGAGGGGCTGGGGGAGAGGGAGAGACAGAATCCCAAGCAGGCTCCATGTACCCAGAGCAGAGTCAGAGGCAGGGCTCAGTCTCAGACCCTGAGATCATGACCTGAGGGGAAACCAAGAGTCAGATGCTTAACTGACTGAGCCACTCAGTTGTGCTTCTATCTAGAACTTTTATAAAACTTCTACAAGTTAACTATAAAAAGAAAAACAATTCAATTAAAAATGAGCAAAGGACTTAAACAGATACTTTACCTAAAAAGATATAAAATGACAATAAACACATTAGAAAGTACTCAGTATATTTAGTCATGAGGCAAATATAAATCAAAAACATAGTGGGGGGTGGGGGTGAATGGGTGACGGGCACTGAGGGGGGCACTTGACAGGATGAGCACTGGGTGTTATTCTGTATGTTGGCAAATTGAACACCAATAAAAAATAAATTTATTATTAAAAAATTAAATATTAAAAAATAAAGTTACAAAAAAAATCTCCTTGCTTAATCAAAGAAAAGAAAAAAACAAAACAAAACACAGTGAGGGATGCCTGGGTGGCTCAGTGGTTGAGTGTCTGCCTTAGGCTCAGGGTGTGATCTTGGGGTCTTGGTATCAAGTCCCATGTAAGGCTCCCTGTGGCGATCCTACTTCTCCTTCTGCCTATGTCTCTGCCTCGCTGTCTGTGTCTCTCATGAATAGATAAATAAATAATATTAAACAAACAAACAAAAATACAGTGAGATACCCATTGTTTAATCCACTAGAATGATTTGAAGTAAAAACTAAGAGCATCAAATATTAGGCAAATATGTAGGTCAACTGGAATTCTTCTACATTGTTGACTGGAATTTTCAATGGTACAGCCACTTTGAATAACCATTAGGCAGCTTCTTACAAAGTTAAACATCCATTTCCCACCCCTCACCCATCCATTCTAATCTAATCCTAGGTATTTCCCCAAGAAAATGAAAATATGCTGGCACAAAGGCTGATACAAGAGTGTTCATAGCAATCTTATTTATAATAACTAAAAGATGGGAAGCATTCACCAGCCCATCAAAATATATAATAATAAGGACTGGGATCCCTGGGTGGCGCAGCGGTTTGGCGCCTGCCTTTGGCCCAGGGCGCGATCCTGGAGACCCGGGATCGAATCCCACATCAGGCTCCCGGTGCGTGGAGCCTGCTTCTCCCTCTGCCTGTGTCTCTGCCTCTCTCTCTCTCTCTCTGTGACTATCATAAATAAATAAAAATTAAAAAAAAAAGGTCATAAATTGTGCCATGTTCATACATGGAATACTAAGGAATAGAAAGAATTGAAGTACTGATTCATACAACAACCTGGGTAAAACTCAAAAACAGTATGTTGCTTAGAGGTCAGACAATAGAAAAACAGTACATGTTATATGATACCATTTATATGAAGTTTTAGATGAGGCAATACTACACTCTGATGATAAAATTGAGAACATTTTAATCTATGGAGTTTGGGAATTGACTAGAATATGGCACAAAGGAAGTTCCTGGGGTAATAGAAATACCCTATATTTTGTTTTGGATGATGGTCACTAGGGTATATACGATTGAAAAACCTCACACTTAAGCACTGTGCATTTTATTGAATGTAAATATTATCTCAATTAAATGTAAATTTATTTACATGGAAAAAAGTACACTTACGCATAGCTGAGAAAACTGTAGGAATTAAGAAAGTGTGATGTCAGAGAACACTATGAAGAATAAAAGTATGTAGTTGAAATTGATCCCAATGCATCAGTAATTGCAATAATGTGAATGAATTGAACTTTCAAATCAAAAGACAGAGATGGCCAAATTGGATAACAAGATCAAAATTTACCTATGTTTTGAAACAGGAGGTATCTCTTCCTATGGAGCAGAGAAAGGTAAAAAGTAGAAGGATTAACAACACGTGTGTATGTGTATGTGTGTGTGTGTATCAGGCAAACAGCAAAAGAAAGCTGTTTGCTTTATCAGTATCAAATGAGAAAGACTTTAAAGCAAAAACATTATTAGAAGTACAATAGGGGCATTAATAGAAGAAATAACAATTTATCAGGTGGAAACAGTTTTGAACTGGTAAGAACCTGATAATACGATCATAAATCATATAAAGATATATTTATATATATAACATATATATAACTATGTAACTGAGAGAAAATGAACATTTCCAAATTATAAACAAAGATACCAAATGGCTCATCAGTGATATTACTGTAAACTGTGGCTTCTGCAGTTTTTACTAATGGAATAAATCAAGGTTTTCAGATGCTATGCTACAGAAGTACCCCAAGTGTCCTGTGTAAGGTCCAGTAAGTGGGGCATTAATTAGGGATAATTTTAGGCACCATCAAGAATTTTAGTCTATGTATGTAATACACATATATAACTAGATAAATATATACATAGTTATCCTATATAGTTTGTTTTCATGCATATTTATAAACATATATTCTATGTATGTTTGCAAGTATAGGCAAGATAAGTCATTAGCTGTTGGCTATGATGGATGACATGGAACAAATATTTGGTAAATAATTTTATCTGATTCATTTTCCAAAGAGACTATTGAAAGTAGTAATGTCCAGTTTTGCAAATCAGAACAAAGAGTCATACACGTTAAATAGTTGTGAAAATATATAAAATGTGATTTTTCCCTTTATTTTAACTATTGCTATTATTTACCTTTATAGAACATAAAAATGGCTAGTGAATGGTGGACCTAGGGCTTTAATACATGTTGAAATGTAAAGTGTGTTACCTTGACCACTATACTTTCCTGCCTCTTATTAGATGGTTTAAAAATGGGTCACAGAGCCAGACCTGAAGCCCAGAGGAAAAGCTTATATTTGGGGGTTGGTGCCAGGACCCACACTGGGACTCTCAGATTAGAAGCCAATAAATCTGAGTCATAAAATCAGAACGTCATTGAACAAATATATGATGCTTGAGTTATTTTTTTTCTAAGTTCCTTTTGATATAAAAAATTTTTAAAAAACAATCTCCAAGTGTCTCAGTGAAACAGGAGCCCAAGGAAGACCCTGAAAATTTATAGCAAGTAAAGGGTGGCAAATGGAAGTTGAAAATATACAGTACTCATTATGATTAATTTAAATATATAAAATATCATTGATATTTTCCTTTTTCCTTGTGCTGCTTTTATGATTCTCTCTAAGAAGACATAAAAATATTTTAAAGGCTCTCTCCATTATAGGTCATTTGCAACCTGTTCCTTAAACTGATTTTTTCTATGAGTTATTAATTTTTCAATCAGAACGAATCCTCCCACAGTCACTGGGATTAGTTGTGGGGTGATCATCCGGAGTAGCCACACTGATCCCCATCCTTGGAAGCCACCTGCTGAAGAGACTGCTATCAACGGGGCCAGAGATGCCATAGCACTGCTGCTCACATGCCAGGCCTCCTTGATCTCTGCCTCCCTATTCTATCATCCATGAATCACCCTGGAGGAAAAGGAGGAGGGTGGAAGGCAGCCAGAAGGCAACGCTGGCCTCCTGCAGGAGAACTACAGCACCAAAACATCCCAGGACTTTCGGGGAAGAATGGAATGGGAGAGACTTTAAGGAATCTTTAGTTTATCCTTATTTTACCCTCTACTGTGAAGCCAGATTTGTCTTCTCCCATTGGGAAAGCTGCTGACCATGGGCTCTAAATTTGAGTGTGGAATCCAGGCAATCAGGAAGGCACTAAACAGTGTGTAAGCCTCTCTATTGGAAAGGTGTGGCCCTGCGAACAAGGAATCCTTTACTCATATTCAAGAGTATGAAGGTGCAGTTTTAGCAACATTATTATGTGTCTGATATAATTCCCAGGAGCCAAAATGGTGCAGCCTCTAAATGTTCCATTATCTCACTGGTCTCCCACACCACTATTACTATGATTATATGTCTGCAGATTGTGATTTTGACTTGAGTCAACATTATCAATAAATATAGATGATTCACATACACTGTATTTTAATCTGACTTACATCAGAAAGGTGAGAAAAATCACTCCCAAAAAGCCAACTGCTTGGAAGAGTCCCAGTAAAAGTTTTCCAGCAGAAAGATCTGAGGATGGCTCAGGTTTGTCAGAAAGGAGCAGCTAATTAAACATTTGTCTGTTAGTCAGCAAGCATGAAAAGATTTGCTTACAGCTTTGTTGTGTGTGGAGAAAGCAAATGTGTAAAAATTCCACTACCATCAATCTTACTTTATGAGAGACCCTCACTGAGGGCTTATGATAAATCAGTAATTATTATGAATTATTTTTATTTTTATTATTAGTTTTAAAAGATTTTTTTTATTTATTTGAGATAGAGGGAGAATACAAGCCAGGGTGGGGATAAGCAAAGGGAGAAGGAGAATCAGGCTCCCCGCTGAGCAGGGAGCCCCATTCGGGGTGCAATCCCAGGACCCCAAGATCATGACTTGAGCTGAAAGCAGATGCCTAACTGACTGAGCGACCCAGGTGCCCTGAACTATTTTTATTTTTAATAAAAATTCCGAGTAACTCTAGGATCTTGAGTCTGGTGGAAAAATGACAAGAATGTGGAGGAATTAGAATTCCTGACTCTAAGATAAAAGAAGTCCATCTTGCATAAACAGCATGTGATATTTGTTGTTTGTGTTAGGGAAGACTCAGATTTAAAAGAAAGCAAACTGCTAAAAAGTACTGTCTGGGTGGAAGTCCAGTTACTCAGAGGTAGGGTGGCAAGAGAATTACTGGATTTGTATTTTGGTTGTAGCTTTAGATCTGTATGAGCTGGAGAAACATCTGAAAAAATCATATGGACTCAAATTTCGTTTTACCGGAACTAAAAACATAATAAAAGGAACTCTTTGTGTCCTTATTTAGGAAAGGAATCTCTCTTTCTCTCTCTCTCTCTCTTCTGTCTCTGTCTCTCCTGTCTCTCTCTCACTGTCTCTCTCTCTCTGTGTGTATGTGTGCATGTGTATTGAATACCACTAGCCACAAGGAGGTGGGTTGTGGAGATGGAGTTTTCATTTGGGGGTGATGTGGAAGTCAAAGATATTTGTGTAACATACGCAGCAGAATGTGTGGCCTATGTTTATTTATAAACTGGCGGACATATTTTCTAGCTTCTTCCAACCAGTTACTAATGGATGCATGGGTGATGTAAAATTAAGAAATAATCTTATTGTTTAAAAACCTAATAAGAGAGAAGGGTCATTCACGGTAAAGATGAGAGACAGAGACAAAATAACTCGTCTTTAATGCAGATTTATTAATAGTCATTCACTGATTTTCAGTAAAATACTCTTCACGTAACCTTGACTTTATTAAGGAGTCCTTAAGGTGCATTTGGAAGACAGATAATGAGTTTGGGGAATAGCCTTATCTACATCAAGCTAATCTTTAACAGCTTGGAAAGGAACTAGCATAAAGTTTTCCAATTTGAGTGGCAGAAACATGTTAAGATGAAACCATTTAAAACGTCCTTTTAATATGAAGACTACATACAGTACATGACAATGTTTTTATAAGCGTGCTTCGTGAAGCAGTGGGAACATAAAATAAATAAGAAATATAGAAAACTGCGAAGCCTTAATACTATTCTTGAGGGTCAAATGAATCGCTAGTTAAGAGAATAAAGAATTCCACTGTCTCAGGCCTCTGAGTGGCACTTTGTATCTGGGTTAATCAAAGCAAGTCAGACGTCCCCAGGGGGAAAAGAGTGTTTCATTCACGTTGGCTGTCTCCTTTAAAGGGAGGGACAATCTGAAGGGAGGGATTTTGAGTGGCATGTCATTGTCGACACTGCACATGCCACATTGTCAGGCCTTCTATGGAGAGAAATCGGCAGGAACCTTCTGACCCCTCGCAAGTGCAAAACTGTGTCTGTGTGGGTGTGCGGAAGGCGGCTGCGAGCCAAAAGAATGAAGGAAAAAAAGAAAACTAATTGAGAAGTATCTTTCTAATGAGACAGCTCATATTTACTCACGGGCTGATTCCCAAGTTCAGATTTTTCTCCTTTAGTGAAAATGCATGTGAGTTCCCTTCTTTAGCATAAGAGTAAGACATGCCATGAGAGGCCTTCCCCCTCTCAGCCTCTCTGCAAGAGTTACATCACACTCCAAGCTGAAATAGGCTACAGTTTTCAAAGCTTCGAGCACGTTCATTAGTGAAGTCTTGCATTCACATTGTTTCTGATAACCGTATTTTGAGTCTTTTTGGTTGATGTGTTTGTTAATTGGTTTTGTTTTGCTTTTCCCCTGCTTGCCTCCATGTGCTTGGACCATTCCATTTTTCTGTCTTGAGTCCTCAGAAATGTAAGCTTTCACCGAAATTTCAAGAATTCCCTTTCCCTGGCCTTAATAAGACACTCCCAAGACTCACCCAAGAGACTGAAATGCTTTCCTGCTATTTTGGCACTGATTCAGTTTTTTGTTTTTTGTTTTTTTGTGACTCTGGCACAAAATCATTCCTTCTTCTTAATAAGCCTCAAATGGTAATTTGTGGATATCACTGAAGGCTAAAAAAAAAAAGTGCCCTCGCAGATTTCTCCACAGTTGGTGAAATGAGGATGTAATCCTGAGAAAAGCAAGAGGCAGCGCTTCCTCAGAAAATTCAGTCATGGGTAAGAAAGCTGGGATTTAGTGATTTGACTGAGCTTTCTTGTTCCTTTAAGAAGCGAGTGATAATTCATCTGCAAACACACCTTTCTTTGCTCTGTTGTCAATAGAAAAGTTGTTTTGCTAATGGTTATCTGTCTCCAAGTCCTTGACCTGCTTGTAAACACATTTCTGCAGGAAAACCCTGGGCCATGGCCTCAGGACTTTGCGTCAACAACAAGAGATAAAGTGACCACAACTTAACCTGATGTGGCCTGGAGTGCCCTCTGCTGCCCCTTGACCAAGAGCTTCCCTAATCTCTCTACTGAAGGAACAGGCTGCTTTGAGGGCTGCCCATTTACAGGCCTTGACCTGTGCTGCTCCGTGGCTCCTGACCCACTCCATTTGTAATAATTTTACATATGCCTGCCAGGGAGCCATTTCAACCCATCTTGCCATTAACTGGGACAGGAGGGCAGTTCTACCGGCCCATAAAAGTTGGCCTAATCTGCATCTTCATGATTTTGAAAGAATTGGCACAAAAAAGTGGGAGAAAGAGGGCCAAATTGATAGCTTCCTGTCATCCCTGCCATGTATGCCCCCCTTCATCCCATGACATTTGGACTAAAATGCAACAACTTTTAAAAACACCACACATTAAAGTCATTGTGTGTGTGTGTGTGTGTGTGTGTGTGTGTGTGTGTGTGTGGTGTGTGTAATGATGTTGCTAGCTTTGGGCAAAATCATTTTCCATCTCGGTTTCTATTCCCCTGTGTGCCTGCTGCCCTGCAGTGACTCTCACTCAAGTTAGGTCCCTCCCCTACATTCTCCACAGATTTCTCCTTGCATTCTCCAGTCCTGTCTGTTTGCTTTTCTCTTCTCTCGAAACACTTCCACCTACGTTTTGAAAGTTAACTTCCCTCAGTAAAATATGGCTTCCATGTTTCTGAAATGTTTGGTTTCCAGTAGAATTCCACGTTGGTCCCAAGCTACCAGTTGAGTCTGTTCGTTTAGGGCCAACATTTTCTCCCATCATTGAGTTTTCTTAGGATAGGCCTTTCTTCCCACAGTACTCTTTTCAATTGGGACTTTCCTAACTGCTCTCATCAGGTACTAAGTATTCTGTTTTACCTCAAATTTGGCTCAGATTTGGTTTGCTCAAAATTAAGTGTACACTGTTAACAGGTATTTGTGGGGGGGTTTGTTTTTTAAAATTTTATTTATTCATGAGAGACACAGAGAGAGAGAGAGAGACAGAGACATAGCAGAGGGAGAAGCAGGCTCCCTGAGGAGAGCCTGATATGAGACTTGATCCTGGGACTCTGGGATCATGCCCTGAGCTGAAGGCAGATGCTCAACCACCGAGCCACCCAGGCACCCCCAGGTATCTGTTGATGGGCACATTTAGGCATAGCAGAAGAAAAATAGCACTCAGCTTCCATCCTTGAGAAGTGTTCCTGTTTTGATAGATCTAAAATGATAATCTAACTAGAGAGTGGAATGCTTGATAAAGTATTGGCATGTCAAAATAGATTAAAAATATGGATTCTGTGTGATTTTTGTGTTGTTGTTAAAATGAAATCGATAAACTCATTTGTTCATTGTAGTAATTTATGGGTTATCTGCTGTGATTTATGTTTATGAATCACGTTTCAAGCATGATTCTCAAAGTTGCATGTGAGCAAAATCTTTTGGTGTGATTTTAGTGGCTAAGGTCATTGTTCTATCAATAGCGAGATGCTCAGAACTCCAACATGAATTTATGTAAGAAGTTTGCTTCATACGGGAGTAGCTTTTACTTTTTGTGTGCCCCTGAGATGATGTAGTCCTTACTTGAGGTCTATGTAAATTAAAAAGGAAAGTCAAAAGTGCTGTTTCACATTGATTAATAAAAGTAACTAGAATCCTAATTCTCAGTTTTTTTGTATTTGTAATATAAACCTTTTATACTATCACTACTTCTCTCCTTTGTGAGGGAGATATGATTGGGTAAAGACCTTTAATAAAATATAGCCAAAATCTGTGCAGAAAACTGTACAAACCAAAGTTATGCAGCTCAATGATTTATCAACAAATGAATATTGGTATAATCCCCGTCCATGTCAAGAAATAGAGCATGATCAGCTTCCCTGACTCTGCCCTCTTTCAATTACTACCTCCTATAACTCTTTCCAAAAGCAATCATTACCTTGGAATTTATATAATCACCTTCTTGTTTCTTTATACCACCTATGCATACATCCTAAACACGATGGTTGCGTTTTATTTCTCCCACTTTATGTGAATGGAAGCAAACAACATTTATTCTTTTGTGTCTGACTTCTTTTGATCAACATTATCTTTGTGGGGCTTCTTCTGTGTGTTTGTGCTGCAGTTTATTCATTTTTATTGCTAAAACGTGTTCTAGTGTATTAATATATCACAATGTATTTCCTCCCAGTACATATTTAAGTGATTTCCACATGTTTTGTATGCATCCGTTGACAGCGTTATGCAATTTTTTTCTCTTTCATTTGATCAATGTTGTGAATACAATGATTAGCTTAAATATTAAAGCTACTTTGTCATGATCTCAGGGCCCTGAGATTGAGCCCTGCATGAGCATCTGTGCTGGGATGGAGCCTGCTTGAAATTCTCTCTCTCCTTCTTCCTCTGCCCCTCTTCCTCCTCCGAATAAATAAAAATAATAATAATAAAAAAATAAACCTTCCTTGAATACTTGAATTAACCCAAATTAGTTATCAGGGATTATCATGTTTACATTTAGATATGTTCAGTTTTCTAAAATTTTTACATTTATTTTATTTTTTAAAGATTTTTATTTATTAATTCATGAAAGACACAGAGAAAGAGAGAGAGGCAGAGACACAGGCAGAGAAGTAGGCTACATGCAGGGAGCCCACCGCAGCACTCCATTCCAGGACTCCAGGATCACGCCCTGGGCGGAAGGCAGGTGCTAAACTGCTGAGCCACCCAGGGATCCCCTAAATTTTTGTATGTAAGTTATACTATACGATATTATAATTTTACTTTCTTGTAATCAGACTTTTGGTACATGAGGTCATGCTATTCTCTGTAAAAAAGATAGATAGTAGATTTCTCTTCCTCCTCTGTGAAAGTGTATTAAGTGATACATAATTTGGGGCATAATTTCTTCCCCCAAAATGTGATAGAATTCAACAATGAAGCCATTGGGAACTTGTTCTGCCTTTCTCTCTCCATCCCTCCTGCATCCATCCATCCATTCATCCATTTTCCTTCCTCCATTCCTCCCTTCCTTCCTTCCTTCCTTCCTTCTTTCCTTCCTTCCTTCCTTCCTTCCTTCCTTCCTTCCTTCCTTCCTTCCTTCCTTCCTTCCTTCCTTCCTTCCTTCCTTCCTTCCTTCCCTCCTTCCTTCCTCCTTTCCTTCCTTCCTCTTTCCCTGTCCCTTTCTTTTGTAGTGTATGTGATGGCATTTAATTAGAGACTCAATTAAAACAATTTCTTCTTGTGTCAGTTTTGCTATTTTAAGAAATTTATCCACTCGTTCTATTTAAATTTTAGAAATTCTTAGAATAAGCATGTTTATAATGTTCCTTGTATTCTATTTAAAGTAAACAGCTTCTCCAGTGATGCTCTTCTGTTCCTCTCTAACATTGATTACTTTTGTATCCGGTCTTTTTTCACTCTGATCAGTCTTACTATAGTTCTTTCCACTTGTTTCATGGATGCAGATAACACACTGACTTTATTGGTCCACTCCATTTTATATTCATTTTATGAAATTGAATATTTTTTGTACATTATCCCTATCCTTGTCTTTCTTGGGGTTTAATTTGCCAGTTTTTCTTTTTTTTCTTTTTTATGTTTTAGATGAATTCTAACTGACTTCTGGCTTCTTTCTTTTCTGATATATGTGTCCAACCTTATAAATAGCCCACTAGGCAAGAGCTTTAGCTCTCATGTTCACATATGCAGTATTTTCATTTTCTTTTAGTTAAAATATTTTCAAATTTCTTCTGTTATTTCTTCTCTGACCCATGAGTTCATTACTAGAAGTTATTTTTAAATTTTCATGCATAAGAGTATTTTCTAACTACTTTTTTGTTATTGATTTTTAAAAATAATTATATTCCAAGATGAGGATGCTCTCTGTATGACTTTGGCCTTTTGCAATTTGTAATAATTGACTTTGTCACTCATTCTACAGTCAGTTTTTAAAAATGTTCCATGTGTGTTTTAAAAATATGTGTGTCAGTTATTAGGTATTGAGTCTACATATTTCCATAAAATCAACCTTGTAGATCTTGCTATGGAACACATTCACATCCTTGCTAATTTCGTAGTTTGCTTTTTTTAAAAGTTTTTGTTTGGCTACGGAGAGTTGTAATGTTTATTATCCCACTAGGATTGTGGATTTGTCTTTTTGTCTTTTTATTTGTTTTTTAAGATTTTATTTATTTATTCATGAGGGACACACAGAGAGAGGCAGAGACATAGGCAGTGGGAGAAGCAGGCTCCACACAGGGAGCCCGATATGGCACTCGATCCCAGGATCCTGAGATCACCACCTGAGCCGGAGGCAGACACTCAACTACTGTGCCACCCAGGTGCCCCTGTCCTTTTCTCTTTTTAATTTTGTTCACAATTTTCTTTTATATACTTTGAGGCCATGTTGTTAGATGCATTCTAATTTTAGCTCTTGGTAAATTATATATATCATTTTTATGACACTTGAACTTTGCTTGTCTTAGGCCCCACCATGTCTCCTATTAATATAGGTAAATGAATTTTTTCTATTTTTTGGTCAATATTTACCTGTGGTATCCTTCTCATCCTTTATGTTCAACTTTTTGTATGTTTATTGGTGTTTATTTATTGCATTTTAGATATGTCACTTATCATACATATAATTTTTTAAATATACTTTGACTTATTTTTCTTTTACTTGGGACCCTTACTACACTTGTATAATTGTTGATATTTTAATTTAATGTGTCATTTTATTAATTTTTTTCTTATGGTTTAAGTTTCTTTTTTCCTCTATTTCCATGTTCACCTTTTAATTTTCTTTTTATTTTATCATTTTTTTTTATTACTTTGAAAGTAATGTATTCTTTCATACTTTTGAGTGGCTAGCCTACAAATCGGAAAATGATTTTCTTAGCTTATTGAAAACATATTGACTGGTATTCTTACTCTTTTTTTCAGGCAATGCAAGACACTTAGAATACTTTAAATTCATTCCTTCTCCTTATCTGAATACTCTAGGTAAAATTTACTTTAATTCTAAACATAGAAATACATTAACATAATATTTTTCTTACAGTTAGTATTGAGTTTTCTCTCTCCGTGCTTTTCATTTCTTCCTCCACCTCCCATCTCCCCCTTGGTGTCTGTTTCCTTCTGCTTGAAACCTCTTTTAGCACTTCCTTTTGTGCAAGAAAGTTGATGATAAATCTCAATCCCTTCATTTCTGTCCCCAGTTGCTATAATTGTTTTATTTTGAAAGAATGGTTTTTCCTGGATATAAAATTCTATATTGCCAGTTATCTCTTTTTAATATTAAAAAAAAGTTCATTGTCCTCTGCCTTCTATCATTTCTGTTGAGAAGTTATTTTTTTCTTCATATTGTTTTTTTGGGGGGGACAGAGGGGGAGAGAGAATCTTAAGCAGGCTCCATGTCCAGAGAAGAGCTTGACCTGGGGCTCGAATTCATGACCCTGAGATCATGACCTGATTCAAAATCAAGAATCAAACCCATAAGTGACTGAGCCATCCAGGTGCCCTGAGTAGTTAGACATATACCTTCTTATTGTTCCTTTGGAGGAAATGTCTTTTTTCCCTGGAACTATTTTTAAAAGAACTTTTTCTTTATCCCTTGTTTTCACCAGTTGTAATGTATCTCTAGGTGTACATTTCTTTTTCTTTATTCTAATTATAGTTACAGGGGTTATTGAATTTGTTGGAGATCTCTCACCAGTGTTGCAAAGTTTTCAGACACTGTCTCCTTGAACATCCCTTCTGCTCCATTTGCTCCTTTTATTTCTCATCCCTTTCTTCCCTCCTTTCTTGTCTCCCTTTATGTTGGCTTCTTGTGGCAATTTAATTTCACATGGATTGGTTTTTGCTGCTCTACCCTGTTTCCATTTTCCTATTTGGCACCATCTTAAAGGTTTTTTGTCTCACCTATCTTCCTTTTTCTATCTCTTCAGTTTTTTTTTTCTACCATTAACCTCACTCATTGTCTAATTTTGTGTATTTATTGTCCAATATATCCTTTCAATTTGACTCTTTCTCTTCTTTTCCTTTTTCTCTTCTTCCCCTCCCACCTTCTCTTCTCCTTCCTTTTCTAGGTCTTTGTCTTTAGTTCCATCTTCATCTCTTCCTTCTCTTTCTCATTTTATTTTTTAGTTTTAGTTCCCTTCCAAAATCTTCAAATGTTTTTTTTTTAATTGTAGAACAAAGTAAACACAGCTGCTGCTTCAAAATCTGTTTCTGATGATTCCAAATTCTAGAACCCCTAATAATCTATTTCTACTACGTTTCTTCACACAGTCTTGAATTCCTCGTGAACTTGGTGATGTTTTTTGCCTGATATTCCATTTGAAAATTATGTGTAGAAGTAATCTGAACCTTGCACAATTTTATCTTCCTCCAAAATAGCATACTTTTTCTTTTGACAGGTGCCAGGGCCTTCTTGTACTCTGGTGTAATCTTAATGATATTCTTAGATTTAAGGTGATTTGAGGAGTCTTCAAGTAGAGTTTTATACTTTACCTGGCTTTTTTAGTTGTCCTCAGCAAGTAAATTTTGACCAAATTAACTAGTGCACTGTAACTAGAGCCCTGGACAGAATTTGTCCCACACTAATACCTAATAAGTATGAGATAATTCTACTGCTTTTAGTTCTTTTCTTTCAAAAGAGGAAACTTATTACCATTTTCCAGTTAGAAATTTATACTTACTTAAACCTTTTGTGTTGTGACAGACTTTAATTAACTGCTTTAACAATTTTAATATCTCTCTCTGTCCAGTCAAACATGAAATGTTTTTAATTTTGTGGCTATTAGTTAAAAGAGTCTTGCATTTCCTCATGGATCTGTGCTGCCCTTTGGGGAAGTCAGTGTTTTTGTTTTTGTTTTTGTTTTTGTTTTTTTTAATGGAAATTTTATTATTCTAACTTGCAGATTTGGGTGCATTTGGGATTTTTCCTATAATAAAATTTATTTGGAAGCTATGAACTTAGTTAATTGATTGTCAGGAAAATGTTTATGTCCTCATGTTCAAGAAAGATAAAGATATTTTTAAAAAATCCTCTTTTAGAAATGGTTTTCAAATATTCTAAAGAATGACATTCAAATTTTTCATGGTTTGGCTTCTGTTCATTTATTACAGAGTGATGTTGATGTCATAACTAGTGGTGAGTTTATCTCAGAGAAATCTATTTAATTCTAAAAAAATTTGAAATATTGTATACTGGATATATATTGTAAATGAAATATTGTGTACTGAATAAATGTATACTGAAGCTTTAGAAATCCTCTTATTTTTTATGTTTTGGGAATTGTTTGATTACAAGGAAAAGAGACCTTTCAAACTAATATATGAAAAGAAAAAGACAAGCGCAATTCTGTAAATCAAAGGTTAGATATGAATCCATTTCATTTGCATACTGGAATGAAGACTGGGAGATCAGAAACCAAGATAAACTTCCTGGTTCTGGGGGATCCATGAGATATTGTTTCCTTCCCAACTACTTCAGTTTTCCCTTTCTCTTTTGTAGAATAACTTCCTCAGGTTAGGCAACCGAATAGGCAATCAGTACCATCTCCACATGCTGTATCAATCACTTCCTAGGTTGATCAGTTAACAGAAGTTTATTTAACATTTCTCTGTCCTATTTCCATACTCTAAGAGAAAAATCTTCCTGGGCTAGATCAAGTCAGTTGGGCATCCATACATCAATGATCTACGTCCAGAGTGCCAAGAAAAATCTATTCATGGACCTGATAAAGAGTGCATGGATAAAGAGAACCTCACAGAATAAGGTGTGAGACCTAAAATTGTACATTAGTTTTCTGTGTCACTATTGCTAATTCTACAAAAGTATAAATGTATAAATAAATAAACATGAAGAAATACACTTTTTCCTGAATTTATTTCAAAGACTATATTTGTATCCTTTTATTCTATGGTTCTTTGTTCTTGTCATCATGGATTCATATATGAGTACCTTTTTTTTTTTTTTCTCCAAATAATTCATCCTCTCCTGGATCTCCTGCTCCAAGTTACCAATATCTCCAATCTTTTCAGTGGACTTTGTTTAAACTACATTTCAACATCACTCCTAATGTACACTATATTTCATTCTATCTTTATAGATTCTCTTAGAAAAAAACAAATAAACATCCCTCCCCCTTACCCCCCACTCCCACTTAGCTCTTTCTTCTAGTTAGTTCATTTATGCACCAAGGATAGTTGAAGATAGTTTCTCTAGTATAATGAATAAGTCATATCAGAGAACAGATTAAGAAATTTGATATTGCCCAACAACTTGACTAGTCTGATGACTCTGTTTGAAAAAAAGATTGGTCTTTTTCATTATTCTGCAGCAATCAGTTTTTAAAAAAATTCTAGGAAGTCTCTGAAGTAGACTGGGACCAGCCAATGCACAAAAATGGCAGATTATGGTGGTGGACACAGGAAAGATTTTTAGGTTTTAGTGGTGGTGATTGTTGGGGGATATGGACATTCGTGGAGACGCTACTATGCTTCACTGAGGTCCACATTGTTGGAAATAGAACAGAGCTACCAATTTATCAGCTTAAGATATGGCTTCTCCAAAACTTGTCCCAGGATTATTCCTTGCTTAGAACTTTGCAAAAAATGGCAGCATAGTGAGTTGTTAACATTTAAATTAAATCTTGGCAGTTTCCTCACAATGTCTAATATTAACCACCTTCCCATATATTTTACAGAGGCAGAGTTATAGTTTCAAGTGGGATTTATTCCTAAATCAGGACTAGTATTCTTAAGTGGGTATTCATAACTCAAGCACTACCATGTATACTTGGAATCTGCATATAGGGATATCAGAGCATCTGCTTTGTATGTATTAAAGCAATCTGTGCCTTTATTTTGGCTTAAGAACCAGTTCATAATTTAAATTACATTTAAGAAGAAAAAAAAAAACACAAACCCTGACTAGCTAAAGAAATATTGTATTCAATTATAATATGCATACATTAAATTAGGAAATCTTATTAGAAAAAAAAAAGGAAATCTTATTAGACTTTTCTGTTTCTTTAAATTTTTTGTTGCTTGTCATTTTTGATAAAATAAGATTTTAAGTAGTGTTGACTGTTGGTTTGCACTATTTATTCTCCTTGATCTAACATTCCCAAAATATGTAATAATATTTTCTTTAATTGATTTCTGAATCTACCTTTTATTTTACATCTGTAACTAAAAGACTGTCATGATTTAAATGATAACTTAAAAACCTTCCAGCTTTGAAATTTCTTACCAGATTCCATATTCAATTTTGTAGATGTAGTTCCTTTGAATGTTGAGTTTCTGGGTCATTTGAGAGAAGTTACAGAGTGAAAAATAAAGTTTTTCATATTGGCTAAACTTGTAATTCCTGAACTGACTACACTAGTTTGTCTTACTTTGTCCTTTCTCACACCGGAAATCCCTTTGGATTTCCAAATGGTATCATTTTCTCCATGTTTCAGAGTTGGAAAACCTTAACTTGAGAAGCTTCTGGCCTAGTCGAATGCCATAATACTGAAGGAAGCAGGTTTTTTTCTGTTTTGGTTTATTTTTACTCTTAATGTATGTGAGATCCTTCAGTCCACTTGATTATCTCAGAAGAATGCACCAGTATTGCCTACCATGGTCATCTTGAAACATTTCTATTCTCGAAATTGACTTTTCATTAGTTTCCTTGATGTTTTGGTCTTGACTCAGCTCCCAACATCCTAAATTCTACAACATTTTAAAGTTTTACTTATCCTTCTATACCAACCTTTTAATTTAATGTGCCAGGCAACTTGCTAATTTATAAACCATGTCTACTTTTTTTGTTTTGTTTTGTTTAATCTGGGCATTTGCAATATTACTGTGCCTCCTTGTTTGCCGTTTGTCTCTATTTCTACCCTCATCTACGATGACTATCCAAATGGCATTTATTTTCCTATAATTTGCAAAATAAATTCCAAAGTTTTAATATGAAAAGAAAGCATTTTTGTTTGGCCTAATCTATCTATATCATATTCTTTATACTCCAGGCATTCATGAAGACTGCTCACATGCTTTCAACTTTTCTGTCATAATGTGCACCTGGTCCATTCTTGGAGCTCAATGTCTTAATCTGACTGTTAGAATCATATCCATGTACTTTAACTGTTTTAAATGCAAAATTCTGTGATATGTGCATTTTACCACAATCATACAAGAATTTTCATTCATAAGGGCCTGGATCAAATACAATGATCTAATGGAAGCCTTCCCAGTCCCCACTACCTCTGGGTCTCTGTTCCCATAGCACATTGCATGTGTCTATAATTAACAGTATTATGTTATGTTTGTCTTACATTATGTTTGCTTGTACATCTATCTCCTTCATAAGAATACATGCCACTTGTACACTGCTTGGTCCCTCACAACACCTAGAGAAAAAGATACCTCGATTATGCAAAGTCTAGAGTGCATGATTTGAAGGGGTAGAGGAATTGAAAAGATGTTAAACTGCTCTAAGTACAGTGAATGGAAACTATATTGGAAGGAAAGAAAGAAGAGGAGCCAGTCAAGTAAATATCTTGATGGGTTAGAATCTAGAAAGGCATCTAATCTCTCATTCCCCAGCAATTAGTACCATAAACCATGACTTACTAAAGTAGGAAGTGGATTATTTTAAAAAATAACAGATCCTGAATTTGGATCTGCCTATGTAAAATCAAAGCAAGCCAGATGGGATTCTTATGAGGAATATTTAATTTTGTCAAAGTGCACATAATAGTACAGCTGTAAGAAAATCTTAGCAACTCTAGCCAAATTCTCCTAGGGTGGATTGTCCAAAATCATGTGGACAGGTACATAGACTGCAATTAACCAGGGGAGTAAATGGACCTGGAGTACTGATCTTCTAGGAAAGGATGGCTTTTACTTGTGTGCCCTTGACTGAAGATTTTTTTTCTCTCTTTGGAAAGGCCATTTAACTTAAATATAAAATGTAGGGTGGGATGTGAAGAGGGGTAGGAATACCTTATTTATAAACCAGATAAACCAAGTCTGGGGGTCAGTCCTATCCTGAACCTAGGAGACCCTCACTTGCATAACATTTACATAGACCTAAAAACAGTTTACAAATATTTCCAAATGCTTCTTCTCAGAATATGCTATTGTAAGCCCTAGGTAACTATCTCAACACTGCTATATAATTCTTGACAAGATGACTCTTTCCTCTTCCCTTAAATCTTCTCTTTAATAATCTCTTCCACCCCCTATCAAAAGTAGGGAGTCAGCATACACTGTAAATACTTTGTTGACAAAAGTGCAATATTTGACAAAATAAAAACTAACTTCACTTTCTAGCCATGGCAATTAAAAGTAGAAGCAATATTTTTTTTCTCTATGAACTATAATCAAGTGGTGTCTTCAGTGGAAGACAGAAAATTATTTCGTGAGTCTTGTTCCCCACCATTCAAACATTAATAATGCTCAATGACAACAGTGACTTGTAATGTCACAACAAGGTGGCCTTTCTAAACAGTGGCGTTTTTGATAAATGCACATGGCATCTAATGAAAATCCTAATATACTAATTTTGAAAGGTCATCTTTCTAAAAGACCTCTTATGTTCTTTTTTTAAAAGATTTTATTTATTTATTCATAAGAGACACAGAAAGGCAGAGACATAGGCAGAGGGAGAAGCAGGATACCTGTGGGGAGCCTGATGCAAGACTCGATCCCAGGACCCCAGGATCATGACCTGAACCAAAGGCAGACACTCAACCACTAAGCCACTCAGCTGCCCCCCTCTAATGTTCTTTCTATAGACTTTGAACTGTGAGAAGATGGTCCTATTGCCTTGTTCTCAAGGGTGAGTTTTTGTGTGTTGTTGACTTGTGTCACATTTTCAAAGCTCTAACAGAAGTTAAGACCTTTTACATCATGACTTATATTAGACATTACTGGACCACCAGAAACATAAATATGAAGGCTTTGGGCCGGAATGGTATTGTGTCTGGTGGACTAAGCCATGGACATTTGAGCAAACATGATGCAGGGTGTTTTTGTGAGAACGTTTTAAAATGAAATTAACATTTAAGTCAAGAGGTCAAGTAAAGCAGATTGTCCTTTTTAATGTGAGTGGGCCTCATCCAAACAGTTGAAGCCTGAATATACAAATCTGATTCTTTTGTGAGTAAGAGGGAACTCCTCCTGCTGATGACCTTCAACTGAGAACTGCTTTTTTTCCTGCCCTCAGACTCAAAATGAAACCTTTGTCTTTCTGGGTCACTCCTCTGCCAGCCTTTGGACTGATTATACCATTTGTTTTCCTGAATCTCCATCTTAGACTTCTTAGCCTCCATAACTGCATGAGCCAATTCCTCAAAGTAAATTTCTCTCTCTCTTTCTCTCTCACCTCCCTCCCTCTCTCTCCCAAACTAATATAGTTGGACAAATGAAATCAATTTAAACAATAGATCTACATAACCAGTGTATCAATTGTTCTCTGAAACACATCAAAAAGATAATGCAAATTTAATGCAGGAACCCAAATTGGGTGCTTGATACATACACTCAACTGTTGCTTTCATTTTGCAAGGTAAAAAAATATATTCCTATGGACAGAGTTAGACATGGGAATATACTTTTCAGGTGAAAAAGCATGATCTTATTTACTGATTCAATAGTGTCCTCTTTTGAAAAAATATGTTTGCATGTATATATATTTACACACATTCATGTTTAAGCCACAAATAAGCCACAGCATTGAAGTGTGTTTGTAAGTTAAACTGAGAAGAGCAAACATATCATTAGCTCTTCAGCTATGTGATTATATGGTCTTAGCATGACTCATGGTGAACATGACAGCTTGTATGAACACTAGATATTCACAGAGAGTAATGTGTAAAAGATACTTTTCTGTAATTGGTCCCAGGGCAAAGGGCTGATAGCTTGTATAAAAGCCTCCAGATATGCATTTGGTCTGGCTTCTAATTAGTGAACAAAAAAGAGCTGAACTTTGGAAATTGTGATGAGTCCGTGATCTTTTTTTCCTTTAAGGAAATAATCACTGTGCCCTTGAACTCCAAAAGGCCTTGAAATCAACTGATTCTCCTCTTAAGCTCCTTAACAAGCGTGGGGATTAGAAGCAAGCAGTGTAGAATGGTTCATATTAGATATAAATGATAATGGACAATAGAAATTCACCTATGAATAAAGTACAGGCACCCTGAGCAAGTTCTTTTTACTGAGTTGATTATTTTTTTCACAAGATATTGTGATTCTCCTGTTGCAAAATCATACATAACACAGATTAATGATAAGACCACTAGAGAGAGTAAAGCCAAATGCAGAGTTCTACTTAAGAGCAGTTCCTTATAAACTGTTATAGGTAGTGACAGTGGATCTTGGTTGAATCAAGTATATCATGAAAATAAAATAGAATTAAAATTACTGCTTATATGTTGATTTCTTTTTTATTAAAATGCATCAATGAAATTCCACCATTTCTCTATTGTTGTAAAGAAATAAAACTGTGAATGGAAAAAAAAAATCACTACAGCTAGTGATTTCTAGTCCAGAATCCTGTGCATGTCTTAAAATCTATCCTCAACTATATCAGGAAGTAAATAAATACTACATCCAAGGGATTTCTTTGTCCTATGTCCGTTTTGGTCAAGATTCTGCTGATCTGTATGTATAATTCTTCTACTGACTGCTGATCCCATTCTCACCCTTAAATGAAGAGTTTGACTTAGTGTCGTTCACCTTGAAGGGAGACACGTTCTGCACACAGTCTGAAGATGCAGCATGAATTACCACTCCCTCTGCCACCCACCCCCAAGAAGAGAATAAAGTGTAATGGAGCAAGGAAGAGGGTGGGGAGAGGGAAGGACAGGGACATGAAATACAGCAGGTTTGGGAAAAGGATATAGCCTTTGTGATTAATATTAAAGTTCTGAGCTTACAGATATCAAATTTTATTCACTCTTCCTGTGATTTGGATGAACCTTACCATACTTGGCTTGGAGCAAGAGTCTCATATTAAGCGATACTAAATATCAGGGAGGAAAATGTCTTTAAATTTTCTGCTTTTTGTAAAACCCTAGAAGTTCAACCGAGTATCGGAAAAGATCCTGCAGGCTTCATAACTTGCCAATATCATACATCACTTTGACTTGTCTGGGTTATCTGTTCTTCTTCTCCCATCATGCATACATACTCTCTTTAGCACTCACTCAGATTTAATAAATATTCAGATGGACTGATAAGACTCATCACTTCAAAGTGAACCTGAGTCTTACTTGATTACGTTTTTAAATCTATGGAAGCTTCTAGCCTAGAAGTTCAATAATAGCTATGTAGTCAGCTGATATTACTGAGCACATTATATTCCCAGCATGTGTTTAGGGCAGAGTATACAAAGATGAGTAAGGCACAGTCACTGGCCTTCAAGATTTGAGTGACTAAGGGTATAGATGGGATGCCAGGCAAGTACAAAGTCTGACACGGCAGATGGGGAGGGCAGACTCAGGGGAAGTTGATGAGAGGTATTTGTATTTATTACAGGAGTGGAGAGGACTATGGCAAATGGAAAAGCGGACATAATGTTTAGAGGGAGATGTTGAAAATTAACTCCAGTCAATCTTTGCTATGTAGGGGTACTGGGAGATCATATTAGATCATCTGAGGTTTTAGAAAGCTGGCATATTTTATGTGAAACCATAAAATAATTTCACTTCAGTTCAATTTTTTAAACATATTTTTACAAAACATGTTTTGTACCCTATATTATATAGCTTGCTCATCCATTCAATTTAACCTGATCATGCTGTTACTGACTATAATTAGGATCCTTTTCACATCAATGTAGATTATAGTTAGTCCTCATCAACAGTGGCTTTTCCAACAATGGTGTTTGATGTTTGAGTAAGGAGGTTTCCAGTATATTAGTCAGGATAAACTAGGATACGATGTGATAATTGATCCCATGATTGCAATGGTTTACAACAATACAAATTTATTTTTCACTTCCATTTCAAATCCCTTAGGTAGGTAGCCATGATGCTCCAGCTTGTCTTCCCTTTGGGCCCAGGCTCCATAGATTAGCCTCCATTTAGAATATTATTGAGCACAAAGACCAAGAGAAATGAAGCACAGCCTGTGTCTTAAAATTTCTGGTTGGAATTGACACCCAACACTTTGAAACACATTACATTGGCCAAAGAAGGTCATTTGGCCATGGGGTGGGGAAGTAGTTTCTTTACCCATTGATGTGTGAGAAAGTTGGCATGTAAGACCAGTAATATTACTGAAGAAGAGTTTTCAATCAGTTTAGTGTCATTAAAGAACTGTCATTTGGGGATAGTAAAACTCTCTGTATCCTCAGTGTTGACTCCCTTTGTTTTAGGAAACCACCAAATATGGCCATTTGGTGATGAGAATGAAAATAAACATCTAGTCTTTGTTCTAGGGGAAAATTGTGAGATCCTCTGAAATTTGAATACAGTTGTTTTTTTTATCATTCTTTTTTTTATGTATTCTTTAAGTGTTTGTCTAGTTTCTTTTTTTTATATATTTTTTATTGGAGTTCAATTTGCCAACATATAGCATAACACCCAGTGCTCATCCTGTCAAGTGCCCTTCTCAGTGCCCATCACCCAGTCACCCCAACCCCCCGCCTACCTCTCTTTCCACCACCCCTTGTTTGTTTCCCAGAGTTAGGAGTCTCTCATGTTCTGTCACCCTCTCTGATATTTCCCACTCATTTTCTCTCCTTTCCCTTTTATTCCCTTTCATTATTTTTTATATTCCCCAAATGAATGAGACCTTATAATGTCTGTCCTTCTTCACTGGACTTACTTCACTCAGCATAATATCCTCTAGTTCCATCCACTTTGAAGCAAATTGTGGGTATTTGTCACCTCTAATGGCTGAGTAATATTCTATTGTATATACAGACCACAGCTTCTTTATCCATTCATCTGTCGAAGGACATCATGGCTCTGTCCACAGCTTGGCTACTGTGGACATTGCTGCTATAAACATTGGGTGCAGGTGTCCCAGTGTTTCACTGCATATCTATCTTTGGGGTAAATCCCCAACAGTGCAATTGCTGGGTCGTAAGGTAGCTCTATTTTTAACTCTTTGAGGACCCTGACCCAGTTTTCCAGAGTGGCTGTACCAGTTGACATTCCCACCAACAGTGCAAGAGGGGGAGCTTAATATAATTGTTATAAAGAAGAATGTGTTAAATGTACTATTTAGTAGTTTGAATTGGAGAAATTTTAACCTTGCCAAAGTTGAAAAATGATAAAAAACAAAGATGTAATGCTCTCTACATGGAGTTATTTAAAACTCTGTATTCTACCTCAGGAGTATGCAAAGCAAGCCCTCAGGCTAAATCTAGCCCACAATCTGTTTTTGTTGAAATTTTATTGGGACACAGCTATGCCTATTTGTTTACAGATTGTCTATGACTGTTTTCATGCTATAAAAGTAAATTGCTGCCACAAAGACTATAGGTTTACAAAGCCTGAAATATTTATCTGGCCTTTACGTAAAAGCTTTTTGACCTCTGACCTAGTTTGAAAGCTACTATGATTTTCTGAGCCACAAAGACATTCACTCATTAAATAAACATATGTTTATATTTATCATTGCATGTCTAATTCTGTGCAAGATGGCGGCTATATTAATGAACAAAACAAATAAAAGTCCAGTCTTTATGAAAATTGTAGCCTAGTGGAGTTGACAGATATTAAATAATATCTTAAATAAATAAAAAATATCACCAAGTAATGTGAGGCAAAGAATCGGGGCTTACAAACATATATAATAAAAGAAAACTAATTTAAATTGGGAGATCTACCATATCTTCTATGATCCAGAGCTGAGGTCTGAAATCTGAATTAACTACGTGGTGACACTATCATGTGCAGAGGTCTTAAGGAAGAAGAAAGTGCACCACATATAAAGAAATGAAAGGCTGTCATCCTAGTGTGAAATAACAGACGATGGAGATTGCAGATCTCAAGAGAGATTTAGACGGTAACATCAACAGGACATGGCAATCTAAGAGACACACATAAGTGAGGAGCACTAAGAAAAACATTTAGTTTCTGACTTGCCAGGTGAGATGGCTGGTTGATGAAATAGAAACAGGAGAGCCAAATTTAAAAGGAGTTTGTCAAGAGCCTGATTTCATTCACAGACATGGTGAACATCCCAGTGAAGATGAGCATTGGAATCTAAGTCTTAGAGTAAATCTTTGAGCTTAAGTATAATTTAAATAACTAGGATAAAAAAAAAAAGTATGTATGAGGAAAATATAAAGAGCAGAGTCTTGGGACCTATTCTTGAAGACTTTCAACATGTAGTAGTTGTGTCAAAGAGGATGAGAAGGCCAAAGCAAACCAGAACATTGTTTCACAGAAACTGATGGAAAACAGTATTGGAAGAAGGAAGAAATCTTCAGATATGATGTTAGGACATGAAATAAGAGACCTGTGACAATGATTGAAGTAAATCCTCCAGACTCATTGGTCTCAGCAATCATGGTGAGAAATGACAACAATGGTCTCAAGTGGGTTTTGGTGGCACCATCCTGAGTCAGTCACAGTAGAGAAGAGGAAATCCTTTCAGAAGACTGACTGTAAGTCTGCAAAGATCTCTAGCATGTTCCCTTTCGGATTGAATAAATATTCAGAGTGAGGCCCTGAGAATGAATATCTGGAGCAGGTTTGATATCCTGACACTTACAAAGGCTTAGAGTTGCAACCACTTGAATATTAAATTGGTATTGTTACTTTATTTAGTTCTCCAAACACATTATATATCCTAATCGCCTTTTCTCTTACTGAAAATTAACAAATTAACAAACAGTCAAAAATTTCTGTGAAGCGTTTTCCATACACAAACACCAAGGGGCTAGTGAAATACCCATGGAAAAGTGAAAACATCTCTACACCAAACTAACTCATCCCAGTAAAGAAGTCAAAGCCAAAGATGACAAGGAAAATACCATCTCTCCAGAACTTATAGGGATCCTGTGGAAGATGATGGACTTTCTATGGAAAGTATGATGAGTATTTAAATAATTTTAC
The DNA here is from genome assembly GCF_011100685.1 of Canis lupus familiaris. Classification (NCBI taxonomy): domain Eukaryota; kingdom Metazoa; phylum Chordata; class Mammalia; order Carnivora; family Canidae; genus Canis; species Canis lupus. The sequence goes on from NC_049224.1 coordinate 45,193,260, forward strand.
CTATGTTTTTAGGACAAGGGTAACTGCAGTTAACAATGGGATATAAAAATTTCTTTTCTCTTTTTGCAGAGACTTTTATAAATAAGAGAGGAAGCAAATGTAAAAGACTTTAACTTTCATGTCAGTAAAAGGGAGCTCAGATACTTGAAAAAAAAGATGAGTCTACATAATTAAAATTCTCTAGTGAATCAACGTCAGAGTGACTGAGATGAAAAACAAGCCAAAAAGGCAAAATTTGTTTAAAAAGACAAAAGACTTAACACTGGTGATTCTTGTTTAGAGTGTTTCTTTAAGAATTGACTTTGCTTTAAAATATATTGTTCATGTGGGGTGCCTGGGTGGCTCAGTTGATTTAGTATCTGCCTTAGACTTAGGTCATGATTTCAGGGTCCTAAGATAGAGCACCATCCAGATCCTGGGATCAAGCTTTGCCTCTGGCTCCCTGCTCAGTGGAAAGTCTGCTCCTCCCTCTCCTTCTGTGCACTCTCTCTCACTTCCACTCTTGCTTTCTCTCAAAAATAAATAAAATATTTTAAAGAAGATTTAAAGAAATATTGTTCATGTTATTTTAAATGCCTTATTTCAGTAACCCTAGGTTATAAATGTTCCTGCCTCACTAACCATGATTTTGAAAGTCCTGTTTCTGTTCTGAGACTCCTCACTGCAGATGGGAAGGTTTGAAACAGGAAGTGTTGTGAAGGAGATGCTCCATCTCACATTTTGGTTCTCTGAAAGTATCCTGGAGGCTGATCTCCTGCCTTTCTCTTGGAGTATACTGTGTCCAGTCCTCATTGGTCCTTCTGCCTCTCCTCATGCTGCATCCCAATCCATCCTCCGCTTTGGACTCATAGCCATCTTTAAACATGCAAATCAAGTATCAGGGAACATATCAGAGCGAGACAGCTTCTAGTGGCCTCTGATTGAAGTAAACTATGTAAAACATGTAAATAATAGAAAAAAAATATATAGATATATACAAAAAGAAAATGAGATCTTGGCTTCTTTCTGTGATTACTCCATACAGCAAAGTCCTCAACCTGGCCTTCAAGGATTTCTCTGTGCATTGAGTACTTTTTGTTTCTTCTTAATACCATGCTCTTCTCAATTGTCTCCATCTGACTTTCCTCAGTTGCTCAACTGCACCATGTTCCACGCTGCCTCAGTGCCTTTACACTAATGTTCTGTCTACCCAGAATGCCCCCATTCACTATCTACTCTCTGGATCCTAGGACTATGTCATCTTATACGGTCAAAGGGACTTTGCAGATGTGATTGAGGTAAGAGTCTTGAGATAAGTAAGGAGATGATGCTGGATTATCCAGGAGGACCCAATGTAACCACAAGGGTCCTTATGAGAGGGAAGCAGGAAGGCCACAGTCAGGCTAGTTGTAAGGAGTGGAGGCAGAGGTCAGAGAGGAGAGAAAATGCCATGCTGCTGCTTTGAAGATGGAGAAATGAACCATGAGCCAAGGAATGTGAGTGACCTCTAGATGCTGGAAAAGACAAGAAAAATGGAATATCTCCTGGAGTCTCAAGAAGAAACTAGCCCTGCTGATATCTTGATTTTGGCCCAGTGAAATCCATTTAAGATTTCTGACTTCCAGAACTGTAAGAAATATGTGTTGTTTTAAATCACAAAGTTTGCAGCAATTGATTTGGTGACAATGAAGATGCTTCTACCCACCCTGAATGCTTACCTAACCAACAGTCAGTGGTCTTATGTAATTTCTTCAGAGCCTGCTCTTATGACATTGCTTATTATATCAGAACCTGCCTTCCATAACACTTCCTTGAATGATGCAGGCCTCTTCCTTCAGAGCACCTGTCACCATTTCAAATGGCAGATATTTATGATTACTTGATGTCTCTCTGCTCCACATTGCCTGCTAAGCTGCCCTGGGGCCAGGCCAGGGCTCCTTCAAGGCAATAGATGGGGGAATGAAGGGAAGAATGCATGCTAGCATATTGTAGAGGTCGTGGTGGTGACTATTTTTGTGACTAAAAAAAAGCAAGAGGTGACAAAAGAAGCGGCAGGAGGCCGTTTGTATGTTATGTTGTCCAGTTTCATTTTTGTTTTAACCCTGTGCTTTGAGCAATGCTCCCAGGAGAGAACTAACAAGTATGACAATGCAGCCCGCCCCCTCTGCCTCCCAACAGATGGTGTGCAGGCTCAGAAGCAGTGGGCTTAGAGCTCACTTGCCTTTATCCACACATGTTTTGAGCTGGAGGTACAGTGGTGAGGCGCAGGCCAACAATGATATAAAGCTTAACGTCTCTCTCCAAGGTCCAAATTTGAAATTCACCTTGTGATGCAAAATACAACAAACCCAATCATTTTGTTGAGTGTTTAAATAAATGAAAACATCAACTAATTCTTGTTTATCAGAGATCTCAGTTGTAGGTAACAAAAGCAGCTCTGGGGGGCTGAAAAAGGGAAAGCAGACTTTTTTTTTTTTTTTTTTTTTTATTTATGATAGGCACACAGTGAGAGAGAGAGAGAGAGGCAGAGACACAGGCAGAGGGAGAAGCAGGCTCCATGCACCGGGAGCCCGACGTGGGATTCGATCCCGGGTCTCCAGGATCACGCCCTGGGCCAAAGGCAGGCGCTAAACCGCTGCGCCACCCAGGGATCCCGAAGGCAGACTTTTGAAGCCATCAAAGAAGTGGTGAGACTAGAAAAGCAGACTCAGAACATAGAAGCTAAAAGAAGCCAGGCAGCAACTAGGACCAGACCAGCAACATCATAGCTCTGGCCTTGTTGAGCACGGATACAGCAGTACACATTGCCACATGCTTCAGCATTGTCCCCTGTGCCCTGGAACCATTACTGGCACTGAAACCCTCTGTACCCAGGGAAACTGGATGTAGCTGCCACTGTACGTGCTGCAGTCAAAGTGAATAACCCTCTGCTCCCCCTTCTGAGCATCATCTGGCTCCCAGTTCAAGTCTCTGGATGCTACTGGCTGGCCTGGGACCTGGCCTTTCCTTCCTGCAGGAGAAGCTAAGAAAATGAGTAGCCAGTCTCTTCAGCTTCTCTAGTATGAAGGCGATTCTGTCTCCCAGCAATTTTGGAAGGATAGTCAGTGAAACATAAATTTAAAAATTATAAAAAGCAAATGTTCACACAAGCAGCAAGCCTTCTTAAGCTGAAGAAGGTAAAAAATCAATTTAGGGTTAAGTGTGTCTGTTGTGCAACAAAACTCCCTTGATTTGAACTCTTGTTCGATGACCTTGGGCAACTTATTTAACCTTTATACACAAGGAAAATGCTGAGCCTGTGCCTGGCTCTCAAGGCATATTACTTATTATATAATATAAAACATGTCCATCCCTTTTGTCAAAGTCAGCTTAAAGCAGGAATATCTCACATTTTTGGAGAGTCAGTTTTTCTTGGGGGGGGGGGTGGTTATGTTCCTCCTATTACATTGGCTTTGTAGGGAATTGGTTACTACTGTTAGCATATTCAACAGGATTTCTAGTTTTTTCCAGTTCTACCTGTTTTGTTTTGTTTTTTTAAGCAGCACATAAAAGAGATCTATCGAATTGCCCGATCAATGTAAGTTTATTATTGCTTACCCAAGTGTTTAATAAACCCATCCCTGTCCTGGGCATAGCTTTAAATACTCCATTGACTGTAACAAAGCAGCTCTTTTCTTCTTGGCCAAAGTGGCCATATAAACTATAATTAAGCACTAATTATAAGCTCTACTAGTCAAATAGGAGAAAGTAGAGTCTATTATGCAACCTCTAGCATAAACCTTTGAAGGAGCTATTTGTTGTTGGAAAATATTATAAAATAAACAAAATGAAACATGGGAATGAAAAAAAATGGCAGACTGAGTTTCCTTTTTTTCTCCACCTCCCCCCCCCCACTTTTTCTGTAATGTGGCATTGACTACATATACCAATTTTTCTGTTTCATGAAATATAATGATAATAGGAAAATAGTGTTTTAAGCAATGACTCAATTTTTTAGTCAACCAAATTATGATACCTTATGGATAATGATATACCTATGGATCATGGTGGCATAGAAATAGTTTTTGAGCTCTGGCTATTTGAGAAAACTCAATGTGAAATTAGTCCAATGCAAGCAAAGTTAGTTTGAAAATCACTCTCTGGTTTGCAGGTATCATGGACAAATATAATGTACATTTCCATGAGAGGTTTTCATGGAGAGAACTATGTGATTTGAGAAGCAGTCAAGTGTGGCTTATTTTGAACACACACACACATGCACACGTGCGCACACATGTGCACACACACATACTTCACAGGCCACCTGCACAGCCTTGCAGGCAGCTTGCAAACAATCTTTGTGATCTCACCCCACTACTTGTCAGGAAGAGTGTCCCGGCCATGGCCATGTGCATACTTTACAGGAGCTTAGCATAGAAAGGACATATTTAACAGTTTATAACTGTCTCGGTGACAGCGAGTTCTAATTTAAAACTCCTGTGTAATACTTGTTAGGAAGTTTTAATATCAAAAGGCCAGCCAAGGTCTTCCATGAAAAATTTCTAGACAGTGAAAGAAACTAATCCTTTTTAGTGATGTTTGGCTTCTCCTTGGCAGTAGGTGATCTAGACTTCATATTTTATATCCACGGTTTGTTAATGAAATTTTCTCCTTTAAATAACAACCAGGAAAAGAAAAACATAGTAGTACTGGTAATAAATATTGGACGTGGAACGATGTCAGATGCAAAAATTACCACTAAGATTTTTGAGTCCTTTAAAAAAAATTGTATTTTGCTATTTGGGGAGACTTCTGCTGAGTGTGTTCTTTTTTGTCATTTTTTTATTATGTGTGCATGTGTGTGTGTGTGTGTGTGTGTGTGTATGTGTGTTTTAATGCAATGAATACACTGAATGCACTGACTGACCAGGTTGGCATTGAGATGCTTTGTGGATTTGCATCCCTTGTAAAAGGATTAGCATGATCCCTGTGTTCCTCTCACCAGGTGACATGGGTAACCTCATGCTCACACCTTGACTTGTAAGGAATCCCAGTGCTTGTTACAATTACCTTGGGGGTGTGGTTGCAGGTGGGGACAAGTAGCTGCCTCCCAGTGATTAAATCCTGCTTGGCAAAAGGCCATTCGTCTAGTTGTCTGGGGCAGTACTGGCTTGCACACCAGAAGAAGTAAGAAATGTGATAGCCTCCTTCCATAGTCGCCTTCTGGGAATATCTTTGTCTTTCTACACAAAGCAAGTATACGTATGTCTCCATGAACTGAAACAGAAGCATGGGCGTACGTGTGAATAAATGTGAGTATGTGTGAGTAAACCAAGTTGGCATGCACAGACAATGCTCCAGCAAGGGTTTCTTGTTATGTTAGGAATTATTATCATTCTTATATGATTTGTGAAAATGGCCTAAAAGATGGAACACTGTTTTCCAAAGTATTTATTGTTTCTATGATAATCTCAAGTTACTTGATATCTTATTGAATATTAATCCTCTCCAAAATGAATTACCTGGGCAAAGATAACAGGACTATTAATAGGTTGATATCTATAGAGTACTTTAGATTATAGGATGAAAAGCAACCACTATTAAGGAACATGATATATTAATTGTTCCTTTTATCATTTATATGGCATGCTATTTTTAATAGTAATATATGTCTCTCTGATTTCTTTATCTATTTTTGTCTTAGTAAATTGTATGCATTTTTTAAAGCTGTCTCAAATATTCTTTGGAAAGAATTGTGCATGGGGGAGTAAAAGGATTGTGTGGGGGGAAAGGGGAGTAAATAAATAAATAATATCTGACTTGTATGAAACATTTTAATTTTTTAAACAATGCATTTGACATCATGTTAGTTCAATGGATGGCATGCATTGATATGATTATCATTTCCTTTCTTTCTCAATATAATGAAAAATGGGAATAATCTTTAATACTAATGAGTTTGTGTTTAAAAGCATTATTGATTTCTTTTAGCTAAGACACTGCATTTCCTTATAATACATGCTTTACTAAGATTTATTAACAAATATAGTAGAAAATGGATTTTCCAGATACCTATTAGCAGGTGGATGTCAGTCCAGCAGCACACAGCTGCTTGAAGTTTGTGTTCAGAGAACTATGTTTTTGATCTAGTGATGGGTAACACGCATCTGTGAAATGAAACAAAGGATTTCTTGGCTATTCTCTTCATCATCCACAATTTCATAGATATGAACCATTTCTTCTGTTGAAATCTATCATAGCATCCTCATGGTTGAGGCACCTAGGTGGCTCAGTTGTTTAAGTGTCCGATTCTTGAGTTTGGATCAGGTCATGATCTTGGGGTCATGGGATCAGGCCCCATGTCAGGCTCCATGTTGGGCATGGCCTTTGCCCCACCTCCTGTTCTCTTTCTAAAATAAATAAATACAATCTAAAAAAGAACAACAACATTCTGATGGCTGTGCTTTCCTCATCATGGTAGCCAAAATATGTGCTTCCTCCTTCATTGCAGGCTTTTCTAACCTCTCTTTCCCCAGCCATCCCTGACCACACAATTCTCTGTGATTTGTCCACACATAATTAAAACACTTCAGAATGAGAAACATGGCTCTTCCAATAAAGACCTCACCAACAACAGAATCCCCTCACGCTGTGGTGCCTAAGGACAATAAGTATCTTCTCAGCTGGGCAAAATACAGATGGAACAGCTCCTGTCTTGAGGTATTTTTGTCTAATGTTGGGAATGTTAGGTCATGCAGGATAAAGACAGAACAGCCTCACCTAGAATCCCAGGGCATCCATAGCCTAGAGTCCTCATATATTTCCAACATTACCTTCTACTGCTCCCAACCTAATATTCTTCTTCCAGTTAAATTGTTCCATACCCTGTCCATTAAGTATTTCTCTTTCTCCACATATGGACTAAAGGCTGCCCACAGCCACCCTGTCTTTACTTGCTGTTTTGAGATTTGCAAGGTTTCTGAAGCCATCCCTGGTGACTGTAGCACAGTCACTCTCTTTTCATTGCATTCCTCCAGCACTTACTTGCTACAGGCATCATTTGGTGGTTAGCCAGAACCATGACTAGTTCTGTCCTGCTACTTTTCCATGTTACTCACTCCCCTTCCCAGCCCATCTGGGTGTCCTCCCAGGGTGGGAGTAAGATCTCATGAACACAGTAATGATGCAAGCACTTTATTGAAGTAGAAGCTAGCTAGGCTTAAGTAACTGAATGATTTAGATGAGGAGCAAGGGGGAGGGGTGTTCACATTTTTAAGTACCTTATATCATTAAACATTTCACGTATGTCCTTTATTACATTCTTAGAACAGCCCTGTGGGTGGGTGATCTTCCCAATTAATGGCTGGGAGCACTGGGGCTCAAACTTTTGTACTTTACCTAGAGTCATCCCATTCATAAAGAGTAGGCTATACAATCCAATCTGTTGCTATCATGCTTACCATGGAATCATACTGCATTGATTAAATAATACTTTAATATTTGTCCATCATTGATCATTAACAGTAAATTCTACATATAGTTGCCAGAATAACTTTGGCAAAATATAAAATAGATAATAACCCATCACTGATGGGTACAAAACCCATCAATGGCTTCATGTCACATTCAGATTAAAATCCCAACTATTTAACCTAGCCTAAGCCTACAAGACTGGACTTTCCTTGGTTCCTGACTACCTGTATGACCTACATCCTGCCTGTCTGATCTCCACTTCTCCAACATCTGCTCTCTCCCATCCCAGACATAGTGGTCTTTGCACTACTCTTTTTAAATATCAGGTTGACCCTTTTCTTTTTTAAATAGACTTCCTCCAAATCTTTTCCTAAATTTCTCCTTCACTTCATTAAGATATCTGTTCAGATACATTACCCTTCAGAGAGGACTTCTATGATCCTCCATGTCTATAGCATAGACATAATCCTTTTTTAAAAAAGATTTTATTTATTTATTCATGAGAGACACAGAGAGAGAGGCAGAGACACAGACAGAGGGAGAAGCTGGCTCCATGCAGGGAGTCTGATGTGGGACTTGATCCTGGAACTTCAGGACTACGCCCTGAGCCAAAAGCAGATGCTCAACTGCTGAGCCACTCAGGTATCCCTAGACATAACCCTTTCTATCTAAGTCTCTATCTTATTACCCTGTGATTTTTCCTGTGAGAATAGTTTGATAAACACTACCAGATACCACTTCATGTATATATTTGATAGTTTGTTTTCATCATTGGCCTATGAGCACTGAAATCTAGGAATTTTGTACATCTTATTTTCTTCTGTAATCTGAACATCTAGAACGATGTCTGGCACTTATTAGCTTCTCAATAAATCATTAAATGAATATTCAATAGACTACCGTTCCATTGGAACCGTGTGGTCAATTGAGGGCTGACTTTGGTCTTTTCTTTTTTAAAAGATTTTATTTACTTATTTATTTGGGAGACAGAGAGCAAGAGCAAGAGCATGAGCAGGGGGTGGGGAGGGGAAAGAGAGGAGCAGAGGGAGAGAGAATCTGAAGTAGATACTGCCCTGAACACAGGGCCTGATGTGGGGCTCAATCTCATGACTGGGAGATCATGACCTGAGCGGAAACCAAGAGTCCAATGCTTAACCAAGTGAGCCACCCAGGTGCCCCTAACTTTGGTCTTGATACTGAATTGGATTGCTCAGTTTCTTACACACAAGAAAGAGAGCTATGTGGGCTTCATAAAATCAAAGTTTGAACATCCAATCAGATCATACGGTCTAAAGAATTCCACTGAATGGGAAAGAAGCTTCTCTATGGAAAAGCATGCAGTCTAAGGTGACTTTTGCCTTGCTCAGCCTTTTGCATGGGGAATCAAAGTTACATTGCGGTTCTTCCAGGTGCAGTTCTCTCAGGATATAAAGTAAGAAGCCACATTATAAAAGGAAACTAACCTGTTAAATAAAGAATAATTGTCATTCTATATGCTTTATACATAATTCCTCATGTGGCTTCTCTGAGAGGTATCTTCTTCCCCCCTCTACAGATAAATCAACTGCCTTATGGCTGAAAAATTTGCCCACAGTGAGACCTGCTGAGGTTGGTAGATGGCATTTGTACACAAGACTGTCAGCCAGAGTACAAGAATCAAGATCTGATCCAAACCCTGACATCTTTTTATCAGATGTCTCCACTCCATTCACTTTTCCCTAAGTCACACCCCCTTCCTAAGCCTCCCCTACTTCCCCCCCACCCTCCTCCCGAACACCAACATACAAAGGTACACACACAACAAAGCAACCTCAAATCTGTGGAGGACTGCCAAGGATTTGAGGTTGAGATTTCCTGTGCCAAGTGCTCCCCTGCTAAGCTGGGAATATAACACCTCCTTTTGGCTTCCGTAAAGCTTCAAGACAAATCTTAAACCAGATACACTCCTTTTAATCCTATTGTTACCGTCTCTGGTGGTGCCAAAGTAAAGAGAGGACGTGCTTTTAAAATGGGGACTCTAAGAAGATATAAGTAGCATACACAAAACACACACTTAGAGCAATTCCCAATGGAGTTAATGCAGGATCTCTCCTAACCACACTTCCTCCTTTCCGTCTTCCCTTCCTGTGAGTAATAAGTAAATAAATGAACCAACAAGCAACACTCCACTGTTTTCTTTTGAGAGGATAATATAACCTAAAAGTTTAGTTGTCCCCCCCCCCCCCCCCCGCCTCACCCCGGGGAAGCAAGTGCACCTACTGTGAGTCAGATCTGGGGGCAGTCCCTCTACATTTATCATTTCATTTATCTTTATCATAGCTCCTTCAGGGCAGGCATTAACGACAAAGAAACTGCAACTCGGATGAGTTTACTTAAGATCAAACAGCTAGTAAGTTGCTTAACTGGGATTTGAATTCAAATCAGATGATTCCAACACCAGTTTTTTTTTTCTTCACTTTCTTCTAATATGCAGAAAAGAATAAAGAAAAGAATATGCAGAGTGTGTGGGTTGGACAGAAAAAGTTGACTGCAACTGATCATTTTTGTAATGAAAGCTCAGACTAACAGACAACAACAAAAAAGCAGGGAATGATAAAGATGGCACACATAGTAGTAATACCGCACATGTTGAGGAGACATGTGCCTGTTGGAAGGCAGATATCTTTGTGTTTTACCTGCTGTCTGACCCTCTCATGCAGGTCAGCAATAGCTGACACAATCAAGCAATAAACTGCCTGACAGGAAGTCGCTTCTATGCAGTGCTCTGCTCTCTGCCCGGGAGAGGGGACTTCCTGGTGAGCAAAACTAAAAGCAGATAAATTAGTGCTTTTTACCAGCAGGAGTTCCGGACCCCCTTGGTTTCTGGGGTGAAACCACCAAATACCAATTCAATCATGTCAGCTGTGACAGCCCTTTGTCTCCACATCGATGGGAGATTTCTGGGGAGAAAGCGGGTAGGAAGTAGATATGGAATAAATGTTCATCAAAGCACATAGAAGAATAACATAGTGGATTCTTTGTTTTTCAGAATTACCTTAGGTGAGCAACAGGAAGCTAAACTGTGCAGAAAGTTGAGAACTTGGTTAAGTCAACTGCATGAAACCCATATGCTTCCCTTCAAAGGAAGACATAGCTATCAACAATGCAATTCTCCTTCTAAATGGCTGCTATGGGGTACCAACTACATCAACGACATGAAAATCAGGGGCACTATGTTCAGTTCTGAACACACCCAGATTCAGACTGACAATTTGAGGACATACGTTGCAGATTGACTTTTACGCTGATTTTTCAATGATATTTGTTAGAGGTAATTTTTAAAAAGCACCCACTTTCCATTCACATATTTTTTATGAGCTGAGTAAGCTCAGACATAAGCTTGAGTTTCATTCTGGTATAGACAATCCAGTGTAAACACCTCATAGGGTAAACTTCAGACACTAGCCTTTTCCCTTCTCAACTTCTTTCAATATGCTTTGCTAGGTTAGAACTTTAAAATGTGATTTGATACCATCATTTGCCATAACTACTGAATCTGAGTGATTTCTTGGATTGAAGTCTGCACACTTCTTAATACCAAATGTAGAGATGCTAAAATGACAACCCGCGGGTCAGATATTAAAATGTACAACCTCTCCTACTCTTGTAATGCTTGGTTGATAAGCAGTTATTGTCCTGAAAGCCAGTCATTGGAGTTGAAAGATAAATATTATTCCATATCTTATTGAATAAAATATATTATATCACAGGTGATGGAGACAGATTGACTCAATAAATTCTAATAGTGTATGCTGAGAAATAGTGGCAATAAAAATGCTGATGACTTGACACAAGGAGAATAGTGAATGTCATTAACATGCTATTTCCTCTGTTCTGATCTCCCTGTCATGTTCTTCACACTGCTATAATCTCTATCAGTGGTTTTTTTCTTCACTTTATCGGCATGAGAAAAATGGCATTTTTTCAGTACTTTAAATTATCCACTACTCAACTGATTGCAGAAATGATGCAGTAGCCTAAATACAGAAAATTAATATAGGATTTTATATTTAGCAATATCATCAGCCTGTATTTGAGCGTGCTGCAAAAATGTGAAATGCCACAGAGCATAGCTGTGTGATACTACCACAAAGTTTTGTCCAAACTCATTTTTTGCCAATTTTTACTAACCCAAATCAGTTTAGAATAAAGAGTCAGAATTTAGTATTTTAATTTTATTTTAAAAGAGATTAGTTACATGGATCTTCTTTCATGAGATGCAGAAAGGTAGAAGTCATGGAAATTCTAAAGTTTGTTTTTATCTCAATTGTTTTTGTATGTTGTTTGGGTTAGTGAACACAAATACTACATGCTAGTGGGATTTAACTTTTGAATCACAATCCTTAAATTCATATAAAAGATGAGTATTATGTTTGGAGAGTGGGCAACTAGCTATTGATGCATCAGTCCCTTATACTGAGACTCTTCATAGGGTTCTACCTGAAGATCCCCAAATCCAATTCCTCACATTCTTCTCTCCAGAGTTCTACATGGAATGATTTCCACAGCATAGCTCCTTAAATTGTCCACAAATACCCAGAACTGAGAATATCTTGAACTGAATTCATCTTTCTTCACAGAAACCTATTCCTCTTTCTTATTTTAGTGATTGACACCAAACCTAATCTGCGTCCCAAACCAGACTTTCATACTATGTTTGTCCTCTTCTTCACTCATATCTTCCATAAGCAAGCAATTATCAATACGGGTGCCCTTTCCTTATTATGCTTAGAATCTATAGAGTTCTTCATATCTCAACTTTGTATCTTAGTTCAGGTCATTATCATCTCAGTCCTGAGATTGTAGCAATAATCTCTTAACCCTTCTTCCATTTTTCTAATCCACTCCACCCCACCTTTGATTTCTCTTTCATTCTCCATGTGGCAAATCTGATTGTGTCTTATCTCAGTGGAAATCCCTCACTGGCTCCCCTTGTCTATTAGCAGCTTATTTCAGGGCCCCTGATACTTCTTGCATTTAAAAGCAGTAATGGGATTTGCTTTAATTTTATTTGAAGTCAATAACTAAACTTTCAAAGTATTCCCTCTTCAAAATTGTAATGCTTTGCGAGCCTCCAATGATGACCTGAAAGCCAAGCACATCTGGTATTGGTAGGTCTCAGACAGCCTCATTCATGAACTGTCACTCACACCTACATCACTGAGATGGATACCCTGGGATACTTTGGTTGCCACAGTGGGCAGGTGAATTAGTTTTTATTCTTAAACTTACTTACCTATGTCTACAGTGGACTGTTGGTTAAAGGAAGGAAGTCTAAAACAAGATGTTAAAATATCAGTTAATAAGCAGTATTAAAATTACAGTGAGGGATGCCTGGGTGGCTTGGTGGTTGAGCATCTGCCTTCAGCTCTGGGAGTGATCTTGGAGTCCCAGGATCGAGTCCCCCACATCGAGCTCCTTGCATGGAGCCTGCTTCTTCCTCTGCCTGTGTCTCTGCCTCTCTCTGTATTTCTCTTTTGAATGGATAAATAAAATCTAAAAACAAACAAACAAACAAACAAAAAACGCAATGAGCTACAATGGACCTGTAAAGCTGAATTCATCCAATCACAATATGTATAAACCACAGCAAAAATACCTCCAGTAATCAAATGATGTCTCTAGTAATCTGATAATAAAACCCAAAACTTAGAAAAGGAAAACACAGGTAAAGATATTCCATGTGTCCTATTAAAATCTTTTAATTTATTGGTAATAAGATAATCTATCTGTACCCATAATAATTTATATGTAGAATTGAGCCTGCCAGTAGCATCCTGAAAATCATAGCTTAGAAGCAAATTATAACATTTATAAAATGAATTAACAAGTTATGTGCCTGTGTGTATAGGTTTGCATGAGAGAGACAGAGAGACAGAGAAATATTTCAAAACCTAAAAATGCCAACTACTCTAGGAATGAAGTTTTTATCTCTTTACGTTTTAAGAAATAATTCACTTCCAACCTACATTTTATTATACGTTCAGTACAAAAAAAAATATATGATATATATTGTCTTAGAAATAATTTGTTGGGGGCACCTGGGTGGCTCAGTGGTCAAGCATCTGCCTTTGGATCAGGTTGTGATCCTGGGGTCCTGGGATTGAGTCCCACATCGAGCTTCCTGCAGGGAATCTTCTCCCTCTGCCTATGACTCTGCCTCTCTCTCTCTCTCTGTCTCTCATGAGTAAATAAATAAAATATTTTTTAAAAAAGGAAATTGTTAACAACTTTTCACATAATTAACTTTTAGGTAAATAACAAGAGTAGCATTTATTCTGAGAAATAATAGACATTTACCATTACATATAATTTCTGTTAATAATAATTATAATAGGATGTTAAAGAGGGATTTTTTTATCTTATTTTTATGGCCAGGGCCCCAGTGGTTAAGAAAAAATATAATATTCCAAGAAGTTTCCCCATCTAAAGGGACAAGTTGGTCTACTGTTCCATGATGTGACAAAACTCATTCTTCTAGAATTATTGATAACCCACTTCCAGATCATAAGAGTAGATGTTGATAAGGCAAAGAAAGAGCATACCCTTAGGGTGTGGAGAAAGATATTCTTGTACCTTTGACTGAATGAGAGAAAAACCTTCAAAGGGTTTACTTCTTAGAATTTCATCATGTCTTATCATCATTTGTTGAAATCTGAAAGCAATGCCAGGGATACTCTTCCACTTATATAAATGACTATGATGGCATGGGTTTCACAAGTACCAAATATGAGCCCTTTGGGAGGAATATTGCTGGAGTCTTAAAGACCCATCATCTGGGAAAGCCACTTGGAGAGGTGAAGAGAGTCAGAAAAAGAATGAATATTTTACTTCTTGAAATAAGTTTACTTTATGACTAAAGAGGGCTAGAAATCATAAAGACCTGCCTGATATGTCATCCAGGACCAAAGAACTAGTCTTCAGAGCAAGTGATGAGTAGAGAATAAACATTTTCTGATTGTACTCAATCAAGTCCAGTTTGGTCAATCATATAATGATAATAATTTAGAGTTTATTCAGGGTGCAATTTTATGGTACAAGTCTGATTTCCCAGGAAACAATGAGGTAGAGATTTATGGGCTGAAAGTTTACTGGAAGTATGCTCTCAGGATCCATACTTTTGGGGGAGTGAAGAAATTAAATTTGACAAAGGGAAAAATTAGACTGCTGTTCATTCATATCATAGGTTTTAGCTAGATTGGGATCATCCTGCAGAGTTGCCCCAAATTGAAGCAAAGAAGTGGAATTTTTATATAGACCAGGCATTGCATGTGAGTTACTCCGGAGAAGGATACATGAGTTTGGATGAAACAACAGACTTTTTTTCTGGGGAACTCACTGGATCAAGATGGGATAGTGTTCAGCTGCAGGATCAGCTCATTCAACAGCTGGGGAAATATACAAGTGCTTCAATCCTGGAGGGTGTGGTTGGCACCTCACAGGGTTTGTTACAGTTCATCCCTCATACTACTAAGATTTACTTGCTTCATATAAATTTGGGGATTAGCTTCTTCAGAACTATGGTGGCTTCCTCTCCTGAAGAAATGTATGAGTCCTCTTATACTCAGCCTCCATCACTGAAACTGCTTCTAAGAATATAATCAATACTTACCACTTCTTTTTTTTTCCATCTGTTCCAGATTTCCTTCCCTGTAGTATGACCTCTTTTCTGGCCTAGTTAGCTTACCTAAGGAGTGGGGTGAAAAGATTTGCCCCTGGTCACCATATTCTTCTCAGGCTGTGCCTGCTGCACTTGCCCATTTATCATCAAAATTCATCACCAGGATAGTAAGAGATACCCAAACAGTGACTAAATTTATTTTTCCCTGTCCCAATTATGTAAATGCAGCCTCTACCCCATCCTAATGAGTAGTGTCAATTACCCAACCAGGGTGGAGATGATTTCTTTCCCTCCTTACTGCTCTCTTGGTGTATTTTCTAACCACTGGCACATCTAATACCATATTGTCTCCCAGATCTCATGGCTCAAGTGCCCACGCTGCTTGCCTGGATCTGCTTCAAGGTTCTTTCCTTCTCTGGACCTTGATGAAGCTGATAGCTTTCTTATTTATCAGCTGGTGGATGACACCGAACTTCATTTCTCACCTGGTTCCCATACACAACCACACTAATAGAGGGTTCCATGATGATGCTTTGTGTTGCTGAATATCAATATCACCCCAGATACTATGTGCAAAAACTCTCATAATGTTTGGATATTTTCTTTTGTTACCCGGGTAAATGACTCAACTTGTAAAGAGACTGAGAAAACTTTTAATATATATACTTTCTGTGGTGTTGCTATTGTCTGTTTCTCCCCAGGTCAGATACTCTAGCTAACAGTTCAAACTTGTTATTCACTATGGTCTTTGTGTAGAAAGAACTTGCTCTGGCCGTTAAGTGCTACCATTTATCCTCAAATATTTCTGAGTTCTATCATCCATCCTATTAGTGAACCCATTCCTATAGTCATGTCTCCTCCCGTCACTACTGTTCCACCTGCTTAGCCCCCACTCAGCAATTCTGGTGTCCCTCTCATCAGTGCATTGCTTGCCAGGTAGGTGGGCAGGATGACCTGCATGCAGTCTCTCCTGCAGAACATAGTCAATTGGTGGGTTTTCCAGTCTTATACAGGACACCAACTCTAGCGTGCCCATTCTCTTAGCCTTTTGATTCCTTTTTACATAGTCTGCAATGGCTTATCACTTCTATTCAATTTACTGAGGGTCACTGATTTCCCCAAGCTTGAAAGACACATCCTGTCAATGTGTTAAAATCCTCATCCATGTTTTTTTGCCAGAGTATTACATTTTATATTCCTGGTAGTGTTCCCATTTTGGTAGCCTGTCTCTATCCAAACTTAGATTCTGCTCTGCTTACTTCAATACGTTCTGAATCCTGTTCTGTATATCATCTCCTGGCTTCTGACAGTAAGTCCTATAGTCCCTTAACAAATTCCTTTCCTCTTTTGGCAGGCTCAGCACTTTCTGAGCAAAGTATCATTGTGGTTTATCTCTTAGAGGTTTAATGGTGAAGAATGAATACAAAGCAGATCCTGAAGTGGACACATGTTGTTCTGCGTGGCAGAAAACTGCAGTCTTCATGAAAGAAGGGGGTCCTAGCTTTTAACAAGGGGTGGGGGGAGACTTCCATTTGCCTAGAGGGTTCAGCAGATCTAGAGATTCAAGGTTTTTGATGAGAAACCTCAGACACCCCTATCCTAATTCTTAGGGTCTCACTCTATCTCAATCACAGCAACCCCCACCCCCTCTTCTGCCAGAGCTGAGAATTCAACCCTAATCATTCCTTGGGGCTCTGCTACTCATAAGATTAGGTTTTAGGAATAGGTCAGGTTCTCAGTGCTTTTGTCTTCCAACTACACAGGAGAATCTCTTTTTAATTTGTCAAAGAGGTCTCTGGTTTTCACTTTTGACCTTTAATGATTCATTAATCACCTTCAGCATCTCATTGTCTTTCTCAGGAGGCTTGATTGCTTCTAGCTATGGCCATCCAATTCCATTGTTCTTATAATTACATTCAGCCTCAAACTTCTCAAACACTTGCCTTATAGTTTCAGATAATGCATTCCCTTCAGCAGGTAAGTCATTGAGCATCACCACCAGTGCCAGAGGTTATCAATGACTCACCTCCCAACTGCAATGGGATTGACAATGTCAGACAAAAGCGGTGGACCTCGTTCCCAAATCCCATTTTAGAGTCTGTTTTCTTGGAATGCTCCTGGCACCAACTGTTGCAGGTTGGCTTCACTGGGAAACAGATAGAGAAGATGGGTATTGGCATGCAGGAAGTTTATTTGGAAGTGTTTTGAGATCAACAACTGTGTAGAATAATGGAAACAGGATGGAGTGGAGGGGGAAGTCGAGCTGTGATGTAATCATGATAATATAGTAACCGCCTCAGACAATACCAAACAGGAAGTCCTGGAGCTGGGATGGCCCTGAGGAGTTGTCTTGAGCTGAGGCAAAAGACTTTCATGCCTCTGCATTTACTAGTTATTGATAAAGGATAATCCTGGGAATGGAATGTGTCCTTTAGCTAAGGGCATTTGCTGGCAGATAAACTTCAACTGCTAGCTTCAATTCTCCCATCAGGTTAAGAAATAAGTACTTAGTCCTGCTGTGGGGATGGTGGTTGGCAGGCAAGGTGTCAATCTATAGCATCCGCAATACTTTGTAATAAACTTTTCATATATATTATTCCAAAAATCAGCATTTCTGACATCAGGGGCACCTGAGTGGCTCAGTTGGTTAAGCATTCGACTCTTTATCTCAGCTTAGGTTTGTGAGTTCAAGCTTGGGGCCCAGGGAGCCTACTGTGTATGGAGCCTACTTAAAAATACATACATAGGTAAATACATTGTCAATATTTCTGATAACAGTCATCTAAAGTAGGACCTCCTAGCATTTATTTTACAAACATGACAGAACGCACACAAGAAACTGAGCCTCTAAGAAACTTTTGAGATATAATTTAGATATTCAGAACAAAACAAAATGCACAGAATTTGTGGGTTTAGTTTGATGAGTTTTGGTAACTGTATACATCTATTTAGTCACCTTCAAAACAAAATTTAGAATATCACAGCATTTCAAAAAAGTTCCCACCCCAAGAAATCACTTCCTTATTTTAATTACCATGGATTATTTTTGCCTATTCTTATGATTCATATAAGTGAAAATATCTGTGTTTTGATTAACATGACATTTTGGAAACTCAACTATGTTGTTCTGTGTACTATAGAGCATTCCTTTCTACCGTGAGTATTAGCTCTTCGTATGGATATACCCAAGTACTTAAGCCATTACCCAGGTATTGTTTCTGGTTTTAGGCTATAATGAATAAGGTTGCTATGAAAATTCTTTTTGACAATTTATTTACTTTTTGTATATTTTTTATTGGAGTTAGATTTGCCAACATATAGCATAACACCCAGTGCTCGTCCTGCCAAGTGCCCACCTCAGTGCCCATCACCCAGTCACCCCTTCCCCCCACCCACCTCCCTTTCCACTACCCCTTGTTCATTTCCCAGAGTTAGGAGTCTCTCATGTTCTGTCACCCTTTCTGATATTTCCCACTCATTTTCTCTCCTTTCCCCTATAATCCCTTTCACTATTTTTTATATGCCCTGAATCTTTTTGACAATTTAGAAATTTTTTTTTCAATTTTCTTGGGTAAATATATAGAACTAGACTCACTGCATGTTTGGGTATATGTATTAGAAACTATCAAACAGTTTCTGAAACAGTATTATCATTTTAAAGTTCCTCCTACAATGTATGATAGTCATAATTATTTCATATCCTTGATATCATTTAGTGGTGTCATTGTGGACTTAATTTGCATTTGTGACTAATGATGCTGAATATATGGTAACATCTTATGTGAAGTATTTGTTCAAGTACTTTGCCCATTTTTAATTGGTTGCTTTGTGTTATTGTAGATTTGTAGGGATTTTTTTCACATATTCTGGAAACGAGACCTTTTAAGAAACATGCAATGACAATATGTTTACCTGTGTATGGCTTATCTATTTGCTTTCTCATAGTCTTTTGAAATTTAAGTTCATTTTTTAGATTTATTTATTTGAGAGGGAGAAAGCAAGAGAAAGAAAGAGAGAGAGAGAGAGAGTGGGGTGGGAGATGGTTAGAGGGAGAAGGAGAGAGGGTCTTAAGCAGACTCTGTGCTGGGTACAGAGCCTGACATAGGGCTCGATCTCACAACCCTGAGATCACAACCTAAGCCAAAACCAAGAGTCATATGCTTAACCAACTGTGTTACCTAGGTGTCTTGAAAATTAATATTTTTTTAATTGATGAAGTCTAATTTGTTAACTTTTTTTTTCATTTTGGTGTGTTTTGTAGCATGTCCAAGAAAACTTTACCAGAATCATGAAGATATTTTCCTGTTTTAATATTTTATTAATTTATTTACTTATTGTAGAGAAAGAGAGAGAGTGCTCATGCAAGTAGGGGTGGAGGGACAGAGGGAGAATGAAAGAGAGAATCTGAAGCAGGCTCTGTCAGGCTCAATCTCATGATCTTGAGATCATGACCTGAGCTAAAATCAAGAATTAGATGCTTAATCAACTGAGCCACCAAGGTGTCCCATTTTCCTGTTTTATATTAATATCTGTTTGTGTCTGAGTTTCATGTTTAGATCTATGATTCATTTTGTGTATGCACTACAAATTAAAAAACAAATCATGCAAATATCCAGATTTTTCTTTCCCAATTAGTTTGACCTGGCATCTTATCTAAAATTCAATTCTGAGTCCATTACTATTATGGCTGTATAGTAAGTCTTAAAATCATATTGGAACAGTTGTCCAATATTGTTCTTATTAGAATTTGTTTTGTCTGACCATATACATTTTAGAATCCACTTGCTTATTTTGTCAAAAAATTTCTCTGGTAGGGACTGCATTCGATATTTATAATAAGTTAGGGAGAATTGGCATTATACATCTCTCTATTTATTTGTGTTTTTTCAAGTTCTCTTGATGTCATTCTATAGTTTTCAGTATAGAGGTCTTGCTTATTTTTTGTTAGACGTATTCTAAGGCATTTAATGTGTGTATTTTTTATGTGATTATAAACTGAATTTTTCTAATGTTTTTGAGTTGTTTAATGTTAGTATATAGAAATTAACTGATTTTTAAATACTTATAATACTAACCTTATATCTTAGAACTTTTAAAGTTCACTTATAAATTCACTTATAAGTTCACTTAAATTATGTTGTTCTAATAGCCAAATTATGGAAATGTCCATCAACTGATGAATGGATAAAAAAGATGTAGTATACACACACATATATATATGTAAAGGAATATTACTCAGCCATCAAAAAGTATATCTTGTCATTTGCAACAACATGGAGTATATTATGCTAAGTAAAATAAGTCAGTCAGAGAAAGACAAATACTACCTGCTTTCACTCATATGCAGAATTTAAGAAATAAAACAGATAAATATAGGGGAAGGAAGAAAAAAAAGAAAGAGGCAGGGAAGCAAGCCATAAAAGACACTTAACTGTAGAGAACAAACTGAGAGTTGATAAAAGGAAGTGGGTGGGGGATGGGCTAAATGGGTGATGGGCATTAAGAAGGCACTTGTTGTGATGAGCCTGGGTGTTATATGTAAGTGATAAATCACTGAATTGTACTCCTGAAACCAATATTACATTATATGTTAATCAACTAGAATTTAAATACAAACTAGAAACAAACAAACAAAAATAATGGTAATTTAACCTTTTTTTCTAACCAGCATGCCTCTTACATCTCCTTCTTCTCCTTCTTCTTTGTCTTATTTAACTGCATAGGACCTCTAGCACCATGGTGATCTCTGAGTACTTCACTAACTTCCCCAAATTCATTCATGGGAGAATATGGAGGTAGTGAGTAGAACTCATAGTTTGTCTCCAGAACCATGTTCTTAACCCCTATGGTAGGTATTATGATGGACCACATATGTTCATCCTTTAGAACTAAGTCATTCATTCCCCTACCTGCTAGAAATATTGGTAACAGTTCTCAGTTGATTCCATTTTTAGGAATTGCCCTCAGCTAAAGAGAACTACCCAGCCTAAATTTGTACTTTTTCCCAGAGTAGAAGCACGGATCCAGTGACTGGTAATATAAAGGCGAAAGGTTCAGCCTTTCTGCCTGAAGGCAAGCAATTTCCAAGTGATGATCCATCTCCAAAACTCTCCAGGGGACCTTGGGATTGGGTTGATGCCTTCTAAATTGCATTTCTCCCTCTGTACAATCTTCCTTCCTTCCTCCACAAGAGTCAATATTGAAGGCACTTCTCAATCATCTTTCTTTATAAAATTTCTGTTTTTCTTTCCAGGAATCCGATCTAAGATACCCATCATGTTTTGTAGTTACTAAACTTATATTGTGAACATCATTAGAGATTGTGTCAAATCAAATTTATCATAAATTTCAAAAATATTAGTATGCAAAATGAAATACTTACTTAGAAGTATATTTTATAATCTCTCATGCAAAATGATGAAAAGATTGAAAAAATATTCCTGAAAGTTTGTGAGATTATGCTACTATAAAATGAGTTTGTAAATTTAAGAAAGTTAGTTAATGCTTGACTACAGGATTATTTCTTACCACTTGCCCCTCATATTCTAACATCTTCACTTCGAAAGGTGCCTTTTTTGCCATAAATGTGCCACACACTGGCTCCTTTTTCAGGCCTTGTACCATACTATTTACTCTTCTCTCTTCTTCACATAGCAAAGTGAAGTGATACCAGAAATAAGCCTTTTCTATAGTTATGTTGACATATTTCACTGTGCAGGAAGCATCTCCAGAACTAATAATTAATATGATGATATCATGCTTGTATAACTCATTATCATAAGTTTGTCCTCTTTAGATATAACACAAGGAACTGGGTCAGCCAGATCCAGAGCTTCAACTTTGATAGAAAAAAATTTGAGAAAGATATGAGTGTCAACAGAGTAGTGTCCAGAACTCTCTTTTGTTGGTTTATACATTTTCTTATAAATACAAGTGCAAAAGTTCAAAGCCAGACTTCAGATGTCAACTCAACTCAGTCTTAGCTATTCAGGGTTTATTAGTAAGGAGCTGTCAACCATAGACTTCAGAACATCCATAATGGTCTGATAACTAGCTCAGGATAACAACATGAATAAAAATCTCTGCCTTAATTCTTATAAAGATTTTATTTATTTATTATTTTAGAGAGAGAGAAAGAGAGAGAGAGAGAGAGAAGGAGGGAGGGAAAAGAGTAGAGGAAGAGGGACAAGCAGACTCTATGCTTAGTGAAGAGCCCGATGTAGGGCTCTATCCCACACACCTAAGATCATGACCTGAGCAGAAACCAAGAGTCAGATTCTTTTTTTTTTAAGATTTTATTTATTTATTCATGATAGACATAGAAAGAGAGAGAGGGGCAGAGATATAGGCAGAGGGAGAAGCAGGCTCCATGCCAGGAGCCTGACGTGGGACTGGGACTCCAGGATCATGCCCTGGGCCAAAGGCAGGCGCTAAACTTCTGAGCCACCCAGGGATCCCCCAAGAGTCAGATTCTTTTTTTTTTTTTAAGAGTCAGATTCTTAACCAACTGAGCCACCCAGGAGCCCCTTCATTCTTTTATTAGAAATAAATGTCTCTACAGTATAAGTTAATAGCATTGCACAATCCTGTATGTAATTTAGGACTCTAGTTAGTCAGCAGAATTTGAGAAAGGACTGGAGTGCTCTGAGCCATTCTGAGGAGCTTTTTGGTAAGATCCTTCCCTTGAAATGGTTCTATAATAACAAATGACTGTTTAGTAGAGGTACATGAGGGATTTCCATAAAAAATCAGAGCCTCTAATAGAGTAAGTTTATAGCTTCATTTGTACTACTTTTACAGATTTTCCAATATTAGATTCTGTTCCAGAGAATGAAGCACAGCTTCTACCCAGTGATTTTGAGGGGACCAATCCCAGAAATGTGTTATAAGTAGTGCTGTCAAGATAATTTGACAAATGTTTTCTGGAAGAACAATATAATATCTCCACAAAAGATATTCTTTATCAGAAGACAATTGGCAGACATGTTATTTCTATCCTGTCAGCATCTTTCTACCCAATATTATCCTTGGAGACCCTCACTCATGATGTTCCACAACCTCTGACCATATTCTCTGACCACAGTTATTGGCTTGTGACCCAATTTGGGCCAATAATAAAATTCCATCTCCTTAGATCCAAAGATTTGTTAAGAAATGAACACACTATGTAACCTGGACAAGCAGATACTTTTGTGAGATTAATTCATGCTTATGAGACAAGACAATACCTAGTTATGTTGGGATTCTAAAACTAAGAAGTGAGCCAAAGATGGCTAATGGTGGCCGGTGGCTACCTTACTAACTCTATGAAAGAAACCTTCATTTCAAGTGAAATAACAGCTTACAGGTAGATGAAAAGGAAGATTCCTGAGCATATGTGTTGAGTCATTGGATCTGACTGAACATTTAGCTAGCTGTTCTCTTGGATATCTGTCAGTACACCAATAAATTTTTTTCCTGCCTGAATTTATTTGAATAAGATTTTTACACTTTAAATACATTTAGTATTACTTAACAAATTATTTGGATGAATTGTACATTAGTTGAATTTACTAATGCCTAATTCCTCCTGCCCAAATTCTCCATACCTAATTCGAGTCAGGCTAATCCAGAACCACTGCATATAGTTGTATTTTTTTCTATCTAATTAGAGACATACCACAGAAAGCTTTTTTTACAGGAATATCTTTCCATAGAGGCCAAAAGCTTAAAAAATGCCCATTGCACCCAGATATCCTAGGTTAATTAAAATGTGAAAGTATTAGACAAATAATTCCAATGTCACAGAAATGATAACAAAACTAAGAATATAGAATTCTACTTAGTAAAAACTTCATATAAAAGTATGAACAGAGGTTGTAAGGATGTGACTATAGAGGTAGGTGGAACTTTATTCTTATGAAAATAGAAAGGATTCCTTTATGTATTAATGTCCTTTCTTTCTTTCTAAGTAATATGTGATTGTTGTCTCTGCTATTAGGCAGAGCTAATCATTGACACAATCATGTAAGGTGGAATAGCAGTGATTAGGAGGGCACACTTTATATTTATTATAATACACTCCTCCAAAGTCAGAAAGCAGGAATAACTTGGAGTTTCAGAAATCATCTTCTCAGTCATGAACACAAGTATGAAAATGAATTAAGTTGACTGTAAGAAATTTCTTGTAAACTCAATTAAAACATAGGTAGAAGGCCTGAATAGATAGTTTTCTAAGGAAGCCATAGGAATGGTCAACAGGTACATGAAAATATGCCCAACATCATCAATCATCAGGAAAACGTAAACCAAAACCACAATGAGATATAACATCACATCTGTCAATATAGCTGTTATTCAATAAACCAAGAAATAACAAGTATTAGCAATGATATCACTGCATTCTATGCCTGAAACTAGTATCATGTTGTATGTCAATTACATCTCAATTAAAAAAGAAATTGCCTTTATTTTATCTTATTTTTACCTAAAAAGTGTTCATGTGGTTCAATGTAATAGTACCTAGTAATTTAATTCTAATACTATTACTGATAGAATACTAGCATCACTAAAAAGACAATACCTACCAAAAGCAAGTGTTGTGATAGGTACTTTATTTAAACTCATGGCCTTCACAACATTTGCTATTATATCAATAGGTATAATTATCTCCTTATTGTACCATTGTGGAAAATTCGTCATAGAGTTTAATTAGCTTGCCCAACACCACAAAGTCTGTACTTGTGGGGCTAAGATTTGAACCTGATTAATCTAGTTCTTGAGCTTGTTACCATTAACCATCATACTATATTATCCTACAAAGTAACACTCTGGAGTCCAGGTTTATATATCTCTTCTCTTATACTCATATGGTAGGTATAATGAAATAAGGAAGGGCTTCTTGAAGTCTTTCATCCATCTTTCTCTGATTTCTTATTTAGGACACCACTGAAATAAGGGATCACTGTTGGTGTTAGCAAGCTTTAGGGCTTCTCTGATGCCCTGAATAGATCTTGAGTCAACAGAATTACAAATCAAAATCCTTACTTAACAAGGATTATTCTTTGATTATGATGTCTGAAGTACTTCTTTTTTACTTCATTAGTGGGGGAGGGGCTCCCACCCTAAGCTTATGAGAATGACCAATGTAAGACACTTGATACCAGGCAGCTGAGATTTAGTATTTCATTAGTCACATATACTCTCAGCCTGGGGGAGGAGGACACTGCATGCCATATAGGGCCACATGAGGTTGTGCTTAGGACAGAGTGAAAAAGCAGGTCCATGGGAGAAACTCTTTGTAGCACCAAGAGGGTGAGGTGACTCTCAGTTCCCACAGGAGGATATGATTGGCTTGTTTGAATAATTCCACAGGCTGCAAAGGAACAGACTCAGAGATACTCTGAGATAAGTGGGAACTGTGCCTGGTCCTTTTGACATGGAGGGTTATCTGGCTCAGGGACCTTAATCGTGGGAGCAGAATGAGAGGAGAACCAGTGGTTAGGCCATTCAAGACTCTCCCAGTTTCCCCAGATGTCAAGGCAGCACAGAATGTTGGCCCTTAATAGTAGACTTTAAACACAGTTATCTAGCTTGATATTTTTAGTGGTATCTTAAGCCCTCCCCGCCAAAAATGCCAAACCAAACCAACAAAACTCCCCAAAATCCAAAACCAAAAAAACCCACAACAAAAACCCACAAAAAAGAAAACAGCTCTGACATGCTAACATGTTTAGACAAACTTGAATATGAAAAAATGTTTCCTCTAGCCAAAAGAGCTATGAGGCTGATTAATTATAAATGATGATTAGAGGCACTGTTTCTTGTAACCTGAAAATCTTACTTTATCCTCAGATTTTTTGGGAACCTACATAGTTGGGATACCTGAATGATTTGAAAATTTCCAAGTTATTTATTGAAATGTTCAATGTTTTAGGCTAACATAGACAGGAGGAGGCTATCCTCAAATATCTTCAAATGCCTGCTTTGAAAGTCATCTAGCATGAGAGTCTATGCTTAGACTCTGCTGATTACCAGCTATGTCGTCTTTGGCTATTGTCCATTTTCCCAGTCTCAACTGCTTAACTTTCAAAGTAGATCTAATGATATTTATCCAAATTATTATGGGAAGCTTGAGTGTGATAGCATAGACGAAGGAGCTAGTACTTCAAATGAATATCACTAAT
The DNA here is from genome assembly GCF_011100685.1 of Canis lupus familiaris. NCBI lineage: Eukaryota > Metazoa > Chordata > Mammalia > Carnivora > Canidae > Canis > Canis lupus. The sequence goes on from NC_049224.1 coordinate 45,219,516, forward strand.
ATTCAAATAAATATGTCTTTTCCTCCTGCCTGTTCCCTTTAGCAAACCTGTTTTGCCTCTGATATTATTAATAATTATTAGATGCTGCGTTACTTTCTGTGGTGAGCAAATGCAGTTTTTGTAACTAGATCCCTTTATCAAACTGTTGTAAATGTAATATTTAAATCAATCAAAAAGTATCTTATTAGTATTTAGTATAAGCACATAATAATTCTATATCTTTTCATCCATAAAATCCTCAAAGTCTGAAAGGTGAAAAAAAGAGAGACCAGGTTAGAACAGAAATGGCAATGTCTTCACTAGTATGTGGACTCCATTTGTAATATTTAAATCCTAAACTATTACTGATGGTGCTGGTGGCAAGTGAAATGTCAGTAATTCCAGTAGCTAATCAAATGTTTCATTGCTAGATAAAGCAGCGGGGAAATAAAATATATAATAGCTTATGTTTAGAGTCCAAGATAGTCCCATAACACTTTTTTATTAAAGGTAAATTTTAATTTAATTTGTTCATCATATGTATGGAATACCTGTTTTATGTTAGCAATTCTTTCCACTGCTTACTAAATATCCACAATATCTTGGCCCATGGACACCCCAAATTTAAGATGTCCAGGTTGAAACTTTCATCATGTATTCAGATCCCAATTATTTCTCTTCTCATTTCAGTGAAAGGATTTGACAAATTTATAACAAACTAGATTAGAACCAGGGCTTCAGGGACTCCTGGGTGGCTCAGTGGTTGAGTATCTGCCTTCTGCTTAGGGAGTGATCCTGGGATCAGGGATCGAGTCCCATATCAGGCTCCTTGCAGGGAGCCTGCTTCTCCCTCTGCTTGTGTCTCTGCTTCTCTGTGTGTCTCTCATGAATAAATAAATAAAATCTTAAAAAAAAAAAGAAGAACCAGAGCTTTATCCCTGACCTCTCCCTCCCACCCTTCATATTGAGTCATTCCTATTGTCCCATCAATTCTTACTCTTAATACAGTTTGTTTTCTCCCCCAGAGCCTTTATCTGAGTTTAGACCACATTTAAACTTTAGTCCAAATTAAATCATTCAACAACAGCTCTGTTGTCATATGCATTTTCCATATAGTACCCAATGAACTTCTCTTATTTAAAAACTTTATATAGTGTAGAAGATGAGAAGGTATGAGCATGATTATGAAGGTCCACTTTAGCCCATCCCTTACAGAAATTGCAACTAAAATATCCACACAAAATTTGTAAGTAACCAAGGACTCTAAAAAGGAAAAAAAAAAAAAAAAAAAAAAAAAAAAAGGAGGTACAGTAGAGCTGAAACTTGGAAAAGTGGCTTCACAGGTATGAGTTTCCTGGCATTTTTTTCTTTTTCCTACCATGTATTACATCTTTTTATGCCCCAGTCATGTGGCAGCATGGCAGTAGTGGTGGAGCCTTCAGCCAAAACTTAAAAAAACAAAAACAAAAACAAAAACAAAACTGTGTTTCTGGCCAAGGAATAGAGGCTTTCAAGGATTATTGCAGGATAGATTAGATGCTGTAAGAGAGAAGAGAATCTTTTAATTCTGTGTATAAAAATGTGTAAGTCTTAAACTAAACTTTGGGCTACATCTGTGTGGGACAGAGTCACACTAGCTTAGCTAAGACTTAGATGAATGAAAAGAGATATGAATGACATACACATCTTTCAGTGATGTCCCTAAGGAGTATACATATGGAATAAATACAAACGAAAAATAGTGAAAGTTTGTAGAACTGAATTTAACCACCTTGAAGCACAGGATACTTGAAGCCCTAGTATCTATCTAACCCCTGAGCTGGTCCTGCACAGGACAGACTCCAATCAGCACAGCAAAGACTTAAAGAATTAACCTGAGAATTCAACCACTTTTCACAGAAGAGAAGACATAACTTAAAATTGAAACCTAATTAGACTGAATGCCTGCTAAAACAAAACATATTCTTCATAGGACTTTCACAAAATCCAACATCCAACAACTTAAACTTCACAGCATCCAGAGTACAATGCAAAATTAACTGACATAAAAACAAAATAAATAATAATAGTAACAGCCAAAAAAAAAAAAAAAAAGATAGAGTAAAAAGTGACAAAAATCTCAAAGGCAAAAACAAATACATGCAAAGCTTAAGATTCATTTAAATGTTGGAAATATCAGGGAAATATTTTAAAGTGGCTCTTATTTTTCACATGTAAAGAAAACTACAGTTGAAAATTAAATTTGGATTTTGGAACTAAAAAATTCAATATAAGAAATTAAAAATTACTAGGTAGACCCATTAATAGAATAGTAATAACAGAAGAAATAATAAGTGAACTTGAAGATATATCAATGGGAGTTAGTCTAAAAATAGAGAAAATGTTGGAAAAGAAAATGGACAGAAACTCAGGAGTTTGTGGAACAGTATCAGAGGTTGGTTATACTTGTAATTGGAGTTCAAAAAGGAGAGGGGGGTGATTGCAGTTGAAAAAAATATTTGAAGGAGTAATTGTTGGAAACATCTTAATTCTGTGAAAGACAAATATTTACAGGTTGAATATCAGCAAATTACAGCCTATAAAATAAAATAAAACCATGCTTGGATATATTATATCAGTTCACAACCAAAGATGAAGAAAAGGTCTTGAAAGTAGCTAGAAAGAAGAAATTACATATAGTGGAAGTACAAATCGAATACTAGTGGATTTCTCTTCAAATATCTTTAAAGCAGTGAAAAAAGAACTGTCAACTCTGGTTTCCTTTTCTAATAAAAATATTCTTCAGAATTGAAGATGAACTAAAGAAAATTTAAAATAAAAGGAAACTAAGGACTTTTATACCCAGCAGACCTGCAGTGTAAAAAATGCTAAAGGAATTTCTTCAAGCTAAAGAGAAATGATACAGACAGAAATTTGAATATTTAGGAATAAAAGAAAAGCAACAGAAATGACTGGTATCAGGATAAATATAAAAGATTAACTTTAACACATAACATAACAGACACACACACACGACTGTTAAAGTAAAAATTATATTGTTGAATCAAGCGACTGATGTATGGCAGAAGTAAGTCATAATTCATATGACAACTATAAGATAAATATCAGTGTGGTGGAGAAATGAATTGATATAATTGCCAAGATTTCCATTTTACCTAAAGTGATAAAATAATAAGCATAAAATATTAAGAGCAAAAAAAAAAAAAAAAGATTAAGAGCGCATATTGAAATCTCTAGAGAAATCACTAAAAGTAATACAAAAAGATACAGACAAATGTCCAATTAATAAAATAATAAAATAAAACAAAATAAAATGTTTTCTAAATCTTCAAATAATTCAAAAGAAAAAGAAAATGAGGAATTAAAAACAATAAAAAAGAAAAATAATTGTGGATAAAAATCCAACCATATCAATGATGGTATTAAATGCTAATGGTTTATCCACTCTAATATAAAAAAAGGCAAAAAACCTCTGCCAGAAGAGATTAAAAAACAAGATCTCATTATGTGTTGTCTACAAGAAACACATTTTAAACATAAAAATGGCCTATTGAAAGTAAAGAAGTGGAAAAAATATATGTCATGATAAGAGTAAATATCAAAAGGCTAGAGAGGCTATTTTAACAATAGATAAAATAAAGTCAATGAAAAGAATACTACCAGAAATAAAAGGAAATATTTCAACAACATAAAAAGGGATATTTTGATATGACAAAATGGACAATATATGAGGGAGGCAAAAATTATCAATGTACAAGTACTTAATAATATAGTCTCAAATTACACAAAGTATAACATGACAGGGGAACATAGATAATTTTACAACCATGGTAGAAGATTTTAACATTGTTGCTGCTCATGAATTGATAAGTCAGACAAAATCAATAAGAAAACAGAATATCTAAAAGCCACCATCAAGTACCTTGTTCTAATTGACATTTCAGATCATTATATACAAAAGCTTTGCCATAACCTTCTTTTCAAGTGCACAAGGTGCACTCACTATAATAAATCACAAATTGTGATAATAAAACAGTTCTTATTAAGTGTAAAATGTTCACAATTGTACAGAGTGTATTTTTTTTATCACAAAAGGATTACATTTGACATGAATCCAAAGAAAATGTATAAGAAAACCCAAATATCTGGAAGTTAGTACACTTCTAAATAATTTATGGGTCAAAGTTGAAATCACAAGGAAAATTAGAAAATATTTTAATAAAAATAAAACACATAAAAATTTGTATAGTATAATTAAGACATATTGGTTATTTCTGATTATACTAGAAAAGAAGATCTGCTTTAGTAAATTAAAATAAATCAGATAAACAAAGACCTATTTTACAAAAAACACAAATGGTAGTCCTTCAGGTTAAAAGTAACATCATCAGACACCAGGTAACTCTCAAATGCATGGAAAGAAATTAAAAGCACCTGAAATGATAAATATGTGGGTAGAAATAGAAGATTGTATGAATTTTTTTCTGTTTTTGTTTCACTTCTTAAAATGGCACAAGACTGCCTGAGGCAACATTACAGCCCACTATTGTTGGATTCATAAGGTATATCGGAATTATAAGGTATATGATAGTAATGATAAAAGCAAAGGAGAAGGAAATGAAACTATATTGTAACAAAATTTCTATATCTTACAACAATTAATCTAAAGTGGTTTGTGATAATGACCACATAATTCATAGAAAGTAACTAAAAATATGTACATAAATCAATAGAGAAATTAAAAATGGTGATAGATAATACATACTTGTCATATTGCTATTCAACATATTGATACTCATGTCTTTTTTGTTACTCTGTTTCTTTTCCTATGATCTTTCATATGTATATATACAACCAAATATAAGTAATACTGTATGTATATATGTAAAATACCAAATATACACATAAATAACACCAAATATACATATATAATATCACATAATTGTACTATATATCAAATTAAACCATTACATCAATATATATGTGTGCATATGTGTGTATATACACATATGATTCATGAACATATATGCAAACATAGTAGGAAAGGAGAAATAGAGCAACAAAAAAGACATGAGATATATTAAAACCAAAGAGCAATATGCCAGTTGTAAATTCAATCACAACAATAAGTATACATATAAATGGACTAATCGGGGCAGCCTGAGTGGCTCAGCGGTATAGCGCCACCTTCAGCCCAGGGCATGATCCTGGAGACCTGGGATCCAGTCCCACATCAGGCTCCCTGCCTGGAGCCTGCTCCTCCCTCTGCCTGTGTCCCTGCCTCTTGCTCTCTCTCTGCGTGTGTGTCAAAAATAAATAAAATCTTTAAATAAATAAATGGACTAATCCTCCAGTGAAAAAGCAGTGATTGCTAGACCAGATAAAAAAGCAAGGTTCAAAAAAAAAAAAAAAAAAAAGCAAGGTTCAACTACATACTGTTTACAAGAAACACAGTTTAGATTCAAAAGCACAAACAGGTAGACTTTAAAGGATAGAAAATGATAAACCATGGGAATATTCACCATGAGGGACATGGAATAACTATAAGAATATTAGACAATAAGGACTTTATGACAAGAAATATTGCTAGAGGTCAATATATGATAAATATAAATGTATATACATCTTATAGATCAGCCCTATAACATAAATAAAAATCTGATAGAACTGAAAAGAAATAGACAATTCAACAAGAAAATTTCAATACATTCTTTTCAAAAATAGAAAGAAATCTCTAATTATATGAAAACTTGAACCACATATCAATATTTTTACTTCACTGACATTTATGCTGTGTTCCATCTAATCAGAGCACAATGTACTTTCTTTTTAAGGCTACTCAAAAATTATCCAGGATAGACTGTATACTAGGCCATAAAATAAACATCAGTAAATTTAAAGAGATTGAAATAATACAGAGTATGCTCTTTGATTCTAAAAGAATTAAATTAGAAACCAAATCGGAAAGATATTTGGGAAATCCTCAAATATTTAAAGATTAAATAATAGATTCTACTAAATAACTCTTTGCCTAAAATCACTACAGAAATTTTAAAAATATATTTTTAAATGAATGAAAAAAATATCAAAATTTAGGGAACGAAGCTAAAACAATGTTTAGAGGGGTATTAATAGTTTCCAAACACCTATATTTGAAAACAGAAAAAATTTATTTATTTATTTATTTATTTATTTATTTATTTTTGAAAACAGAAAAAATTTAAAATAACAGTCTAAATTTCCAACTTAAAATACTATGAAGGATAAATTAAACTCAAAGTTAATAAAAAGAAGGAAATAGTAGAAATAACACAAAAATTAATATAATGGAAAACCCAAATATAGAAAAATATGGAACTAAAAGTAATTCTTTTTAAAAGATTGACACAATTGAGAAACTTTATTTAGACTAAGACAAAAAAAGAAAGACACAAATTTCCTAATTTTTTTTAAAGATTTTATTTATTTATTAATGAGAGACAGAGAGAGAGAGGCAGAGACACAGGCAGAGGGAGAAGCAGGCTCCACGCAGGGAGCCCGACATAGGACTCGATCCCAGGACTCCAGGATCATGCCCCAGGCCGAAGGCAGGCGTTAAACCACTGAGCCACCCAGGGATCTCCATTTCCTAAATTTTTTGTAAAGAAATTAAAAGTATTGCTATGGAATATTTTGAACAACTTTTTGCCAATAATTTAGATCATAAATAAAGGAATATAAAAATTCCAAGAAAGACAAAAATTACTAAAATGAGTCAAGAAGAAATCTATAATCTCCCAACATTGAAAAGCCCAGAAACAATATCTTTACTGGAAAATTCTATCAAATACTCAAAAGAAGAATAAATACCAATTCTTCACAAACTCTACCAGAAAATAGAGAAGCCTTCCTAACTCATTATGTGAACCAATAATACCTTACCAAATATGTTGGAAGAAAACTGTCAACCAACATTCCTCATCATACTCAAAAATACCTAGTAGGATATTAACAAACTGTTAATATATATAACATATAAAAAGGATTATACACCATGACAAATTGAATTTATCCCAGAAATGCAATATTGATTTAATATAATACAATATATTAATTTATCAATTAATTAATATAATTAACTGATCAACTAATACAATATAACAGATTAATAAAGAACAACAATCGCACAATCACCTGAATAGATACAGAGAAAAGGCTTGTGGCAAAATCTACCACATAGTTGTAATTTAAAATTCTCTACAAATCGGAAATAGAGAGGATCTGATAAAGGACATCTACCAAAAGCCACTAGATACCATCAGACTTTATGATGAGAAAGTAAAAATGTTATCCTTAAAATTGGGAAACAGTCAAGGATGTTCACTCTTGCAACTTCTATCAAACATTGTACTAAACTCTAGACATGCAATGAGCAGAAAAGAAGAAGATAAAGAAAACTAAGAGATCCATATTAAAAAAGAAGAATTCAAACTGTCTTTTCCCACCAATGGTATGTTCTTTATGCATAAAATTAGGACTAATAAATTTAATCAAGCAGTTATGAAAGATAAATGTGCAAAACCCAACTGTATTCCTATCCATTAGCAATAAACAATCAGAAAATGAAATTGACACTTTACACCATACTTCAACTCAATATTCATCAACTGGTGAGTGGATAATCACATTATGATGTATTGATACAATAAGATATTATTGAGCTAAAAACAAAAGTATGAAACATACAAAAGCAAGGATATACTCCAATTATAATGCTGTGTGAGGAAGTTATGCAAAAAAAATAGTACATGCAGTTTGAATCTATAAATTCATGAGATATATCATTTTAAAAAAAGTTCTAGAATACATAAATAAGAAGTTTCATGGCTCTCTGGGGATGGACATAGGGTGATAAGAAACTTTTGGTGGTAGTGGATCTCTTCATTATCTATGGTGATGACTTCATAGGAATATACCAATATCAAAACTGATCCAGGGGCACCTGGGTGGCTCAGTGGTTGAGCATCTACCTCCAGCTCAGGGCATAATCCCAGAGCCCTGGGACTGAGTCCCACATTGGGCTCCCCTTGGGGAACCTGCTTCTCCCTCTGCCTATGTCTTTGCCTCTCTATCTGTGTCTCTCATGAATAAATCAGTAAAATCTTAAAAAAAACCTGATCAAATTATACTCCTTACACATGTGTGTCAATTTTATCTTAATAAGACCTACCAAAAGTAAATACACAAAATTTCTATGGTAGTCCATAGTCATTTGGAAAATTTTCTGTTTTTTTTTGTTTTGTTTTGTTTTTGTTTGTTTGCTTTGTTTTGTTTAAGCATGACAGGTAACAAAGGTCTCTGTATCATTTGAATTAGTTTTAGCTTTGAATGGCAGAAAATCTAAGTGGAAAATGGCTTAAATCAGGTGTCAACAAACTTCTGCAAAAGGTCAGATAGTAAATAATTTAAGCTTCTCAAGTCACTTGGCCACCACTCAACACTGCTTTTGCAGCACAGCATGAGTCATAAATGATACCCATGTGAATGAGATTACCGTAATGAACCCAGTGAAACTTTATTTACTAAAAATAGAGGGTGGGCAGAATTTGGAAGGTGGGCTATAGTTTGCCTCTCCGTGGTTTTAAAGAAATAGTTTTTGCACGTAGGCCATCCAGGAGTAGGATGATGGCTTCATCTACCTCCTGGATTTTTTTGTCATCCTTATTGTGTGGCTTCTACCTCATGTCCCACAGGGCTGCTTCTGTATCAACCACGTACATATTTCCACTAACAGGAAGAAAGAAAGGAATGAGAAGCATACTCTTCCCTGTGGCTACTCCTAGCAAGTCACACACAATTTTATTTACATTTCTCTGTCTGGAAATTAATGACATGGCCACACTCAGATACAGGGGAAGCTGAGATATGTAGTCTTTGTTTGGGTTGACCATGTGTTCAGTGTTCTATTACCAAGTTTTCTATTACTAAGAAGGAGGGATTAGGCAAAAGGTTTCTTCTCCACACTTCTAAACATAACATATACAAAATTCCTAATGATATGAAAGAATGAAAATTGAAAATAAAGTTTCAGACAGGAAGTGTAAGCTGTTTTTGTTTTGTTTTGTTTTTAAATAAAAGTAATATGTTTGGTCTTGGAAGACATTTGTTTACATTAAGGTATTTGAGATTCCCCTAATGATACAGAGGCAGTGTCAAAGTTGGTGTGTAACACATTCTATGTGTTGGATTCAGACAGGCCTAGATTGGAATTCTGGTTCTATCATGCATTATTTATGTGAAGCTTAATAAATGTCCTTTGAATCCTACTTTACTAACCTGTATAATGGGCAGATACATTTTGTTTAATACATGTATACCTATGTATTTGGACATGGAGAATATGGTTTATCCATTTAGCCTTGTAGATGTAATATTACATGATTCTCTTTTGCTCTGCTCCTCAAAGATTATAATTTTTGTGAAGATTTTATTTATTTATTCATGACACTGGGAAACTTAGGTGTGCCACAGAAATTTTAAAAATTCACATTAGGTGTGTGTAAATACAGGTAACTGATAAAATATTGTATGTAAAGCGAGCCGCTCATGGCAAAGCCATTCCTGATACTGACATGCCAGTAAGTCTCCAGAAAAATACTGGGGTTGGGATCTGAAGTTTGAGCCATTCTTGCATTTGTTGTCAAGAAAGTCATACCTATTACACATTTAAATGAGGTTATTATCAGTTTGTCTTGAAAATAACTTGCAACCATAATTGTATTCTATTTTAAAACAGCTTAGTTTGGTAATCTCTGCTTGACAGGTGACAAAGCCAAGACATAGAACAGGTACCTGCCTCGTAAGGTAAGTAGATATTTGTTGCTGCAGCATATTGCCACTGGGGGAGTATAAGAAGGTAAGAAACAACTGGTTGATTTGCCTTCAAGAAATTTACAATCACAATGGCACCTCATCGGTACTGGGCCAATCATTCCTCACCTCTGCAATGCAACAGTCGGGGATGTTGGATATTTAGTAGCTACAGCAGTGGGTGTACTAAGAGTAGAGTGCCTTCAAATTCTAGTCCCCCATCTTCCCTGGATAGATTTAGTAGCTAGAGGACCTACAGGAACTATCTGCTTCATGTGGTCCTTTGGGGAAGTAAAGATTCTAAGAGGTAATGCAAGGCTTAGTTGTTAATGTAACTATTGCCCTAAGGTAGGAGATTCAGGCTGTAGGCCAGGGAAAAGAACAAATTGGGGCTAGTTGCCCAGCACCTTCAGCCCTAACCACAAGCTCTCCGGAGATATGTGACCCTTCGCTTCAGTCACCCTCACCCAGCAACAGGCTAGCCCCAAATTTAAGTCTGGAAACCTTTAAAAATATCAGTTTGGTCTTGCCTTCAATCTCCAGAGTGTCTGATTTAATTGGACAGGGATGAGGCCTCAGTGTGGTATGCTGGAAGAGCTCTCCAGGTGTTTTTCATCTGGAGCCTAAATTGAGAACAGCAGCTTGAGACTGGGGTGTGGTGGTGGGAGGAGGATACCCTGACTGGGGCCACAGGATGCCTTCACCTTCTGGGCTTCCCCTTCATAATGCAAACTCGGCCTTCACCGTTGCTGTCCAGTTTGCTCCTGATTCTCAACTGAGTTTGGACCTCCTCTTGGTCCTGCACACTCTGCTGTGCGTGTTTTCTTCATTCTCTTGCACCTACCCAGTTTTAGCTGGCTGCCTGCTCCTTACTTCCCAGGTATGTCTGGGTTGAATCCAGGCCTTGCCTGAGCCTCTCCTGCAGGCTGGCTCCAGTTCTTTCCTGACAACCGTGGCCTGAAGCTTAGCAGAGTCTCCAAAACCCCACTCCTCAGGGATGCTTCCTTGAGATTCCTCCCAGCCAGGGGTGCCTTGAACGCAGACCCAGCTTCTGGGGCAGGCAGCAACTAAGGGCAGCAGAATTGGTCTCCTAGACTTTCTTTGAATTCCTCTTTCTTTTCTTCTTTTTGTTTCTCCCAAGGCTTTGAGAAATGCATAGTGAGATTCTCTGATGTTGCACTTTTGGAGAGAGATATGGGAGGAGGGGGAGGGGGATTCCAGCATATATTTTCCTATTATTACTAGACATAAATATTTAAATTTGATATATTTCATGCATATTTCACATTCTATAAACCTACTGTATTTTTAGTATTCTATTAAAAACATTGAATATTTATTAATAAGGGTTTAATATAAATTATTTAATTTAACTCCAATGCCTGCATTTTTTATGAAATTAAAAGGAAAAACTGTTATCCATACAGAACTCCACTTGGTGTTTATTGAAATTTGGGTCCCTGCAGCTCATGCTATTATGCAAAAGGAACTTATAAATATGACACATCATGTAAGTAAGAGGAGGAAATGGAGAAGAAGTCATTTTCCAAGCCTACAAAAATGGAAAACCTCGTCTTCTGTCCATGCTCTCATTCATATCCCTCAGAGATAGTTGAGAAGGAAAGTTGGGATCAAATTATCATATAGTTACATAAAGGTATAAATTAATAATTTCCATTTGCTTCACTTCCCTCTCCTCAATATTCTTAAATGGAATAATTCTGGAAATTCTGGAAACATGGAACTGAAGGTATGAGTGGAAGTGGTTCATTGAATAAGGTTACTGTCCTCTATTTTACCATTAGATGGGAGATATTAAATGGGTAGAAGCATATTTATCATTTTGCCTCAATTTTCAATGTCATGAATATACAACATAAGTCCCATTATGCCAGTGACTGACATTTACACAAAATTTCCAAAATAATAGGCCATTTACATACTTATAAGAAAAATAGTCCTAGAATAATATTCTGCCTTGTTTCCTGTCAAAAATTAGTCAGAATATGGCAATGCACTTGATTGCTTCCAATTGATGAATCATAATTCATGTCTGTGGTGTCACATTTAACCCATTTTTTTCAACCTATTTATTTTTATGCAGATAGAAATAACATTGCATTGACTTATTTTGTGCATATTATTTCATATTCTGAATTTCTTCTCTAGTAGAGATTCCCAAAATTATAAACACTGGTTAAATATCATTAAACATTTTAATCTAGTTGATAAGCCTACGGTCTAGGCTCTAGGCTTCCTAAAACAGAGGAGAGAGATTTTAAGAAGCTACTTATGTTGGTAAAGAGTGTTCGAGTTGAGGACAGGAAAGAAAGTAGTCTAGAGTATGTCTCCTACTCTGGGGAGGGTTGGTCTTCTTTTAGAGCACAGTGGTATTAAATCCCACACTTAACTGATTTTTTTTTTTTTTTTGGATGTTGACAGCTTGGGATAAAACTGCATAAAAGATCCTTACTGTGTAGAGCACCTACTGTGCACTGATATGCAGAGGAAAGTATAGAAATAAATACATTGGGAAAAAAAAAAAAAAAAACATTGGAAATCGGTGATGTCCAATATGGCCACTTGTATTGTTTGGGGGCATCTGTTATTTGGCCTCTTCTAACAGGTCACTGTCCCCTGTGGCTGGTCAGGCCCAGTTGGGTGGCCAAGGGAAATGCAGCTGTTCAGCTCTTACAAGTGCATGTATTGCCTCTTGAGGACCTTATTTTCCCCCACAGTTCCATGTATATTAGACTTCTGTGATTAACTGTCTTTACTGCTCAGTGTCTCAGCTGTGATCAGCAGACTTTTAAATCCTAGGCGGAACTTCCAGTGGGGTGCTATCGTGTGTGCAACAGCTTCTCTGTCTGTCTGCATGCTATAGAAATAAGATCGCAGATGCTTTCCTGGCAATTATTTTATTGGGACTGAAATGATATTTGATCCTAGTCCTAGTGACCAAATAAGATTTACCATCTTATAATTTTGCATGGTTAAATCTATAAATAATCATAATTTATCTTTTATTGGGAGGATAGTCAATGTATTAACTGCCATGAACAACTTCTATTCATTGATTTTCCTTTTTTTTTTTTTTATCTCAACACATTTACTTCTTTTGTTGACACCATTGCAAAGATTGTCCCTCTGCATATTTAAGAGGAGAGCTTCTAGGTAGGTGATTTTAGGTATGAGGTTCTGTGTCAGGATTGAGTTACTGAGTTTGGTCAGAGTAGCCAAAGCTTGTGGTGTTGGTGTTGTTTTTGCAAACTCTTACCTCCTCTTTTCAAAATGAAGGATACAGTCACTTAAACTTTTCCAGTCAGGCTCCTCATCTCCACAATGACATTCTTCATGCCTGGGGTGGGGGGTAGAGCACTCTTTATTTTCCCTCTCCACAGCGCATGGTCCCAGCTGTGTGGCTCCCTTCATGAATATGCATGAAATCAGATATGACATTGCCCTGCTCCCATTAATAATCTTGTCATCTGACTTGTGCTCCAGAAAGCTCCAGCCCATGGCTTCTCAGAGCAAATGTAGCCTGAAGAAAAACAAGACAAAACATAACAAAACAAAAAAAGGTCATATCGTTTTGTTTATCTTTTTATTTGACTGGGATTCAGTATTCCAAAATTTGGGGGCAAGGGCTCATGAGGGGAACCAAGGAGAGGTGAAGGGGGAGGGAGTGAGCACAGCTGAGAAGAGAAGTCAGCCCCTGTGTGAATGGCCCGGCTTGTTGGGAGCCCAAGCGGTGGGTGTAATGGTATGCCAAGTGACCTTGAATATAGGCGCTGTGGGTAGCCCCAGCTTTTTTCTAAAAGAAGCATTTGCAGTGGAGGTTTGGGTTTCAAGCCTCCCAGTCATCAATCATCCCAGGCCATTCTTCTCTTTGACAGCTCAGTACAAGGCCTGACATTTGACACCCAAGACCCCAGGACTTGCGCACAGACACAAGCTGAGGCCCAAAGGGAGGGGAGGAGGGGGAGGAAAAGGAAAAATGGCCCTTATGGTTTTTGTTGTTGTTGTTTTTCTTCTTTTCTTTTCTTTTCTTTTCTTTTCTTTTCTTTTCTTTTCTTTTCTTTTTTTTCTTTTCTTTTTTTTTTCTTTTCTTTTCTTTTCTTTTCTTTTCTTTTCTTTTCTTTTCTTTTCTTTTCTTTTCTTTTCTTTTCTTTTCTTTTTTCTTTTCTTTTCTTTCTTTTCTTTTCTTTTCTTTTCTTTCTTTTTCTTTTTTCTTTTTCTTTTTTTTTTTTAAGCAGCTAACTGAAGAATATACCAAACAAATTCTGTCACGGGAACGGATTCTCCGGGAGAGCATCAGAGCGAATTTTCCTGCTGCTTTGTGATTTCTCATGCCATCCGGGGTGCTTAAAATAGCTCCATGCAAATTGTTTGGGGCAAATATCTGAGCCTGGCTGGCCACTTCCCATTTGGCCAGATTGAATCCAACCTCAGCATGCAAGGATAGATTGGTGGACAAGAAGGTTATCACTTTCTGGACAATGGCTCATGACATTGTGACCTGAGTGTCATTACATCATACTGTCACCTCAGAGGAAGGCCACCCTCAGGGTACTTTCCCTTTGGAAAATTGAAGAAATAATTTAAAAAAAGGATAATAATTCAGGTTCAGATATGAGCTCACTGAAGTTCAAGGTCAACTAATGCAAGTGTTTCAGGGATCAAATAATGGTAATTGGTGTTAAAAAGAATTGTGTAATTTACGGTTCTAACATTGAAATAGTCTAAAAGGTTTACAACATGCAAGTCCCAGGATTTCATGGGTGAAGGTCCAGGTGGCTCTGCCTCAAATCCCTATTCATCTCTGGCCAGTTAAACTGAGTGCCAAACCCTGAGCATGTGAGGCCAATGGAGTGTGATTAAATTCTTACCCAAGTCTGAGACCTGACAGATCAATCCAGCAAGTATTTTTTGACACTGAGTGTATGCCCCGCCCTGTACCAGTGTCCTAGAAGATGCAGACACTCTAAGAGACTGTCCCAGCCCACACAGATTCTACGTCTATTTGGAGAGATAAAGCACACATTGATAAGATAGCACATAATAGCATGGCAAAAACAAATGTATCCTGATAGATCAACGAGGTTGTCTCCAGGATTACTCAGCACATCTTCCATTCTGGAAGCATCGGCATCCCACACACAGGCTTGAGATGTCATATATTTCTCCCCAGTGGAAATGTGGAAGAAATTTGGGGTGGGGGCTGCTTAGGAAATGTAAAAAGCTTTCTAAAGATATTTAACAGTATGAGGTTAGAAATACAGAGTTCAAGATCCGATGTGGTTCAGAAAAATTGGAGAAAATATATGGCATCAGTGGTAAATGGGGAGGCTACATTAAAAATATTTTTATTTTTATTTTTTTAAAGATTTATTTATTTATTTATTCATGAGAGACACAGAGAGAGAGAGGCAGAGACATAGGCAGAGGGAGAAGCAGGCTCCATGCAGGGAGCCCGAGGTGGGACTTGATTCCGGGTCTCCAGGACCACATTCAGAGCTGAAGATGGTGCTAAACCGCTGAGCCACCAAGGGCTGCCCAAATATTTTTATTTTTAATTCATTTTCTAATAAACTCTAATGAATATATGTAACTTTTTACTGATAAGCAAATGTTACAAATACAAAACAAATGGGTATATTCAATGGCTATTTGGAAACCTAGACCACTTTCATTCTATAGTTTTTCGCTTTCATTCCATTCTATAGTTTTTCTCTCAGCGTAGAAAGTCCATTAAGATCCCCCTCCTTTTTTTTCTGAGATTTTATTTATTTATTCATGAGAGACACAGAGGGAGCAGATTCATAGGCAGAGACAATCAGGCTCTCTGTGGGGAGCTCCATGCGGGACTCGATCCCAGGAACCTGGGATCATGACCTGAGCCAAAGGCAGATGCTCAACCAGGTGCCCCCCAAAGTAGGTATTTTTAAAATCAAATTATTTTATTTACTTTTTCATGTATTTGGCTGTTCCATCAGTGTACTTATCTATGTTTGGAGAAATCCGTGCTGGTACTTTTACCTGCCTTGGAAAACTCCCTCCACTGCTGTCTAGAATCCTAAGTCCAAATCATGACTTTTCTTCCCCACTTGGGCAAAGAAGTAAGGAATTCTGCAATATTGCAGAATGAAAGGTCCTAATCTTGAGGAAAATTCTTTGATCCATAAAATAAGAATTATGCTTAGCCACAAGCACTTGGAGACAGTATTCTTCATTTTGTGCAAAAGATCTACAGTTAGAAGTTTGAAAATGTCATACAGTGGAGATGATTACTTTTAATATAAATAGAACTGTGCTGTTGAAGACAGAGGCAAGACAACTGCTTGGTTTTTGTTTTAAAACATAGATTTTTCCTACTATTGCCAAAAAAAAATGGAGTTCAACATTTGTAATTAACAATGTTCAATACCCTGATTTCGACACTTTCCAACTATGATATCAGCTGGCTTTGCGTGCGCTTAGGGTGAGGCATGTATTGTTGCACAGAGGGATTCTGTGATTATTTTTCTCCTCTAAGCTCACTGTGTGTCACCACAGAATTGGAATTCAAGAGATGCGCCTGTATTTCTAATCATGTTGATATTTCCCATGTAGCTTTCTTAGTCAGCTCCTTGGATTCTTCACACAAAACTATAAAAGGTCATCAATTATAGGGACCTTATGTAAATAGTGGTCTGTTTTGTGATTCTATTCTGAGCAACGTTTATATACATCTGCTCAAATAAATTAATTTTCTTGTCCCAAATGACTCATTTAGAGGAACTCAAAGTTCTCATGCCAATGCAAATAGAGAAGGGGAGAGAGGGCACAGGGAAATGGGGAGGATGAGAATTCATTTTATAATCTACCAATTTATGAGTGCTGGCACATAATATTTAAATGGAAAAGCACTAAGCAAATATTTATATGGGGAAGAAAAAGAGAATGATGAATCTTGTCTTCTCATGTGGAATATAACCATCTTGAGGGTATGGGAATGGATACAGATATGGCTGCATTCCAGTCTTATTTGCATTATTTTCTGGCTTTCTGATCAGATTCACTTTAGTTAACTTCTCCAGGTCTTATTTTTTACATACAAAAAAAAAAAATCATAATATGGTTTTCCAAACTGTAATAGCTGGCAACTAAATTGCACAGCATTTTTATTTTCTCTAAGTACCAGTGTCATCTCCACATGTCTTAGACATTCCATAGAAGATGAAGAAAGGCTTGCAGACATTGCTCAGGAATGTTCCAGGCTAAGATAAAACTGACAGATCCTGGAAATGCCACCTGGGGCCTGTAGTCATGTCATATAGATTTTAATAAAGGTTCCTTTCCTTCCAAGAAAGGAAGTTTTTTTACAAAGCTTCCACTATGTTTCTATCAACCCATTGCCATGTGTTGTATAGATAGCTTCAGAATCTATATTGCCCCCCTGTCATTTGTTTCATCCCAATGAACTCTCCACCTTGGCATTTATAAACTCTCAACATCATGTAGCATCAGTTATCCTATTTTTGTGCTATTAGTTGGTTCTATCATTCCATGATTTCACCTCTCAAACCTTATTGCTAGCCCTTTGACATTGCTTGGGATTTCCATGTTTTGTACCTGATGTTGCATTGTTCTTTTGTCTCCAGCTTGTACCCATAATTTCCTTCAAAATTCAGTTCATCTTTCTTCAAGAATTCTTCCTGAACTAGACTCACCTTCTTTGAATTGTTGCTTTACTTTATGTTTCTTAAATTTTACACACAGTGCTTATGTTCTCATTTTTGACACTTCTCTGTTTCTCATAGGTTTTCTTTCCCTTCTACTTAGAGTTTAGAAACTCTTCAAGAGAGGATGGAATTTAATTTCTTTTTTATTTTATATTGCCTACCAGAGTTGCCTATGTAGGATAAAAGTTTTAATAATTGTTTCTTGAATAAAATTATGATTAATTAAATGCTACTACAGATTCCCCATTAACTATTACTATTCTTTTTATATAAATTCTGCTTATTTATATTTTTCTCTAGATGGATAGAAAGATTGATTCATTGATTTGGATATAAGTATTGATAGTCATCAATATCTATTTTTTTTATAAAGATTCTATTTTATTTTTTTTAATTTTTATTTGTTTATGATAGTCACAGAGAGAGAGAGAGAGAGAGAGGCAGAGACACAGGCAGAGGGAGAAGCAGGCTCCATGCACCGGGAGCCCGGCGTGGGATTTGATCCCGGGTCTCCAGGATCACGCCCTGGGCCAAAGGCAGGCGTCAAACCGCTGAGCCACCCAGGGATCCCAATATCTATTTTTTAATTTTATTGTGGCAATTCCCCTTGAAATAAAGGTTCATTTTTAATTGCTGTATTCCTTGATCCTAGGATGGTCCTGGTACATATAAACCACATAAAACATATTTTTCTTTTTCTCTCTTCCTTTTTTTTAGAGGCAGGGAAAGACAGAGAAAGAATCTTAAGTAGGAGCTACCCTCAGCCTGGAGCCTGACTTGGGACTTGGTCCCACGACCCTGAGATCATGACCTGAGCTGAAATCAAGAGTCAGATGCTTGACCAATTGAGCTACCCAGGTGCTACAACATATAGCATATTTTTAATAGAAATTAACTGAGCAATTACTACCAGGATTTCAAGTTTTATACCTTTGTATTCTCAAATTCCAGTGAACCTCCCTGTACTTCTAACTACTTGTCCAATAGGGCCTCAATCCAAGATCAAGAACTAAAATGAAGATGTGTCATTTCAGTTGTGTTCTTAAACCCCATTTTTATGATATAGATTAGTGAGTGACTTGATTTTTACCCTTACTAAATAAAATAGGCCATTGGCTAGTTTATACAAAATCATCTACTCTTTGAGTCCTGCCACATTGTGGTTTTGCATTTAAGCACAGAGATAGCAGAACCTACCTTACAGGATTATAATGAGGAAAGAATACACTAAATGCTTTAAAAAGGGGGGCAGGGAGTTGACAAGCAGTAGAGAGGAGGATGTGTGGTATGGATTCTGGAGCCAGAATATTTTGTTTGAATATCGACTCACCACTCCCAGCCTATGCAGGCTTACTATACCTCAATTTCCTCTTCTGTAAAATAAAAATAAAATGGAATTTTGCAAGGTTATTGGGAACAACCAATGCCATCTCAGTGGAACATGCTTATTTGGCATCTGGAGGCTATTCTTTTTGTATGTTTGTTTTTATGAATGAATCAAGTGGACAATGTGTCTGTGAGTTAGTCTTCTGCTGCAGGTTAGTGTGCTCTGGGTCAAGCCCCAGTCAAGTGTATGCTTATTTGGCCAGCACAGCTGCCCAGCTTCCAGCCTATGTTTCTTCCTCCCATCTTTGTGGGCTGATTGTGAAGGAGGATGGCAAAGTTGAAGGGGAGAAACAAGGCCCCTGAGCATTAAACAGAGTATATTCCCCACGCCTACTCTATGAGATTAAAGGGATGGATTCTCAAGCAGTTCTTCAGACTGACTAATTTATATGTATATGGAGGATTCAGCTGGAGAATTTTTTTTTTTTTAAAGGAGCTGGGGGAAAATAGGATGCTCTCACATTCCCAGTGGTGTTGCCACATTCATTTTACTAGTACGTTCATCCTTTAGTACTTTCATGGATTGACATGAGGGAGGAATTCGCATGTCACAGAAGATAACATCTCACTGTTGCCAAAGGAGTCTATTCAGACATGCATGTTAGTGGGTTGATAACTTATTCGGTATTGCAGAGGACTCAAAGATAGACATTTCGCCTTTTATCTCCATCTGTGTGCTCCCTGCATACTAAAGATAGTGCAAAACAGCCAGATCCATCTTAACTAAGCCACACAGAAAAGAGGGACTTTTGCTAGCCTGCTGTAAGGACTGCAAAGTTAAAGGAACAAGGTGTCACATGAACTAATGACAAATGAATTAAACATGTTTATGCACCCAACTTGAGTAGTCTGTGAATGTAATTTTAAAGCTCAAACCTGGTGATAATTTAGCAAGAAGAGGTGTAAAATAAATGGAAGCTAGACATTTTTGCTGTTGCTGTGGCTTGGGGAGGAGGGTGATAAAAGCTGAGTGAAGTTGCAATGAAAAAAAAGTAGGTTAACTTGTATGAATTTGTTCGGATTAGCTGACGTGTATTTTAAGGTGAAAAAAGGAAAAATGAGAACTGACTTAAACAATGCTTCTAATATGCATGAAAACAGAACATTCTAATTTCCTGTGCATTTGCAGACAGGTGGTCATGTAGGACTCTGTGAGACATTGTACAAAAGCACTGTCTATTCTCTTTACAGTACTAAGCATTGCGTGTTCATCCTTTACTCAAATGGCATGTTTTCTCTCTCATTTACTTGTGGGTGGTACTCAAGTGGGCCATTTAAGATTATGTTTAAAATATATTTCAAATATGCAATGTGAGGTTGACCATGAAGACAGTGATCAACTTCTTTAAAAATGAGGAAAATCACAGTAGCTCTGATGAAATCAGAAAACTGAAACCAAAAAGTGATATTTGGGGCAAAGTTTTTCTTTCTTTCTTTCTTTCTTTCTTTCTTTCTTTCTTTCTTTCTTTCTTTCTTTCTTTCTTTCTTTCTTTCTTTCTTCTTTCTTTCTTTCTTTCTTTCTTTCTTTCTTTCTTTCTTTCTTTCTTCTTCTTTCTTTCTTTCCTTTTCTTTCTTTTCTTTTCTTTCTTTCTTTCTTTCTTTCTTTCTTTCTTTCTTTCTTTCTTTCTTCTTTCCTTTTTTTGTGGTTGTTAAGTTTTATAAGTTCTTTTTTTTAATTTTTTTTTTTTATTGGAGTTCAATTTGCTAACATATAGCATAACACCCAGTGCTCATCCTGCCATGGGGCAAAATTTCTAACTCACTTTTTGTATTCAGTTGGAATCTGTAGTTGTGTTAATAATATAAAATGTCATTATATAAATGAAATATTAATATTCTGGGAGAAAAGTAAAACTCTTTATGGCCATGGGTTATTCTGTTTAAAGTGCTTAAAAAGAGATTAGGAGAATACAAGCCAGATGGTAAAAAGTGATTATTGGGTTCAAAGAAGCAAGTGATTTTTATTTTGTGCTTCCTTTCCTTAGATTTTCTAGATATTCTAAAGTTAGCATATATTTTCATCACCAAGAGAAAATAATGTGTAAGTACTTCTTAAAGAATATTTGCTATACTAAAACTCATTTATATGATCCATATTGTTTCCAAGTACATTTTAACCTAAGATTCTACTTTAGAATCCTTTCATACTCCTTTAGAATCCTTTTATACTACTCCTAAACAAAGAAATACTATATTTGAAAAAGTTTGCCTCATACAGACACCATTTAGGAAAACATACTATGTTTTTTTTCAGAGCCAAGTGTATCAAATAGACTAATTAATTTTGAGACCTCACCTCAGCACAGTAAACTGAACTGCTACTCAGAAATAGGTACAAAATTTATTTATTTATTTATTCATTCATTCATGCATTAGAGACACACAGAGAGAGGCAGAGACATAGGCAGAGGGAGAAGCAAGCTCCTTGTGGGGAGCCTGATGTGGGACTCGATCCCAGGACCCTGGGATCACACCCTGAGCCAAAGATAGACGCTCAACCACTGAACCACACAGGTGTCCCTAAAGGAAATTTATAATTCAATAGCTATAAGAAGACTACTAGATACCACTAATACAAGTAACTTTAAATATTATGCCTCTAACAGCATGCAGTCTGCTCACATTCTTTATAGGGTTTGTCCCAGTGTTGGGAAGTGTATGAGCCATACCTCCTCTGCTTGACTTCCTTCTTTGCTTTCAGCTGGCTTTTATAATATGTTTGTACCTTGTCTACATAATACAAAGTGAGGTGGAAGGCAAGTGTTTCGTTCTTTGATCAATATAGGGAATTAATCTGAAAAAGGAATCCTGTGAAATTGTGTCATTTGGTTCAGCAGCCTATTCAAAGATAGAAAAGTTTACTCTTCCCCTTCATGCCATGTAGCACCAGTGCCCGCTGCTCCTTAGTGGGAAAGTTCTTTTGCCTCAGCTTTAGTATGTCCTATCATTTTCCAAAGGAGCATGAGTTTCCTTTCCTTCATTTTTTAGTCCCAGAGTGAGTGCATTCTGATTGGTCCAAGTGTCACTGAATTCCTTGAGTGCGCAGGGAACCTCACTAATTCAAGAACTAATTAATAAATGATAACTGTAAATGCATTTTTTACATATATGCTTTTTTTTTTACATATATATTTAAAAATATAAATTTAGGAGCACCTGGGTGGCTCAGTCGGTTAAACATGTGCCTCCAGCTCAGGTCAGGATGCCAGGGTCCTGGAATTGAGCCCGACATCTGGCTCCCTGATTGGTGGGGAATCTGCTTCTCCCACTCCCTCTGTTGTTCCCCTGCTTATGTGTGCTCTCTGTCAAATAAAGAAATAAAATCTTTTTTAGAAAAGAAAATATAAATCTATATTATTTATATATGAGCTGTCATTGCACACAAGTCATAACCTGCTATGAGAATGTCTGAGGTGCTATCCCTTGCTTTCTACCTCAAATGCTCTTAACTTTCAACTTTTCTTCAAGAGCAAGGTTAGTACATGTGACTTATGGCCACCTCAATTCATATAGAAATGTGTTCTACTGCTCCGACAGAGTAGTTCGTCTTCCACATGATGACACCAGCACATCCCTATAACCTGAAGGAATTCTGAAGATGCAAAGTCAAAATGGTTGTAGAAAGAATCCAGGATCTAATTATAAACCTGACAAGCAGGAACTTGCAAAAATAGAACAGAGCCACTCTGGGTGATGTGTCTATGGTGATTTGTCTATTTATAAATTGACATGGAACTAAAATCCTGGGTAATTTGACCCTCTCAATGAGAGTACAATGTTACTCATTCAGAAGTCAATTGATTTGAAAAGACTTGGTTCATAATCATTGGTCCACCAAAGTTTTTCTTTGATTTTCCAAATTAAGTTGTGGGCTTGAACACAATACAAATAATGTGCTCAATATTTTAGTTTCTTCTTTAGAACAAATGTCAATGTTCTGTAAACATATAACTATAGAAATCATTCCCTTATATACTCACTCCTATTTCTTACTCACTGTTCCTAGGTATTTGTTTATATTTATAAACACACGGAGTTTGAATGTATCAAAATATACCAATTCAAAAGAAATCTCATTTCCTGGATAAAGTTTTTATGAATATCAATTATATAGGAATTTCTTTGATGTTTCTGATAAGATCCAAGTACATTTCACTTCTATCGTTAGTAATGTCAGGATGAAAATAGCCATGTGTTATGGTCAACTTCACATCCAATGAATTGTGTCCATAAATTTACACTTCCCTAATACCTCTGGCTATAGATTTGAGCCTGATAAATGTGACACCATTGGAGGTCCATTAAAAATGTGTCTTACGTTGGATGCATCCTTAAGATAATACTTTATTCATTGACAGTTAATTATATCTTGTATTAAATCTCTTTTGCCTATGATTGAGCAAAAAAAAGAGAGCCAGCAGGACTTGCATAAACTTTAGTTTTGATTAGATTAGGTGATTAATAAATATTGGTGATAAATAAATCTTGTTCAACAAAATATTTTTGAATGTCATTATCCACAAAAGCCACAACTTCAAAGTCTCTATGTGGCTAACTACCAAATATAAATCTCTAGCTGCCATGTTTTTAATAGATTATTTGACTTCAGCTGTATGATGGTCTTTTCTAAATG
The DNA here is from genome assembly GCF_011100685.1 of Canis lupus familiaris. Taxonomy (NCBI): domain Eukaryota; kingdom Metazoa; phylum Chordata; class Mammalia; order Carnivora; family Canidae; genus Canis; species Canis lupus. Next base: position 45,243,087 of record NC_049224.1, read on the forward strand.
ATTTCCATAGTCTCATAATATCATCATGCCCTTTTCAAGCATTTGCTTTCTTTTTTTTTATTTTTTATTGAAGTTCGATTTGCCAACATATAGTATAACTCCCAGTGCTCATCCCATCAAGTGCCATCCTCAGTGCCCATCACACAGTTACCCCACATTCCCCAGCCTGCCTCCTCCTCCACTACCCTTTGTTCATTTCCCAGAGTTAGGAGTCTCATGTTTTGTCACTCTCTCTAATTTTTCACACTCAGTTCCCCTCCTTTCCCCTATAATCCCTTTCACTATTTCTTATACTCCACATATGAATGAAACCATATGATGATTGTCCTTCTCCAATTAACTTACTTTACTCAGCACAATACCCTCCAGTTCCAATCACATTGAAGCAAATGGTGGGTATCCGTCCTTTCTAATGGCTGAGTAATATTCTATTGTATACATAGACCACATATTCTTTATCCATTCATCTGTTGAAGGACATAAAGGCTCCTTCCACAGTTTGACTATTGTGGACATTGCTGCTATAAACATTGGGGTGCAGGTGTCCCAGCATTTCACTGCATCTGTACCTTTTGGGTAAATACCCAATAGTGCAATTGCTGGGTCATAGTGTAGCTCTATTTTTAACTCTAAGCATCTGCTTTCTCTTCTGTGTCTTCTTTCTGTGAAAGTCACTCCCCACTGATTGACCACTTCAAATTTTTGAGTCATCTTTGGTTGCCCTCTTTACGTTCTATTCCTCCACTTGCCATGAGTTGTAAACTGAGCCTGTTCTGTCTTGCAGTTTTTTTTATGCTCATCTTTTTCTCTATTGCCACTCTTGCTACCTATCCTTAAACTGTCAGTATTTACTATAGAGACATCAACAACTTTCCAGTTGGTCTTCCATCCCACTGTCTTCTCTGACTTTAGCCAACTTTAGTACAACTGCCAATTAGTATTTCCTTTGGCATCTACTTGGAATATAAGAACTCTGTTTCAAACTTTCAGTTATTCTAAAACCCAGATTTCTAGAATGAACCCCTCCATATTTTGACTCCAAATTTATTTTCTAAGGACACTTGCTTTTATCTCTGATATGTATTGAGCTCAGAAAGTCATTTTCATCCTTCCTACAGGAAAAAGCTGAGCAAACTAAAAATCAGTAATTTTTCTAAGACCCATCAGAGAACTGATATGGCAAAACAACCCTTTACCCTGAAATCTGAAGACAGATACAGGAATGGAGATCTATTTACCAGAAGCAGAAGCTCCTCGGGCCCAAACTGCTAGGAACGCATAAATGGTAATGTTGATAAATTGCTGGAGGCAGAACATGGATTGATGTGTGAGGGAAAAAGCTCATGAAGGCTTTACTTAGGGGCCCTTATACTTTTTTGAGTTTTCTTCTTGGGAGTCTTGTGAGGATCCAAGAAAGATTCCCCTCACAGACAAGTCCAGAGCCTTTTCCATAACAAAGGTCTATCTCCAGGGAAAAGGACTTTGCCAGAGTGCAGTTCTGAAAACTTATTCCAGCTGGGAGAAAAATAGTACTCCAGCATATGGTCAACAGACACATAAAAAGATGCTGAACAACTAATTATAAGAGAAATACAAATCAAAACCACAGGCAGATTTCATTTCACACCAATCAGAATAGCTAGTATCAAAAAGACAAGAAATAACAAGTGTTGGTGAGGATGGAAAGAAAAGGAAACACCGGCACACTATTGGTGGGACTGCAAACTGGGACAGCCCTTCTGGAAAACAGAATGAAGTTTCCTCAAAAAATTAAAAATAAAAGAACCATATGATCCAGGATATGGATATTTGCCTAAAGAAAGCAAAAACACTAATTCAAAAAGATATATGAACCCCTATGTTTAGCGCAGCTTGATTTAGAATAGTCAAGATATGGAAGCAACCCAAGTTTTCATCTATAGATGAATGGATAAAGAAGATGTGGTACATACAAACACAATGGAATATTACTCAGCCATAGAAAAGAATGAAATCTTGCCATTCTCCAATTTGTAGGATGGACCTACAGTATGCTAAATGAAATAAGTCAGACAGAGAAAGACAAATAACATATTATTTCACTTATATATGGAATCCAAAGAACAGAACAAACAAATAAACAAACTAGAAACAGACTCATAAATATAGAAAATAAATGTGATTGCTAGATGGGAGGGGGTGGAGGAAGGATGATATAGGTGAAGGGGATTGAGAGGCACAAACCTCCAGCTATAAAATAAGCCATAGAGATGAAAAGTACATCATAGGGGATATAGCCAAAATATTGTAATAATGTATGGTGATAGATGACTACATGTGTCATGGTGAGCATTGAATAATGCAAAGAATATCACTGTGTTGTAAACCTGAAGCTAATATATGTCAACTACACTCCAATAGTTTAAAAAAAAAAAAAAAAAAAAGGAAGGAAGGAGAAGAGGAAGATGAAATAAGGACTTTCTCAGCCAAATAAAAGCAGGAGTTCACTAAGAGCATAGGAATTGTTAAAAGAAATTTTTAGGCAGAAGAAAAACTACATGGTCAAAAATTTGGATCTACATAGGGAGATTAAGAGGCTAGGAGAATGAATTAAGTACTGTTATTTTAATTGATCAAAAATTTCAATTAGAGGTTAAACTAATGCTAAGGCAATAATAGTAATAATGTTTTAAGTGATTTTAGTATACATATAAGTCAAAGGAGTGACATCAGTGGCCCAAAGGTTAGGAAAGTGGAATTGGGAATACTTTATTATAAGGTATCTGTGCAACACATAAAGTGCTATCATGTCATTTGCAGGTGGACATAAATTATTTGAAAATGTATATTATATACTCTACGCTAATCTCTAGTTTAAAAGAAAGCATAAGTGATATGTAAGAGAGAAGATAAAATTGAATCACATAAAACAGAAGGCAGGAAAGAGTAGGAATGAGAAACAAAAAGCAAATTCAACAAGTCAGAAGAAAGCAGAAAGATGGTAGATACTATTCTAGCCATATCAATATTCACTTTAAGTGTAAATGTTCTAAACACACTAATTGTCAGACTGTGTTAAAAAAATCAAATGATATGTTTTCCACAAGAAATTCACCTTAAACATTCATATTTAAATTTCTAGATATCATCTTTATACTCAGAAATTTTAAAATTAAATGGAAAGAGAAAGATATGTCACCCTAATCATTAAAAAAATAAAGAAAGCCAGAGTAATTATATTAATTTCAGTCATTATAATAAGGACAATTACCAAAGATAAAGAGCATCATTACAGGATAAAGGGACATGATACTGCAAAAGACATAACAACTCTGAACTTATATGCACCTAACAACAGGATGTTAAAATATATGAGACAGAAAATAATAGGACTAAAAGAGGAATAGACAAATCCTCTAATATAATTGGAATCTTGAATAGTCCTCTGTCAGTAATTGATAGATCAAGCAGGCAGATAATCAATATGGGTATTGATGACCTGAAGAACTCCATCAATCAACTTGGTTTAATTGATATTTATAAAACTCTCACCCAACAACAGCAAATATTCTTTTCAAACAGATGGAACATTCCAAAAGTTAGAACTCATTCAGGCCCACAAAACGCACTCCAACAACAAATTTAAAAGAATAGAAATGATACTTGGATTTTTCCAAGTTTGATCTTCCCTTCACTTAATAGCTAAATTAATCAAACCAGATCCCTTTATGCCCCACATATATCTACCCCTCCTTCCTCACTTATTTTATTTATTTATTGAATACCTATCTAAGGATACTGGAGTATCTATGGAGATATATTTTAGTCTGTAAGCTCCTTGAAGGCATATTCTATTTCTATTTTATTTGTTCATCCACTCCCACACTCTAGTATCTAATATTCTAAACAAAATGATTTCTCAAGAAATATTTTTTTGAAATAATGGGAATGAGAGAATCAGGCTATCATGACAAAATGTCTCTTTAGGAACAAAAACTAATGAGACTAACTAGATTATTGATCCTGTAAGTAGACACTAGATGGATAACTCAGATTTCTGGGTGACTTAGAACACGTCCTCAGGCCTAGCTCACCAAAGAGAGAGTAAAGCTTTGAAAGGAGATCCAAAATTTGATTGAACACAACATAGTAAAATAAAATGCATCAGTATTCAAAGGGAAAATTTAAGAAGTGGGAACACATGAATACTGTCCAAAGAGCAATAGCAACAACCAGAAAAGTAGCATTCTAGCTAGAAGAGTTTGGCAGTAGCATGGCCACTGCACCATGGTGACTGGAAAACTTCCTAAATGTAGGAGAAACATGTAAAGTATGAAACTCAACAGACCTTAAGTTGGAAAGGATAAAGATGCTAAAAAGATTTACATCAACTCCTGATAAAGAGAGAATGGATGGGTGTTAAACCAACAATTTCAACACCACTACTATAAGTAATGAAATATTAGTTGAAATATGTACGTTTTATAATTTAATAATTCAAAAGAAGTTAACTCAATATACAAAATGCAATATACAATAGTATTAAAAGACTATTACTAAAACCCAACAATTCAAGCAGTATCTTAGGAGAGTAACTACCTACACCTTATAGGGTGACTATACTCTGTACTATAAGAGACTGGAGTCTTTGGTAAGGATTGGTTTATTAAATCGAATCCTTCCTGGATTGTCATGGGTCGGTTACACCTGCTCCCGTATCATATCTGGTGGGCAGAAATAAAAAATTGCTGTATTTGCAAATTAAGTTACTTTTAAAAACCCAGTCACTTACATATTAAGAAATAAAACCGAAATGAAAAAGCTAGAAAGGGGCAGAGATGTGATTTATTTTAACTTTTGATTCTGAAAGTCATATTTTTATTAGTGATTGTTCTACATGAACAAACTAGCTATGACTCTCCTAAATCACCTAAATGTCTCCAGAGTATCTAAAGTGAAGTTATATCCATGCAAGGAGATGAGCATTCCTTAATCTTTTGAATAAGTCTTTATGTGAGAGGTGGGAAATGTTTCACTCCCCAGGACATCCTTTTACAATATTATGTGTAAATTATGGTATTAGCAAAGCGTTATTTAAATTTATGACTCCCCAAATTCTTCTTACCTTGAGCCATTTCTCATTCCCATTCCATAAGCAAGCTGCTGAATCCCAGGGATCATTTCAACCTAGCAAGCACTTTGGGTCAGAACTAACAAAGACTTTTTAAAATAGAAATTTGGGGAGAATCTTCACATTGTGAGTAGAACCCAAATGAATAAATCCTCATCTTCACCTTTTGGATACTCTATTCCTATTTTAAATATTACATGCTTTAATGTTAAAAAAACAAAAACACAAATAGTACCCTCCCTACACTCTACCCACAAATCTATTGAAACATACAGATTTAATTGAATTAGTTTAAGTTAGTAGATATATTAAGTTTGTATGCATTTACAGGTAATGTTTTCTCTCTAAGGACAAGAAATAGGTCAGTAGAAAAATTAAACCTGAATCTATTACATTTTTTTCATTAAATATTTTAAAATTTACTTATAGCAGTGTGCTATCTGAAATATGTTTACTATGTTGATAACTAAATAAAATACCTAAAAATACATTCGTACCCATACTAATTCTTTATATTTTTAGTTGATACGAACAATGGCTTCTCTTATCACATCTAGGTAGATTGCAAGTAAAATTATTTTGACATTTGTTTTGGTTGTTTCAGAGAAACTAAGTAAATGAGCTGTGGTATAATCCTTGAAATCTTCCTTCCAGACAGAGTTCCTAGAGTTCTGGATCTATAGCCCTCAAAAGACACATGTGGTTCCATGTTTAGACCAACTCAAAAGATTTTAAGAAAGCAAAGACATAAAATGAAGAATCCTATCAATGTGTTTCTGCTACAGGTTGTGGCTGTTAATCTGTGGGAGAATTTATCTATAGTTAAACTACCAAAATCCTTCCTGGTTAATGTGTTATTTATTTTGAAAGATAAACAAAAAGTGTCAAATCATAGATTTTTCAAATGCAAAGAAAGTACTGTTTTTATAACACCATTCAATACACTTTTTCCCTTCTAAATAGGTCATTACATTTCAAGCATTTCTTTTAGCAAAAGATGCTTTCTTCTCCTTTTTTTTTAATCCCAGCATAATCAGTAGGAATTTAAATAACTTTATTATTTGCATTTCAAATTACAGCTGAAGAGACAAACTCAAGTCTCCTGAAAGCACAGCTATGAAAAAGAATTAACAAGGAAACCAGTTTTACCTGAGCCATTTCTTTACTATTAATGTTTAATCTTTTAAAACTCAATGTAGTCCAAAAAAAGTGTACATTTCTATTCTTCTTCTTTGAATTTACAAAAGAATGGATAAATTCTGAGGTCAAGTTGGAATGTGTGGGCTCATGCAGTCTTCCCCGGACAGAAAATAAACACTAGGTGATTATTTGTGCACAAATAGCTTGATATAGCTACTCATTTCAAAAATGCTACCTTTATCAGTGAACGGCAGATGCAGACAAGTGTGGGTGCCTGATAACACGGGTACAAGATGGATACAAATGTTATTAGCAATCTTGTGCATTAGGAGTGTGTGCTGCTGCAGCTGAGTTGACACCACTAGGGTAAATACAAAATTTTTCTGTTCCACAGAGATTGTTAGCCAAACTTTGGTTTTCTTCTTGATATCTAGATAACTTTTAGGATGGTGTTTTTCAAACTGTAATATATCTACAGTTACCTAAGTGATCTTGTTAAATGTATATTCTGAATCGGTAGGTGTGGAGTGGGGAGCAAGAATTTGCATTTATAACAAGCTCCTAGGGAGTGCTGATCCTGCATTTCTTAGGACCATACTTACAGTTAATAAGGTTTTAGAAGACTACTCTATGCATTTAAGAGAAATTTGGCCACATATATATTGTTATACATTTTCCCTTTATATTAAAGAGCATTTTCTTGGCTGTTTAGATACATGGTAAAGTTCACAATGGTATTCTCATATTTCAGTAGCTTTTGATACTATGCAGCTACAAAAGAAATGGTTTTGTTTGCTTTGATGATTCAGGGGATTTTTGTTTTGTTTTGTTTTGCAGTAAATTAGATACAGTCCCTTTGTAATGAATCAGATTTGGAGTCCCAAAAGCTAAGTGCTGTATTTGTCAAGAGAATAACAATTCTTTTCCATACTGGCAAAAAATAACTTTTGGCTTTGTTTCTTCACTTTGCTTTAACTCACATATCATCATCCACTATTATATGTGGAGAGCACAGGTACTTTATCAAGTAGGCATGTGCTGATTTCAGAGTCAACACCTCACTATATTAGATATTAATGATACAAAAAAAAATAAGGCATCATCTCCGATGGGCAGAGATATCCAAATAATTTCAGTGTAGTTACTGACATGTTGAGATAAATAAGAATATTCTGAGGAATAAGTGATCATTCTAGTTAGGGGAAAGTCATGGAAAGGCTTTATGGATGAGATGATTATGATTGAGCATAGCTCAAACAGCTGACAAGGTCTTGGTCAGCCAGAGAAGGTTGTCAACGACATTGAAAAAGCAAAATCCGGGATCCCTGGGTGGCGCAGCGGTTTGGCGCCTGCCTTTGGCCCAGGGCACAATCCTGGAGACCCGGGATCGAATCCCCATGTCGGGCTCCCGGTGCATGGAGCCTGCTTCTCCCTCTGCCTGTGTCTCTGCCTCTCTCTCTCTCTCTCTCTCTCTGTGTGACTATCATAAATAAATAAAAATTAAAAAAAAAAAAAAAAAAAAAGCAAAATCCCTGCAAGTACTCTACAAGTTTGTGGAAGCCTCACTTGTTTTGTTTTGATGGGAGAATCAGCAGAAAAGAAAGTGAAAAGCAGAAAGGGAATAGTCTTTGGAAATTGTTAGGCAGACTCGAAGATGTATATTTTATCCTGGCAGTGTAGAATCAGTGATGATTTTAAGTAGGGTAATGATGTGATAAGATTATTTTTTTTTTCCCAGTTCCTTGATCTGCTTTCGTTTCAGGTTTGTTATATAGAACAAATCTCTTCCATATATGTTCCTACCCTTGCCCCTTTAGAGTTTAGCATTTGTCGGTTTAGATTTTGCCTATCAGTTTTTGCTTTTGTTGTTTACAATGGCTATATGCACACAGATTACTAGTTTTTCCTGAGTTATCAGAAATCCTAAAAAAAAAAAAGAAAGAAGAAAGAAAGAAAGAAAGAAAGAAAGAAAGAAAGAAAGAAAGAAAGAAAGAAAGAAAAGAACAGTAGCCAATAATTCTACTTTTTTTTCCCTGTCTTATGCTTATTGGTTTTTCAACAAAAATTCTAAGTATTAACTCATAAGGAAGTTACTGAAACCATGTACTTCCACCTAAAATCTCTTTAAACCATGTTTCTCCTGTTATGCTTTTATAGGGACATTATCTTTGGACCAAATTACAGAGTTTCTGTTATGTTTCCTTTAAGCTCTACTAATTTTAGAATGCATAATAAATGACTTTATCATATTCTTTAGAAATTATATTAATGACAACTGATTCTAGCAATGGGTCTATAAATAAAACCCTTGAAAATATCTTCACCAAACATTTTTTAAAAATAAGTTTAAACCTACATAAATTGTTAAGATTTGCATAATATACCTCTCAATACCCTTCACAGAGATACACCAACTGTTGTAATTTTTTCACTTTTGCTTTCCTCACATACACTTGGATTAGACTAAAGTATTTGAAAATAAGTCACAGGTATCAGAACACGTTCACTCAGAAGTACTTCAGGATTCATCTCCCCCAAATAAGTAAACTCTCCTTAAATAAGCCCAATCGCCTATGCCTACAAAGAAAAGTAGCAGTAATAACAATACTATAACGACACTATTAACAATGTCGCTTGATATATGGTCCATATGCAATTTTTTAATTTCCAGAATGATATTTAAAGTATTTTAAAATAAAAATTGCACATTTAGTTTGGTTTTTGGATTTTATGATTTGACTAATGCTAAATTACCTCCAACTACCACCACAGCCAAGATACAGAACTGTCCATAATGGTCTCTCCAAATTGGTCTTTGTTCCTCTGCAGTCAATTTACCCCCACTTCTCTCTACAAAAAACCCTTAAAAATATGTCCTCCATTTTTAGAGTTTTTTTTTTTCCTTTTTGAGATCATATAAATGAATTCGTATATCAAGTGCCCTTTGAGGCAGGCCTCTTTGTCATTATGCATTTGAGATTAATCCGTGTTGTTGCCAGTTTTGATAGTTCATTCATTTTTATTGCTGAGTAGTAGTATATTTTGTGGATATACTACAGTTTGTTTATCTATTACTCACTTGAGGGGCATGTGAGTTGCTTCCAGTTTAAGGCAATTACAAATAAATCTATAAACATTCATTATAAATGCTTTTAAATACAAATAGTTTTTCATTCTATGGGTGCATACTTCATAGTGCAATATAGTAAATATATGTTTAACTTTATGAGGAATAGCTGAAACTATTTAGAAATTTACTTTCTCAGATATTAATATATCCGGTAGAGCTTTCTCTAGATTAGTGTTTGCATGTCATATATTTTTTTCACCTGTTAACTTTTAAGCTATATCATTATATTTAAAATGAATTTCTTTTAAAGAACAGTTTTGTTTTTGTTTTTAAATCCAATATGACGATGTTTGTCTTTTGGTTGTTTCTTTAGCTCACTTTCATGTAACCTAATTATTGAAATATTTCAGGGTAGGTCCATTTGTCCACTCTGGGTTTTGTTGTTGTTGTTGTTGTTTTGTTTTTACCATTTCCCATTTCTTACTTTATTTTGGACAATTTGAATATCTTAGAATTTCATTTTAATTTACTTGTTTGCTTTTAACCAATTTCTATATTTTCGGTGGTTCTCCTTGGGATCACTACGTTTCACAATTTACATAAATATTTCACAATTACATATACATATGTACATGTGTGTGTGGGGATAACAATAATTTATTATACTTACCCAGAAACTTACCGTTTCTGTTATTCCTTGTTCATTCTTAAAGTGAAAAGTTTTTTTCTGGTATTATTTTCCTTCAATCTGATGAACTTCTTTCAGCATTTATTTTTGAGCAGTTAATTAATTCTCTGAGTTTTCTTTTATATAAGATTTTGTTGTTGTTGTTGTTGTTGTCCTATTTGTTTATTTTCATTGGACATAGAATTCTGCACTGGCAGTTCCTTCTTTTACTGGGGTTGGAAGGGCAGATTAAGGGCATTTCATCTTCTGGCTTTCATGATTTCTTTTCTTTTCTTTTTTTAAAAGATCTTATTTATTTGAGAGAGGGAGAGCACAAGCAGGGGTGGGAGGAGCAGAAGGAGAGGGTGAAGCAGACTCCCTGCTGAGCAGGAAGCCTGATGCCTGCCTCAATCCCAGGACCCTGAGATCATGACCTCATCTGAAGGCAGATGCTTAACCCACTGAGCCTCCCAGGTGCCTCTGGCCTTCATGATTTCTCGTGAGATATCTACAGCCTTAGCTTCCCAACCTGTAATGTATCATTTTTTTTCCTACCTGTTCTTAAAGTGTTTTTTCTTATCATTAGTTTCAGAAGTTTTATTATATATATGGGTATAATTCTCTTTGACTTTTTTCCTATCTAAAGTTCTCTAATTGTCTCAAAGTTTTAATTTGTCATTGGCTAAATTAGGGCAGATTTTCAGCCATTATTTTATCAAATATTTTATCTTTGTCAATCCCTTTCTCCTTTCCTCTGGGGCTCCAATGTTATAAATGTTATACCTTTGGATAATATCCAATAGGACCCTGAGCTTCATTAAAAAAAAAATGTGTTTTGTTCTCAGGTCTTCAGATTGGATCATTTGTACTGATTCACCTTCAAGTTTGCTGACTCTTTTTCTCTATCATCTCCATTCTTCTATTAAACCCATATGATATTAAAAAAAAAATCAGATACTGTATTTTACAATTCTCATGTTTCCATTAGGTTATTTTTCGTAGGTTTTACTTCTCTGCTGAGAATTTTTACTTTTGCATTTACTGTAAAGTGTTTGCTTTTGTCTTATGGAGAATGGTAATATGCTGCTTTAGAATCTTTGTTCTATAATTCCAAAATCTGTTTCATTTGAGATTGGCATCTACTAATTATCTTTTCTTTTGAGAGTTGGTCAAATTTCCCTGATTCTTTGTAGGCTGAGGAACTTTGATTTTAGGGATGCCTAGGTGGCTCAGTGGTTAAGCATTTGCCTATGGCTCAGGTCATCTTCCCTGGGGTCTTGGAATGTAGTCCTGCATCAGGTTCCCCACAGGGAGCCTGCTTCTCCCTCTACCTATGTCCCTGCTTCTCTCTCTCTGTCTCTCATGAATAAACAAATAAAATCTTAAAAAAAAAAGAACTTTGGTTTTATCCTAGGAATTCTGAGTATTATGTTGCAAGGATTTGAACCCATTAAAATTCTCTGAAGAATTTTGACTTTTTCTTTAACACTCAACCTAGTCAAGTTCAGATCACAAATTTTATTTTACCTGCTGTGGACAGTTGTTCCGGTGTGTCTATCCCCTTGGATATAGAACCAAAGTTTCAGGTAGGACTTTGGCAGTAATTTATATCCTATTCAGCTCTCAGAATGGTTGCTGTGCTTCTTGGGTGTGTTCTGTGCTTATGGTACTTGGAGCATAAGTTGGGAATTTCTGCCAGTTCATACGCATACTTTGAGTATTTCCTCTCTCCTTCTCAATATTTCCCGCACACTCTCCAGTGTCAAGGGTCTTGTTTGCTCAGTTGTCTGGTTCGAAAGTCAGTGTTTCTCTCAGAATTTTAGCTCCTGCATGGACACTCAGAGAGAAGCAACAATAAGATGAGAAAATTAATGGGTATTTCCTCTTGTTCTTATGACATGGACCGCCTTTTCCTGGTTTCTCTGTCCAAATTAAATATTTTTTCCCAGTGTTTTGGGTTCCCTAGCAATCAGCAATTTTATCCAAATGAGCACAAAGTGATGAGAGCAATTTATGTGAATATTTACTCTCTTTTCAGGAGGGAATCAAAATACCAGAGTCATCTCCTTTACCTATCTTAAGACAAGTTGACTTTAAAACCGCTTATAGGAATGTGTTCTCTAATCAAGGGATTCTCTGCAGGCAACCCCAATAATCTGATCCGAGCTCTCAGAATTTGTCTCAGTGTTTAGTGAGTTCCTTCTACTTAGGTTGTCTAAAAAATGTGTGAAATATTGGGCACTTTGCTACAGAAATATTTAGAATTGCTTAATACATTTTATTTTAGGTGGCTTAAAGATCAATATAGCCTTTTGAATTAATTTTTTGTATAGTGGTAAAGATTTTCCATCATATATTCCTTATGTTAATATTTATTTTTGCTAATGTAGTCCAAAGGCTGTGCTAAAAACCTAATTTGGATGTTCTTATCTATCATGCTAGAGTGATACAAGAGCACAAATTTTTGCTATTAAAGTTAAAATGTCTTATTATAGGGTATTTATGCTATAGATGTTCTTAGTAAAGTGGAATTTTTATATTATGTCATTAAAATGAATATTAAAATGGTGCAATGGCAAGATATGGATTTTCATATTTCTTTGGCATAGAGAAATTCTAATGCTGAGTAGAAATGTCATAGAGTAGAAAGATTTGAATTGAAGCCTTTGATTTAAAAGGAGAGCCATTTGATTTTTTTTTAAAGATCTATCTTAAATTCCCTTAACTATTTCACTAATTGAAGTGACAAAATAAAGTCTCTACAGTGTCACTATCTTCTTTTTCCCCAAACCCTGTATTTGTGAAGAAAAATCAAAGAGCTGACTGCTGAGCTTGAACACAAAAATACTAGTTTGGTACCATTGTATCTTACTTTGTTGCTATCCTAGATATTTTTGACATATCTTGTTGGCTGGCCATCATCCATTTCTCTCCCTTTCTGGTGAGAACTTTCCAGATTACTTCTGAAAAATCAATGTTCACTGACATGATCCGATCTGTCCCCTCTCCAGCAGAGTTGTTCTCAAACTTTAAGTGTACCAGAAACACTTGGAATACTTAATGAAGCACAATGGTTAAGCTGTACCCCCAGAGTTTCTGATTCAGTAGGTTAGAGGGGCTTGAGAGTTTGCCTTTCTAACAAGTCCTCAGGTATCCTTGCTGCTGCCAACCCAGGGACACCACATAGAGAAGTACTGATTCAGGATAAGTCACTTTCTCTTTTCAGCAAAAATCATCTCTGAACTGTCACAGCCTATGTCATTGTCATACTCTCCATGCTGAATCAGAAACCCAAAACTATAAAGTCAGAGAGTGACAATGTAGTGTTGAAATGTGGGTAGGCTGTTGTTAGAAGCCAAAGCTTAATCAGTTGTGTATTATAGTCAGAACCACAATGATAGCAAATGACATAAGCCATTGCCTAGTGGGATAAGCAATGTATTCCCATCTTTGTTAAGAAGATATATTGGAAGCCCCTTTGTATGCCTGGCTATCATCACTTCACTGAAGTCTTCCTTGATCCATCCCTTCGCCGAGTTAGGTTATTGATCACTTCTTCTTGCTCTCAAGACATTCTGTGAATATATCTATCACTGAACTTTATTCAGTTTTTAAAATTATCTTTTTTATGCATCTGTTGTCTTCATTAAATGTTTGGTCTTTTAGGACAAAAGTCATTAATTATTAATGTTATTCATCTTTTTAACCTTAATGTTTTAGAGAAAATCTTGTGGGTGGTTGACACCCTATAAATTTTTGTTGAATAAAAGAAAAGATTACAAATGGATGATATGTGAAAACCAAAGTCAAAGAATAGCCTGTCCAAGATGATTTCCTGGGACAGTGATTGTTTACAGCAGCATTTCTTCATAAACTCATGCAAGTCTGTACATGAGAAGTTATTGTCACCACAGTCCTTAGCTCCTTTCAAGAAAGTGTTCATGTGCTTGCAACTTGTACAGAGCATGACAAATAAAATGCTCAAGGGGATAAGAGGTGATAGACTGGAAAATTTAGATTCTAGTGGAAAGACACAAGCTGAAGGGGAACATGTCTGAAGTTAAAAATTCACTGAAGGCATGGATGGGGGACTGTGTGTTTAACAGTCACAATAAAATAAGCTAGAATCAGGCATTTCCTTTGGGATTTAAGAAATTACATTAGCTCACTTTTTTTTTTAATACTACTTTTCATCGTTATAAAATGCAGAGCACATTCGTCCTTTATCTACATTTTTGTTCTTAATGTTTTGTTCTGTTGGAATGTTCTCTCCCTTTAAACTCTAAGCATTATTTATAGACCCACTATAAGACAAATTACCTGAACTTACCTCAGTTCCTGCTCCCACCTGCAGTGAGTACCTCTTCTACTGAACTCATACAGCCCGTGTCTTACTAATCAAAATATTGCCTTAAAACATCAACATTCATGAAATATATACCGTCTTTAACTATATATAAGTTCTTTGATGTCACTTATCAGAAATGGCAATTGGATGCATCTTAAATGCACTTCTTCCTAGTGACAGTAGCTGTCTGAAGTCCTGAGATGAGAGGGATTCTGAGGGTAAGTTGTACATGGAAGGAGAAAATGGCAAAATGTATGCTGGATATGAGATTTTCATTAAATTTTGTATTCAAAACTTGTGGGACAGAGCAAGAAAAAAAAATAACTTGATGGTTTCCACTTCTTCTGAATGGCATATTTTTATTTATTTATCTCCTTTTGGTTCTCCCTCATAAATTTGTGTTCTCAACTTATGTTTATTATACTTCTTCTCTGTGCCAGATACTTTGCTCAGTGGGAGGCTACACAACTGAAGATGACACAGACCATGCACTCAAGGAACTACAGACCACTGAAAAGACAGATAAATAAATAGGCAGCTAGACTAAAATATAAATGTTATGATAGAAGCAAGTGATTTTTAACTCTTTAATCTTTTATCTTTTGTGTCTCTCAGGATTTGGAGCACCCAACATCAGGAAAATCTCTACACCTCATAGACTTCTTTTTTCACTTCAATCTTTTATAACAGTAATCTCCCATTCTTGCTCGGCACCACTGAGTTTTAAAATCTTTAATTATCATTGACATACAATACCTACTTCTTTGATGTAGTGACAATGAAGGTAATAAGGTATTAGAGCACACCTAAACAAACTGGAGATATGTCTCTTCCAGGACTTGGATTAATTGATATATTCAAAGCATGAATTACCTGTGAAGAAGAGGTACATAGGTGGAGTAGAGGGCTGGCTCTGATTTAATACTACCCTAAACAAAATTATAAGGAGTCAATTTTATCATGAATGTCTCATCCTGGACATGCCTTAGTCCAGATTAGAAAATAACTTTCTTTCCCTTGATCTTGCTACAGGTCTTTTCATTACTTAGTACCTGCTTTATTTTTCTAGAGACAGAATGGGAGGCAAATCA
This sequence comes from Canis lupus familiaris, assembly GCF_011100685.1. NCBI lineage: Eukaryota > Metazoa > Chordata > Mammalia > Carnivora > Canidae > Canis > Canis lupus. The sequence continues at coordinate 45,258,513 of NC_049224.1, forward strand.
TGTTCAAAGGGATGGAAATTGTATAAACACTTGTACTCATTATCTCCCCATTCCTGAAAAATAAACCAAGCTTATTTCAAAATCCCTGGTTTCTATAGAAAATAGAAAATCAGGGAATAAAACTATTCAGTGCTAATATGTTCTGAAAAAGATATATTGGTTTAAATAGTGGAAACTTTGGGCAAGGGTAGACATTTATTGCTGGCAACACACAATATGTGCCACCATATATTCTACCTAGGAACATACACACTCTACTAATCAAAAATAAAAAGTTGAGACCATGCTATACTTGCTCTTTTGTAATTTTTAATTCATTTAATAATATTTTATGTTTTCTGGTGTCAGTACATTCTACATTATTGCTATCATGCCTACAGAATAATGCCTATAGAATATTCAGGGCATCTATCCCATATCTATGTATATATAATTGGTGTAATCCATCCTCTGTTGTTAGGCCTTGCATTTTCTTACATTTATAATATTTTTTAAATGGGACAACTGTTTTGTGCATCTTTGGTAATTTCTTTTGGACAAATGGTTTATTAAAAAATACACATTTTTCGGTTTTCCTTATTTATGGTCATATTTCCCTCCAGAAATAGTGCTTACACTCCCAATAACTGTCTATAAGAGTGTTCTAAAAATCCAATTAATCATTTATAAAATATTTATTGTATATTTAGAATAATTATCTATGTTAGGTGCTGGAGGTATTTTAATAATGCATAAAACCAGGAAATGTTTTCAATTATATGTTCAATTTCCTTAGCAGTTAAAGGGCTATGCCTATTATCTAGTTCATCTTGTGTCAATTCAAATTTATTAACAAAAACATGTTCACAATATCATTATAAAATCATTTTAATGTCTCAGGACCAATAGTGATGTTATTTTAATTCCTGATATTTGTTATTTTTGTATTCTCAATTTTTATTGTCTTTTCTAAAAAGTAAAAAAAAGAAAATGTTGATCATTACCATATGTCAGCTTTCTATACACTTAATTGATGCTTTTATGTTTATTATTGACTACTTTCTTCAGGTTTTTTAGTGTCTTTTTAATTTTCTTGACATATAAGCTCATTAATTTTCAGCCTTATTATAGATTGTATATCCTAATGTGAAAGAATAAAAAATAAAGCTTTAAAAATATAATAGGAGTAGTAGGAGAAAAATTATTAAATGGAAGACAAAAAGACTTAACCAAAAAATTTATACATAATAGCTAACATATTAACTTAATTATATTTATGTTCATCAAAAGAAAGTATTGAGAATGAATTAAAAAGTACAAAAAGGGTGAAGCTGTTTAAAATACCCATAACAAAGGAATCTAATTTGAAATATATATATATAACTGCTACAAATAAATTTTTAAGAAGACAAACAATTGGGTAGAAACAAACAAAAAAAGAACTGAAACAGGCACATCAAGAAGTCGCTATTGAAATTACCAATAGTCATATGAAAAATTGCTGTATATGATTAGTAATCTGAAATATATGCCAATTAAAATTGCAGTGAAACACATTCACCAGAAAGGCTAACAAGATTGACAGTTATACAGTAGCCATAACAAAGGGTTCAGAGAGGAAAGATCAATAGATGGTAATATCATTGAATGGAAGATAGTTGGGAACAAGATATTTTCTGGCTCTTTCACCTCCTTGGCACAGGATGCTGAGTCAAGCATATGGTGTTTTGCAAAGAGTGACATGCACCATGAGTGCTATAATTCCAATGATCTAATATTTCATCAGCAATCCTCTGTTTCCTTTCCTGCTGTTTTTTTGGAACTTTCTGAATGGAATGTAGAAATATGGAAGAGGAAACATACGCTAGCAGCCTCAGAAAGTATCATTTATATAGAAAAGGGATAGTTACTCAGCTTTCTGCATGGAACAAACACTGGGTTCTGAGATAGGAAATAGATGGTATGACCTCAGAAGAAAATCCTTTCACTTCTCTTAGAACAACATTCATGAGAAAAAACAACAAGAATCATTCAATTTTCCAGTTCACCTCAACTGGGTTTATACCCAATAGGAATTCTCAAAATATTGTACTAAGTTTTGTTGGTTTGTTTTAGTTTGGGGTTTTCACATATTGACATGTATTGGTCTCTGTTTAGAGGTATCTTTTTTTCCCTTATTATAATTATCATAATATACTATTGTAATTATTTGTCTTTTTCTCTAGATTTCAGGTTCCAGGAAGGTAGGAATTATGCTTATTGACTTATTTTTCATTATTTCTTGGCACAGTGTAGCTGCTCAATTTATGAAGGAATGAATGGATCAATCAAACACTCAATTTTGTCATGAAGTTTTAGGAGAATGAATCCATAATGGCCAGCCACATGGCATGATATTCCAGAAGTTAATGGTATTAATATTCATGCCATTCACAGGAACTACTCACTTGTAGCTGCAGAATAATAGATAGCATTGCATTTTGTAGGCTGGGACAAGAACATTCTGGGTTAAGTAAGGCATCATTGGAATGGGAAAATGTATGCAACATGAAGAATCAGCTATCTTGGCTGAACAAGTGAAAAGACTCAGAAGGTACCTAATGAAAGCTTATAAAGCCCTTTGAATTTGGGGCTCTAGAATTTGGGTTTATTAAGCATAATAGAGTAAACTTGTTTTAATAGGCAATGTCCTGATTTAAACAATGTTGCAAGGAGAATTAATGTCATAGCCACATACATAGTGGATTGTGCTTAGGAATGAAGGTGGGGTAAAAGGCTGATAAAGAAGGGAAAAATTTGGCCCAATGTCAGAAGGGTTCTCGGTGATGGATTAGATGTAGAGGAAAAGGAAGTAAAAGGAGTTCAAAATGGCTCCTGGCACAGGAACCATTGAGACTTCAGGAATGTACTGTGCTTGGACGCTCTCTTAACTTTCCTGCTTTCGTATATTCTCTCTCATCATGGACTTCTCTCTTCAGGTTCCATTTGTCCCTGTCCTTTCTCTTCTTTTTCACCCTCATTCATTCTTTCACACTTTCTTCATCTCTTCTCCTTAAGCTTCTTTAGTTGTTTGATTGTTTTTTTTCCCTCTCATTTTCCCCCACATTGACCAATTTGGGATTGAAATTCACCCTTCTTTCATGCATTTATCCAACAATTCAAGAAAAATGAATGGACTGCACACTACAGCATGCCAATCTTGTTAAATAGAATGCAAAGATTAATAAGACATAATATCTTGCCTCAAGACATTGTACCATCAAACCGTGGTAAACATTCATTCATTCACCTATTTATTCAATCATTATTTATTCCTGAGGACATCTGATTGAATAATACATGATCTATGTTCACAAGGAATCCCAAGTTTGATACAAGAATATATAAAGTATTTTTAGTGTTTTTCATGATAAGATGTGGGAGGAAACACTCCACACCATTTCATGCTTTGCCATTGGGATAGGATTAGAGATGGGGAGTGGAAAAATATTGTTTTTTCTCCTATATGTAACTTTTATTTTGATGAGAAAATATTATTTTATAATTTAACAAATCAAATCAATTAAGTACCAAATACAACGTTATTTTTCTGGATAAGTTTGAGTTTTACATTTTTCATGATTTCTTCTCTTCATTAACCACCTCAGTTGTCAATTATCAATTTTTTTCAGTGTACTTTAGTTTAACCCTTTTATTCTTTGCATTGGGTGTTATTAGAAGAGGAGTAAAACATGTTTTCTGGTAATCTTTAGTCTTACCAAATGACTGCACTCACTCAAAAAACATATCATTTACATAGAATTCTCATACATCTATTTTCTTATTTGTGGCTTTATTTAAAATTTCCTCCAAGAAACTTGATTGCTTTAGTGATGAATTTAACTTTATTTATTATTACATCTTTAAAATTCTCTGAAATACAGGTCCATTTTCACAAACATTTTAATCGATCATTAATAAGATTACTTTATATTATTCTCTAAATTCTAAGCAGCCAGGAACAATAAGCCTCATTCAAGAACTCTATATATCGTGTTCCCTCCCAATTAGTTTCCATCTTTAAGAAAGACAGAAGTGTATTTTGACATACTTAAGCTCTCAGCTGAATGTGCTATCACTACTAGCACATCTTTTCTTGCCTTTTTAAAGCAGTTGTCCTGGAATTTAAAAATTGAAATGAAAACCCATCATAATAAAAGAATCGATTTCCAGGTTTCAGTGGTGCTTCATGGCAAAGAATTATGTTTTCACAAACTTACTCGAGTGAGAGAAAGTGTACCCCAATTGACAACACGTTGCCCTACTTGTCAGGTCTGCAGGTTTCTCTGGCTCTGTCACCTCCTCAGTAATGGATGCTGAGTCAAGCATATGGTGTTCGCTGCCATAAGTGACACTGCACTAGTTTTCTTTACTCCTCAGGAGGATCTTCCCATGCCAAGTCAATTTGCAATGCCTTGGATCTTTCAACAGTCCTTTGGTCAGAATCCAGAGTCCCTTTCAAATATCAGATGACGGTGACCTCTTTGTGTAAACTTCAATATCTCAGAAACCCAACCTAAAACCCAAGAAGGTTTTTTCAGCTTTTGAACTTTAATCTTGGGGCTTTCCATACTGTCCTTGAATCCATGGAGGGATTACTCGGTAACTTGCTAATATGCCATCCAATTTGTCTGGAAGCTTTGGCTTATAGCCCTGCAGAAGGAGAGACACAAAGATTTGGAAGATGAGAGGCCGATGAGAGCTGGCAATGTTACTGCTTCCAATTAAGATTTCTAAGTGAGAAGGCAGGAAAAAGGTGGAAGCAAGAGAGGTATGATGCCAAGGATGAAAACCAACCAAGCAGTGAGGGACAGAACAGGACAATACTTTATTTGTTGTAGTTAGAGAATCACAAATGGTAAGTTAACATGGAAGAGTCTGGTACAAATCTGGGGGAAGGGAAGCAAAATGCAGAGATCATGAAAACCAAATGGCTCTAGAAATAAAGTAGAAATGTATTAAAGAAAATTAATTACTTTCCCTTCTTCATTTCTTTTCTTAACATTTAAATTCTCTTTAAGGTCACAAGCTCTTAATGCTAATATTAGCTACTGTTCTTCTCAGGCACACTTTTGGTTTACTCTATCTATGTAAAAGTGAAATTAGGCAGAAGTTGTAGGATTCATTCAGATAATGACATATTTCTGTTTAGGGTGACTAAAAAGGAATAAATGTAAGGAAAGCCATTAATTTCTCAAGCAGCTTGTTTTTTACTTGGAGAAAAGTTACTTCTACATTTCAAAAAAAAGATGAAAAAGACAAAAACAAAACCTATTCTCTCCCACCATTGTTTGTAGCTTAAAACACACGTATATGTGCACACACCCCTTGCCTTACTAGATCATTCTAATTGGCAACATTCTCACTGTTAACACCACCATATCTCAAAGAGCACTAGGGATTTCCCACTTTCTTCTTCTTCTTCTTCTTCTTTTTTTTTTTAATTACTAAACTTTGAGGATTTTTTTTAAAGCAGTGTTTTATGTTTACACAAAAACTGAGCAAAAGTACAGAGAGCTCCCATGTAGTGTGCTGCACCTTTGATTTTTCCCTATTACTAACATCTTGCATTAGCATGGTACATTGACAATTGATAAACAGATATTGATATATTGTTACTAAATAAAAAGCCCACAGTTTACATTGGGGTACATTCTTTGTGTTGTAAAGGTCTGTGGGTTTTCACAAATGCATAATGTCACTTACTACTGTGATAGTATTAGAATAGTTTCACGACCCTACACATCTTTTCAAAAGCATTGTTAAACACATACCCTGTGTGCAGTGTACGTGTATTTCTTGAGTGGTCAACAAGACATGGAAAGTTGGGGCACTGGATGTGCGGAGTCCTCTCCAAGACAACCATACCAATATACACCCCAACTAAGCTGGAGAGTTTCTATTTCCCTTTGCTGTTTCTAATACATTACAAAACTTTTAAATTTTTGCAAAAGGGTACCTTATTTCGATTGGCATGTTCTCTGGTTAGCGGTAATGTTATGCATCTTTTCATATGTATCATTGACCATTGTGTTTCTTTTTATGACAATTGCTTTGTTATATAATTTGTCAATGAATTAGGGGTGGTTGGTTTGTAATTTTAGTATTGATCTTTGGGGGTTTTCCATCTTCCAAATATTTATCCTTTACCACCAGGCATGTGTAAATATTGGATTTCAGTTGTTTCTCATCTCTTAATTTGGCTTATGATGTCTTTTATGGTACATGAGTTTGAGTAAAAAAAAAATAAGGATAAAAACAAAGTCTAGAATATAACTTAGAGTAGATTTATATAATAATGTTGGGAGTGGGGTCTGGAAGTGAGGAAAATAAGAACATTTGCTATGGTCCCAGTTTTGCATAGGGCCTGTCCTTGTTCTGGTGACTCATTTTCACTTGCTCTTCTGAATAGCATAAGTCAGTTTTCCCCCTTTTGCGTCTTTAACTGTCTGCAAATGAATTTCATTTTGTTTTTCCGCCACCCAACCATGTCACTTCATGAGAACTCCCTGCTATTTAGATTTCCTCATTCAGAGCTCTTCTCTTCTGTGTTTGAAGCTCTATAAAGATCTGTGTACACTCATAGCTCTCTATAAATAATTGAAAGAGTAATAATTTGCATATACAGTGGCCTGTAATTGGCTGTGATATACTCACTAGTAATTTTGCATGAGGGATGCTCCAGTGAAATAAATTGTGCTTGTCCGTGTTTAGTTTGGACAGGTAAAGTACTATATGGCATGCTGAATTTTTATAGCAAGTTTTAATTAGGTCATTCTGCTTGAGTTACCAAAATAACCTGCTTTCTCCAATAATGAGAATGGGATTTATTTAGAAATAAATATCAAGGACTCATCTCTATATTTCAGAATATGAAAGAACTCTTCTCTGTAATATATTCAAGTTAAATATTTTGCATCCTAATCTAGTCAGGCTTACTGATTGATTCTCTGTCAAGGAGGGCTGCTGCCAAGCTAGAAAATGGAGATATTGAGGTTAGGGCTCCCCTGCACACCCAAGAAAACACTTGTAACCCAGTCTTTGGGGATCCGGGGAGAGGTCAACCTCTTTCTTTTCCACAAATCTCCTTCCAGCTAAGAGTGGAACAGATTGGAGGCAGATATACCCCCAACATCATTTCTCTTTTGGCAGTGTGCATTTGTACAAGAAGTGTCTTCTATTTGAAAAGGAGGGGCCAAAGACTTTTGTTTCCCTTTTTCAAAGAATACATTTTTACAAAGCACAATGGATTCTCTGGAGCTTGATATTTTAAGTTTGATGAAATTCAAGGCATGGAGGATGACAGAAAGAAGTAGGTATAAGTTAGATTAATACTTAAAAAAAAAAAAGATTTTTGTTTATTCATAAGAGACACAGAGACAGAGGCAGAGACAGAGGCAGAGGGAGAAGCAGGCTCCCTGTGGGGAGCTGGATGTGGGACTCAATCCCTGGACCCTGGGATCATGCCCTGATCCAAAGGCAGATGCTCAACCACTGAGCCACCCAGGCGTCCCTAGGTTAGTACTTTTTACTATGATGATTGTGGTTTTTAACCTCATAGAGGACTTTTTTTTTTTTTTTTTTTTTTTTTTTTTAATTCTTACCCCAACCAAAGAAGGCTAACTCCTTCAGAGAAAGAATGCTCATGGTATCGGTCAAAAGGCAAAGGTGCAATATGCACATGATTTTAGTCTAGCCTGGTCACTTCATTTATACAAACTGGCATTTGTGACTCCAATGGATGTACAATGTACAGCCCACACACAAAGGAATAAGAGAACAGACTTGTGTATTTACACAGAGAATGTGTTTTTAATCTAGTTAGATTCTCTGAGGTGTGAGATACAAGACAGGAAGGCTGTTTCCAAACTAAGAAGACATTGTATTCCAGCAGCATGGACTTAAGTCAACAATTTTGCCTTGAGAGTGTGTTTTCTCATGGAAACAACTGTATGCATCAAGAGTTCATAAGCTTTGTTGGAGCTGTATGACTTCTTTGAAACACAGCCCTCAAGCAAAGAAGGTGGTGGAAATAAAGTTCTTTAATATGAGGGAAAAGTGTTTTGGTGGATATTGTGCAGGAGTTCTGGCAAATACTGGTCAGATGGAATGAAGAGTGTAGTGGAAGAGAGAACGATGGGGTGGGAAGCAGAAGGATTGCAGGTAAGTAAAAATGTGAGAAAGAACTATAGTAATGGTCAGATTGGGGACCACCCTCCATGGATTCCACATAAAGGTCTTAACTTCCTGAGATTTTCTGATTACGAGATGGTTAGGTTGCCTCACTAGGCCACAAAATCCTATACACTGCCCAAATATTTTGTAATTTCTCCCTCACTCCAAATAATTAAGTTCTTTTTGGTGAAAGTCTGAGGAAAAAAAAGGAGGAAGTCCTCCCCTATCCCCTAAGCACCTTCTTCCTCTTTCAAGCACACTTAACCTAAGGAAAACTGGTAAGCTAAGCAAAGTTCAACTCACTACTTGTTTCCTATCCTATGCTCCTCTTTCAAACTACCCTTAATTCTCTTCCTCAGAATGACAATGTCTTTGTGAAGTTCTAAACATGATCACGGTATCCTGCTCTTCCAAAGTACTGCAGGTAATTCCTCCCATCCATCCCTAAACAAAATGCGGGTTACCTTAGAGAATTTAAAATTATATACACCTTAGAAGAATAACACTTGTTTATTATTTAAAAAGATTTTATTTATTTATTCATTAGAGACACAGAGAGAGAGGCAGAGACACAGGCAAAGGGAGAAGCAGGCTCCTCGAGGGGAGACCCATGTGGGACTCGATCCCAGGACTCCGGGACCACGCCCTGAGCCAAAGGCAGATGCTCAACCACTGAGCCACCCAGATATCCCAGAATAACATTTGTTTAAACTGTAAAGGTGTGAATGAGAGCCAGTAGTGTTACACTCTCTCATTGTTTTGGGTAGGTGCTTCTTAATCTAATGATTCTGTAGATAATGGGATTTCTAAGTGGATCTTAAAAAAGGGGTTATGCAGGAGAATTTTTTGAAAGGGGAAGAAAAACCTCTCACTATTAGATTAAATTTACTAAGAATTGGCCCTGGCATTGGCTCCTTTGAGAAATTTCTACTTTCCATAGTTGGTTTTACTTTTGCGTTTCTACATTTGTTTTCTATTGAGGTATGAAGTTTCTTTTTGTTGCTATGGTTTCAGTCATCTTATATTTCACTTCTTAGCTCATCCCTCAGCATCCCTAATCCACCTGGGACCCTTGGTGGGCTTCTCCCCTGCCCTGCACCCAAACCTGAAAGCACATGTCAGTGCTTGCAGATAGCAGCATCACATGCCACACCTGGTGTTTAAAATCCTTCCTGTTCTCACCACCCTGTCTCATGTCCACTATCTCCAATGGCTCACAGCCTTCTCTGGGTTCTCCTTCTGCTTCCTGCCCTTTTTATTGTGTATGTGTGGCCTCCCCAAGCCTGTTAGTTTAGCTAAAGAGTTAGCCTCCCTAGTTTTCCATCCTTTGCTCCACAGACATTTTACCTTGTTCTCTTGACCCCACTCACCTTCGAGACCTCTCAGAGGAACATCTTGCTCAAGACCTGCTGCACAGCAGCTCTGAGTTCTTCCCTTTGTATAAACTGGTCTGCAGAAAGGACCCAGAGAGATGGCATCTTAAAGATCTTCCCCAGAAGCATTTTACCTCGCCCCCTACTTTGTAGGGGTCCATCCCTGGAAAGTGAAAATTCCTCATCTGGCAACAAAGATGGGGACTCCAGTGAGAAAAGGGCCTGTGGCTGGTGGTGGCCCAGCTTCTGTTCTCACTGCTGTGTGCAGAAAGCCCTCAACCGATCATCAATGATTTCCTAACTGGTAAATCCAGTGTCTACTTTTTGAGTCCCTAAACTATGCATTCTCTGTTTAATACATTTTATATTCTTCTCTGTGAAGCTCTACTTCTGTTACTGTAATGTCACACTCTCCAGGTTTCTTATTTATTTATTTATTTATTTATTTATTTATTTATTTATTTATTTATTTATAAACAAGTATTTATTTGGTGTTCTATTATATTCCAGATATATCTGGGAGTAATTTCTTTGCCTAAAGAAATTTTACCTATTAGAGGAGATAGAGCGCAAGATTTTTTTTTAAGATTTTATTTATTTATTTGATTGAGAGAGAGAGAGAGCACAAGCAGAGTGGGGGTGGGGGACAGAGGGAGAAGCAGTCTCCCCTGCTGAGCAGGGAGCCTGACATGGGCCTCCATCCCAGGACCTTGAGATCATGACCTGAGCCAAAGGCAGATACTTAACCAACTGAACTACCCAGGCGCAGGTAGAGAGCAATATTAAACAAGTAAGTAAACATGTAAACTGATTTCATTTCATATTTCTTAATCCTTCTCTGTCTCATACCCACTCATACCCAGACTTCTCTTTATTCTAGCAACTCTTTAAGCGTCATTTTTTTAGGTTTCTCTCTTTATGTCTTTTCTCATTCTTTACACTTTTCTATCTTTTCTCATGGTTTTAACTATCTGTTTAGTCTTGATCTCACACCAGTCTTCATGTATACAACTGTCCATCCACAGATAACTCCACTTGCATGTCTGGCAAGCATCAAACTCAAGACATATGAAGATAAATTCATCATCTCTTTCTCTAAACTTGGATCTTCAGAGGGATCTCCCCAGCTGAGGAGTCTACCTCAGCCTAAAAACTATAGTAAAAATCATAGAAAGCACACAGGGTGGGGGAAGTCATTGATGGTCATTCCTGGTGTCTCCAGTCTCCTAGTGTACCAACTTGAAGAGGTATTTTGGTTTTCGTCTCTGGTCTTCCAGAACAATCCATAGCATAAGTACAGTGACTTCCTTATTTTAAAAATATAGATGGTAGATAGATAGACAGATAGATAGATGCAACCTGCACAACATGCACAATAGATTCTTAGAGGTCAAGTCAGGTCAAATGTTCTAATCTCATTTTATTTATTTTGGACATAGATGTTCAGAATAAGATGTTTACATCAGAAATCTTGATTTTAATTTCCCCATACAGCTATAATACAAATTTCCAGTTAATGTCAGGACCTGAACTTCATGGCATCTCACTTAGGACCAAATGCACAGTAGGCCCTCAATGTCCTCAATCATGCATGTTCATTAACTCATGCTTACTGAGAGACTCCTATCATAGAGGCTGCCAGTCACTCACTCCAGAAAGAAAAGAAAACTGGGTAATTTGTTTTCTAATCCAATATGGAGTTTTGAAATTTTTTCCTGGGAAGTAGAGAATAGATGTATGGCTTTGATTAAACATTATGCGATGTATTTTCTGCACTTACCTCTTGGCTTTGTTATTGTCAAAGATAATTTAGGATCTCTTCCTTTTTGTTGTTGTTGTTTAAATGGATCTTTGGCAATCAAGTGAATCTATTATCTATTGTATTTTTCACAGTGTATTCTTTTTCTTTCTTTTTCTTAAAAAAAAAAAAAAATTCTAATTCAACACAGCAGCCTAATGTGAGCTGGGCTGACATTAACACCCGAATCCAGCTGGTTGCAGATTTCCATCCTGCTCACCGTCAGCCTGGAATGCAAGACTCCTGGATGTGCTGACGGTCCCTCATCCAGCTGAGCTACTGGCCTATGGCAGATGCAATCCCTTTTCAAGAGAGCAAAGACCCTATGCTACAGGTCATGGTCCTGGTGCTGGCAGAAGGCACGCCGAACCCATCGGTGAGACCCAATCTCTTCTTTATTAGCCGGAAAACACTTGCAAGGTTGAAGGGTGAAGTCCATGCATATTTTATAAAACAGGTTTGTTATAGCCGATTGCAACCCACATCATCACCTTCCAGAAGCACTCATGTTCTTCCCTCCAAACTTATGCTAGCCATTTTCATTCTGTCCAAGGTGAAATAAATGCCCCATTAGGTCCCCAAAACCATGCCTGCCTATTTTCTCTCATCCCTATCTCCATGTTTTCATCGTCGTCGTCTCCGTTTCTCTCTCTCTCCTCCTTTTCCTCTGCTGCATCTCAGAGAAAAGAGGATTGGGAAGGAAGGTGTGAAACAGGTTTCATCTCCTTTTACTACTTCCCGAACAATAAAAATCTCTAATAACGGCAATACCCACAATAACGACGAAACCAGGCCAGAAAACCAGAAAGCCTCTAACTTAACATTCAGGGTGTTTTAAACCCCGGCACTTACCAGCGCTCATTAAGAGAGATGGTGCATGACAGTAATACACACAAATGAGGATAAGAACTTTTTAAAGCATTTCTTCCCCAAACTAGACAACAGGATGGGAAAGAAGGTGCAGGAAATTCACAGTGTGGAGACACTGACGCTCAGGCGAGGAAGGGGGAGGCGTTATTTGCCAAAGGTGCTCTTTTCCATCACCTCCCCCCCTTTTGGGGATCTTTGTATACACATGCCAGCCCCAGACAAAAGGAACAGGGCCGCTTTAGAGCCTGCAGAACCGGGGGCTGAGGAGGCGAGGGAAGAGAGGAGCATGATTGATGGAGTTCTGGTTGGCTTATAAAGGGCAGCCGGGAGTGCAGGGAAATAATCAGGGAAAGGGCGTCCCGTGCTGGCTTTCTCAGAGGGGCGAAATGAATCCTGCTCCTCTGCATTATTAAGTTGTCAGGCGGGCTGATGATGAAAATCTGAAGGTCAGGCATAACAAGAAGCACCTTATGGGGGGGTCACGACCTTTCTGGAAGTGCTACACTCATGTTTATCTGCACCTAACCCTTATCCACAATTCTTCATTTGATAAGAACATTGGGAGAGGGGAGGTAGGGAGGGGGTGTCTCCTCATATGTATAAGCAGTGAGTGAAATTAGGCTTCCCGTGAAACTGATGGTAGAGGCTCAATTCGCAGTGAAAGATAATAAACCAAAAGGACACACGAGGGATGCAGGCAGAAATTGTTCGCTACAGTGGAACTCAATAAAGGGAACAAGAGCTTCCCTAAATGACAAATTTGGTACAGTGGTGCTAAAACCGGGATTCTCCCTGGAATTGCCAAAGCAATTCGCTCTAGGCTGTACCGCTTTTTATTTACTTTGGAGATCCTAATGGCATGGGGAGGGAGGCGCTTTTGGGGCAATGTTTATTTCTGTATCTGCTTGTTTTAAACCAAAGATTCACGGTGAAGGACAATCAGACAGAAATCTTCTAATTTGCTTTGTATTTGTGTGTTTGTTTCCAAATTAGAAACTGGAGCGGCTGCCCTCCTGCATCTTGTCTGCCTGTGTTTGGGGTGAGAGTTTGTATTCTTATTTATTTATTCATGTACCTATTTATTTATTTAGTTTTTTTAAGCGAGGCATTTTCCAGGTGTTCTCTGTTTCTTGGGAATTGAGGAAGTGCTTGGGATTCTCAGCTGGGACTCATAGACCAAGCCTCTAACTTGATCACAAAAATAAACATATCACTTGTAAAAATAACACTGGAGCGATTCACAACCTACAATGCAGGCTTCCAGTGACGCTTCCACGTCTAATTGTTTATCTCTGTCTGCGAAAAGAGCGTTCTTCAGATTTGGAGTTGTTGGCAGTAATGTGTGAGTTGTGGCAGCATTTACAAAAATCATTTACCTCTCAAGGTGGAGGTATGTTTGAGATTGCACAGAAAGGGGAGAATCCTGCAAATGAGGAGAGGAACAATTTACTTCTGGAATAAAAAGTGAATGATGCTCAAAGTCAGTTAAGGGCTTTAGCCTTCCTAGAAAGGAATTCTTCTAAATCTGAAAGGAAGGACCATTTTCTCTAATGCCCTTTATATTTCTTTTATTTGTATCTCTTTAAACGAGTAACACCTGTTTTTCGACATGGTCCTCTGAGAAGGGTTCATTGACCAAATGAGTACACTGCCCCTTAAGTGGATGGTATTCAATTTGGAATTACATTTTTTTTTATTTGCTAGGACTTTTAAAATATATTTTGATCGGGTTCCTATAGTTATAAGCCGCTTGCCATCCTTTCTGCCAACTCATAAGTTACAGAAATATTATCCCAATAGATTGTCACAGTTAAACTAAGAAAAAAATCCATTTTAGTTTCTCAATCCTGTACAGGAAGAAAATACAAACTATATGTATATAGATATCTATATATATACACATATATATAGATATCTATATATAGATATATATATGCATACACTTATAACTTGACCTAGCCATCACTCATGCTCTACACATGCAAAGATCACATCTGTGATTTGCTTTTTCCCTCACAGGTAGCTCCCTATATGGCTGAGATGAAATCACTCCTTCCTATAGCGTTCATATTTGTAATGTTTTTTAAAAATCAGACTCCCTCTATAAAACTTGCACTGTAACGTGAAGGAAAATAAGAATACTCAGCAGCAATGTTATGCTCTTTTTTTTTTCTTTTCATTTTTGGCCAGAAGACAAGATAGGCTTATAATTGATGAGATGCTCTCACTTAGACTACACTGACCCAGAAGTCAGAAGTCAGATGAGAGAGAGCCCTTTACTGCTAGCGTGGCCACCATGTTCAGTGGTACCAAGGACTTTACATGCAGAGTAGAATAGATACTGAGAGGTGAAACCACAGGAATAATCACTGCATAATTGTTTTTGAGAGTTTTAAACAAAAACTAATTCTTTTTGTTCTTCCGTAGGATAAAGGAAGGGTGTCATCTGGAATGTGTTTTACGTAATATCCCTTAGAAATGATTAATATTATTTGTTTCTTATTCAATCAAATCTTTAAAAAGACACAGTTCAGCTTGTCACTTGGCTCCATTTGTCAGAATGCATCCATATAATTGGCCAAGATGTCTTCAGGATTTAGGGTGGATTTTCCAGTGACATTGTGAATTATCAGCAGGCCAGCCACATGGTAACTAGCCAGAGTATTACAAATAATATCTATCCTTCATTACACAAGAACTGAGAATGAAATTTTATTTTGTATTTGTTTCTTTAAGACCAATGGATTTCTTCTTTAAAAAGTGGATTCAAGGGACGCCTGGGTGGCTCTGCGGTTGAGCATCTGCCTTCAGCTCAGGGCATGATCTCTGGTTTCGGGGGATCGAATCCTGCTTTGGGATCCCCGCAGGGACCTGCTTCTCCTTCTACCTATGTCTCTGCCTCTCTCTCTCTGTGTCTCTCATGAATAAGCAAATACAAATCTTTAAAAAAATAAATAAATGGATTTGAACCTGCTTGCAATAGATGATATAAACATATTAAATAATTAGGTCAAAACATCTACAAATAGAATAGAAAATATTGAAAAGTGATGCCCTGTCATCAGGGTAAGGATGGTCTCTGGATCTCCTGGCCAGTTGATGTTTCTTCTGTTTTTTAGCTTGTAGTGCCTCATGTTCGGAGCATGTTGTCGGACCTTGAGAAATTCCTTTAAGATTTGTGTCTGTGGTTCTGGGGCCATGACTTTTAATCTTCTTAGGCTTGTGTCTGCTTTCTATGCCATTCAGGAGTTTGTTTTAAAACTTAGGTGACACTTAAGGGGAAGGAAAGGGTGAGATTGACTAGAACCTTGGTTCTCAGGGTGTGGTCCTCAGAAGAGCAGCCCTGGGAGTGTATTAGAAATGCAGAATCTCGGATCCACTCAATCAACTTCTACATTTTTAATAAGATCGGAAGTGATTCCTAAGTACATATCGGTTTAACTGAAGTAGGGAACATTTGGCATTTTGGGGGGACTCCCTTGGCCTTAGAAGAGGGCCACTGTGCTCTTGTTTCCATGACAATTTCTGTTGTCTGCTGCTTCCAGGGAAATTTTCACAAGTGACCAAAATGGGCCACTGCTTGAACTTTCTCTGCATGCCCTCATCCTGGCTGAGCAGAAAACATCAGAGGAAATATTGAGAAGATACTGGGGACACTCTTGCAGAAGTACAAAATCAAATCCCTAGAAAAAAAAGGGACTCCATTTCTCACTAAAGGGATTACCCAAAAGGTAATTAATAACAAATTGTCCAATACCAAATACCTGCACATTGGAGTGCCTGGGTGGCTCAGAGGTTGAGTGTCTGCCTTTGGCTCAGGTCACAATCCCAGGGTCCTGGGATGTAGTCCCACATCAGGCTCCTCGCAGGGAGCCTGCTTCTCCCTCTGCCTGTGTCTCTGCCTCTCTGTGTGTGTGTGTGTGTGTGTCTCTTATGAATAAATAAATAAAATCTTTAAAAAAAAATACCTGCACATCAGGTTAATCGCAAGTCATAATAACAATAATAAAACACAAAGTCTTTTTTTGTCATCAGCTACGCCCAAAGAAAAATGCCCTCTACTCTCAAGACACATTGTGTTAGCTGCTTTTCTTTCCTCCTCTTTGCAGGGGGCACAAAACACCGCCTGTGTTTTTAAAGACACTGGAAAGTGGATGCTACCTATCACAATACCCTGTATTTTATTTTGAACTCTCTAAGAAAATTCCAGCGTGACTTTTTACTGCTGCCTTTTTTATACATTCTAAATTTCATAGGGCAATTGATTCAAATCCATTTTAAATCTCAATGGGCTGGAGCTTGGCATGCAAGTTAGTTGGCCAGGTGCAAGTTTCTCTTCAAAATATGACAAAAGTCATGGCTGAAATATAGAGCGGCAAAAATGTTGGAGAATTTTGCCAAGGTGCGGCCAAACAAGGCTGACAGTTATTAGCAAGGGGCAGAGGGGCATGCCGGGGGTGGAGGGGGACTATGGGCAGCATGCCATTTGCATAATGATCAACCTAGCTTTTAAAAACAGGAAAGAAAGAAAGAAAGAAAAACACTTTGCTTCTGTTCATTCTTCCTCAAGCTTTTTTTTTTTTTTTTTCATTACAAAAAAGGTAATTCAGAGAACTAACAATGCCAAAAACAAATGCAGCAGAGAGGTGACAAAGGGGAAGAAATTTTAATGATCTTCAGTCCGATATTAGATACCCACCCCCCTCCCCGGAACTTCTATCCCGGTGACACCCCGAAATTTGCAGTTTCAACCGTCATAGCATGAAGCCTTGCAGTGGCACGCACAGTTTATGTGCCACCGAACAGATGCTGCAGAATAAGGATGAAACAGTTGCTGGTTCGTCTTAGATAATCACGCAGATTAAGCAGTGGTTTCATTACAGTGTTTTTACTATGCATTATTTTTACTAGGCAGCGTCCTTTGAAATAATGGGAATTGATTTCACAGATCTTTTGCATATTACTGATACTCAGTAATGTTGCCGAGTAAAACCTTTTCCATCCTGCCACTGTGAAAAGGCACTAATTGGGGAAGAAGAAGGTTCCCCCATGGAAGGCTCTCTTCCGCAGATTTGAGGCTGGGAAGCAATTGAGCCAGGGAAACTATATGGAGGCCTTTGTGGTTTAGCAGCTGTAGCTTTGTGTCCTGATTTAGCTGACCTAAAATTCACACGCTCCCAGATCACAGAGCATCGGCCGGCACTGCCCTTGGCTTCCCCTTCTTGGCCCTCACATCCCCCCTCCCAGCACGTTTCTCCTGCTAGATAAAACGGCTGGAAATGTGCCGCCAATGAATGGGGAGTCCAGGGAACCAATGCAGAGACAAAGATCATCGGTGTCTTCTGCAATCAGGTGCAAACCTTAAAATGCATTGAGTATTTTTACCTTGACTTGACTCACTTGGTGTGCACTGTTCACGTCTACCGGGCCACTTGGCTCATTTTCCTGAGCAGCCTACCTGCAAACATGTTCTCAGCAGACATTCTCTCTCTCCTCTCCAAAGACGCCTGCCATCACTGATTAACTTGGCAGTAACCTCTTTATTCCTCCAAGAAATGTTTAGAGGGAGCATTTCTGCTTTTCCTCCAGCCCTCCTCTCTGTGTTGACGACTCATCTCTGCGTCGACGGAAATTTCCTCTTGTTGGAGGTGAGAAACTGTCAGTGTTCCCAGAAAGAATTGGGAGAGGAAACAGACAATCTGGGTGCAGTGTCCTGACATGAATTAGCTCCAGCACATTGATCTTTGCTGGTACCTTGCTTTTTTTCCTATGTAACTTTTTCTGTGGAGTGATGAAGGTGGCCTTCAACTTCCCCACTCCTCTCTTTGGGGAGGCGTGCTATTCAAGTTAAACTCTGGTACAATAATTCATTTGCAGCACATTATCAACACCACAAGCAGGCCAGGCCAGGCTATCCTGAGCTGAAGACATTGGGAGAGGCTGGAAGATTTACTCATTTTATCTGTCAAGTTCTGAGAAGGGGATGTGGCAAGGTTTTTTTGTATTGTTTTTGTTTGTTTTTCCCTTCCATTCAGTAGGAGGAAATACTTTGGCAGGGAAAGTCTATATGACTCTATAAATGTTTTCATCGATAAGGTTGGATGGTTTCAGTAGTCATATTCTAGGATGATTGTAAATATAATTTGGGAGGGAGCAATATGTTTGGGTATGCTTCGAGGATAAAATGAATTAAGCAAAGATCCAGAAGTACCTGTTGTTCCATAAAGCTTTGCATGGAGTTCAAAGTCAATTCCCTCCAGAGATACAACTGCACCAGCTCAAGAACTTCTCTGGAAATCTCCCAAAATATGTTCCTTAAAACGCTAAGTCAGTGAGATGTTAATGATTATTCTAGGCACACACACATGCACACACAGATGCACATACACACATGGAATAGGTTTTCATGGTTAAAAACAGTTTGCAAGATTGGGGATGAAATATACTTAAGCTGGCTTTTTTAAAAATAATTTTTATTTATTTATTCATGAGAGACACAGAGAGAGAGGCAGACACAGACAGAGAGAGAAGCAGGCTCCTCATAGGAAGCCCAACTTGGGACTCGATCCCCAGATCAGGATCACACCCTGAGCCAAAGGCAGATGCTCAACTGCTGAGCCACCCAGGAACCCCTTAAGCTGGGGTTTTTTTATTGCTTTTTATATTTTTTTTTATTTTTTTTAGTGCATGATATTCTGAGAGCCTCTTACCTTCAGGTGTAAATCAGGAATCCCCAAGAGAAGGCTGACCTTCACAGCATCTTTACAATGTATATGGCCATTACTCTTTGTGGGGAAACACTAGTTAATACTTTACTAAGCCAGTGCATCTTGGAACACAGTTTATTAAACCCTGATATAAATACAGTCTGTTAGAACCAAACAGAAGGTGGAATCCAGGTGTGACTCCTGGACATTGCTTTAAATGAATGATGTGTTTTAGGAAAACTCTGTCACTATTTCTTAGTATTGTCTCTTTTGGTAAAAAAAGGATTAGCTACAGAGAAAGCCCTCACTATGGGTAGGTTTAAGAGATAAGTAAAGATGATGTATGCTTAACTTTTTGGCTTAACTTCTTAGGTGGTTTTATAGCGTTCGTAGCCTACCATGCAGAAACCCCAACAGACCACTTAAACTACATCACCCATTACACATTGATCAACCTAACTTTTAGTAATGTCAAACTTCTCCCCATTCTCTGAACCCACCACGTGCTTCCCTGTCTCCCTGCACTGGCTCACAAAATGCTTTCTCCTAAAAATCTCTTCATCCTGATGGCCACTCTTTAGATGCCATTCATCCACAAAGCATTGTATCAAATGGGAGGAAGACTCCCTTTATCTTTTTATAACCAATCTTTTCCTCTGCTTCTTGCTTAGCAATTTGTACTTGCCACTACCTTCAGGCACACATTCCTCATCTTCTACGTAGGTCTTATTATTATTTTAATTTCCATTTTGTAAGCATTTGTTCTGAGCCAGTCACAGTGCTGTTGGCATATATGATCTCGTTAATATGTAATCTACGCAATGGTGAGTGGTACGTGCCTATCTATCTCCCCCCATATACCCTACTCATACTCCCATCAAGTCATCTTCTCTTTAATAATGAAGTGGGCTGGGATCCCTGGGTGGCGCAGAGGTTTGGCGCTTGCCTTTGGCCCAGGGCGCGATCCTGGAGACCCGGGATCGAATCCCACGTCGGGCTCCCAGTGCATGGAGCCTGCTTCTCCCTCTGCCTGTGTCTCTGCCTCTCTCTCTCTCTCTCTCTCTGTGACTATCATAAATTAAAAAAAAATAAAAAATAAAAAAAAATAATAAAGTGGGCTTAGTGAAATTTACTGAAGACTAAGGGACTCTTCTACAAGTGAGTGGCTAAATGTCGGAGATGAAAGTATGCCATCTTTCCAAGGTTTTTCTCCTTCAGTCCATGCCGTGAAGATGTCTTGCAGTGGCTTGCTCTGCTCAGTGATGTTTTGATATTGTTCTCTTATTTGAGACATTCTTTCAGGCCTGAGAAACCATGAGAAGTTGGTGGAGAATAACTCATGCTCCAGCATGGCATGTACGTTTGGAGGACCCAAGGTTATGCCTGAAGTTGCAGGAGCCTATTTTTTGGCAGGAGGAGGAGTGGGGGTAAGTGCCATTTTCTGTTTTATCCCAAAGTGGCAGAGATGCCACCACTTGGCTTACAGTAATTGAGTTAAAATTACCACCTCAGTTCAGCACACCTCTCTCGAGTGCCTATTATGTGCCAACACTTAGACAAAGCATCATGGATATAAAGTTAATTATGACATCTCAGTGTACTCTAATGGTAAAGACATGTAGATAAAGGCATTCTTTCACTAAAATGTAAGAAGTTCTAAGGCTGAAGGATGCACTGGGGACTAACATATGCTCAAAAAGAGGCATTCGCCCTAACAGGAAGGTTTAAAAACCCCAGGTAATCCCAGTTTCTTCTACCCTGGGGCTTCTATCCTGTTATCTACATTTATTCCTACGGTTAGGAGAATTAATCTTTTGGCTTCTTCTATCTCTCGTTGGAAAACTCCTACACTGGTAAAATTCAATATATCTTCAGTCCCGGAAGTCTGTCATAAGTATTTTTTATGTTACTTGTGCCAGATCTCCAATGGAAGGGGGCAGGGAGCTAGTTTTCCTTCAGCTGGAATCAATTTTTTCTACCCAAGTCCATTTACTAGAATTAATCGTTTCGGAAGAAGCTCAATTTTGCTGGAAAATCCAGAAAAGATTTTAGTTACAGCTCCACATAATAAAGCAATTGTGTAATTAGTAATACATTTGTCACTCCTTTACTGGGTAGAAGAAAAAAAAAAGTAACACATGTATTGCTTTAGTGTAAATCCTGACAGTGGGGATTTTTTTTTTCCCAGGGAATTATACCATTATACCATAAAAATGTCAAGGCACAAGTTTACTGTTCCTCCTAATATTCTATAATATTCTCTTAGGCTGACATCCCTGTCAATTAAAATTAAACAAAATTGCTTTCTGCCATATTCACTTCAAGGAGGAGGCTTTCGAGTTTATGGCTGCTCTTTGAATTGATTTTTAAGGTGGCATCTGTAAAAGTTGGCTCAGAACAAAATGAGGTGGGATGTATTGAAGGACCAGTCAATTTAAAGAATGTTTTTAAAGATCATAAATTGACAGCCAGAATAGACTGCACATGTCTCCAGGTTTCTCAGCTATTAAAATAAATCCAGCCATTCTTGTGAATCGAAATGTTTGTCCTGACATAATTCGGTGCCAACGCGCTTCTGACTTGTTTGGGGCTTCCAATATATATATATATTATATATATTTATATATAATATATATATTATTTTATAATAATATATAAATAAAATAAATAATAAATTATATAAATTTATATATATAAATAATTTATATATTATATAAATATATATAATAATATATATATTAATATATATATATATATATATATATTTTTTTTTTTTTCCCCAGGGAAGAAGAACGTAAACAAGGAAGCTTGTGAGTGGTGCTTCCAGTTGCTCGATTTGAACAGCTTTGGGAGAAGTCCCTCTCCTGGTGTTTCCCACAGCAGAGCAGTGCGAACGTGCTTTCTCGGAGGGAGAGAACAGAGCAGCGCGGACCGAGCGCCTTGGCGGGCCCACGCTGCCGGGGAAGTCTCACCCTCTGCCGTAGATAGAGGAGCAAAGTAAGTCTCCGTTCCAATTCCTCTGAAAGGAATTTAAGAAGCCATCTTTGGGCTCTTCCCTCTGATCGCCGGCCCTTAATGCACAATATGTCATTGGTGCATTTAAGGCAACTGTTATTTAAGGATCCAGAGTTTCTGAGGCCAAAGTACCTCCCTCATTCTTTGCTC